>NW_027507764.1:375477257-376077257 GCF_037356315.1 Lithobates pipiens | reverse complement strand
GTGTGTTTATTTTGCAGCAGCTAACAGTTTGATTTAACTCATGGTCATGCCAGGAAACACTTTAACGGGTGTCTACTAATAACCATAAAAACTACCAAACACATGTTACTTATTAATTTCTGGTTTGGTTTCATGAATATCTGAAATACCTACTGGCTGTCACTGAAAAAAAAATTTCTAACTTGGCTACATAATAGAAATCATTGTGTCTGTCAAAATAAGCTTCTTTCAGGAATGCAGTAGTAGGGAGGAGCAAGGTCATTTATTTTTTTATTTTTTATAATCTGTTTATTGTAGTAGTTTAACATTATTCAACAAGCTGGTATGTTTACATAAGGAAAACAAACATTATTTTCATCTAATGCCGCGTACACGCGTAGTGGACTATCCGACGGACTTAGTCTGGCGAACTTCCCGCCAGACTGTCCGTCGGACTTTCCCGAACGGGCTACTTGCCCCCACACGACACTTTTTCAGCGGACTAATACGGCGTACTAAGTCCGCCGTACTTTTGAAATGAACGGACTCGCCCACACAAACGGAGTAAAGTCCGCTCATTTCGAGCGCGTCTCCAGGTAGGCGGGGCCCGCGAAGGAGACGTCGCTGGCCCCGCCACCTGGTATGGACTTAAAGGGGAACCCCAACGCCGACAAAAATCGGCGTGGGCCCCCCCAAAGGTCCACATCAGACCCTTGTCCGAGCACGCTACCCGGCCGGCCAGGAAAGGGGGGGGGACAAGCGAGCGCCCCCCCTCCTGAGCCATACCAGGCTGCGTGCCCTCAACATGGGGGGTGCCTTGGGGAAGCCATGTTGATGAGGACAAGGGCCTCTTCCCGACAACCCTGGCCGTTGGTTGTCGGGGTCTGGGGGCGGGGGACTTATCGGAATCCGGGAGCCCCCTTTAATAAGGGGGCCCCGGATACCGGCCCCCCACCCTATGTGAATGAGTATGGGGTACAATGTACCTACCCATTCACCTGTAAAATAAAGTACAAAAAAAAACACAACACACAAGATAAAATAGTTTATTGCACAGCTCCAGGGGTTTTCCATCTTCGGGGGTCTTCTCGCCGGACTCTTCCGCTATCTTCTTCTAGCTCTTTTGCTAGCGGAGGAGCCCGGCTTTCTTCCTCGCCGCCGGCCTCTTCTTCCGACTTCAGGGGTCTTGTCCCCCTCTTCGGTTCTTCTGCCGGGCCACCGTGCCTTCTTATAGCTCTTTTACAGGCGGTGGCCCGGTCTTCTGTCGCCGCCACCGCCTTCCGTTATTCTTCTTCTTCTCCTGGGGATTGTCCGGCGGACTTGAGTTTGCCAGACTTTTCCACCTGATTGTTTGATCGTGTGTACGCGGCATAAGGCATAGTGTTCACCATTTTTACATCTGAACAGCAATAAATATATAGTCAAAAACTAAAGCAAAAAATGTTTTTTTCAATTTAACTACTTCAATACAAGGCTTCCTGACCAAGCCAATTTTTATCTTTCAGCGCTGTCGCTGTTTAAATGACAATTGCGCGAGGAGGCACTGATGGGCATTCATGGGGGGCACCAGTGGGCACTTATGGACACTGATAGATAACACCGATGGGTACTTATTGGTGACACTGATAGGCGGCACTGATGGGCACTGATACATGGCACTGATGGGCACTGATATGTGGCACTGATAGATGGCATTGTTAGGCATCACTGATGGCATTGGCAGGCATTGGGGATGGGCACTGATTGGCAGCTGCTTGGGCACTGATAAGCAGCCACCTGGGCACTGATTGACATTTCCCTGATGGCCTAGGGTGGCATACCTGGTGGTCCAGTGTGGTGGCAATCCCTAGTGGTCCTGGCGGCATCTTGGTGGTCCTGGGAGGGCATCCGAGGGGGTGCTCTGCTGATAAACAATCAGCACAGACCCCCCGTCAGGAGAGCAGCCGATCGGCTCTCCTCTACTCAAGTCTGTCTGATGTGAGGAAAAGCCGATCAACGGCTCTTCCTGTTTACATCATGATCACCACTGATCGCCACAATGCGGGCGCGCTAGAGAGCGGTCGCTCTGGAAGGTCTTCATATGACGCCCACCCAGAACAAGAGCCGCGCCGCCCAGCCAGTGGCCGGGAAGTGGTTAAATTGGTTGCTTCGTTTTTCGCTTTTCATTATTTTAGGTTTAATGTACACAAGTGTTTAACTGGCGACCTGCAGGGGTCATGGAAGCCTTTGAGTGATATAAATTTTTGCAGAATATATGTTTATCTGACTTTAGCGTGTTATCCAAGGGAATATAACAGGTTCATAAGATGCTGGCGCATCTTACTTTAATTTCAGTGAACCTTACAAGCAGCACCAAACAAAGCTGAAAGCCACTTCATTTTGACATGTTTCTTGGTGGGTATCAATCCTGGTTTCTATGCAGAGCTGCACCAGATTTTTCACTCTTCAACTTTAGTAAATAACCCCCACAGGGTCCACTTGTCTTAGGTACAAATGTTATACAATTTTCTTTCCTTCATTCATGGGCTAGTGTTGATGGGGGAATTGCATTCTGACAGCGGGAGGTTTCCCAGCCATCAGAATACAATGATCACTTCAGGTGGCTATAGTCACCGGCAGTGATCGAATGCAAAAACCTGACAGGCTGGTTGTACTGAAGTCGATAGATACATTGATTTCAGTACAACCAGCCTGCCCATAGGTGGATCGAAATTCGGCTAGTCCTGCTGAACCTGTCGAATTCAGATCCATCTGTGGCAGGCTTTAGGTTTTAACCACTTGAGCTCCAGAAGATTTAAACTCCTTCCTGACCAGACCATTTTTTGCGATATGGCACTGTGTTAGTTTAAAGCGAATGTATACTCAAATTTTACACTTTTGCCTATAGGTAAGCCTATAATAAGGCTTACCTATAGGTACAATTAATATCTCTTAAACCTGTACAGTTTAGGAGATATTCCCTATACAGGCAGCCGCTGACGTCAGCAGGCACGTGCGCTCTGAATGCCCCAGCTGAAGGTCCGGCAGCGTAGCCGGACCTTGCCGGGAAGAAAACTCCTGCGTGCGCGCGCGGGAGTGACATAATCGCAGCTCCGGGCACTCACAGTGCTGGAGCCGCGAAACCGGAAGACACGCTGAACGCAAGATGTCAGCTCCCTCGGCTTGGACCGTGCACCGATACGGGGGCTTCGTTCTGAGGTAAGTATTTGATAATGAGCTAGTATGCGCTGCATACTAGCTCATTATACCTTTGCCTTGCAGGGGTTTTTTTTTTTTTAATGTGCAGGTTTACTACCGCTTTAACTGACAAATGTGTGGTCATGCGATGCTGTACCCAAATAAAATTTCATTTTTTCCCCACAAATAGAGCTTTCTGTTGGTGGTATTTGGTCACCTCTGCTCTGTTTTGTATTTTTTGCGCTATAAACAAATAAATGTTGAAAAAAAAAAAACGATATTGTTGACTTTCTGCTATAAAACATATTCAAATTTAGGCCAATATGTATTCTGCTACATATTTTTGGTAAAAAAAATAATTCTCACTTAGCGAATATTGATTGGTTTGCGTAAGAAAAGGTATAGTGTCTAGTAATGGCGGAGATCAGCAACTTATAGCAGGACTGTGATATTGCAGCGGGGAATTTGGACACTAACTGACACTTTTGACACTTTATGGGGACCAGTGACATTATTACAGTGATCAGTGCTAAAAAATATGCACTAATGTACTAATGACACTGGCTGGGGATAACATCAAGGATGATCAAAGAGTTAAATGTGTGCCTAGCCTTCGGTAATCTAAACTGTGGGATTCGCTTTTACTAGGGGAAGGCATAGATCCATGTCCCTGCTTTGCAGGAACACAGGGTCCATGTCTTCCCTACTGACAGATCACCGTTCTGCCTGTGTATTGAACAATCAGGGGGTGTCAGCGGACTTTGAGTCCACCGTACCTGCCGCTGGGCTTCTGCTGTGTGTGATCACAGTGGAAGTGAGCAGCTGGCAAAGTGCACGTCCTACCCGGAAGAGCCGGATCATGTATATATGTACATGATCTGGTGCACAGGTGCCGCCCTGTTCCAGTAAAACTGCTACGGAACGGACCTGGAGTGGTCAATCAGTGACAGCTTGTCTAACAGCTAGCAACCTCTGCTATGCTCTCACTTTAGAAAACTGATAATGTACGGGGAATCCTTCGTCACATATGAAATGATTTTCTGTGATATATATATATTATATTTGTAATAATAATTACAATAATAATTTGTTTAAAAATATACATTTAAAAAAAAGTGAAATGAAACCGATTATAAACCATTATAAAACCTATATGATCTAGGATGGTGTAGGTACATACATTTTAGATGGAAGTTGTTTGGTCAATAGAGCGAGATACTTAACATAGTCCCACACATGAAGACATTTTTGGAACCATCTAAGTACTATTCTATATGGTTTTCGGAGTGCTTTCAATTGAATTTATTTGTGTTTTTTCCAGCTGTAAATCTTTTGTGAAAGCAGTGATATTTTGTAAGAAAAAGAAATCAAATTGCTGTGACAGATCAACTCTTTCAAGTATTTCATGTATTTTTTCTTGTAAATGTTTTTAAGTGGGGAGACTTATGTTTTCATGTGGCTTTGGCAAAAAGTGACTTTATTTCATTTAATACATCTCTAGATTTTAATGAAGATCTGGATTTCATTCCTTTCCTGGGGGAATAAATATTTAGCATTTTGATTTTAATCCTTCACAAAATAAGTCTGGTTTTCATATTTTTCAATTGTATATTTTAATGCGGCTTTCCACATCAAAGCATCCATATTTAGCACGTTGTTTTGTATATCATGTGATATAAAAAAATATCCAATTATTTGCTAGTTAATTCTATCTATAATAACTCTGAATTTAAGGAAGAGACTTTCCCAGAATAACCCAAATTGTTCTTTCAATTCATATACATCACACAGAACTATAAGCATGGCTATATTTTGTGATTATGCTGCCCTGGATACTCATCCATGATATTAAGTGCTTTGTAAGGCTTCATCCCTCTTGTTACCCACCATTTCATATGACTATTATCATAAAAAATGATAATATAGATCCATGGTTTTATGTTTTTATGGTTACTTAGGAGTCAGACAACAGCATGCATGATTACCATAAGATCAGGCAGTTGGCAGGGCAGCAACTTGCAGATCTCAATCAAACTCTTAGCTCCAAGAGTCATCCTCAGACAAACTAGACGTATATGATTTTATTCATGGCAATTTTAAGCATATTCATTTACAATTGTTGTTTTTCTTATAGTATATACGGTAATACTTCATGTGACACTTCTCAAAAAAACTCCTGAAGAAGCTCTTGTGAGGGAAACATGTAGACTAAGAAGTGGTTGTATATGTCCAAAGAAATAATATGTGATTCTTGTAAATGTTTATTGCGATTTTAAAGAATTGTTTAAATAAAATTTATATTTTTTCAAATTGTTTCTTTTCCTCAGTACCTAAAAAGTCCCGCCTGCGCCTTTTTTTTTCCTTTTTCTCTTATACAATTTGGGATGTAGTACCGTATTCTAATCTCTTGTCACCCAGTTCCATAATAGAAATGTATATTGTTTGTAGGTTAGCCTGAACAATTATAATTATCTAAGGGGAAATATGTTGATTCTTATATAAGCCCATTTGCAAGTGGCACCCTTTAGTTTGTAGAGCTCCAAAGTATAGAAATCAAAAGTCTATTTTGAACAGCAACTATTGAGGCATTTTATTCACTCTGTGATTCCCTCCATCCCACACATATGTTTCTGCCAGAGCAAGCATGGGCTGTCTTGTATATTTTCCATTATTTTTATTAGCCAACCTAAGATGTGTTTTTTTTTTTTCCATTATGAGATGTGTAGAGTATTGATTACGACATCTGAGCATATTTGTAATATATTCAGGGCAAGTCATGGTATTCACATCATATCTCTCAATTTTACTCCCCATGGGTCTGGTCATGGATAAACCTTGAAGCACTAACAATCCAAGAGAAGGCAGAAAGGCTCCCTCAGTGTTAAGTATAGACAGGAGTTATATAATTTTTTGTGCAACTTACTTTTCTCAAGGGCCACAGCAATAGGTGAATGTAAAAAAACTAAAATGATGAATATTTATGTCCTTTTCTGCATAGAAACTAAGATTCAATTACAGTCAGAGGGACATAGCACAGGAAATACAGGATGACTTGTGCAGGTTAAGGAACAGGGAATACGTCTTGTAAAAAAAATAATAATATGAATAATTGATATACCAGAAACCCATAAAGGGAAAACAAGTCCAATCCCTGAAATACAACATATTATGAGTAATAAAGATCTTATCTGTTATCAGCAGACGAGTAGTAAAGACTCCTACATACGGATTTAATTATTTCAGGGGGCACATAGAAAAGCAATTTGTTTTTCACCTAGGAAACAAATATTTTAAATGTCTTACATATAGTAAGGTAAACCAGATTCCCAGCACCAGAAGACTAGTGTGGGTTTATGCTCATATTCATGTGCGTGTGCGTTGCTCACATGCTAATACTGCTAGGCAAAGAGACAATAGATGTATTATTCCAGTTCGTCGTGCTTGCGTTTGTGCGTGCACTAACACACATGCACGTGCAAATACAATTGGCATGCATACTTGGCACAGAGTTGCCTCATTAAGCTGGCCTGTCACCATGACCACTTGCTGAGTGGTCTTTAGCTTGTACCTGTATTCCTGTGACCTGATCCATTGAAGCTGCTTACCTGTGTATGACCCAGCTTTCTCTTGGACTTAACCTTTGCTCCTGCATTAACCTTGTTTACTTGATCTCTCTGACCTCGACCTGTTTACTGGACTCGTCCTTGCCTGCTGATTCTGTACTGCACTGCCCAGCTGTTAGCAACCTTGGCCTGCTTCTTGGACTTGCTCTGCTTGCCCACTCGGTCCTTTGTTACCTGGCTGCTGCTGGTCACTGTCTGCATAACGGCTCTGCTACCATCTCCTGCTCTGGTGCCAAGCTGCTTCAGTATCCTGTTCTTAGGCCTGAGACCCTCAGCTTCATCGACTTGTGCCACTCTGTGCCTTCACATGCTCTGTCTCCACCTTCAGGAGTGCAAGAGAGGCCTCCACAACATTCCATTCATCACTAGGTACGTGATACTTATACTCTTCAGAGTGTCTTATCACACAGTGCTTCATATTTAGAATTAGTTACCACTTAATATCAATGCTAAGTCTTCTACATAGAGCACAAGCACCTGCCCCACCTAACCTTGTAGCGTATTGAGCCCAATGGATTAATTTACTAAAGGCAAGTAGACTGATCACTTTGAAAGGGAAATTGAACTTTGCATAGGAACCTACCCCCGAGCTTAGTGAAATAGGGGAAGCTCTGTTGACTAACATTATTTTAGCAAATAAAAAGTGTTTGGGGACCCGGGTCCTACCCCAGGGGACATCAATGCAAAAAAAAGTTTTAAAAAGTTTTTTCGGGAGAAGTGATTTTTTTAATGCTTAAAGTGAAACAATAAGGTGTCTATAGTATGCCTGTAAAGTGGCACATTTTTACCGTGTTTAGAACAGCAAAATTACATTTCTAAAGGAAAAATTGTCATTGAAAACTGATTGCAGCTGTAATTAATTGTTAAAAAAACAATTGCGTGGGGGAGTCCCCCCAAGATCCATACCAGGTCCTTCAGGTCTGATCTGGAAATTAAAGGGAACCCTGCGCCAAATTTAAGAAAAAAAATGGCTTAGGGGTCCTCCCCAAAATCCATACCAGACGGGTCTGGTATGGAATTTAAGGGGAACCCTTTGCCAAAAATTTAAGAAAAAAAATCCATACCACACCCTTATCCGAGCACACAACCTGGCAGGCCACAGGAAAAGAGGGGGAATGAGAGAGCGCCCCCCTCCTGAACCATACCAGGCCACATGCTCTCAACATGGGGATGGTACTTTGGAGTCTGACCCCAAAGCACCTTGTCCACATGTTGATAGGGACAAGGGCCTCATCCTCACAACCCTTGCCCGGTGGTTGTGGGGGGCATGCGAGCGGGGGGCTTATCGGAATCTGGAAGCCCGCTTTAACAAGGGGACCCCCAGATCCCAGCCTCCCCCCATGTGAATTTGTAAAGGGGTACATTGTACCCCCTACTATTTAAAAAAAAAGTGTCAAGAGACAGCTTGGAACAAGTCCTTTATTTAAAAATAAAAAAATAAAAATGTCCAGAGATGTAAATTCACACCGCCCGATGGACTGAAATAGTAAAAAAAAAGAAAAGAAAGTTGCAACACTTCCACCTCCATGGGAAGCTGTCTGACTTTTTTACCATTTTTTACACTTTTTTTGTGAAGTGGTAGGGGTGCAATGTACCCGTTACCAATTCACATGGGGGAGGGTGGGATCTGGGGGTCCCCTTGTTAAAGGGGGCTTCCAGATTCCGATAAGCCCCCCGCCCCCATACCCCCACCTGAAGGGTCTGGTATGGATTTAGGGGGGCCCCTACGCCATTTAAAAAAAAAATTGGCACAGGGTTCCCATTAATTTCCATACCACACCTGAAGGGCCTGGTATGGATTTTGAGGGGAACCCACAAATCCAATTTAAAAAAAAAATTACATGGGGGGGGTCCATCTACTATTGAGGCAAATATTTAAATGTTTAACCCCTTAGCGCCGATAGCAAGCACATATGCGGCTTTGGCTTTAAGGGGTTATACCGGTTGATGCCTGTAGCTGCAGGCATCACCCCTGTACCGTGTTTTAGGGATAACAACCGAACAACCAAAAAAAGCTGCTCGGCTGTTATACCAAAGGAGCGAGAAAGGACACTCCCCCTCCTGCCACCAGTGGGGAAGGGGCAGTTAACATGTCATGGGCTGCTCATTCCAAAATGCCCGGGCCTATTATTTGTCCCAGTCCAGGCCTCATCCTAACAACAGTGGGCAGTAATAATGTGTAGTAGCCTCTTGCAACCAATTAGTGAGCGGTATAGATATCCAGTAACCTCTAGCAACCAATCAGCAAGCAGTATTGATATACAGTAACCTCTAGCAACCAATCAACAAGCAAAAGTCATGTGCTGCAACCATTAGAAAATAAACAGTAAGCCAAAATGTGTGCTGTAACCTCCAGCAGCCAGTCAATGAGCGGTAATGATACACTGTAACCTCTGGCAACCAATTGCAATCACTGCTTGATCTGATTTAGTAAACAGATTTTGAGTCTAGCTGATCATTTTATGTATGTCTCAAAACATGTGGAGAGCAACATTGTATGGAAGAGGGGACCCAAGAAAATGTTTGCCCAGGGTCCAGTCATTATTAGAGATGGCCCTGAGTGCTTCAAATGTATACATTACAATAATTTTCTATCTTCCCACAAGGAAAATATCAAATACAGAAGCAACGTTGATATGAGGTTAAGTATATGTGACCAAGAGATTCAATGCATGGTTGAGAGGAGAAAAGGAACAGGGGATGTAAACTTACAGCAACTTAGCAATACATAAGTTAAAGTTAAACTCCAGACAGATATGAAATACAAACTTTTTATTTATTTTTTAAATGCAAGCAGTGTACCTGAATTTGATTTGGTATTATCCTCTTGCAGCCCCTGTATGGTGGAAAGCAGTACAAGGAGACAGCCACTTTTGTTGCAGATGAAAGAGGAAGTAAACTCTGAAGGGTTTACTTCCTCTTTCATTCCCTGCAAAGGTAAAGCATAATGGACTACTATGCTTCGCATAGTAGTCCATTATGTGTTACTTACCTGACACAGGAGCCAACGAAGTCACCGCTGTCCCCTGTAGTCCGGTGCATCCATCTTCTCGGTGGTCTGGCCGCTCCACCGCTGTCATTCGGCGAAGCCGCAATGACGTCACTCCCACGCATGCGCCCGGGAACCGCCACTCGCGGCATATCGCCGTTCACCGCGGCGTGCTCAGTGTGCCTGAGCGCTGCTGTCTACGGTGTATGCGCCGTAGACAGTGGTGCCTGTCTTTCGGCAAATATCTCCTAAACCGTGTAAGTTTAGGAGATATTTCTTGGACCTACATTTAAGCCTTAATCTAGGCTTACATGTAGGTCAAAGTTGGTTGTAAGGATTTACAACCACTTTAAGGTGCATACAAATAGTAGTAGAGAGTATTGTGAAAGAGAGATAGGCAGGGCCTTCTTTAATATTGACTGGACCCTGAGCAAACATTTTCTTGGGCCTCCTTTTCCATGCAATTTTGCTCTCCACATGCTTTGAGACATACATACAACAGCAGCTAGACTCAAAATCAGTTTACTGAATCAGGTCAGGCAGTGATTGTGATTGGTTGCCAAAGGTTACAGTGTATCATTACCGCTCATTGACTGGCTGCTAGAGGTTACAGCAGACAATATGGCTAATGCTGCATACACACGACCAGACTTTCCGACAGATTAGGTCCGACGGTCTTCCCGACTGACTTTTCAGCAGAGTTCCGACAGACTTCTGAACGAACGGACTTGGCCACACATGAATTGACTAAGTCTGTTCGAAAGCCTGTTCGTTTTGAACGTGATAATGTAATACGGGACTGAAAAAGGAAGTTCAATAGCCAGTAGCCAATAGCTTCACTTGCATCGTATTTGGTCCATCGGACCAATATACAGACAAACTGTTTTCCCGATAGGAATTGAGTCAGTCGGACAGAATTGAAACATGTTCTATTTCTAGGTCCGTCTGATTTTTATAACGAAAAGCCCACACACGATTGGATTGTCTGACGGATTGATCCCGTCAGACCTAGTCTGCTGGAAAGTACGGTCGTGTGTATGCGGCATTACAGTTTATTTTCTAGAGGTAATAGCACATGACCTCTGCTTGTTGATTGGTTGCTAGAGAATAGTGCTCACTGATTGCTAGAGGTTACAGGACATCTATACCACTCACTGATTGGTTGCTAAAGGTTACTGCACATTATTACTGCTCACTGGATGGTTCTTAGATGTTACTGCATATCCTTACCGCTCAAAGATTGGTCACAAGAGGTTAGTGCACAGCATTACTGCTCACTGATTGGTTGCTAAATGTTACAGCACATCATCTCCCCACTGCCTGCACGCCATGGACTGGGGAGGTGAGGGGACCCATCAATAGACAGAAAACTCCTAGAGATCCTAGGAATCCTGGGATCAGTAGCAATGTTGGAAGGGGGGGGGGGGGGGGTGTGCAGTGGCACAGTGGCAATGCTGGGTGGATGATAGGATCAGTAAAAGTGGTGGGGGGATGGCAGTACACTGTGGCAAAAATTAGGAATCATGTAGAGCAAAGCTAAAAATCTCTGACAAGTGTATAGTGGGGGAGTCTACACTGACCACCAATGTAATGGGGAATTTACAATGACCACCAATTTGAGGGGAGATTTACACTGACCGTCAATGTGAGGGGGAATTTGCACTGACCAGCATGTAACAGGGGATTTTACACCATCCACCAATAGAAATTAGGGATTTCTACACTGACACCAATATAATTAGAGCATTTACACCAACCACAAGTGAAAGGGGAAATATAAAATGACCTCCATGTAAGGGGGAATTTGCAGTGACAACCATTGTCGAGGAGATTTGTACTGACCACCAATGTAAGGTGATACTTCTACACTGACCACCAATGTTAGGAGGGATTTACACTGTTCACCAATGTAAAGGGGGATTTACACTGACCAGCAGTGTAAGGGCAATTCTGCACTTACCACCAATGTAAAGGGAAATGTACACTGATCACCAATGTTATGAAGAATTTACACTGACAATCAATGTAATGGGGGATTTTACATAACAGCCAATAAAGGGGGATTTCTACACTGGCCACCAATGTAAGGGGGATTTACACTCACCACCAGGATTTGTAAGTGACCCCAATTGCAAGTCTGGATTTTTTTAATGATTACCAATATAAAGAAGAGTTTCTACACTGGCCACCAATGTAATAGGAATTTACACGGACCACTAATGTAATAGGAGCATTCACAGTAACCACCAATGTAAAGAGGGATTTGCACTGACCACCAATGTAAGGGGGACCTTCGCACTGGTCACTAGTATGAATGAAAGGATTGTACACCAAGCTCCAATGTAATAAGATGATTTACATTGACTACCAAATTTAACTGAGACATTTAGCCTGCGTTCACATTTGTGTTTGTCCTGACACCACAGAAACGTGCTGCCCTTTAGCAGATACACAGCTGTGCCATTAATTGCACCAAAATTTATAGTGCTGTGGCATCATGTTATTTTGAAGAAGGGTTCCACCTCCAATTTTCTTACCTTTGCAGAACAGGCTGACCACAGTTGTAGGCAGGACTTTCAAGCATGCTCCTTTACTTCCCCAGTGGGCAGCATTAATCAGAAGTGATGGCATATACGACCTCAGGGGGACATTACATACATATGAATGCTGCCTCTATTTACATATCAATGCAGCAGTCCGCAGCTATTTACATATTAATGCCACTGCTATTTATATATCAATGCAGGTTATTTACATGTCTGCAGGTGAGGTGTTTACATGGCAAAAGGGCAGAGCTAGGCAGCAGCAACAGAACTTAGATATCAGGACACAGCATGGGACTAAAATGTCAAGAGATAAGGGAATTTAAACTGGGATAGTTGGCAAGTATGAGGCAGCTGCTTTGGGCCCCACAAAAATGATGGGGCTCAGGACAGCTGCCCCTTTTAACCTGCTTTAAAAACAGTCCTGGAAATAGGCTCAGCAGTCTTTTTCATTCACTGCCCAGTCACACAGGGTTGGGATAGAGAGGACACTTGCAAGTGAAGTGAAACTGCAACAGAAAAAGATTAGGTCTCCTACCCTGCCAGGCAAGACTGTGCTGTGTGACACAGAAAAATAAGTCCAATGTGTCTCGTGTATGTATTTCATCTGTGTATTTGGCTGTTTGTCTGAAGGGCAGAAAACTTGTAATAAACTTCTGACTGAGGATATGATACTGCATATGATACATAAGCAGAATCAGGAGATGTAGACAGTTGTTTATATTTACATTTATGCAGTTCCCATACGGGATTGCATAGGTGGAGTATTATTGGCCCATTAGCCCAACTTTATATATACAGTTTTGCTTATACATATACATACCCTAGCAGAATTTATGATTTATGAATTTATGATTTCTTTGCCATTTTTCTGAGAATATAAATGAAAACACAAAAACTTTTCTTTTACTCACGGTTAGTGTTTGGCTTAAGCCATTTATTATCACTCAACTGTGTTTACTCTTTTTAAATCATAATGCCAACAGAAACTACCCAAATTACCCTGATCAAAAAGTTTGCATACCCCAGTTCTTAATACTGTGTATTGCCCCCTTTAACATCAATGACATCTTAAAGTCTTTTGTGGTACTTGTAAATAAAGCTCTTTATCTTCTCAGATGGAAAAGCTGCCCATTCCTCTTGGCAAAAAGCCTCCAGTTCCTGTAAATTCTTGGGCTGTCTTGCATGAACTGCACGTTTGAGATCTCTCCAGAGTGGCTCAATGATATTGAGGTCAGGAGACTGAGATGACCACTACAGAACCTTCACTTTATTCTGCTGTGGCCAATGACAGGTCGACTTGGCCTTGTGTTTTGGATCATTGTCATGTTGGTGAAGTACATCCCATGTGCAGCTTCCTGGCTGATGAATGCAAATGTTCCTCCAGTATTTTTTGATAACATACTGCATTCATCTTGCTATCAATTTTGACCAAGTTTCCTGTGCCTTTGTAGCTCACAAATCCCCAAAACATCAACGATCCACCTCCGTGTTTCACAGTAGGAATGGTGTACCATTCATCATAGGCCTTGTTGACTCCTCTCCAAGTGAAAGGTTTATGATTGTTGCCAAAAAGCTCAATTTTGGTCTCATCACTCCAAATGACTTTGTGCCAAAAGGTTTGAGGATTGTCTCTGTGCTGTTTGTCGTATTATAAGAGGGATACTTTGTGGCATTTGCATCTTAATAGCTTTCTTCTGGCGACTTGACCATGCAGCCCAACTTTCTTCAAGTGCCTCCTTATTGTGCATCTTGAAACAGCCACACCACATGTTTTCAGAGAGTCCTGTATTTCACCTGAAGGGATTTGTGAGTTTTTATTTGCATCCCGAACAATTTTCCTGGCCGTTGTGGTAGCAGTTTTAGTTGGTTTTCCACTTATTGATCCGAATTTGAACACTGCTGATTGGCATTCTTAATTCCTTGAATATCTTTTTATATCCCTTTCCTGTTTGATACAGTTCAATTACATTTTTCTGCAGATCCTTTGACAATTCTTTTGCTTTCCCCATGACTCAGAATCCAGAAAGGTCAGTGCAGCACTGGATGAAAGATGCAAGGGCCTGTCAGGAGTCCGGAAACTCATTGACCTTTTATACACACACACTAATTACAAGAAAACAGATCACAGGTGAGGATGGTTACCTTTATTAGCCATTCAAACCCTGTCAACTTGTGTGCATGTTATCAGGCCAAAATCACCAGTGTATGTAAACTTTTGATCAGGGTCGTTTGACTAGTTTCTGTTGTGATTATGAATTAAAAAGAGAAAACACAGTTGATTGATAATAAATGTCTTCAGTCAAACTTTACCATGAGTGAAAGAAAAGTTTTTGTATCATTCGTATTCATATTGATATTCGTATTATTCATTCATATTCTCTGAAAAATGGGCAAGAAATCATAAATTATGCTATATATATATATATATATATATATATATATATATATAAATTTCTCACACATTCATATTTATACTTCTCCATTTTTTTTTTTGCAGATCAGTGTGGATGAGACATGTTCACAATATTTACAACACATATGGACTTTATCATGGCTATCTGGCCTGCCATTTGGCTGTCCCCTTGCTGGTTCAAATCCCAACCACAACACTACCTGCCTGGAGTTTGCGTGTTCTCCCTGTGCCTGCGTGGGTTTCCTCTGGGTACTCCAGTTTCCTCCCACACTCCAAAGACATGCTGGTAGTTTGATTGACTTCTGTCCAAACATTAGCCCTAGTATATGAATGTGAGTTGGGGACCTTGGATTGTGGGCTCCTTGAGAGTAGGGACTGATGTGAGTGTGGAGCGTTGCATAAATTGATGGTGCTATATGGGTACCTTAAATAAAATAAATAATAATATAATAGATGAGCATCTTAATGAGACATAACATACAGGGATAGGGACAATTCTAGACACACATTCACACTCAGGATGGACTGGTGTCTTTATTCAACCTTACTATGTATTATTTCAGAACATTTCATGTATTTTGAGATTATGGAATGTCCAAATTTGACCAAATAAATGTAATATATATATATATATATATATATATATATATATATATATATATATATATATATATAATTTTTTTTTTTTTTTTTTTTTTATGCCTCATTTAAAGTCCCACTTTTTTTTCTCTTCTTTGTACAAATGTTTATTAGGGATGGAGGCTTGTCATTGTGGCTATGTCAGGTCACATTCCTTTTGTCCAGATACATGTCATAATTTGCCCAGGCAAGAAACCAGGAAGTAACTGAAGAAATTAAAAAAAAAAGTATAAAGCAAGTCAATATAATATACCTTCCTATCTATTTAATAATGCTAACAGCTCAAGGATGAGGTATAGTTAAAGTGTTACAAAACCCAGGGCCATGCATTCAATATACTTGGTCTCCCACAGTACACAAAAATGCAATTATTTTAGTAAATATAAACTGCTAAAAACCCTTTCTCATCAGCAGTATATAGCAGTCTTGTGACTTCTATGAGTGTCTGGTTAAAGTTTGTAGGAGGAGTTTTCATTCCCCTCAGGCTTTCCTAAGAGGCTGCAAGACTCCTGACTCTCAGTCTGGACAGTGCTGATTGGCCTTGTGCTGATCACAAGTACTCTCCAAAGCAAAAAAACTCTCTAGCAACATACACCAAACTGAGCATGTGCAGAGTGCCCCTAAGACTCTGTACTATCAGAAGATGGATTAGGGACTCTGGAAGAAGGGGAGGATCAGAGAAGACAGAAACAAACCATCTTTTTACACAATGCACAAGATTAACCCCTTGGGTTCCACAGTATGTATAACTAAGCATGCTTTACTGCATATAGAGACTGATTTTACTATTGTGGGATAAGTAACACTTTAATGTTGATTGAGAGAGTGAAGTTCCACTTTAACTGAAACCTATTCTGCATACACACTACATCCGCATTGAAAGCTTATCGCGCCAAATATAAGAACCAGTATTTACAGTATTTATATACAACTGACATGTTGCCCAGCTTTCTATTGGTAAAGAAAAATAACCATTTATTTAGTGACGTAACCTCATAATTCCCCCTACTGTAATCATGCATTGGCCTCAGATTTCATCCCACCAATGTCATTTTCTCTGGTACTGCACTGTTTCTGTGCACCCAGGGCCCCAAAGCTCTCTGTTGATTGTCAATTATGCTGGAGAGTTTTTTTGTATACTTAGTTTTATGCCAGGTTTGCTTTGAAGAATACTATTTTCACAAATTATACATTAGCGTGGACTAAAATAAACTGTATTAGGACAATGGTTGGCCTGTGTGTTTGTGCATTTATCTAACCACCTACTCATTCAGGCAGCACTGGCTAGCACATCATGCGATTCTCTCATTTTCTTTTAAAACAAAATCCTTCATGGTGTGACTTCATCATTTTACATTTGGAACATTTGAACTCGCAAACATATAATATTTCACTTATCAAACATCTTAACACTAGCAAAAGCCAATGTGATCTTTAAGTTCATCTGAAAAATACAATGTTGATTCCACTGCTGGCTCTCTCACAAACTGGCTGTAGACTGGCTTCCATCAAACAGTAGAATAATTCAACATAATGTTAGTAGGGGCATGTATCTGGTTACCTATGATCTAATACACCACAGCAGGACTATTAGAAAGCTTTACTTACATGCCTGTAGGAAATATATATAGTGAAACAGGGACTAGCACAGCGATTTGTGGAAAAGAAGCTTTTGGCAACTTCACATAGTAAACTCAGGATAACTATTTACATGTTTTAGGGTAGCATACGTAATGCTCATATACCGTATATATATATATATATATATATATATATATATATATATATATATATATATATATATATATATACACTATGTTGTCAAAATTATTGGAGCGCCTTCCTTTACACACACATGAACTTTAATGGCATCTCAGTCTTAGTCTGTAGAGTTCAGTATTAAGTTGAACCACCCTTTGCAGCTATAACAGCTTCAACTCTTCTGGGAAGGCTGTCCACAAATTTACTTCTGAAAGAATGGTCAAACCTTCCCATAGACACGTGTCTATGGGAAGGTTTGACCATTCTTCCAGAAGCGCATTTGGGAGGTCGATTAGGCCTGGCTCGCAGTCTCCGCTCTAATTCACCACAAATGTATATCAGGTTGAATTCAGGACTCTTTGTAGGCCAGTCAAGTTCCTCCACCTCAAACTGGCTCATCCATGTCTTTATGGACCTTGCTTTGTGCACTGGTCCAAATCATTTGGGGGAGGAGGGATTATGGTATGGGGTTGTTTTTCAGGGGTTGGAATTGGCCCCTTAGTTCCAGTGAACGGATTTCTATTACCAAGACATTTTGGATAATTTCCTGCTCCCAACTTTGTGGGAACAGTTTGAGGATGGACCCTTCCTGTTCCAACATGACTGTGCACCAGTGCACAAAGCAAGGTCCTCCACCCCAAACTCGCTCACCCATGTCTTTATGGACCTTGCTTTGTGCACTGGTGCGCAGTCATGTTGAAACAGGAGGGAACATCCCCAAACTGTTTCTAGCAAAAGTTCAACCTTGGTTTCATAGACCATTTTTCCACAAGCTTTTCAGAGACTTCTTCTACTTGTTTTTGCAAAATTTAGCCAGGCTTGGATGTTTTTCTTCCCAAGAAAAGGCTTCTGTTTTGCCATTCTACCCCATAGCTCAGACATATGAAGAATACGGGAGATTTTTGGCACATGTACCACACAGCCAGTACTTGCCAGATATTCCTGCAGTTCCTTTAAAGCGGAGTTTCACACAAAAATGGAACATCCGCTTTTCCGGTTCCTCCCCCCCTCTGGTGTCACATTTGGCACCTTTCAGGGGGAAGGGGGGAGCAGATACCTGTCTAATACAGATATTTTGCTCCTACTTCTGGGCATAGATATCCAAGTCATCCATGGGTATCTACGCCACTCCCCCACCCCAGCTGTATTCTGGGAAACACACTGGTCCCAGAAAACATCAGGGACCAGTGGGATAGCGCAGCACGAGTTGCGTATGTGCAGTAGGGAACCAGGAAGTGAAGCTGCAAGGCTTCACTTCCTGATTCCCTTATCGAGGATGGCGGCAGCAGGACCTGACAGCCGAGGGATAGATTGACTTCAGATGCCGATATCAGGGGCGCCCTGGACAGGTAAGTGTCCATATTTTAAAAGTCAGCAACTGTAGTATTTGATATTATATATTTTAAGAAAAAAGAAAATGGCGTAACTCCGCTTTAATGTTGCTGTAGGCCCCTTGGCAGCCTCCCTGACCATCAATTTTGGAGGGGCATCCAGTTCTTTGTAATGTCATTGTTGTGGCATATTTTCTGCACTTGATGTTGACTGTCCTCACTGTGTTCCATGGTATATTTAATGCCTTGGAAATTTTTTTGTACCCTTCTTCTGACTGATACTTTTTAACAATGAGATTCCTCTGATGTTTTGGAAGCTCTCTGTGGACCATGGCTTTTGCTGTAGGAAGCGACTAAGAAAATGTCAGGAAAAACCTACTAGAACAGCTGAACTTTATTTGGGGTTTAGAGGCACTTTAAATGATGGCAGGTGTGTACTAACTCCTATTTAACAAGACTTTGAATGTGATTGCTTAATTTTGAACACAGGTACATCCCCAGTTATAAAAGGGTGTTCACACGTATGCAACCAAATTATTTTACTTTTTTATTTTTACATCCCCCCTAAGGCCTGGTTCACACCTATGCAGGTTGCAGTTTTAATATTCCAGGTGCATTTTGCGTTTTTCAATATGTGTTTTTTGTTCCATTGAAGTCTATGGACCCAGAAAAAAGTCCCTGGCCCTTTACATAAAATGCACAGATGTGAACATGACCCATAGGAAACCATGTTAAATGGACTGTAGTGTGTTTCTACAAATTGGAAAATGCACTAAAAAATGCATAGGTGTGAACCAGGCCTAAAATATTTCAGTTTGTTTTTCAATTGAGTTGTACAATTTATAGGTCACATTAAAGGTGGAAAAAGTTCTAAAATGATTTATCTTTGTCTAATTTTTTTGCATCACAGAAACCTGACATTTTAGGGGTGTGTAGACCTTCTTTATTCACTGTATAAGGAGGACGTGGAGGGTCATATTCACTGTATAAGGAGGACGTGGAGGGTCATATTCACTGTATAAGGAGGACGTGGAGGGTCATATTCACTGTATAAGGAGGATGTGGAGGGTCATATTCACTGTATAAGGAGGATGTGGAGTGTCATATTTACTGTATAAGGAGGATGTGGAGTGTCATATTCACTGTATAAGGAGGACGGGGAGTGTCATATTCACTGTTTAAGGAGGACGGGGAGTGTCATATTCACTGTATAAGGAGGACGTGGAGTGTCACAGCTTAAAGACTATACATTGTTTGCAGACACTTTTTATTGCTGTGTAATTAGCTTCTGCTAGCTTGATAAAGAAGTAAAAGGAAAAGTGCATTGTGAAAAGATATTCAAAAACAAAGATCATCAGATTTTAGTGGGCATTCACAGATTAAATCTCTACATATCTACATTTATACGTTTAGTGCTTAAATCTACCAAATAGAGTTTGGATTTGCCATACACTGAAGCTGTTACAAAGGAGTGGTGACTCTCCTACTGCATGCTAGCCCATTTGAGAGTCCAGTGGCAAGAAGGGAAATTAATTGCAATAGCAACAGCAGGTAGTCAGGCATGGTGATGCAGAGAACTCCAACATAATATAAAAAACAATGAAAGTTATGTGTTCAATAAACTGTATGTAACCAGTGTAGGTGCCTGCATTCGTAATGGTATCAGCTTGTTGATATCCTCTGGGCGCATTCAGATTGGAAAACGTGACTTGAGGTTGGATCAAAGGAATAAGCTTATCAGCCTGCTACTGCTCCTTTATGCTCAATGATAGGCTGGGTGGCAGAGAAGCTGCAGTATTGGGGTGGATTCATCCAGGGCCCAGGGCAATGATACAGAACTCTACCCCCCCCCACTCTTAACACATGTAGGCAGATGGCCTACTGTGTATTTAGTTATCACGTGGCTGCCCAGGACAGGGGGGAAAAGGGTTAATGTTTTGATGCCTTTCCCAAGTGTGTGTTAGCAGACTTTTACTAGGGCCCAGCCTCTCTCCCTGGTTCTATAAAAGGAAAGAGGTCCAGATCCTAAGAGAACTCCGGGAAATACCTGGAGAAACATATTGGGAAATCATGCAACTAGAGACTTGCTGTGGTCTGCTCTGGAATGTCGATTCACTGGAAGAACCCAGGAACATAGATTTTCCTGTTCGAGCATTGCCAAGCATGGTCTTTTCTCAAAGAGACTTTAACTGTGCAGGTAACCTGGGGCAGCCACAGTTAGGTTTAGTTAGAATAAGGACATTATTGCATGTTATACATGTTGTGCTGAGTTTACAGTAAAATTGATTCAACTGCTCAGAGCCTTATCTGAAGTTCTTCAAAGGGGTACATGTGAGGTCTTGGCATATTACTAAAGAATTTGGGTCCATAACCACAAAATGGGGTATGTGTAACATCACGACAGAGGATCCTTCAAAAACACAAGAAGCAAGAGGTAGTTGCCATGAGTAATTACAAGAAGAGACAGTAACCAGTCATTAGTATGGTACCTGGTTAGGTGACAGGTTCTCCGGTAGCAAGAGCCTGTCTCTTAACAGTCTCTGATGGTCTCCGAGAGTTGACTAGTTTTATGAAGATCTATAGTCTGGTCACTAGGTACGGGAAGAGAAGAGTTGAGTGAAAGCATGCATGAGGTCTGCGCTATGTACTAGGCGGGGCCACATTCTGTTACTGGGAGTGAGGTAAAAGAGGTACGCTGACTGATGAAGTGAGCAGAGGCTCAGCCTGACCCTCCAAATGCAAAACATACATTAGTACAAATGTATAGGGCATCAGGCAAAGTTTAGGAAGGAACTCCATATTATGGATATTGCACACATGTGTCTCATCTCTGAATAGGGACTCCACCTTAATGTTTGACTTTTCACATGATGGTTCACATCTGGTCCTAGGCATTGATGAACATGCCTTCGAACTAAAGTGTTACCCCACTTGCAGGGGTTAGTGACCTAATTCGACATCTGGTGTAGCCCAAAGAACCCACCCCGGGGTAGGCCTCCTATGTGACCCTTAATTCTGGAAAGAAGTAGAAGGTTCTGGTGACACCACCTGTGAGTCATCCAGCACTACTCAGTCACTTCCAACCCAGATCACAAAAATAGACCCATGCTTGGCTGCCAGCAAAGCCTGGAAATTTACCTACTCTCAAAAAAAACTATTTTATCCTTCTAGCACACTAGAGGGTGCTACACATGTTTATAGGTGTTTGCTGGAGTTGGGCTTTAGGTTTGAAGAATGAATGTGCTGGTGGTAAGCATTTAGTTTATTGCATAAACAGAACCAATAGGTTATCATCTTTCAGCTGCTACATCTGGACTGCGGTGTGCAACAGAATGAACATTTAAACCTCCATCTGTATTTATATGACGCTAAAATTTATTGGAATAAAAACATCTAAACTTGATCTTATTATTGGGCAGTAACAAGGCATAGTTAGCCAGGTCTGGTATTCTATTTATGTAGATGTGTGTGCTTCAGTTTTCTGATTTGTGGCAAAATAAGAAGCTCTGCATTAAAACAAACATAATGTTAAACAGATGTTGAGTTGACATGCACACATAAACATCCAACTGCCAGAGCATCTGTGGAGACTTTATTCTCGGTTCCTGCTCTGTGCACATAATACAGTGCCCTAATATTCCCATTTTTATTTGCCAGGATAAGAGTTTAGTGGCCTTAAGAATTAGGGGTTAAAGGATAACTTTACGTAAAGAAAAAGTTACAGGGCTGCAGCAGGCAGACGATGTGCTGCCAAATTATAACTATGAAGGGGAACCTCTTCTTCTAGACACAAGTATCATTTGAACTGGCAATTTAGTGCTGGGTTGGTATAGCATTTACATCTGGTGTATTATTTCTATGCAGTCAGTGGTGGGGGTATGCCTAGAGGAAAATGGTGGGCGTTTTCTATGTCAGGCTGGCAATTATTTACCATTAGGGCCGGTTCACACTGCGGCGCGAGGCGAGGCGACACGGCTCGCCTCGCCTCGCTCCCGCAAGTCGTCCCCATTGAGTACAATGGAACCGTTCTGAGAGGAGCGACTCGAGTCGCTCTGACTCAGAAAAAAGGTTCCTGTACTACTTCGGGGCGACTTCGGGGGCGACTTGCATTGACTTCTATGCAGAAGTCCTCTGCAAGTCGCCGCTGACCCCCCCTGCAAGTCGCGGCGAGGAAGTCGGAGACGCCTCGCCGCGGCTCGCAGTGTGAACCGGCCCTTACCTGTCCTGATACAGTTTTTGCCACTCTGCGTATGCTCTCTGGCCCTGGTGAACACAGTCGGGGACCCATACAGGTAGTTCATGCCCAGGGGCATATCTACCGCAAGGCAAACAAGGCATGTGAGGTATCGCTGCGAACACCAGATAATGGGCAATTATTCTGTATATGGCACTTGGACAAATCATGTCTCAGGGTCTGATGAGGAAGCCACAGCTGTTCACTTTGAATGTCTGCAGTCTCCCCATAGGACCCTGAGACGAGAACTGAATATCGCGGCTGGGATGGGACAAATTTAGATGAGGGCACCCAATTTTAGTTTTGACTAGGGCAGCACAAAACCAAAATACACCTCTGTTCATGCCGTAGAGCATATCATATGTATATTATAACCCTGTAGATATTTCTGAAAGTACACTTTGAAACTCTTGTGCTCAACCAGTACTCTAAGCCCTTGCACACACGGTCAGACATTCCGACAACCAAATCCATCTGACCGTCTGATTTTGTCTGACGGATTTTGTCCGAAACTGTTGCATACACACAGTCGGACAAAGTTGTGAGAAAATCCGATCGTATTTAACGTGATGACGTTATTTCGTTAGGACGGGACTACATTGAGGCTAGTAGCCAATAGCTTTGGTCTAGGAATTTGATCTGAGCATGTGTGGCACTTTGTCCGATCGGAATTCTCTACACATGATCGGACAATGTCCGATCGGATCATGTTGTCGGAAAATTTTATAGCCCAGCTGGAAAACTTGGTCCGATGGAGCCCACACACTATTATCCGACAACACGGTCCTATCGGACATTGTCCATCGGAATGTCCGACCATGTGTACAAGGGCTTAGGGCTCATTTACACCAACAAGCCATGTTGCTTACATGGCCACTGGTGTGAAATAGGAGTAAAGAGTGTTGGTGCAGCAATCTTTTTTCTTTTTTATTATTAGAACTTAAGACCCCTTTCACACTGGGTAATTTTGCAGGCGCTATTGTGCTAAAAATAGCACCTGCAAACTGACCTAAAATTGCCGCTGCTGTGTCTCCAGTGTGAAAATCTGAGGACTTTCACACTGGAGTGGTACGCTGACAGGACGGTGAAAAAAAGTCCTGCTAGCAGCATCTTCGGAGCGCTGAAGGAGCGGTCTATACACCGCTCCTTCACTGCTCCTGCCCACTGATATCAACGGGGCAGCGTGGCTATACCGCCGGCAAAGCGCTACACCACTTGGCCAATAGCAGGGGGTAAAACCGCCCCGATAACGGCTGAATACCTCCACTAAAACGACAGTAAGGCGGCGCTAAAAATATCGCCGTTTTACCACCGACGCCGCTCCCGCCTCAGTGTGAAAGGGGTCTTATTGAAATGTCACATTATACTTCTTTAACCACTTGCCGACCAACGCACGACGATGTACGTCCTATTTTTGAAGAGGGATATCTAGGTAACGGCAGCAGCTGCTGCCACAACCGAGATATCCATCTCTTCAGGCGGTGGTCGGCTGTACGATAACGCTGGTCTCCGCAGCGGATTTGCCGCAAGATCACTGCTATCGGCGGCGGGAGAGGTGCCACCCCTCCTCCCGCCGCCCTCCCGCACCTTCCGCCGCTTACCGGAGCTGTCGGTAGCGGCAGAGGCGATTGGGTCCTCTTCCTGGCTGGGCATAGAGACAAGTGAGGCTAAGATGGCCCCCACTCGTCTCTATACCATAGGAGGGCGGAAGCGACGTCAAAACTTCACTTCCGCCCATACCTCTTAAAGGTATATTTTTTTTAAATGTAATTTTTTCATTTTTTTTTTTTTTTGTTGCATTTTGGCCCAAATATGAGATCTGAGCACTTTTTGACCCCAGATCTCATATTTAAGAGGACCTGTCATGCTTTTTTCTATTACAAGGGATGTTTACATTCCTTGTAATAGGAATAAAAGTGATCAATTTTTTTTTTTTTTTAAACAGTGTAAAAATAAATAAAATCAATTAAAATAAATAAGAAAAAAAAAAAAGTTTTTTAAAAACACCCCGTCACGACGAGCTTGCGCACAGAAGCGTGCGCATAAGTGAGTAGCGCCCGCATATGAAAACGGTGGTCAAACCACACATGTGAGGTATCGCCGCGATCAGTAGAGCTCGAGCAATAATTCTAGCCCTAGACCTCCTCTGTAAAAAAATGCAACCTGTAGAATTTTTTCAATGTCACTTATGGAGATTTTTTAGGCTAAAAGTTTGACGCCATTCCACGAGCGGGCGCAATTTTGAAGCGTGACATGTTGGGTATCAATTTACTCGGCGTACCATTATCTTTCACAATATAAAAAAAATTGGGCTAATTTTACTGTTGTCTTATTTTTTTATTCAAAAAAGGGAATTTTTTCCAAAAAAAGTGCGCTTGTAAGACCGCTGCGCAAATACGGTGTGAAAAAAAGTATTTCAATGACCGCCATTTTATTTTCTAGGGTGTTAGAAAAAAAACAATATAAAATGTTTGGGGGTTCTAAGTAATTTTCTAGCAAAAAAAAATGTTTTAAACATGTAAACACCAAGTCTGAAAAAGAGGCCTGGTCCTTAAGTGGTTAAGTTCTATTCACACAGTGGCATTGCAATGTGGTAGTTTTCATCGCAACCTGCTGTTCTAAAAAAATAAATAAAGTACTGCATGCAGAACAGTGGTATGAACTGCCTTCATAGGATACAGGACGTTTGCCTTATCTTGCATGGAACTGCGCTGGGCAAGGCTAGTCAGTACAGTCCCAGTGCACCTGTGATCGAGCCCTAAGGGGTACTTCTGGTTTAGGAGGTACTTCTGCCTAAAGAAAGTTCATATACAACAAACAAGAACAGATACTGTATTTGTAAGTATTTTAACTAACTAAATTGGAACTTTAAAAACCAACCCTGAGAAATTTAAAGTGTAAGACCCCTTTCACACTGGGCGCTTTGCAGGTGCTACAGCGCTAAAAATAGCGCATGCAAAGCTCCCTGAAAGAGCCGCTCCTGTGTCTCCAATGTGAAAGTCCAGAGGGCTTTCAAACCCCCAGAGCGCTTTCACACTGGAGCGTTGCACTGGGAGGACGCTTAAAAAAGTCCTGCTAGCAGCATCTTTGGAGTGGTGAAGGAGCGGCGTGTATACCGCTCCTCCACCACTCCTGCCCATTGAAATCAATGGGGCAACACGGCTATACCGCCGGCAAAGCGATACTGCAGCAGCGCTTTGTGGGTGGTTTTAACCCCTTTTCGCCCGCTAGCGGGGGTTAAAAGCTAGCAAATACCAAATACCTCCGCAAATACGACGGTAAATGCCCCTAAAAATAGCAGCACTTTACTGACGATGCCACTCCCGCCCCAGTGTGAAAGGGGTCTTCTCTGATCCTCCCCTTCTTCCACAGTCCCCAATATATTTTCTGATAATACAGAACCAGGGGACAGGCTGCACATGCTCAGTTTGGTGTATATTGCTAGAGAGGTTTTTTTTTTGTCTTGGGAGGGTGCATTTGATCAGCAGAGGACCAACCAGCATTGTCCAGACAGAGGGTCGGGGGTCCTGCATACTAATAGGACAGTCAAAGGAGAATGGAAATGCCTCCTACAAGCTTTAACCAGACACTGATAGAAGTTAGAGACTGCTCTAACTGCTGATGAGAAAATGTATTTAGCAGTTTATATTTACTAACATATTTGCATTTTCATGTTCTGTGTACTGTGGGAGACCAGATATACTGCCGTGAATTCAGGGCCCTGGGTTTAGTAACACTTGAATTACCCCATGCCATGGGCTGAACCCACACTGCAAGGGTTAATTGCTTGCTTAGGTCTAGGGAATTTGTTAAAGTAGATTTACTTACCTGATCCTCTGCCCCTCCATGCTGCTGGACCAGTCCCTGGAGCATCATCTTCCCTACACTCTAGCGATCTAAGGTCTAACACAAGCAAAGCGCCCATCAACACAGACCGTAGGGAGGAATTTTCCCTCACTTTGGAGAGATTTAATCTCACTTACCTGTTATGACTATGGGGTAAAGAAGCAAAGGGAAACCAGACACACATGAAAAAAGTAAAAATAACATTTGTTTTTTAATAATTCGCTATCTAACACAAAAAAAGTTATGTCTGTAATATAGGCTTTTTGTGGTTAGGAAAATTAAGAAAAACTGGCAAATCTATATGTACAATGGGCAATTGGTGTCTAGAGTATCCAGGCAAGGAACACTCTCAAAGTCAGACTTCGCTTCCTGCTAGGGGCCCAAAATTTCACAGAAAATTATTTGTGTACAGTCTTGCATCTAAAAACAAAAAATGGCTATCCACTTCTACAGGTATGTACGTAAACTTTGTATTTTTGGTACTGGACAGTTCTAGCTCAGGTCCTGTAAATTCTCCAAAGATTGACATACTGATGACCATCCAAGGTCCCAAATGTCCCAGATTTGGATGGATTCTCCTTAATTTAGAAGCAAATCCCTCTGTTCCTCTTTCCTCCTTATTTGTCCCTCTTTTTGGTCTGATGTATAGATCTTTATAAAGAAATGTACTATTTAGCTACCAAAAGTGTTATACTGCAATAAACCATACAGTATATCCAACCACTATGTTAATGATCTTGTTAGTTTGAAACTAACAAGAAGTGGAGAAGAAACTTTGGTTTGGGTTAAACCCATCTTTTTTGAGTATCATTTCTGTATGGACCTTAGAAGCTTTTCGGGGATGTCTCTTTTGACTTCATACTTTACACTAAAAGGTGTCCCTCTTTCTCATCACAGAAAGTTGGGAGGTATGGATCCTTGTTAAAAATTATTTTCCTAACGTGAAATACCTTTTCATGGTCCTTTAATTTGCTATGTGCTTTAAGAGTTAAGTTGAAAAATAGCCTCCTTTATTAGTTTTCCTGCAGCTATGAGCGCCTCCCTAAAAGTGACGACAGCACAGTGTACTGGACTTTACATCACCAGTGTTTACCTTGCTTTGCCTCAAATTTCTCCAGCCTTCATTTTACGGTTTATAAATACTCTGGGGGCTTCCAGGATAATAGAGCTCTCTGTTCTCCGACAGAACTGTGGCTTTTGAATTTTACAGTCTTAGAATTACTTCATGATGATCCAGAGTATACATCATCATAGTTAGCCCTGCAACCTCCTGGGAGATGTCTTATGCAATGAGAGCCAAGGCTTGCTAAAGTAGCCAGCAAGAAATTTATAACTGTGACCTGGGCCTTGTCAGCCCTTCATGACACAGTGTAAAGTGAACTGTTGCGTGCTTAGTCACCAAATTTGGCACAATTATTTGGATTAGGAAATACATAAATGGTCAGACAGTAGGAGTTTGTCTAGACATTGCATTTTGGATAATATGCTGTGCACATAGCAGCAGAAGCCTCTTCTAGTACGCTCATATTTAAGTATTTAAAATGCAATAAGAAAAAAAGCTATAGCTTTTGCTGTGAGGGGAACGGGATCCTTGAGATGACAGGTTTATTCACATATGTTTTCTTCTGCCTGTCCATGGTCATAGCTTGCAAGCCTAGAACTGAGGTTATTATACCAAATATAGTAAAGATAGACACAGCAGACATCCGGGGGTGCTAATTTTTAAAGTTTATGTAAGCGCAACTCAGTAATTACTTTGCTCAGCACTCCCGGGCCAGATTAAATATATACACAATAAAGTTTAATTTGTTCAATAGTCATCACATTTCACAAAGGGCAAAAATGGAAAATCAATTATTAGAGCTAAGTGCAGACAACCAACATTGCAGGTGTATTTTATGTACATTATCAGGCTGACGGGAAATGCTATCTTAAAGGGAACTTGTCATTCTATAAAAAAACATGCCTTGGGGACTTTTTTTTTTAAACAAGCTGCTTGTTCCAAACCTGTCATCCTACTTAGTAGGTCACTGAACCACACAAGTATACACTTTAGGTATTCTGTCTTCACTGGCTCCATGCTTGTTCTCGGTTCGTTACTCACTTTAAAAAGACATGCTTTTAAAATGTCCAAGGAAGAAAAAATAATCCCAAGAGAATTTAGGGCTGTAATGTGAGTTCATACATGAATAGCAGAGCTGCGCTAACAAAGTTAAATGTGATAATCAATAAATATACATCTCACGATAGAAACACCGATGATGTAAAACAAAATGAAGAGAAAGGAAACAAAAAAATCCATGTGATTAAACCAGTGAATGCTTCTTAAAAATGTCATAAATAAGAGAAGTGTCCAGTCCACCAACCATCATCATTGATATATCCCAACCTTGTGTAGAACCACCACCACAAATGGTAAAAATGCACGCTTACCGCCGTAGGTGACCTTCTATCTCTAGAAAAGTCTACTAAGCTCAAATCAATCATAATCATCACAGGTGGACAGCAAAAAGGAAAAGAAAATGAATAATACTCCTCTGCCAGAGATCCCCTTATTCCAGGGGTGCCCAACCTTTTGAAGAGCGAGGGCCACTTAAAGTGGTTGTAAACCCTTACAACACACTTTGACCTACAGGTAAGCCTAGATTAAGGCTTACCTGTAGGTCCAAGAAATATCTCCTAAACCTATATGGTTCAAGAGATATTTGCCGAAAGACAGGCACCACTGTCTACGGCGAATGCGCCGTAGACAGTGGCGCGCAGGCGCACTGAGCGCTTCACTCGTCAATGGCGATATGCCGCACGTGGCGGCTCCCGTACGCATGCGTGGGAGTGACATTATCGCTGCTTCGCCTAATGACAGCGGCGGAGCAGCAAGACCCACCAAGAAGATGGATGCGCCGGACTACAGGGGACAGCGGTGACATCGCTGGCTCCTGTCAGGTAAGTGACACATAATGGACTACTATGCGATGCATAGTAGTCCATTATGCTTTACCTTTGCAGGGAATGAAAGAGGAAGTAAACTCATCAGGGTTTACTTCCTCTTTAAGCGACTTGGAAACCGATCGTGGGCCACAATGAGCAGAGCAGGCGGATGACAGGTCTGTGCAGAGTGGACACGGACACAGTCCATTCTATTCTATGGGTCCTCCAAACCGCCCTTCTGTTTTTTTTTGTTTTTTTTTAGCGAATCAGATTGGAGGTAGGCGGGTGTAAAAGGACACAAATCTGTTTACGTCTATCGCTTCATAGAGGTGAATGGAGGGATTGAGTTGGACCGATTGCACCTGTGTCTTTCCTGTGGGTTAGCTACACTCTGCCATAGACTTCTATTATATCTTGCAGGTGTGGTGCACTTTCTGAAAGCTCACCAAACCCGCAGGTAATAACAGAAGTCTATGCCTCAGTGTAGGTAACCAGCCCAGTAACCACTGTGCAGATATGCCCATATATATATACCGCAATTTTAGTAATAAACTGACGTTTAATAACAGCCTTCCATTCAGGTATCGCCTGTTGTTGCTGTCCCCGGCAGAGTGCATTTGGTATCACTCCGCCTGTGGCAAGAGACAGCACTATACAGGAAGCAACAGCTTATACAGCTCTGCTCCACAGCTGCTTGCTTTGCCGGCTTTATTAACAACACAGATGCTCTGGGATGGCTGTCTGCAACCCATGATCTGGGCTTGCCAATCTGCCATCCCACAGAAGGAGGTCACTGTCCACATCAGAGGGCTCCACGGGCCACATGTGGCTCCCGGGCCACTGGTTGGGCACCCCTGTCTTATTAAAATGAGAAATGTAAAAAACAGAATGCTCCTATAGTGTAATATCCTTGGTATAATTTATTAAAACAATAAAATTGCACTTACATGGTAAAAGAAGCCAATGCGCAATACAGTAAACCAATTCTTTTTCAGGCAATTTTCATAAAACCCGCACTCCGGGGATAATTAAGACGCAATTACGTCAGCATGTAGCTCTGCCCTATGAGTTTTGTCACACGTGACGCCGTTCGTATGTGAGTTCATACAAAGTAGTGAGGATATAAACCTTCTAGAGCTTACTGGTTCAGGTTAGGCTGCTCACAACAGATAAGGCTACCCTCCTGTGGGAACCCAAGTAGGTTATCAGCATGCACAATTGGAAGGAGCACCAGTCCAAAGGATAAAAGAGTCCAAATTTATTTATTAGTTTATACTAAAAAAAAACATGTTTTGGGGTCCCAATGAACTCCTCCTTAATCAGGGCTTCAATTAAAATAGTTCTTATCTTGATTGCTCATGCAGATACTGCTGGTCAGTAACTCTTCTGATACAGAAATTAGCTTTCCTACACAGATTCTCACGGGAAAGATCTATTTTCCATTCAAGGTTCTTATTTTAACTTAAGAGCTCTGATAAAGTGGGATTTCTTAACTAAACCCCACAATGCATTTGCTGTTTTTTAGTATAAACTAATAAAATATTTTGACACATTTATCCTTTGGTCTGGCACTATTTTCATTAGTGTATGCTTTTAACACCTTCCCGCCCGGCCTATAGCAGATTGATGGCCAGACAGGCTTTTCGTCCCTCTGAGTGGAAGTAATAGAATGTCCTCCCAGAAGGTGCTGCTTGTGTGGCTGCGGGGCCACACAGCAGCGCAATCTATTACCAACTGTCTCCACTGAAACACAGTCCATGACTGATCATTATACTGGCCCGCTACCAGTACCATGTGATCACTGTGACCAATCACAGCAGATCAGATGACAATTGTAAACAATGGATGGCTTCCTTTAATGCCATTCATTGTATACAATTGTGTTGCTAGCTGTAATTGGTCACAGCGATCACATGGTACACAGGGCCAATCACAGCCCATCTGTACCATGTGATTAGCTTTGGCCAATCACAGCTAATCACAACAAAAGACACTGAATGATTCAGTTTCATTCAATAAAAATGGTTGCTTATATCAATGAAATACACTGATATAAGCAATCATAATGTGTAAAAAATATTTTTTTTAAATCCTGATCACTTCCCCAGAGTAGTACGGTGTTACTATGGTAGCCCTGTATTGCTCTGCTCACAAAAAAAGTAATACAAAAGGAAATAAATAAAAAATAAAAAAAATGACATACTGTCACCAGTCAGTGTCCCTAAACACCACCACACTGCACTGGTGACAGTATGTAAAAAAAATGTGACTTATTTTTTTAATTTCTTAATTTTCCAAAAAAATGTGCCAAAAACTTCAAAAAACTCACCATGCCTCTTACTAAATACCTTGGACTGTCTAATTCCCAAAAACGAGTTATTTGAGGGTATTTGTACTGTCCTGGTGTTTTCAGGCCTCAAAAAATTAGATAGGCCATCAGTACACCAGGCTTGATCAGCTTTCAAATATACAGAATCTCACAAAAGTGAGTGCATCCCTCGCATTTTTTTAAATGTTTTATTATATCTTTTCATGTGACAACACTGAAGAAATTACACTTTGCTACAATGTAAAGTATTGAGTGTACAGCTTGTATAACAGTGTAAATTTGCTGTCCCCTCAAAATAACTTAACACACAGCCAATAATGTCTTAACCGCTGCCAACAAAAGTGAGTACACCCCTAAGTGAAAATGTCCACACTGGGGCCAATTAGCCATTTTCCCTCCCCCGGTGTCATGTGACTCGTTAGAGGTCTCAGGTGTGAAATTTGATGTTATCGCTCTCTCATACTAGTCACTGGAAGTTCAACTGGCAGTTCGACATGGCACCTTATGGCAAATAACTCTCTGAAGAACTTAAAGAAAGAATTGTTGCTCTACATAAAGATGGCCTAGGCTATCGACCAAATAAGTTGAGTGCACGTGCTCAGTGTCATAGTCAGAGGTTGTCTTTGGGAAATAGACGTATAAGTGCTGCCAGCATTGCTGCAGAGGTTGAAGGGGTGGGAGGTCAGCCTGTCAGTGTTGAGACCATAGGCCGTACCCTGCATCAAATTGGTCTGCATGGCTGTCATCCCAGAAGAAAGCCTCTTCTAAAGATGATGTGCAAGAAAGCCCGCAAACAATTTGCCGAAGACAAGGATTACTGGAACCCTGTCCTGTGGTCTGATGAGACAAGTGTGTGTGGCGGCAACCAGGTGAGGAGTACAAGGATAAGTGTGTCTTGCCTACAGTCAAGCATAGTGGTGGAAGTGTCATGGTCTAGGGCTGCATGAGTGCTGCCAGCACTGAGGAGCCACAGTTTATTGAGGGAATCATGAATGCTAACATGTACTGTGACATACTGAAGCAGAGCATGGTCCCCTCCCTTCGGAGACTGGGCCGCAGGGCAGTATTCCAACATGATACTGACCCCAAACAAAGAGGAAGCTTCTATGTGACATAGAAACAGTATAAATGTATACCCAAATGTGACATGGAAATTATATAAATATATTTCCAAATGTTGCATACAATGTTATTAGGTGTATATAATCCAGGGTATGCTATTGCAAACAGTGGAATCAAACGATCAATTATAAATACAAATAAGAGTCCATTGTAATATGACAAAGAAATATTCATGCGAGTTGATGCAGGATAGGTGTTGTATTATTTAAATTTCTGTGTTACAATTCAGTGCACTCTATGATTGAAGTGACACCCGGGATAGTGCTTCCATCTTCTGAGGGCAGGAGAGGGGGTACTCTTATCCAAAATGGTGGACTCACAGGCGGTGAGTCAATCGAGCTTATACCGGAATACGGTAAGTATGGATGAGGTCCAGAAAGGCGAGATGTTCAAGCTTATCCTTGGTTAGTCAATGGACACTACAGACCTTATCTCACCACAGGGGTACACCGGACGTGGATAGAATGCTCAATCCTCTCCTTCACCAATCGATCAAAGCTATTATACGCACCGATCATCATCTCTAATCCTCTGAATAATGATGGTAGTTTCAAAATATGAAAAGAAGACAGTACCTCCACATAGTGTAAATCCAAATACGGATAAAAATGTATTCAAAAATAAACTTCCAACACCGAGACAGATGGGTGCTATAATAAAACAGGTTCAATTGAACAGGTAAAATGCACAGTAAAAAGTGGCTCAGAAAATATAATTATCCTATGCATTTCGTCTGCATAAACTTCGCCCGTAATGCCTATCATTCTAAGGACAGTTGCCACCATCATTAATGGCTAAATGGGGTCCCTAAGGGACAATTTCTTCATATCAGGCATAATTGTTCTGATCTGAAAGATTTTGATACCCAGTCTCAGGTTCTGTTTCACAGAATTAAGGAGAAGGGATATGATCCCTTTTCCTTTAGTATGACATGGAATGAAGTTAGAGATATGGATAGAGAGACATTATTGGTCGATAAACTTGAAATTAGTGACCACTTGAGTAATTTTGGTTCTTGGTTTATTACTATTTATTCTTCTCAGCATTATGCTATTAAGAATATTGTAAGAAAACATTGGCATATTCTACAAAATGATAGAGTTTTAGGTTCCCTTCTTCCCCCCCAACCGCAGGTCATATTTATGAGTGTTACCTCTTTATAAGACAGGGTTGTGATTAGTGTTCTAGACCCTCCTGTTAGACAATCTTTTTTTCAGAACTAAACAGGATATTTTAAATGTGAGAAGTGTGGGGTCTGTAATTTGAACAAAATGCAAGACTAGGAAAATTTGTGATTTTGTGTCCAAAGTTACTCAGATAAAACTATACAATTGGACACTTCACTTGTAGCACCACACATGTGGTATATATGCTATATATGCTCCAGTGTCCACATGGGCTACAGTATGTGGGACAGACTACCATGCGTTAAATTTTAGACTTATTTAACATATAGCTAACATTCACAAAGGGTATCCCAAGCATAATGTCTCTCGACAATATGATCTTGTGCACACAGATCCATCGGGCACCCTCTTTATAGGAATTGACCATTTCGTTCCCCATTGGAGGGGGAGTTATAAGGTCAGGGAGCTGTCTAGAATGGAAACTAAGTGGATATACTTCCTCAAAAGTTACGTTCCACATGGCTTGAATATTGATTGGGATGTCAACTGTTTTATAGATAACTCCTGATTTAGATGGCTGCCTCTTTCTTGTGTTTTTAACTGGTTTTGTATCTATTTGATGTATTATCTCTTGATTAGTGAATTATTTTTTAATTAATAGAAGGTTTCTTTCTTTTTATTAGTGGGGCTTCAGCCAAACACTCATATCTGTAGCCTAAGGCTGTGTAGGTCAGTTAGAGTTTCTTTTGATATTCAATGTAGGAATAATATTATTTTTGTTCTTACTGATCTTAATTTTCTTTTTTTAAGGATGTAGTGGTTGTGGCAGATTTAGTATGCCCTATATAGTTTTAGATGAAGCTCAATAGTATTAGTTTATTTTGCCTTCTTCCTATATTTTTCTTCCTGTCTGAGTGAAATTTTGTTTAGCGCATCACCTTTTTGTATATGCTGTTATTGTGATTATATCTCAATTTAGTGGTGCTGCTGGACTATATCCACTGTAATGGTTTTAAATGATATAAAAAAAAATTTTTTTAGCACATGCGCAGTATTCCCTTTTTTGTTTATTTTATGGGGTAATAACTGCCCCTGTGTTGTCACCTCATAATACTTCAGCAAACTAAAGGTCATTCAACTAGGATTTGATTTACTTTAAAGTTGTTCTAAAGGCAGAAGATTTTTTTAACTTTATTGCATTATATGCATTAACCAGTTGCCGACCGCCGCACGACAAAGTAACGTCGACAGAATGGCACGGGCAGGCATATGGGCGTACCTGTACGTCCCTGCCTTCCCGCGGGTGGAGGGCCCGATCGCCCCCCCCCGGTGCCAGCGGCGGTCGGAATCCGTTCAGGAGCGATCCGGGATGAGGGGGCGGCCATTCATTCATGGCCACCCCCTCGCGATCGCTCCTGACGAATGGAAGTGCAGCATGACATCACTTCCTCTCCTGTAATCTCTCCTCCGTGTCGGTATTTTTCGTTCCGGCACCGAGGAGAGAGGATCGGTGAGTTGCACCAACACTACACTACACAGTAGAACATGCCAGGCACACTCTCACCCCCCCTTCACCCCCCGATCACCCCCCCCCCAATCACCCCTGCACCCCCAGTCACAGTGACACCAATTGCATTTTTTTTTTCTATTGCATTGGTGTCATTTGTGACTGTAATAACTGTTAGGGCAGTTATGGTTAGCCCCCTTTAGTTCTAGGGTACCCCCTAACCCCCCCCAATAAAGGTTTAACCCCGTGATCACCCCCCGTCGCCAGTGTCACTAAGGCTGGGTTCACATTGCAGCTGTTTATGAGAACGGATGTGATTCGCACCGCACTGCAGTGCAAATCACATCCGATCTCTGTGCAATGCGAGTTCAGCCATACAGATAGTATGGCTGAATTCGCATCGCACCCGCCGCAAACTCGCACGGGACCCTTTTTTTGGTCCGCAGCAGAATCGGATCGCATGGGTGTTCACACCATGCGATCAGATTCCTGTCCGAGTTTGCAGATCGTACTGCGATATTCGAACTGATCTGGGGGTGTCATTAACATTTCACTGACACTCCCAGCAGTTCGCATAGGGCAGTGTGATGCGGGAACCCGCCGCGGATTCGTGGCGTTCCCGCATCGCTCCAGTGTGAACCCAGCCTAATAAGCGATCGTTTTTCTGATCGCTGTATTAGTGTCACAGGTGACGCTAGTTAGGCAGGTAGGTATTTAGGTTCGCCGCAGCTTTTTATAGCGCCAGGGACCCCCATATACTACCGCATAAAGCCCCCTGATTGCCCCCTAGTTAACCCTTTCACCAGTGATCACCATATAACTGTTACAGGTGACGCTGGTTGGTTAGTTATTTATTTATAGTTTCAGGGCACCCGCCATTTATTACCTAATAAAGGTTTAACCCCCTGATCACCCGGCGGGTGATATAAGTTTGAGGGTCAGATAGGGTCTGCGTTGCCCCAGGCAGCATCAGGTTAGTGCCAGTACCGCTAACACCCACGCACAAAGCATACACCTCCCTTAGTAATATAGTATCTGATCAGATCTATATTAGCGTCGCCAGCAGTTTAGGTTTCCCAAAACGCATTGTTAGCGGGATCAGCCCAGATACCTGCTAGCACCTGCGTTTAGCCCCTCCGCCAAGCCCAGCCCAGCCCACCCAAGTGCAGTATCGATCGATCACTGTCACTTACAAAACACAACACACATAACTGCAGCGTTCGCAGAGTCAGGCCTGATCCCTGCGATCGCTAAAGCCCCGTACACACGAGAGGACTTATGTCCGACAGACTTCCGAAGGAGTTCTGCCGGAGTTCTGCCGGAGTTCCGACAGAGTTCTGACGGACTTTTCGACTGAGCGGACTTGGCCACACACAATCACACCAAACTCCGACGGATTCGAACGTGATGACGTACGACTGGACTCGAATAAGGAAGTTCATAGCCAGTAGCCAATAGCTGCCCTAGCGTCGGTTTTAGTCCGTCGGAATAGCATACACACGAGCGAATTTTTCGGTAGGAACTGGGTCCGGCATAGTTCCGTCGGAAAAATTTGAAGCATGTTCCATTTTCTAAAGTCTGTCAGACTTTTGCGAATCAAAAGTCCGTTGCAGCCCACACACGATCGAATAGTCTGACGGAATCATTCCGTCGGACTTTGGATGTTGAAAAGTCCGCTCGTGTGTACGGGGCTTAACAGTTTTTTTTGTAGCGTTTTGATACAGTCGCTGACAGCCTAGGTGCTTATTTACCTGTGAGTCTCATTAGTGTACCCCTAAATTTAGGGGTGTCTACTTTCCAAAATGGGGTCATTTGGGGGGGGGGGGGGGTTTGTGCCATCTTGGCATTTTATGGCCTTCAAAGCTGCGATAGGTAGTGAGGAGTGAAATCAAAAATTTACACCCTTAGAAATCCTGAAGGCAGTGCTTGGTTTTCGGGGCCCCGTACGCGGCTAGGCTACCAAAAAATCCCACACATGTGGTATCCCCATACTCAGGAGAAGCAGCAAAATGTATTTTGGGGTGTCATTTCACATATGCCCATGGCATGTGTGAGCAATATATCATTTAGTGACAACTTTGTGAAAAAAAATAAAAAATAAAATAAAAGTTTGTAATTTTCCCGCAACTTATGGCAAAATATAAAATATTCCATGGACTCAACATGCCTCTCAGTAAATAGCTTGGGGTGTCTATTTTCTAAAATGGGGTCATTTGGGGGGTTTTTTTGCCATCTTGGCATTTTATGGCCTTCAAAACTGTAATAGGTGGTGAGGAGTGAAATCAAAAATTTACGCCCTTAGAAAGCCTGAAGGGGGTTCTTGGCTTTCGGGGCCCCGTACACGGCTAGGCTCCCAAAAAATCCCACACATGTGGTATCCCCATACTCAGGAGAAGCAGCAAAATTTATTTTGGGGTGTCATTTCACATATGCCCATAGCATGTGTGAGCAATATATCATTTAGTGACAACTTTGTGAAAAAAAATAAAAAAAAAATAAAAGTTTGTAATATTCCCGCAACTTGTGGCAAAATATAAAATATTCCATGGACTCAACATGCCTCTCAGCAAATAGCTTGGGGTGTCTACTTTCTAAAATGGGGTCATTTGTGGGGGTTTTGTGCCATCTTGGCATTTTATGGCCTTCAAAACTGTAATAGGTAGTGAGGAGTGAAATCAAAAATTTACGCCCTTAGAAAGCCTGAAGGCGGTGCTTGATTTTCGGGGCCCCGTACGCAGCTAGGCTCCCAAAAAGTCCCACATATGTCATATCCCTGTACTCAGGAGACGCAGCAGAATTTATTTTGGGGTGTCATTTCACATATGCCCATAGCATGTGTGAGCAATATATCATTTAGTGACAACTTTGTGAAAAAAAAAAAAAAAAAAAAGTTTGTAATTTTCCCGCAACTTGTGGCAAAATATAAAATATTCCATGGACTCAACATGCCTCCCAGCAAATAGCTTGGGGTGTCTACTTTCTAAAATGGGGTCATTTGTGGGTGTTTTGTGCCATCTTGGCATTTTATGGCCTTCAAAACTGTGATAGGTAGTGAGGAGTGAAATTACAAATGTATGCCCTTAGAAATCCTGAAGGCGGTGCTTGGTTTTCGGGGCCCCGTACGCGGCTAGGCTTCCAAAAAGTCGACCACATGTGGTATCCCCGTACTCAGGAGAAGCAGCAGAATGTATTTTGGGGTACAATTCCACATATAACCGTGGCATGTGTGAGCAATATATCATTTAGTGACAACTTTGTGTAAAAAAAAAAAAAAAAAATTGCTTGAGGCAAAAAAATTAAATATCCAATGGGCTCAACATGCCTCTTATCAATTTTCTTAGGGTGTCTACTTTCCAAAATGGGGTCATTTGGGGGGGTTTTGTACTGCCCTGCCATTTTAGCACCTCAAGAAATGAGATAGGCAGTCATAAACTAAAAGCTGCGTAAATTCCAGAAAACGTACCTTAGTTTGTAGATGTGACAACTTTTGCGCAAACCAATAAATATACAGTTATTGACTTTTTTTTTACCAAAGACATGTGGCTGAATACATTTTGGCCTAAATGTATGACTAAAATTGAGTTTATTGGATTTTTCTAATAACAAAAAGTAGAAAATATCATTTTTTTTCAAAATTTGCGGTCTTTTTTCATTTATATCGCAAAAAATAAAAATCGCAGAGTCAGTCAAATACCTTTAAAAGAAAGCTCTATTTGTGGGAAAAAAAGGACGCAAATTTTGTTTGGGTACAACATTGCATGACCGCGCAATTACCAGTTAAAGCAGCGCAGTGCCAAATTGTAAAAAGACCTCTGGTCATTGACCAGCAAAATGGTCTGGTCTGAAAGTGGTCAAGGTAATAAACCTTCTATGTGCCGCAGTCTCCTCGCTAGCCCCCTAATACTTACATGAGCCCCATTGTGATTATTCTGACTCCGATTGTTGTGAAGTGACTTATCCCTTGTAAGACCTCTATGCCTGGCTTGTATAAGATATAATCACTGAGGACAATCCTCATCAGATAGCTTGAACTCACCAAATACCATCCAAAAAGATGCTTTTATTCTGAACATCGGGTTACAGCAGATGACAGGATACAAACAGATGAATAGGTTGTAGTATTTATGTGGTCAAAAGATGATATTGTCTGTAGCTTACAATGCAGAATACATGTGTCCTGCTACATGTGGCTTGTTAGCTGCATCCATGACACAGGAAATACAATCAAAGGAAAAAGGGTGGAGCATTGCATACAAAAGGAAGTGTGTCATAACATAAGGGAAAAAGAACAAAAGAAAACAATAGAAAATGGTTGGGAAAACAATATATATAAATTCTGTACCCCGTTGGAGCAGCACAGTGATCCAGAAATGTGCACGAGAGCCTTGGCTCTCCGGGGACTCTCCCTCCTTGTTGGCTGAGACAGCAGCGGGAGCCTTTGGCTGTCAATCACAAGCAGTGAGCCAATGAAGGGAAAGAGCCATGGCTCTGTGTGTGAACAGATACGCAGAGCAGCAGCTTGGGAGCAAGCCTGCTTAGGTGCCCCTATAGCAAGCAGCTTGCTCTGGGGGCACTCGGCAGGAGGGAGAGGCATAGAGCGCTGGTGGGGAACCTGAGAAGAGAAAGTTTGAGGCTGCTCTGTACAAAACCACTTTACAAAGCAGGTACAGTGCCTTGAAAAAGTATTCATACCCCTTGAAATTTTCCACATGTTGTCATGTTACAACCAAAAATGTAGAGTCCTTGTCCTGCTGGAAGGTAAACCTTCGCCCCAGTCTCAAGTGTTTTGCAGACTCTAACAGGTTTTCTTCTAAGATTGCCCTGTATTTGGCTCCATTCACGGTGGGGATGGTGTGTTCAGGGTGATGTGCAGTGTTAGTTTTCTGCCATACAGCGTTTTGCTATTAGGCCAAAAAGTTAAATTTTGGTCTCATCCGACTAGAGCACCTTCTTTCACATGTTTGCTGTGTCCCCCACATGGCTTCTCGCCAACTGCAAACAGGGCTCTCCTCCAACAATGGCTTTCTTCTTGCCACTGTTCCATAAAGGCCAGATTTGTGGAGTGCATGACTAATAGTTTCTTGAGCTGTGGATCTCTGCAGCTCCTCCAGAGTTACCCCAGTCCTCTTGGCTGTTTCTCTGATTAATGATCTCCTTGCCCGGCCATGTCTTGGCAGGTTTGCAGTTGTGCCATAATCTTTCCATTGTGGGATGAGGATTGAACAGTGCTCCGTGATATGTTCCCAGCTTAGGATATTTTTTATAACCTAACCCTGCTTTAAACTTCTCCACAACTTTATCCCTGACCTGCCTGGTGTGTTCCTTGGCCTTCATGATGCTGTTTGTTCACTAAGGTTCTCTAACAAACCTATGAGGCCTTCACAGAACAGCTGTATTTATACTGAGATTAAATCGAGACGGAGTCACACACATGGAGCGTACGTGAGAGGGGAGGGGCCAGTCGGCGGCACTCACACGAGTAGATGGAGGAAGCCCCGCCGAACCAGCTGGATCTGAGCGCAGTGAGAGAGCGCTACGCTCCGTAATGATATCACTCTGACCCCGCCGACTATGCTTCCCGGCCCGCCGCGACTATACCGGCTTAGGAGCGACTGACTGTGAGAGATCACCAGCGAGACCCGGAGCCGTGCACTGACGGCGGACGGGGCGGAAGATCCCGCTGGAGCGAGCGGTCCCCCCTCGGATCTCACCCCAGGCTGCCCTCTGTTTAAATACCTCTTCAGTGGATCGTGGAGCTCAGAAGGAGGAAGAGAAGGGAAAAGCTGAGGACAGCTACGAACAGGTCAGACTAAAAGTATCTCTTCCTATTTGAATTGTATATTACGGACTGTAAAGATGGGAGATACACGTATAGGACAACAGAAGTGTAATAAATGCATATTTTTTTGGAGCCCTGAATTCAGGAACTTGGAAGGAGTGTTTGTGAAATCAGTGAGGAGTTTCTCTATGTGTCAAGGACAGTTGTTAAATGGAAGGGTGAAGTAGAACCACTGAATAAGCATTCCTTGAAAATATATGCTGAAGCCCTGAAAAGAGTTATATGATATTATGAACTGTTTTCTTTTTTCAGCCGTGGGTTGATCTTTTTTTTGAGCGTTGAAACTAACTAAGCTTAAGCTTGGGTAAAATGGGTGTATGCTGTGCTCAAAAACGCATGTACCACAGACTAAACACGCATTAAAAAGACGAGACGGCAGTGCTGGAAGGAAAAGGAAAAAAAAAAAAAAGGGAAAAAGATGCAGGTTGAATACTCGGTTGGCATCTATTTATAATGATAACGACTGACTGTACCTTATATAGCACTGAGTGATCCCTCCCTAAAATTGCATACCCGCAGCAGACACACCAATGCACCATAGAGTGTGATGCAAAATGTAAAGGACTGTGTATAAAGGGAGGCAAACGGAGTGGTAAAGAGCAGGCCGATTGGTGTGCTGAGGTCAGAGTTACCAGCTGAACAATAACACATACATTTCTAAAACCCTGATTCCTATAGATACCAATAGACGGTCCTGGAAGGACAGTAAGAAAGGAGTGTTTCCGGTGGCCTAGCTTCCCTCCCCTGTCCTCTGGAAATAGTTAAATAAAGGGGAAAGCTGGGGAAGAGAAAAATAAAGAGTGGCAACATGAAGGGAAGAAATCAAAAAACGAATGATCCTAAAGCCCCGAGGGAGAGCTTAAATACAAGCACGATCCAGAAATACCTCAAGGAAACAAGCCAAAAAAGCCCCGGTATAGAAAGAAAACAGGGGGCTAAGGAGAGGAGGAAAGACACTGGAAAATTAGAAGAGACACGGGGAGACACCTCAGGGGAGGAGAGGGACTCAGATATGGAGGGCAGAAGAAAGGAGCTGAGAGATATATCCCAAATACCAACCAAAAGCGAAATGATGGAAATGTTCATGAAATTAGAAAACACAATCAAAGCTGAAATTTTAACAGTAAGGACGGACATGGGGCATTTGCTAAGAAGAGTAGAGGAAGTTGAAGAACAAACAAGTAAACAGGCCCAGGAGATACTAGACTTAAAAACGCAGGCAAAAAAAATGCAGGAGGCACATAGGGATATCCTCTATAAAATGGAGGAACAGGAGAATCAAAATCGACGCCAAAACCTGAGGATCAGAGCTTTACCAGAACAACAGGGAGAAGACTTAGGCCGCGTACACACGCGCGGACTGTTTGCCCAACCTTGTTCGTCAAACAGTTTCGGCAAACAGTCCGCTCAAAATTTGCATGAGCGGACTTGCCCACACACGAGCGGACTGTTTGACGAACAAGGTTGGGCAAACAGTTCGCTCAACTTTTGAAATGAACGGACTCGCCCACGTAAGGAGGAGGCAAATCCGCCCATTTCGAGCGCGTGTACAGGTAGGCGGGGCCCGCGAAGGAGACGTCGCGGGCTCCGCCGCCTGGAATGGGCTTAAAGGGGAACCCCAACGCCGAAAAAAATCGGCGTGGGGGTTCCCCCAAAGTCCACACCAGACCCTTGTCCGAGCACGCTACCCGGCCGGCCAGGAAAGGGGGGCGAGCGAGCGCGCCCCCCCTCCTGAGCCGTACCAGGCCGCGTGCCCTCAACATGGGGGGTGCCTTGGGGAAGGGGGGGCCGCGCGGCCCCCCCCACCCCAAAGCACCTTGTCCCCATGTTGATGAGGACAAGGGCCTCTTCCCGACAACCCTGGCCGTTGGTTGTCGGGGTCTGCGGGCGGGGGGCTTATCGGAATCCGGGAGCCCCCTTTAAGAAGGGGGCCCCCGGATACCGGCCCCCCACCCTATGTGAATGAGTATGGGGTACAATGTACCCCTACCCATTCACCTGTGAAATAAAGTACAAAAAAAAAACACAACACATGGAAAAAGTATTTTATTGCACAGCTCCGGGGGTCTTCCGTCTTCGGGGGTCTTCTCGCAGGACTCCTCCGCTATGTGTGTGTAGCTCTTTTGCTAGCGGAGGAGTCCGGCTTTCTTCCTCCCCGCCGCCGGCCTCTTCTCCCGACTTCGGGGGTCTTGTCCCCCTCTTCGGTTCTTCTGCCGGGCCACCGCGCCTGGTCCGGTGGCCCGGTCTTCTGTCGCCGTCTTCCGTTCTTCTGTCGCCGCCTTCGGTTCTTCTGCCGGGCCACCGCGCCTTCTTGTAGCTCTTTTACAGGCGGTGGCCCGGTCTTCTGTCGCCGCTGTCGTCGCCGCCGTCGCCGCCGCCGCCGCCTTCCGTTCTTGTTCTTCTTCTTGTTCTTCTTCTTGTTCTTCTCCTGGAGATGTTGACTCGACGATCTCTCCGGCCGGAATGCCAGAGCCGCGCTGTGCGGTCACTTATATAGTGACAATGGGGCGGTGTCACATGGTATATGTCACATGGGTTGGTCACATGGTGACCCCGCCCCCTTACGATGTCATAGTCCCCATGTGACATCAACCCATGTGACCAACCCATGTGACATATACCATGTGACACCGCCCCATTGTCACTATATAAGTGGCAGCGGAGCGTGTCCCTGGCATTCCGGCCGGAGAGCTCGTCGAGTCAACATCTCCAGGAGAAGAACAAGAAGAAGAACAAGAACGGAAGGCGGCGGCGGCGACGACAGCGACGATAGAAGACCGGGCCACCGCCTGTAAAAGAGCTACAAAAAGGCGCGGTGGCCCGGCAGAAGAACCGAAGGCGGCGACAGAAGAACGGAAGACGGCGACAGAAGACCGGGCCACCGGACCAGGCGCGGTGGCCCGGCAGAAGAACCGAAGAGGGGGACAAGACCCCCGAAGTCGGGAGAAGAGGCCGGCGGCGGGGAGGAAGAAAGCCGGACTCCTCCGCTAGCAAAAGAGCTACACACACATAGCGGAGGAGTCCGGCGAGAAGACCCCCGAAGACGGAAGACCCCCGGAGCTGTGCAATAAAATACTTTTTCCATGTGTTGTGTTTTTTTTTGTACTTTATTTCACAGGTGAATGGGTAGGGGTACATTGTACCCCATACTCATTCACATAGGGTGGGGGGCCGGTATCCGGGGGCCCCCTTCTTAAAGGGGGCTCCCGGATTCCGATAAGCCCCCCGCCCGCAGACCCCGACAACCAACGGCCAGGGTTGTCGGGAAGAGGCCCTTGTCCTCATCAACATGGGGACAAGGTGCTTTGGGGTGGGGGGGCCGCGCGGCCCCCCCTTCCCCAAGGCACCCCCCATGTTGAGGGCACGCGGCCTGGTACGGCTCAGGAGGGGGGGCGCGCTCGCTCGCCCCCCTTTCCTGGCCGGCCGGGTAGCGTGCTCGGACAAGGGTCTGGTGTGGACTTGGGGGGAACCCCCACGCCGATTTTTTTCGGCGTTGGGGTTCCCCTTTAAGCCCATTCCAGGCGGCGGAGCCCGCGACGTCTCCTTCGCGGGCCCCGCCTACCTGTACACGCGCTCGAAATGGGCGGACTTTCCGAGCGGGAACAGTCCGCTCATTTCGAAAGTACAGCGGACAAGCCCACACACGGGCGGACTGTTCGCTCAAACACAGTTTCAGCGGACAGTTTTTCGGAATTTCCGAAAGACTTTGTCCGTCCAACTGTCCGCTGAAACTGTCCGCTGAAAGCCCACACACGAGCGGACTGTCCGCCCAAACACTGTTCAGCGGACAAGGTTGGGCGAACAGTCCGCCCGTGTGTACGCGGCCTAAGGAGTAAAAATGGGAAAGATATTTAATCATATACTTGGAAGAGAAGAAGGGGCAGAGTTAAAGATAGACCGCGCGCACAGAGTGAGGAAACCCCCAGGAATAAAGGAAGAGGTACCAAGAGACGTGATTATAAAATTCCATCTCTATGAAGACAAAGCTAAGATTTGGAGCAAACTCAGAGGCCTACCTCCTGTTCAATATGAAGGGACAACATTACAGGTTTTTTCAGACCTGTCGTCGGGAACTTTAGCACGGAGAAGACGATTAAAACCCTTATTGGAACGAATGAGACGAGCAAATATAAGATACAGCTGGGGGTTCCCGGCAGCCCTTATGGTGCAGAAAGAGGGAAGAACTATTAGATTAAAGTTCCTAGACGAACTGGAGGACTTCTGTAATCAAGTGGGAATACCAACCCCCAAGATACCTTTAGACCCCCGTGAAATATAGCAATAAGTAATGATGGGGGGAGGGGGGGGGGGGAATATGTCTGCTTTTGAGATTTTTTGTTTTTTCTTCTCCTTTTTTTTTTTTTTTTCTCTTTCTCTGTCCATATTTAGCCTTGGCTCACTGTTTCCAGTGGAGCCACGGGCATATTGTTAGGCAAACTCAGTGTTGCTCACTGAAATCAGTTTGGCTGTGTTGATTATCCTGTTCTGTTCAGTGTTTCACCTATTGCAGGTCTAGTTTGCACTGATAAGGGGGGGGGTGGGGGGGCCGGGGGGAAGCGGGTGGAGGAGGGATTGCGTGATGGAGGGTCTGGGCGGGGCTCTGGCTCCATCACTCTTACTCTGTAGAGGGTGTTCCCCTTCTCCCATTGAGGCGAAGGGGATAGGGATTACAGAGGGGGAGTGCCGCAGCCTGAGCCATAACCTGATAGATATTGCTTGCAGAAGGGAGTGAGGTCCACAATGCAAAGCAAAGGCCGGAATGGGGCCAGAGGGAGGGGGGAGGGATGGAAGGGGGGGGGAGGTTGGAGGGAAAAGGGGGAAAAGATATTCCTTGCAGAAGAAGAAGAGGGAAGGGGGAAAAGAAAGGGGAAAAGGGAAGAAAAAAAAAAGAAAAGGGGGTTCTAATGATTCACAGGATTAAAAGGGGGGGACTAAGTACCTCCTTTGGGAGTCTCAGATGACAGAGGTGAAATTTGTATCTTATAATGTTAAAGGCCTGAACTCGCCTATAAAGAGATATAAAGTACTACAGGAATTACAGCAATATAAAGCAGAGGTGGTGTTTCTGCAAGAAACCCATCTAACTCAGGATACAAATGTTAAGCTGTTCTCTGACAACTTCCCGAAATGGTTCTATGGAGACTCCCCAATAAGGAGGGCCAAGGGAGTGGCGATTGGGTTTGAGAAACACACAAAGTTCACCGTGATAGATAGGCAGACTGATCCAGAGGGTCGTTATCTGTTCTTGAAAGGTAAACTCGGGGATAGGATATTTACCTTGGCCAATGTTTACGGCCCAAATGAAAATCCTACTAGATTTTTGAAACAAATTTTGAAGAATCTTGCAAATTTTAAAACAGGAGACGTGATATTGGCGGGTGATTTCAACGTTGGCATGGATCCATCTCTGGATAGTGCGTCTCGTGCAAGGGGGATAAGTGGGAAAAATATGAAAGCATTAAAACTCCAACTGAGACAAAATCAATTAATAGATGCTTGGAGGATACAACATGAAAAAACAAAAGATTACACTTTTTTCTCCCCAGTGCACGGGACGCACTCCAGGCTGGATTATATAATGGTCGACCATAGACTGCTGGAGACCGTGATGGAAACAGAGATAGGAATAATATCCCTATCAGACCACTCCCCAGTGCTAATGAAGATGAGGATACCTGGAATACATAGACATCCATTTACTTGGCGATTAAACGAGAACCTTATACAGGACAAAAAAATCGCAGAAATAATACGGAAAGAAATAGAATTCTATTTCTTAACGAATGACACAGGTGAGATAACGGAGGCCTCCCTTTGGGAGGGACACAAAGCATATATTAGGGGTATCCTCATCTCCATAGGGACAAGAAAAAAAAAGGAAAGTCTAGAGAAAAGAGAAAAATTAATAAAGGAGGTTTACAGATTGGAACAGGAACAAAAAAAACAAAAGGAGCACCATCAGGAACTTTTTCATTTATTGAACAATAAGCGAGAGGAATTAAAAGATATGTATGATCAGGAAGCAAGGAGGGTTTTAGAGGGGAGAGCCAGAGAGAGGTACTTGGGAGAAAATAAAACAGGTAAATACTTGGCTCGACAGGTTAAAAAGAGAAGAGAGATTAATTTCATCGAAAAAATACAGGATAAAAATGGGAAGACGGTGTATACAACTAAGGAAATTGCGGAGGCCTTTAAGCAATACTATGAAGCCCTGTACAATGTAGGCCAGAAAGGGGTACAAGGCAAAGAGGAAAAGGGGAAAAGCAAAGAATTTTTGTATAAAGCAAAACTTCCACACTTAACAGATACTGACAGGCATAATATGGACAGACCCATTACAGAGGAGGAGATCTATAATGCATTAAAAGATACAGCATCGGGTAAAAGCCCGGGGCCAGACGGGTTCTCGATTACTTATTTTAAAAAATATAAAGAGATCCTAGTCCCTAAGCTCTGCAAATACTTGAATGGCTTGGGGACAAAATATGAAATGGGGAGAGAGGCCCTGCGTGCGTCAATTACGTTGATCCCAAAGGAGGGTAAGGATCACCTGCTCTGCTCTAATTATAGGCCGATAGCCTTGCTTAATGCAGATACAAAGTTATATGCTAAAGTCCTGGCATCTAGATTAAAGGAAAAAATGATAGAACTGGTACATTCAGATCAAGTAGGATTCATACCCGAGAGAGAAGGCAGGGATAATGGGGTGAGGGCATTGCTCCTCCTACAGGCCCTAAAAAACAATGGGACCCCCGGTCTATTCCTGTCAATAGATGCCGAGAAAGCATTTGACAGGGTAGACTGGGGACTCATGATAGAAACGCTAGAAGTCATGGGCTTGGGCCCAAGGATGATCCAGTGGATCAAAGTACTTTATAACCACCCGCAAGCTGCGGTGAAGGTTAATGGAGAATCATCTGCACAGTTTCAAATGGGAAATGGCACCAGACAGGGGTGCCCATTATCACCCCTTTTGTTTGCATTGTCTCTTGAACCCCTATTGGCCTCCGTACGAAATAACCCGGATATAAAAGGGATTAGGGTTGGAGAGGAGGAGCACAAACTCGCAGCTTATGCGGACGATGTGCTCTTTTTCATTACCAACCCTAGGACAACAATTCCAAACTTGTTAAGGCTGCTAGAAAAATTTGGCAAAATATCAAATTTGAAGATAAACCTGGGCAAGTCCGAAGTTCTAAACATCAACATTAGTATTATGGAAGAGAAGAAACTCAGCGCAGAATTCCATTTTCCCTGGCGTAAGGAGATTAAATATTTAGGAGTCACTCTCTCAGATACGATTAGGAAAATATACTTGAATAACTATATTCCTTTACTAGATGAAATTAAACGAGAAATAAAGAAAATTTCAACAAATCCTCTATCATGGTTAGGACGTATAAATGTGGTAAAAATGATTCTGGTTCCGAAGATTATATATAAGTTCCAAATGTTGCCTATCTCACTCCCCTCTGCCTTCTTTAAAATATTAAGAAATGTAATCTCAAGGTATATATGGCAACATAAAAAGCCAAGAATCGCTTTTGCGGTGTTAAGGAGGGGGAAAAAACAAGGTGGGTTAGCACTCCCGGATTTAAAAAAATATCACAATGCGGTGGTACTTTCACGGGTGGTGGAATGGGCGAAAGAGGTCAATGACAAGAGATGGGTTAGTTTAGAGATGGCAATTTGCCAAGCACATTTAGGGAGAATAATATGGAATCCTCCACAACACAGGACATTAGGACATAATACACATGAAATAACACGATATGCACTTAAAATGTGGGATCAGACCCATACACAAAACAAATGGGGATACAACTCACCTCTGATTTTTTTGAAAGAGAATGATTATTTTTTACCGGGAAAATTGGAGGTGGGAGGTAACTGGATAAGAAAAAATAATGCACAACTAAAAGATATATTGGTGGAGGGTCAATTAGTCACTTTTCAAGCACTGAGGGCGGACACTGAACTAATGAGGGTGGATAAATGGCGGTTCCTCCAGTTGCGTCAGTTTGTTGCAAAGCTCCCTCAACCAGTACGAGGCGAAGAAGAACTAAGGCCTATTGAACGGCTTTGTCAGAGAGAAAAGTCAAAAAATAATATTGCTCGAATATATAAAATACTCTTAGAAGGGGACGAGCTGGAGGACCCGGCATACATTAAAAAATGGGAAAATGATTTGGGTTCACAATGTAGCAGGCAAAATAGAAAGAAAATATTTAAATTAGTTCACAATACAGTGTTTGAGAACAAAATAATAGAGACGAATTATAAATGTTTAGCTAGGTGGTACGCTACCCCCGATAAATTGAGTAAATTTGGAGCTGGACATTCCGTGGATTGCTGGCGGGGATGTAAAAAAATAGGGACTATGGGTCATATATGGTGGGATTGTCCCATTATTAAAGAATACTGGAGGAAGATCATTGATATAATAAAAGAGGTAACTAAAAAAGATATTAAAGAGGACCCCTGGACAGTTTTATTCCATGGAATAGACGAACCCATAAAACAATATAAACTCTCGCTAGTCCCCATCTTACTTGACACCGCGAAAAGTTTAATCCCGCAAAAATGGAGAGAAAAGGAAAGCCCTAAAATACAGGACTGGATTTTCCGAATAAATAAAATACAAAATATGGAATGTTTAAACGAAGGGGGAGAGGACCTAACAGTAGAAGAGAATAATGGAGGGAAATGGGAACCCTGGAAAAAATTTAAAAAATCCTGGAGATTTGTTAAGGAAATAACACAATAATACTAAAGAAACATAACCCCAGTCAGTAAATGCTAATTAAATTATGAACCTCAGGCGATATCTGCAGGGAAGGATAGGTGGGAGGGGGAGGGAGGAGGGATGAGGGAGAAAATAGAAGAAGTATAAGGTTAAGAGGGTATATATATAAAAAAAAAAAAAATACTGAGATTAAATTACACACAGGTTACTAGTTAGGTGACTTCTGAAGGCAATTGTTTCCACTAGATTTTAGTTAGTGGTATCAGAGTAAAGGGGCTGAATACAAATGCACGCCACATTTTTCACATATTTATTTGTAAAAAAAATTGAAAACCAGTTATCATTTTCCTTTTACATCACAGTTATGTGCCACTTTGTGTTGGTTTATCACATAAATTCCCAATAAAATACATTTACGTTTTTGGTTGTAACATGACAAAATGTGGAAAATTTCAAGGGGAATGAATAGTTTTTCAAGGTGCTGTTTGTTATAAAAAAAAAAAAAATTGCATTTAATATCACTTTGAACCCACATTAAAATTTTCTGGTCTCATATGTTTTCATAGTATATTTTTTTATATTTTTATTGATCATATTTTGAGTTTTTATAACAGTCTTTAAGAAATCTTTAAACAGTATTTAGATACTTCCATGGTATTGTTATTGTTTAGCACAGGATTTTATAGTCTAGTTAGTTTACTGTTTTCAATAAGTTGAAAGCGCATAGACGTGCACAGTGGGAAAAGGCAGGAGAGCAGAACTATTGTGTTGAACTTCACAAAAGGAACCAGAGTGTGCAAATATAACTAGATATGACTAAACACACACACATAAACTTTACATAGAACATATAGTTTTAAAACCTTAAAACACATTGATATTTTGTTTATATCAAACTATTTTCTTTTACATGCATAACTAAAACCATAAATTGCCTTTAGGTTATGCACATCAGTCTGTGTAAATTAAATGTACCTCCAATTAAAAAACAAAACTGATGGCTTAGCCCTCATATATATTTTGATTAGCTATCTGCACTTTTGCTATTAAAGTGCTGTATAGAGCTCTTCATGGATCTGTTGGCTGTAGCTTTAAACAAGCTTTTAGCAGACCTTATTAAGCTTCAAATCTACTTGAAACTTTCCAACTGAAGCTCAAAAATAACAATTTTAAAACACAATTTTTTTTAGAATAATGCAAACATGAACTATTTAATATGAATGTTGGGTATCCTTAACCACCTCAATACTGAGCATTTTCACCCCCTTCCTGCCCAGGCCAATTTTCAGCTTTCAGTTTTGAATGACAATTGTGTGGTCATGCAACACTGTACCCAAATTAAGTTTTTTCATTTTTTTCACACAAATAGAGCTTTCTTTTGGTAGTATTTAATCCAGCGGCGGCTGGTGGGTTCTTCTTTTGGGGGGGCAAACAAACAACCCCCCTCCCCCAGTGGTACCGCTACAATGAAACAGAACCCCTCGTGGGCGGTCCAGCACTTACCCGCTAGTGTGGCGGGGCTGTGGTGTCCTTCCTCTCCTGGAGTGTGGACAGCGGGCAGGGCGGCTCCGGTGTCCACTCCTCCAGCTTTGTCCGCGGTGTTTCCTCTTCCACCAAAGAGCTATGCATCCAATAGGATCGCCTGACGCTTTGGCCAATGGGAAAACAGGTCTCACAGACTTGCCTCCTGATTGGTGGAACTTTAGTGTGATAATAGCGAAAATTAATTTGCTTATTGTCACATAACTGGATGGGCTCGTGGGGCAAACGCTCAAATGCTCCGAGCCGACCCTTTTTTTAAGGTGCTTCAAAAAAACACCCTGTCGCATTGGAATCCATGGTCCGGTGCCACTAATATGTAGATCAGGGGGCCAGATGCATGGATAGGGGAGGTGCGCCCTCTATGGACAGGCTGATTTAATCACCACTGGGTTTTTATTTTTTTGCTAAAAAAAACTAAAAAAGACAGAACATTTTGAAAAAACATTTTTTTCTTAGTTTCTGTCAGAAAATGTTGTAAATAGGTCATTTTACTTCTTTACTGATGATTTAATCACCACTGGGTTTTTATTTTTTTGCTAAAAAAAACTAAAAAAGACAGAACATTTTGAAAAAACATTTTTTTCTTAGTTTCTGTCAGAAAATGTTGTAAATAGGTCATTTTACTTCTTTACTGATGAGGCGGCACTGGTGAGACGGCACTGAAGGGCACTGATGAGGTTTCAATGATGAGGAGGCACTAATATGCCTCAATGATGGCCACTGATGAGCACTGATAGGTGGCACTGATGAGCACTGATAGGTGGCACTGATGGGCACTAATAGGTGGTACTGATGGACACTGATGGGTGGCACTGATGGGTGACACAGATGAGCAGTCACTAATGGGCACTGAAAGGCAGCACTGACTGGCATCACTGATGGGCATAAATTGGAATCACTGATGGGCACAGATTAGCATCACTGATGGGCACAGATATTCCAGGCACTGATGATCAGTGCCCTGATTACCTGTACAGGTCTTCCCTATAAGATGATGCCACTTACCGGCTCTCCTCACCTCAAACTCTGTCAGAGTGAGGCGAGGAGAGCCGATCACTGGCACTTCCGTGTTTACATATGATCAGCTGTAATTGGACACAGCCGATCACATGGGTAAAGAGCCACATCATCGGCCCTTCACTGAGATCAGGGTCACGTCGTGTCCCCGGGATACAGCGTGCCCACAATCTCCATGCTGTGCACCCCCACAGTATTACTAGGGTGACAGCATATGATGTTTTCCCAGAACGAGAGGTGATTCTGGCCGCCGTTGTTAAAGGTATATCCTTTACCTCCCTAAGAATGTGCCTGTGTGTCCTGTTTTCTCCAAGATTGGTGAATTTTCACCCTTAGACCCCTTTCACACTGAGGGCATTTTGCAGGCACTATAGCGTTAAAAATAGTTCTTGCATTTGTGATGTATCTCTGCTATTTTTATATCATTGTAAGATCGTACAAAAAAATGTATATGATTAAACTACTTTAATTCATAATCTGATGCTGTATGACAATTTATATATATAAGCCATGTTTGTATTTTCTTTAAAATTTACTTATCATCACTCTTTCAATGCTCCCCATTACCGCCACTATTGAGGCGCATTGCGGGCAGTTTTAACCCTTTCTCGGCTGGCAGTGGGGGTTAAAAGCGTCCAACTACCAGCTGAAATGCGCCGGAAATCCGACGGTAAAACACTGCTAAAAATAAAGGCGTTTTACCACCGATGCTATGGGTGGCACAGTTTGAAAGGGGTCTTATAATAGTGCATATCAGCATTTGCAGCTTCATGTGATATAGAATTATATAGACTGGAGGAGTGTATGGATGTGTTTTTTTTTCCTTTTGCAGGAGATTGCAGATGAGAGGTTGCAATGTAGAGGTGTTTTGGTTCCCCATTCCAAGGGCAGTATGGCTGTGCTCGCCTAGAGATTTTAAATGTTCCTCTTTAATGAAATTATGAGGAAAAGGAAAGTCCTCCTTGTGGCCTACAGAGATTATGCTCCTGTTGTTTTGTACACGGCTAATAGTGTAAGACTGCTAACCTGATCCTGAGGATAAAAGTACCAAATGTATGTGCCATTAAGAAGAACGTTCCAATAAAGAGAGTTTATATTGTTCAATGAATGGACTATAATAGTTCCTTATGCACCATAAAGATGATATATATGAAAGATAAAGAGGAATGGAAGGTGAGGTCTAGGAACAGATATCAAGGCACAGAAAACTTGGGAATGAAGCTGACCAGAAATGATGACTTTCTTGAATATGAATTGTTTTTTTCCCCTGTAATTTTTGGAGAAAGGTGGGTGGTAGAAGCTACATAAGCATTTATCTCTCCAGGACTTCAGTGGAGAGTTCCATGAGAAATCATACATCTGCAACCACTGCAAAGGAAAACAACAGTGTGAAAATGCATTTAATAAATTCTTAATAGATTAGAATAAATAAATAATTGGGGAGTCCCCCATTGAGAGATGGGGCTGAAATTGCTAAAGGGAATTTTTGAAAGAAAGCCATAAATCAACTCCCATGATGTCTACACAAAACTTTTAATACTTTTGAGTAAAGCTGGCATTTATTATTATATTATAGTACTGCCACTTTTAGAGTTATGTTAACCAGTTAGCAGGCACAATGTACAAAATGAAAGAATTTTTATCTGTATCAGCACCTATACTATGTCAGTATGAAAGTATGGTATGTTTTTGCTAAAGTGATACTTTTTGCAGAAAAACCACGCTATATCACAGACGGGTCATACTGACCTTATGTCGGAAGAAATAATATTTGGAGAGTAATTTGGAGAGTCTAACAACAGGTTTCAATTTAGTACTTTACAGAAAAACAGACCTTTTTTTGGATACCTCTTTTTGCCTCTATGACACAAAATGTACTGCGAGCAATTAGGTAGCACAACTAGATCATTATAAGTACTGATAACATCACTTCAATATAACTGCCCAGATGGGTTTTTTTGGGGGATTATTATTAACAATCTCATTTCTAATTTTGGATAAAGCTTTGCAGTATTCAGTGAAAACACAGTATGCATGGTGTTATACAGTATATTATCAAGGTTAGTGGAGAGGATGATGTCAGAACAGTTAATAGGGAGATAATGTCCTATTTTGAACTTGTAAATATTAGATCTTTTTTTTTAAAATAACAGTCATGTTATAAAATATTAAATTTACCGTCACATTATACTGTACATACAGTAATACCGTGTTTCCCCGAAAGTAAGACAGTGTCTTACTTTCTTTTTATCCCCAAAAGCCCCACTATGTCTTACTTTCGGGGTATGTCTTATATTGGAATAAAAATTGTCGAATTGGACCTGATGGACCACGGAAAACATTACTGCTGCTCCCGCGGCCTCCACATCCCTCCGCTCATCCCGCTCTAACCGTCCGCATCCCGCAGTTAAAGGGGCAATGACAGCTAAAAAAACTGTGTAAAATGTGTTTTTTAGTGTATATGCATTTTATGCGCTACAGAAGAGGACTACAAGTCCCAGCAAGCAAGGCTGCACTGCATTACAGAGGAGGCCTACAAGTCCCAGCATGCAAGGCTGCACTATGGAGGACTACAAGTCCAAGCATACAAAGCTGCTATGCTCAGCAGAGGAGAACTGTAAGCACACACAGCCCGGTATGTTGGGACTTGTAGTCCTCCTCAGCTGCATCTTGCGGTTACAAGAGCTGCAGAGAATCTCTTCACACCCCCCCTCCCCCTCCCCCTCCTTGGTCTCTCTCTGTATGCACTGACCTTTTTCCGGGAGGGCACAGAGCCAGTGACACCTGTCAGCAGTGATCCGGGACTTGGCACAATAATCCCCTTCTCTGTGGTTGCGTCGCGCCGTTCTGATCAGTCTCGGGCAGCGGCTGTCACTCACAGCCGAGCAGAGTGAAGCCGCCTCCCCCTCCTCTTGTATGGCTACACAGTGCTGTCCATGAAGGAGAAGGAGGGGGAGGCGGCTTCACTGAAGCCGCCTCCCCCTCCTCCTCCTCCATACACAGCACTGTGTAGCCATACAAGAGGAGGGGGAGGCGGCTTCACTCTGCTCGGCCGAGACTGATCAAAACGGCGCTGTCTCTTCAGTCGGAGGGGGAGGGCGCTGGCCTGGCACCCCCCCAGGGTGCGGCCCGCACCCCCCGCCCCACTCTTAGTACCGTACGTCACTGGAGGCGGCAATACCCCCGTGTTTCCCCGAAAGTAAGACATACGTCTTACTTTCGGGGTACGGCTTATATTAGCCGACCCCTCTGAAACTCCCGATACGTCTTACAATCGGGGGTGTCTTACTATCGGGGAAACACGGTAGGTATTCTTATAGCTACACAGAAATTATTCCATTCTGTAATTTGTCAAAGTTGCACTGGTGTTGGCAGTACCCCCTACCCTCAATATCTGACTATCAAACCTTACACTAGCTTTGGGGAAGTAACATAACCTGCAGTGAGGCACAATGGTTTTAATACTGAGCCAGTATGAGGTCCTAAAAAATGTCTGTTACTATCAGGGAATATATATTTTCAATATGTTAAGGAACTGAAGATACAAGTAACTATAATAATTATGACAGATTCCATTTTAAAAATCAGTAAGCCAAGTGTTGTTCATGAGTTCAGGCTGAAATTTGGCTGTTCGGACATTCTTTGAACAACCGAATTATAGGGTTGTTCGACTGCTGTTCGGCCCGCGGACCGACCACAATGTACTGCGTTACCGCACATGGCATTGAAAGCCCTGATTGGCTGAAGCAATGAAAGTTTTTCCCAATCAGGCTCTTAATCCTGCCCCACGCTATAAAAGTATTCTTTCCATAAAGGCCATTTGTAGTGTGATAGCAGTGTGGAGAGAGATAGAACAGGGCTCTGTTCACTGCTATTAGACAGTTAGTGTGCTATAGTGTGCTATTACAATTCTATTGTCAGTGTAGAATATCAGTTTAGTGTGCATCTAGGGATTGTTTAGAGTGAGTGTAGAATGACCATTCAATTTTACATTAGTGTGAATGTAGAGATAGTTCAGTCAGTGTGAGTGTAGTCACAGTTTAACACAATATATTTTATTGCGTTAATGCAAGTTTAACGTCGTATATTCCAGTGCCTACGTGCCATTTAATGCAGTACATTTTTGTGCGTTAGTGCACGCTTAACTCAGTATATTTCTGTTGCATTACTGCAAGTTTAACGCCGTACAGTTCAGTGTGTTACTGAAAGTTTAACGTTGTATATTTCAGTGCATTACGTGCCATTTAACGCACTACATTTCTGGGCGTTACTGCATGCTTAACACAGTATATTTCAGTTGTGTTACTGCAAGTTTAATGCTGTACAGTTCAGTGTATTACTGCAAGTTTAACGCCATATAGTTCTGTGCATTACTGCAAGTTTAACGCCATCTAGTTTTGTGTGTTACTACAAGTTTAACACTGTATATTTCATTGCGTTACTGCAAGTTTAACGCTGTATATTTCATTGCGTTACCGCAAGTATAACGCCATATAGTTCTGTGCATTACTGCAAGTTTGACACCGTATAGTTCTGTGCGTTACTCAAGTTTAACGCTGTATATTTAATTTCATTACAGCAAGTTTAATGCCATATATTTATTTGTGCTAGTGCAAGTTTAATGCCATATAGCTCTGTGCATTACTGCAAGTTTAACGCTGTATAGTTCTATGCATTACTGCAAGTTTAACGCCATATATTTCATTGCATTACTGCAAGTTTAACGCCATATATTTCATTGCATTACTGCAAGTTTAACACCATATATTTCATTGCATTACTGCAAGTTTAACACCATATATTTCATTGCGTTACTGCAAGTTTAACGCCATATAGTTCTGTGCGTTACTGCACATTTGATGCAGTATATTGCAATATATTATAGTGTACACATGGAGTGTGTCTGTGTAGTGAATACTCAAATTACTGTGCACCAAACACCACTTTCATTTGATTAAAGTGCATCCATGTACACATTTACACATCTTTATTACATTTTGTTAATAACCACTCCCCACTCCCCCCATTATGTCTGGGTGGAGTGGGGGGTGGCACTGTAAGGGGACCAGCAGAGTATGTGTCCACAGGGGGCAGCAGTGTATGTGTCCACAGGCAAAGTGGATGTGGTCAGCCCTTAGGCAGGGCATCATTTCTTCTGTTTAGTGATGTTGCCCCTGCTATCCAGCCACAACATGCAGAGGAGGTGGTGGAGTGGCTTACTAAACCGCCCTCATCCTCCCCATCCTCTGTCACCCAAGCAGAGGCTAGTGTGCAGTCCCCTGCAGCTGCCAGAGTGGCAAAACCTCATCCACAGCTATTTCTGCCATAGTCCCAGCATCAGGCATTCAGGCATGGAGGAGTCAGCGAAGTTATTTGAACACAGTGTCAGCCACTTGCACCTTGATGATGCACAGCCATTACTCAATTCTGATGTTGGTTCTGAGGAAGGCAGGAACATGACCCTACAGAGAGGGGAGAACACTGGCATACAAATTGGCAGTCACGTAGCGTATTGCCAAGTTGTCTCCAGTGGTAATGAGGATGGAGGAGATGATGATGATGAGGTCACTGACTCGACTTGGGTGCTGGATAGAGCAGAGGAAGAAAGTGAGGATGAGGCACAACCCCAAGGAGGTAGCCATCATTGAACAGTAGAGAGCAGCCACTCCATTCCATCACATTGTAGAGCTGTTATCTCCCGGCCCACTTCCCACAGCTCAACTGTCTGGGCCTTTTTTAGTACATGTGCACCTGATCGCACTCTTGCTATTTGCAAACGTTGTCTCAAGCACTTCAAGCGTGGCAAAAATACCAACCATTTGGGTACCACATGTCCCTCCTCCTTACTCACCTCAGTCTGTCCCTGCTATACCTCATAACCTCTCAGCAACCTCCACTGACAGGGATGATGGTATAACGTAGGGTGTCCCAGGTCCTTGCAGCACATCTGCCAGCAGCACACCACCAGCTGAAGACTATATCCGCCAAATTTCTCTGCATCATCTCCTGCAGTGCAAAAAAAATACAGTGCTTGCCACCCACATACCCAGCAACTAAATGCAAGCTTGTCAAAGCTACTGGCTCTACAACTTCTGCCTTTACACATGGTGGATTCTGCCCCCTTCTGTGAATTTGCAGAATGTGCTGTACCACAATGACAGGTTCCCAGTCACTATTTGTTTTCACTTAAGGCCATTCCAGCTCTCTACCATCACGTGGAAGGCAATGTTGTGGCATCCTTTGGCAAGGCAGTCAGCTGTAAAGTTCACGTTACTGCTGACATGTGGTCCACAAGCATGGGCAGGGACGATATATTTCATTCACAGCACACTGGTTAACTCTGCTTGCAACTCGGAAGGATGCAGGACAGGGCTCAGTGCTGCAGCTTGTTGTGCCCCAACATCTCCATACAGTTGCTGATGATACAAGATTTGTCAGCTCTACCCCCTCCTCCTCCTCCTCCGTGCCTTCCTCTGCTGAATTGTCCTATGAACCTCAAGCACCCTCTAAGCGTTCAAAAGGCTATTCAATGAGTCAGGCTAAAAGGTGCCATGCAGTGCTTCAGCTGTTGTGTCTAGGGGACAGCAACCACACCGGAGCAGAGATTCTTTCAGCTCTGCAGGGACAGGCCAGAGGTGGTTCACACCACACCAGCTGGAGCCAGGAATGGTAGTGTGTGATAATGGCACAAATCTCCTGTCTGCCCATAGACAGGGAAAGTTGACACATGTGCAATGTCTGGCACATGTCCTCAATTTGGTGGTGCAGTGTTTCCTAAATAGGTACCCATGGTTGGAAGATCTACTAAAGTAGGCCAGAGAAGTCTGTAGCCATTTTAGGTGGTCATACACAGCCAGTGCTTGGTTGATTGAAATTCAGCGGGAATTCCACCTGCCCGTAACCCACCTTATTTGTGACATGCCCACCAGGTGGAACTCAACTTTGGCAATGCTGCAGTGGCTGCACATGCAGCAGAGTGCCTTCAACAAGTACCTGTGTGAGTATAGCACAACGGCTCTGCTTTTTTTCTCCACTCCAATGGCTGCTCATAAAAGATGCATGCACTGTAATGTCACTATTTGAGGAGGACACGAGGATGGTGAGCCGTGACAATGCATGCATCAGTGACGCAATCCCTGTTGTGTTCCTGCTGGAGCAGACTCTTTGGGGCATTATGAACAGGTCACTCGAGGCAGAGCAGCAAGATGAACTGGAGGACTTCCTTTCCTCTCAAGGCCCACTTTATGCAGATACCATTGATCCTATGCCACGGAACACACAAGAGTGGAGAGAGGAGGAGGATTCTGGCAGTTTTCAAAGGCACTGAAGCAGAGGAGATATACATCAAACAGTAAGAGATGGTTTTCCATCCACAGAACTTTTGGGAGTAGTACATGGCTGGGAAGAGGTAGTTCCAGATACTATAATCCTCAGTGCCCCCGAGGAGTCTACTTCTCATGCCTCCACAAATCTGTGATGCATGGGCTCCCTCATGTTTCAAAGCCTACGAAAGGACCCAAGAATACGTGGTGTAAAGGAAAAGGATCACTATTTGTTGGCAACCACCCTTGACCATCGTTATAAAGGAAAAGTCTCAAAACCCATCCCATCCTCACAGAGAGTGCAGAAGATGAAATCTCTTGAGGACACCTTAAAGAGGAGTTTATCAAATGCTTTTCCTGACTCTGGTAGGTTACAGTGTCGTGGAAAACATAGTTTTGAGGGTTCTGTTGGTCAAGAGAGGCGTAGTGGAGAAGGTGGCCGCCTAAATGATGCATTTCTTGTTTCTTATTTTTTTAGTCCTCGCTGCCCAGGGCAGTCAGCTTCCACATCCCATTGGCAGTGTCTGCATCACATTGTGGGTCATTATCTAAGGGCAAAAAACAGAGATGGAGAGCTTTGCAGTTGACGATCCACTGGCTTACTGGGTCATGAGCATAGACCAATGGCCAGAACTTGCCCAGTATGCTATCTAGCTGCTGGGCAACCCTGCATCCAGCATGCTTTCTGAACGGACATTCAGTGCTGCTGGAGGTTTTGTTACGAATCTTAGAACGCGTCTGTCCACAGACTCCGGGGACCCTCTTACTTTTATCCAAATTAATCAGTCCTGGATTACCAGCAGCTATGAAGCCCCTGATGCTGATGTCACAAATTAAGTGTTTTTGGGATGTGGAATCTGTGCAGAACTTCTAGGCTGCCTAGTGTTGTGGGTGTTGCTTTCATCTGGAAGAATGTTTTTGGTGTAGGTTTCATGGGCACAATTAACACCCAAAGACCAATTTTTGCACACCTGTTTGACAGGTACATATCATTACAATTTTTGACAGCAAGGCCAATTCTTGCTTTCATCAAGAGTACCTCTATAGGGTTACGGTATGAAGGCACCACCAACATCCAAAGAACAATTTTTGCGCACTTGTTTGACAGGTGCATATCATTAAAATTTTTGACAGCAAGGCCAATTCTTGCTTTCATCAAGAATACCTCTATAGGGCTAAGTTGTGAAGGCGCCACCGACACCCAAAGAACAATCTTTTTGTACCTGTTTGACAGGTGCATATCATTGCAATTTTTGACAGCAAGGCCAATTATTGCTTTCATCAAGAGTACCTCTATAGGGTTACAGTGTGATGGCGCCACCGACACTCAAAGAACAATTTTTGCACACATGTTTGACAGGTGCATATCATTCAAATTTTTGACAGCAAGGCCAATTCTTGCTTTCATCAAGAGTACCTCTATAGGGTTACACTGTAAAGGCACCACCAACACCCAAAGAACAACCTTTCTGTACCTGTTGGACAGGTGCATATCATTGCAATTTCTGACAGCAAGGCCAAGTCTTGCTTTCATCAAGGGTACCTCTATATGGTTACATTGGGAAGGTGCCACCGACACCCAAAGAACAATTTTTCCACACCTGTTTGACAGGTGCATATCATTGCAAGGCCAATTCTTGCTTTCATCAAGAGTACCTCTATAGGGTTACGGTGTGAAGGCGCCACCGACACCCAAAGAACAATTTGTCGGCACCCGTTACAGAAGTAGTATCCCAAAGTCTGTGGTAGAGACACCAGAATTTATCCAAAAAATCTCTACTCTTGTTCCCAGTGTACTACATTGTGGCCTCATCATAGAGACTGGCTCCCCAAGCTGTTGCTTACAAAATAGAGAAATAGAGAAATAGAAATAGAGAAATAGAGAAATAGAGCATACAGATGTGCCACTTTACAGGTGGGCTAAGGGGACCCCCAAGCACTAATTTGAAAGGAATTTTTCATTTTAAGTATCAATAAATCACTGCTCATTTAAAAATTACATTTTTTTACAAACTTTTTTAATTGATACATGTCCCCCAGGTCAGTACCAGACCCCAAAAAACATTGTATGCCCAATTATTTGCATATAAGCCTTCAAAATGGGCACTTTTGATTTTTCACGTTCGGGTCCCATAGACTCCAATGAGGTTCGTTATTCGTTTCCAAAGTTCTGGTGCGAACCAAACAGGGTGTCATCCGGTCCATCCTATGTACCACTATATTACATGCTTTGTAGCATTCTTGCAGTAATACCTTGTAAGACCTTTTTACACCAGTGAGGACTGGTGAATCCAGTGCTGAATTTGACCATTCATCTCTTCATGACCTGATTATGCTGCTGCAGTCCTCTATATAAGTAATTTTTCACGTTCGGGTCCATAGACTCCAATGAGGTTCGTTATTCGGTTCCAAACTTTCGTGATGTTCGAAAGTTCTGGTGCAAACCGAACAGGGTGTCGTTCGGTCCATCCTATGTACCACTATATTACATGCTTTGTAGCATTCTTGCAGTAAGGATTGGTGAATCCAGTGCTAAATTTGACCAGTCATCTTTTCATGACCTGATTATGCTGCTGCAGTCCTCTAAACCCAAGAGGACCCCACTAATGGACAACCAATTGTAATTTTCTGCAACATTGACACCTGAAGAAGTACAATCCTCCCCTGCAAAGAAAAAGATGGAAGCGTTGGGACCTGGATTTATGTATTATGGGCATCTGTCTTTGTCTGATTTTCTTAAACTAACCTTGCAGTTTGTTGGTGAGGGGTGGGAGCATTATTCCCATAGTTCAGCTTCAAAGTACAGTTGTCAAGAAGGAAGTATGGCCATTGCTAGACCTTTGAAATTGCAGGTTGCTTGACTGTGTCTGTACAAAATACTTTTGAATTACAGCCCCCAAACAACTATGCTTAAAATGAGTGTCAAAATGCGTCATCACTTTTTATGTATGATAATAAGCAGTACAAAAACAAATATGAAATCTAGGAGGCAGAGAATACAGTAAATCAAAGAAAATATGAATACATGTAATGATGTGAGATAAGTAAATATAACACTGGCCTCAGAAGCTTATATTGCCCCCTTTAGCAGTAATGACTTCTTGAAGGTGTTTTAAATGTGTGCTCACCACACTGACATCAAATTAGTGAAATTTTTGACCCCTCCTTTATGAAAATGTCCTGTGCCAAGTAGTTTGTGAGTTTCTTTACATTAGATTTCTGTTTCAAATCCATTCACAACATTTCAAAGAGAATAAAATCAGGTCTTTGAATAGCCCAGTCCATAACCCTCTATTGTTTCATTTTAGGCCATTCCTTGGTGGATTTGCGAGTGTGCTTAAGACCATTATCACGTGGTAAGATCCATTTCTGATTCAACATCAGCTTTCACACAGATGACTTCACATTTTCATCAATCATACAATGCAGAATTCATAGCTGACTTCAAGCTACTCATGCCCTATATAGCACCGAAGCAACTCCAGACCATAACATTCCCACCACTATTCGTATGAGGTTCTTCAATTGGAATGCTGTTGTCAGTTTGCATGTGTCTTTGATTTATCTTTTGTTACTCTGGCCAAGCAACTTTTTTTTGGTTCATCAGTCCATGTCACATTGCTCCAGAAGGTCTACTTTTTGTCTATATGTATGGGCAAACTGTAGTCTTGGACAGCAAAGGGATTTTCCTGGCATACCTCCAGTGCAAATAAAATAAGCGCAATCTATTTCTGATAGTAGACTCATGCACTTTGACTCCGGCTTTTTCAAGAGCTACCTGAGGATCAAACGGTGTAATTGTTCGAGCTCTTAAAGACTCCTTTTAGCATCAGAACGGTAAAAGAACTACTGCCATAGCAGAGCACGCAGTGTCTTTGGGGCCCATGCCAGGCGTGGCCTGGTTGGGGTCCCTGAGATGAGAAGTGGTGTGTCCTAGGTTTCAGGACACTCTGCAGAACAGTAATGGGTGCTTGATGCTGGAGTACTAAGTATCCCAGCACCAGGCACTGCTCCATCAGGAATCATAGGTAGCTATTGATGATCAATGCCTACCTGATGCAAAAAAGCTTCAGATCTCTTGACAGCAGGCATTTCTCATTTACCAATCATGCAGCACAAGCAATCTGTCACATGCAAGAGGATTAAGTTTCCATAGGGCACCCATACTGATGTAACAGTAAGTGTGTGTATGGGGAAGGGGTGAATACAAGCAAACTTTTTGCACTTTCTCCTCCTTTCACTTTTTCAGCCTTCCACAGTGCTTCTCAGATCCCTGCAGATCCCCATTTTCCTTACAATACCCTTTGCCATCCACGGCAGCCCCAACCTCACATTGCCTCCCTGCAGATCCCCTGTAGCAGTGGCGTAACTAGAACCTTCAGGGCCTCGATGCAAGAAACCATGAAGGGCCCCCCTGAACCCCCGCCAGGGCCCTTCCCTCCGAGTCCGGCGGTGGAACTCCAGGGTGTGGTCACAGGTATGACCTTTGTGAGCCCTGTAGTTCCACCACTGGTATCAGTAGTTTTTTTTATTATTTTATTTTTAGGTGCCCCATTGGGGGACTGTCCCTAGGCAGGATGGGGTCCCTGTCCCCAGAAGAGATGAGGTCCTTTTCTCCAGGGCAGATGAAGTTACTGCCCCCAGGTGAGAAGGGGTCCCTGTCCCCAGAGGAGGTGGGGATCCCTGTCCCCAGGGGGAGATGGAGGGGGTATGTAATGGTATGTGGGGGATGGGGTCCTCTCACTCACCATGACCAAGCTGCAGGCCACGCACCCATACATGTTGGCCTGGGCTCCATCCAGTGTGCTGGACGGGCGATCACAATATCTCCCAGAAAGACCTTTCATCATCTGTGTATGACGGGGGAGGAGGGGGGCTGGCAGACAAGCCTGCAGTGTCCCTCCGGGGGGCTCTCATAGGGCTGCACTGCATCTGGGTGCTTAAAGTTTGTTTACCCGGGAGAAGTATGCAGTGCAGTGTGGGCCGGACCTATAGTTACGCCCCTGCCCTGTAGCCTTCTGGAAAACCCCCAGTCCCCATAGTGCTCCTAAGTCTGCAAAGTCATTTCATAGCCCCGTCCCCCGTGCTATAGCCTGCCCTTCCTAGTAATCATTGATATCAGGGCATATTTGTCTTTTTACTGACTACTGATGCCAGGGTTGTTTCCTCTTACTGATGACTGATGAGGCATTTTCCCTACTACAGACCAAACCACTGAAAGAGCACTGCATAGCTCCTACTGACCACTGACACCAGGGCATTTCCCCCCACTGACATTGAGGCATTTTTCCTCCTAATGACCACTGACAAGGCACTTTTTCCTCCTACTGACAAATAACACCAGGGCATTTTTTCCCTACCACTGACACTAGGGCATTTTACGCTCATAGTGACCACTAACACCAGGAATGACTACTGACCAGTTTTCTCACTTCCCACTAGCTGTGAGGCTTTGTTTCTCTTTTACTGACCACTGACGCGGGGCACTTGTTCCTTCTACAGACCACTGATATTGGAGCATTTCTTTTCCATCTAGTTTCGGCATATGAACCATGACTGCTGGGTTCTGCATCGTGATTACATGCTGTTGGTGGGGCATTAAATATTTTGCTATGGGGCTCTGTAATAGTCACACCCCTGAATTAGGCAGTCAGCTCTTGGGCTGAATTTACTGAACCCGCCAGTCCTAGACAAATTATCAGTCATTGGAAATCTATGCCTCTTGTATATTATGTTACTTTCAGTAAAATAATTGGTTTAAACTACTTTGGCATTTTTTAAGTCCCTAGCCAGGGCTATAAGCATCCACAACCTCCTTTCTGAGGGCCTTAGGGAGCTCCTTTGATATTGCCATGATGACACATCATGGATCAATACCAAAGCAAATACCAGACCCTAGAAATAGGGGTTTAAATATGACAGGTTTCACCGGCATATTCCCTAAGGTGGTCCTAATCATTGAACATCGGCTTCTAATTTCATGGATTTGAAGTGGTATAAATGTAGGGTTATACTTACTTTTTCTACATGACAACTATGCCTTCTCATTCATTTCCATTTTGAGAAAAAATAAACCAAGTCAATTTTGCGTGTCATATGTTCAAGCATATCAAAGGTTATCTGCAGCCACTGCTTGATTAAAGTTCTAGGGCCGAGATGACTGTGGTCTAAACCTGGAAATTAGCTATCATTGTTAGGTCAATGAGCTGTGGATGGGAGGTTAATGATGTAACAACCATTCCTGCTCCTTTTGTATAAAGTATGTGCAGCTGTGGGGCAGTGATGCTTGTGCGAACCTTGACCTAATATGACCATGAGTAATGTAACAAGCATCCCCACCCGCCTAAACCCAAGCTCATCAATTAACCACCTCAATACAGTGCAGTTACACCCCCTTCCTGACCAGACCAATTTTCAGCTTTCAGCGCTCTCACAGTTTGAATGACAATTACTCAGTCATCCAACACTGAATCCATATGAAACTTGCGTCCTTTTTTCCACACAAATAGAGCTTTCTTTTAGTGGTATTTAATCACTAGTGTTTTTTTTTATTTTTGTGCTATAAATAAAATAAAACGTAAATTTTGTGAAAAAAATGCCTTTTTCTTTGTTTCTGTCATAAATTTTTGCTAATTAGTAATTTTTCTTCATAAATTTTGGCCAGAATTTATACTGCTACATATCTTTGGTAAAAATAACCCACATTAGTGTATATTATTTGGTCTTTGTGAAATTTATAGAGTCTACAAACTATGGTGCCAATCACTGAAAATTGATCACTTCTGATCAGGCCTTCAGTACATCAGGTGTACCTCATTTCTTGAGACACTAACAAGTCAGGAAAGTACAAATACCCCCCAAATGACCCCTTTTTACAAAGTAGACAGTCTAAGGTATTAAGTAAGTAGCATGGTGAGTTTTTTTAAGTTGTCATTTTTTCCCACAATTCTTTGCAAAATGAAGATTTTTTTTTTTATTATTATTATTTTTTACAAAATTGTCATATTATCAGGTTATTTCTCACACACAGCATATGCATACAACAAATTACACCCCAAAATACATTCTGCTACTCTTCCCGAGTACGGCGATACTACATGTGTGAGACTTTTACACAGCCTGGCTACATACAGAGCACCAACAAAATTAAAACGCATTTTTTTTTACACAAAATTGTCAATTTATAAGATATTTCTAACACATCGCATGTATATAGCAAAAATTACACCCCAAAATACATTCTGCTACTCCTCCCGAGTATGGCGATACCACATGTGTAGGACTTTTACACAGCATGGCCACATAGAGAGGCCGAACATTGAAGTAGTACATTCAGGCGTTCTAGGAGCATAAATGACACATCTCATTTCATTCCTACCTATCACACTTTTGAAGGTCCTGGACCACCAGGACAGGGAAATTACCCACAAAATGACCCCATTTTGTAAAGCAAACACCCCAACGTATATTCTATGAGACATGGGCTGCAAATAGGTACTCGGGTACTCTGATGGGTTGGAGATAGGTACTCTGGTACTCTGATGGCCTGGTGACAGGTACTCGGGTACTCTGATGGGCTGGTGACAGGTACTCGGGTACTCTGATGGCCTGGTGACAGGTACTCAGGTACTCTGATGGCCTGGTGACAGGTGCTCTGATGGCTTGGTGACTGGTATTTGGGTACTCTGAAGGGCGGTGACAGGTACTCATATGGACTGTGACAGGTACTCGGGTACTAAGATGAACTGTGACAGGTACTCGGGTACTCAGATGAACTGTGACAGATACTCGGGTACTCAGATGAACTGTGACAGGTACTCGGGTACTCAGATGGACTGTGACAGGTACTCGGGTACTCAGATGGACTGGAACAGGTACTCAGGTACTCAGATGGGCTGTGACAGGTACTCGGGTACTCAGATGGGCTGTGACAGGTACTCGGGTACTCAGATGGGCTGTGAATGGTACTCGGGTACTCGGATGAACCATGACAGGTACTCGGGTACTTTGATGGGCTGTGACAGGTACTCGGGTACTCTGATGGACTGTGACAGATACTTGAGTACTCTGATGGACCGTGACAGATACTCGGGTACCCTGATGGACTGTGACAGGTACTCGGTACTCTAATGGACTGTGACAGGTACTCGGGTATCCTGATGAACTGTGACAGGTACTCGGGTACCCTGATGGACCGTGACTGGTACTCGGGTACCCTGATGGACCGTGACAGGTACTCGGCTACCCTGATGGACCATGACAGGTACTCGGGTACTCTGATGGGCCGTGACAGGTACTCGGGTACTCTGATGGGCCGTGACAGGTACTCGGGTACTCTGATGTGCCGTGACAGGTACTCGGGTACTCTGATGTGCCGGAACAGGTACTCGGGTACTCTGATGTGCCAGGACAGGTACTCGGGTACTCTGATGGGCCGTGACAGGTACTCGGGTACTCTGATGAACTGTGACAGGTACTCGGGTACTCTGATGGGCTGGGACAGGTACTCGGGTACTCTGATGGGCTGTGACAGGTACTCGGGTACTCTGATGGGCTGTGACAGGTACTCTGATGGACTGTGATTGACAGTTACTATGAGGGGTGGTGACAGGTCCTCTTTATTGGGGGGGCAATCAGTATGATTGGTGTACACTGTAGGCGGTAACGAGATGTTACCGCAATCTCCTCCTCACACACGATCGGTGTGTGAGGAGGAGAACCCGGTAACATCTCGTTAACGCGGTTTGTTTACATTTTAGTGATCGGCTGTGAAAGGATCACAGCGGATCACGTGGGTAAACAGCCGGCCAATGGCTGTTTACCAGCGTCGGTGACGAGCAGTGTTCCAGAGGAACACGCCGCCACCGACGTGCACGCGCAGCGCGCTCACAATCGCGCGCATGCGCCGTGCACAGTCGGGGTGTGACCATCTGTGATCGGCCGTGACTTCATCACGGCCGATCACGTGGTAAACAGCCATAACCAATGGCTGTTCACCCCCTTCGGGGGCGAGCGGTGTCTCCGTGACACGCCGCCACCGAAGAAACAGGGATGCGCGCGCACGATCACGCGCATTCCCTGTTCAAACAGGAGGCCGTCATATGACGGCCTCCCGCCACAATAGGTGCGCCGCCTGGCTGTCACTTGACAGCCGGCGGTCAGCATCTAGTTAATCTAGTGTTTGCCTATTCAAATGTGACTTGCCATGATTCCATGCCATAAGGGTAAGAAACCTTTTGCAATTATCAAAGTAGGCAGATGTATTGAAAAGTAAACACAGGTAATAACAAAAAGGGGCTAATTTTTAAAGCCACACCATTTCCACAGATTCTCCATAGAAAGCATTCACAGAGTTCTACAATTATAAGCTGGAAATAGTATATGTAAGTTCTAACAAAAAGGGCCCTCTGATTCCTCCTGCATTTAATTGTATTGTAACTGTACTGTCTGCCCTCATGTTGTAAAGCGCTGTGCAAACTGTTGGCGATATATATATATATATATATATATATATATATATATATATATATATATATATATATATATTTATGGTCGAAGCCCTATGGCCGATACGGATATGAACCAATATGCTTTACCATAGGATTAACAACATGAAATGGACCTGAAGTGTGCCCTGGTCTGATGGTCGGTATACCAAAATAAGGGGGCATACCCTTAGATTAGAAATTAATATTTTGTGAAGAGAAATGACTTTGAGAAATGCCCTGAAAAGGGAATGGGAGGGTGGGTGCCGCGCACCGGAAACCGACAAAGACCACAGGCGAGCGGGCTGGTTAAATACCCTCCGGGCTCCTCCCATAAATTCAGGCCACCATACTGGCCTTCCTACTTATGGTCGAAGCCCTATGGCCGATACGGATATGAACCAATATGCTTTACCATAGGATTAACAACATGAAATGGACCTGAAGTGTGCCCTGGTCTGATGGTCGGTATACCAAAATAAGGGGGCAAAAACATTCAGGTAGGGGTGTAGTTTTATTCGTTTTAGCTTAATTAGATGAGCGAGTTTGGTGAATGCTTGTGCCACTTCCGCACGAGGATTGGGGATGTACTGGGCGAGGTAGGCAGGGTTCCAACTGCTTAGTCTCTCAATGACGTGACTTGGGACCCAGGCCAACATGCTGCCAAGGGTGCTCAAATACTAAAGAGTGACCACGTTATGGACTGGGGTCGAGGTGTAGGCTGCGTAGAAGGACCTAACCGAGAGCGGTCCTGACCTAGCTTCATCAACAAGATCAACCTCGGCCCAGTTGTCGGTGGTGAACGCCATGGCCTGTCCTGTCTTGACATGACCCCAGAGTCGAGAGGCTGTCATGACCGGGTATAGCTTGAAGAGGGAGGAAGTCCAGGTAAACCCGGGGTTTAGGAGTATCCCTGATGCCATGGTTCTGTAAGCCAGTGGTGGCCAAAAATTGCAGCGAAGCCTGTGGAGGCTGCGGCATCCGTCACTACCAGGGGTGACAGGGCATCGTAGATGGTATAAACATCGCTATACCAATCCATGCAGTAAGGAACCTTCCGACATAGATAGGACTGCTAATGCTACGGCATCTAAATTAAGGATCTAAGCGGGGTCCTGCGTCCGTGAGAGGGAGACCAGGAGGCGTGACATAAAGATTGACCCTGGGGAATGGCCCGTATTGTAGATTTTGACCATTCGTCAGGTGGTGTCTGTGTAGAACTTGGCTGCCAGTGCTACTAACGAAAAACTGGGTAGGCCGTGAAAACCACCAAGGGCCCGGTAGATGGCCGCTTGGACGACTAGACTGGGGAATGTGCGAGGATTTTATGTGTCCCTAAAGATGGCAGACGTGATGGGCGAGTGTATGCCGTTGGCTATGGGCTGATGCCTCTAGATGCCTCGTAGTGGGGATCTTACTGTATGGGCCGTAAAGACGAAAATGATTGCAAGAGTTCTATGCTTGAATGAGTGTTTGCAATGATTGCAAGAGGTCCATGCTTGAATGCGTGTTTGCCATGATTGCAAGAGGTCTATGCTCGAATGCGTGCTTGCAACGATTGCAAGAAGTCTATGCTCGAATGCGTGTTTGCAACGATTGCAAGAAGTCTATGCTTGTATGCGTGCTTGCAAAGATTGCAAGAAGTCTATGCTAGGATGCGTGCTTGCAATGATTGCAAGAAGTCTATACTTGGATGCGTGCTTGCAACGATTGCAAGAAGTCTATGCTTGGATGCGTGCTTGCAACGATTGCAAGAAGTCTATGCTTGGATACGTGCTTGCAACGATTGCACGAAGTCTATGCTTGGATGCGTGTTTGCAACGATTGCAAGACGTCCATGCTTGAACGCGCGCTTGCAACGACTACAAGAAGTCTGTGCCTGGAACATGTTTGCAATGATTGCAGGGAGCGTATGCTTGGGTGCGTGCTAGCAGTGATTTGCAAGAAGTTGTTTCTTGGATGTGTATGGAATGAATCCGATATGAATCGGTCGAACAAACCGAATCTTATATGAGCCGATCGCATGAAATTAATCTGACAAAATCCGTTTTAGAGTGTATGAATTTAATCTAATATATAAGAGACTGTGGAGAGTACGGGATGAACCCGGTGCAAATCAATTTGCCGCTGGGGCGACTGGAATTGAAACGGGTTGTAGCGTGTATGAAAATGAAACTGACACGAATCTTTGTATCTATATGTAACAATCCTGATAGGAACCGATCGTAAGATGTATGAAAGGAAACCAAGATGCATTGGATTGTGCGACTATCAGGGGAGTAGTAGTGAGGTGAAGGTTTAACGAACGAATCGAGACCCTTGGCTGAAATTCGAAGCACGAAGGATCGATCTATAGTGAGTGTCGGACTTGGAGGAATGACAGGCAACATGCGAACGATACCTGTAATGCTGACATGACGGGTGCAACCAATGTATTGTTGGTATGAGTGGATTAGACTCAAGTGACAAGAGTGCGCAGTGAATGAGTGAAATGTTTGCTGTGACATAGGCTGATTGCAATAACCGACGTTTCAGACGAAAAGTGATGAGATGAACTGTGGAGCATGTAACGAAATGCGACCGAGCCAATTCGGAACAAAACAATTGGAGCACACCGGAACAAATCGGTGCCTCACGGATGCGACTGACTCGAATCGGGGCACGGTATATGACGGTCAAATTAATGAAATATGTGTTTATGACAGAGGCATAAGTCGATCGTGCCGCGACTGCGACTGAGGAACCGGACCCTGGAGTATGCACTGAAATTAGGTTAAAGCACCGGGGCACACCGTAACGAATCGGTGCATAACGTATGCAACCGGATTCGAAACGGAGTGCGGTACGTGGCGGCGAAATTATTTTGATTGCCATGACAGAGGCACGAATCAATCATGCCGCTGTTGCGACTGACCGTTAACCATGTACGCTCTGGAGCATGTACTGAAATGTGGCTGAAATACCTGGGACGCGCCGAGACGAATTAGCGCACGATGCGACTGGATTCGTATCGGAAGCGTGATACGTAACAGTGAACCGATTTCCCATGACAGAGACATGAATCAGCGAACCGAAACCTGCAACCAACAATGAATCATGACTCTGGAGCATGTACTGAAATGAGGCCGTAACAACTGGGGCACATCGGAACGAATCGGTGCATCATAGATGCGACTAGATTCGAATCAGAGCACGGTAGGTGACAGTGAAATGAGTGACAAAAGTTTGCCATGACAGAGGCCCGAACCGGTCGTGCCGCGATTGCGACTGACAACGAACGGGACTCTGGAGCATGTACTGAAATGAGGCCGAAAAATACCTGGGGCCGTCCGGATGAATCGATGCACGGGGATGTGACCGGATTCGAACTGAACGTACTATGTGACAATGAAATGTTTCCCATGATAGAGCTACGAATCGGAGAGGACGCAACCTGCGACCGTCAACGACCGGGCTCTAGAGCATGTACCGAAATGAGGCCAACGCAACTGGGACACGTCGATCGAACCTGCGTGTTTTGAGAAAAGCGACTGGTTTCGATTCGAACGTAATAGGTGAGGTGAAATGACTCCCATGACAGAGACCCGGGTCGTTTTAACGACGAGCGGGCTCTGGAGCATGTACCGAAATGAGGCCGAGCAAGTAGGGGCACACCAGAACGAAACGGCGCATTTAGCGGATGCGACTGGTTTCGAATCGGAGCGCCGTGTGTGACAGAAATGAGTGAAATGATGAAATGACCTACGTGAGCCAGCTATGGCAGAGGTACGAGTCGTTGTGCCGTGAGACACGACTGGCAACGATTTTGACTGTGGAACACGGTAACGAGACTATATAACAAGTACTAAAACAGTGCAGTTTTTCCTACCAGCAATATCTACCGAAATGACGCCCGTGAAATGAAGTGCGCTGCGAAATTGGAGCGTATTGAGTGATAACAACCGGTATCATAACGAACGATTCGATATTTCAGGTTTTAACGACACAAAAAATAGTACAGGAAGGTCAATCGAGACCCTTACCTGCGGCAGTCGAGCTGGCGACGTTGTACAGAGCCGGCGACGTTGTACAAACGAACGGGAAAGAAAACCACGAGAGAGACGTTTTGTCCGAATGGAAACGAAACACGAGCCGCCGGCCTAGTGACGTAGTGCCGCGCACCGGAAACCGACAAAGACCACAGGCGAGCGGGCTGGTTAAATACCCTCCGGGCTCCTCCCATAAATTCAGGCCACCATACTGGCCTTCCATATATATATATATATATATATATATATATATATATATATATATATATATATATATATATTCTGTATTATAATAATAATAATAATAATAATAATAATATGAGACCTGTTCCTTATACTATTGCATAATCACATTTATTTGCCTGCTATATAATTCAAATAGGTATCAGTTCTTAGAGGATTCTGTTGGCCTGCTTGTACATATTCCAATGGATACATTTTCATATACAGTAGTAGTAACGTATAGTGCATATAAGGGTCTAATGCCTGTGGGTCTAATTCCCTTTTAACTCTAAACTGTTGAGCTGTAAATGCATTTAATGTGTTGCCTATGGAGATATTTGGGTACTGTAATTTTTTGCAAGTTCACAGGCACACACAATTTTAAGACCTGGCATGTTTGGGTATCTATTTACTTAACACAACCTCATCTTTTATATTTTACCCAAAAAATAATATTATATTGTGTGTGTTTGCAATAAAATTCATTTTATTATACATTTTTTCTGAAAATATGTGTTTAATAAGTTATGACATATGTAGCACAATATAAATAATAGCAACTACTATCTTTTTACTCTACAGGGCTTCTGTGGGTTTTAGGTAATTTTACAGCTAAAAATTCAGATTTTTACATGTGTGCAAAAGTTGAAATTGCTCTAATGCCAAAGTGGTTAAAGCGTTTGTTATCCCAACACTTCATATTCCTGATATGTGCCTGCTGTACCATGCACTTGTATGAGAAAGTATCCTGTTTTCTTTGTATGACTTCCATTGTGTGAAATCCCTGGTGTTTCTGCCAGTCCCTCTGTTCTCTTTTTAAAAACTGACCACACTAAGCAGGAGAGCACAATGTGGTCAGTTCTCTAACTATGCTGGGAACTCAGCATGCTCTCCTCCAATGATCAGATTTGTCCCCACACTCCCCCACTGCACAGCCATTCATTGAGAAGCTCAGTGTGCTGCTGCCTCTCTTCCCCCCAGCTCTTATGCAGTTGAGAACAGAGGGAATGTGATCACTTACATAGTTGCCAACATTGTAAAACAATTTATAGGGACACTTTTTTGTCTGCATGCGCCGTCTTAGTATAATTAGGGGGCAGGGCATACGTTTGCAGGCGTAACATAGCAAAACAAGTGGGGAAATGGGTGTTGTTTACTGAAATAGTGGGTTCAAATGGGGGGGGTGGTTAGAGTCTGAGATGAATGAGAGATGGAAAAAGAAAGGGGAAAAGAGGGAGGGAGAGAGAAAGAAGAAAGAAGGAAAGAAGGAGGGAAGGAGAGAGAAGGAAGGAAAGAGGAATGGAGGGACAGCAGGCCCAGATCCTACACCCCATTTGAAATGAGTATTCCAGAGTTTAAAAGATCAGCAGATAAAGATACTCCAAATACCTGGTGTTAGCGCTTCAATCAACCCGGCACCATGGTTGTTATGGTGTCAGGATGATTGAAGTGCATTATTTCTTTTATTACATTGAAATATAAAATGAAATAGTTCAACTCACCATAATGATTATTAGATGTCCCCAGCAGCGGAGCCCCTCAGCACATCAGGTGTCCCCAGGCAGTGGAGTCTCTCCTTACATCTGGTGTCCCAGGCAGCGGAGTCCCTCCTTACATCTGGTGTCCCCAGGCAGCGGAGTCCCTCCTTACATCTGGAGTCCCCAGGTAGAAGAGTCCCTCCTTACATCTGTTGTCCCCAGGCAGCAGAGTCCCTCCTTACATCTGTTGTCCCCAGGCAGCAGAGTCCCTCCTTACATCTGATGTCCCCAGGCAGGGGAGTCCCTCCTTACATCTTGTGTCTCCAGGCAGTGGAGCCCTCCTTACATCTGGTATCCCCAGGCAGCGGAGCCCCTCCTTATATCTGGTGTCCCCAGGCAGCGGAGTCCTGCCTTACATCTGGTGTCCCCAGGCAGTGGAGCCTCTTCTTACATCTGGTGTCCCAAGGCAGCGGAGTCCCTCCTTACATCAGGTATTTTCAGGCAGCGGAACCCTCCTTACATCAGGTGTCCCCAGGCAGCGGAGCCCTCCTTACATCTGGTTCCCCAGGCAGCTGAGCTTCTTCTTCTTTTTTTTTTCAAATTTTTTTTATTGAAAAGGATGATACATGACAATGAAAATACCGTAAGATAAACAAAGACATTTTTGAAAAGGGGGTATGAGTCGTAAGGAAGCAGATACATTGACAGTTAAATGCATTGTGAACATATTACTCCTTGCAGGAAATGGAGGCCAAACCATTCTCCCTCAAAAGAAGGAGAAGGAGGTGACCTCAACTGGATGGATCTGCGGATAGTATGGCACCATGGTGTCCTTTAGGGGAGCCATGGCCATACAAGGAATATGCATAAGATACAACAGGCGACTAGAGGGAAGGGGGGGGGGGGAAGGGGAGCCTCTTCTTACATCTGGTGTCCCCAGGCAGCGGAATCCCTCCTTACATCTGGTGTCCCCAGACAGCGGAGTCCCTCCTTACATCTGGTGTCCCCAGGCAGTGGAGCCTCTTCTTACATCTGGTGTCCCCAGGCAGCGGAGTCCCTCCTTACATCAGGTATTTCCAGGCAGCGGAACCCTCCTTACATCAGGTGTCCCCAGGCAGCGGAGCCCTCCTTACATCTGGTTCCCCAGGCAGCGGAGCCTCTTCTTACATCTGGTGTCCCCAGGCAGCGGAATCCCTCCTTACATCTGGTGTCCCCAGACAGCGGAGTCCCTCCTTACATCTGGTGTCCCCAGGCAGTGGAGCTCCTCCTTACATCTGGTGTCCCCAGGCAGCGGAGGTGGGGGTGTCTATACTGGTGGAGGGGGGTCTGTCACTGAGGGGGGTGTCTGTACTGATGGAGGGGGGTCTGTACTGAGGGCAGAGGTCTATACTGATGGAGCGGGCTCTGTACTGAGGGGGAGGTCTATACTGAGTGAGGGGGGTCTATATTGATGGAGGGGGTCAGTACTTAGTGGGAGGTCTATACTGAGGGAGGGGGTCTGTACTTAGTGGGGGGTCTATACTGAGGGAGGGGGGTCTGTACATAGTGGGGGGTCTATACTGAGGGAGGGGGGTCTGTACATAGTGGGGGGTCTATACTGCATGAGGGGGGTCTGTAGTTAGTGGAGGGGGAGTCTGTACTGAGGGGGGATTATAGTTGGTGGAAGGGGGTGACACCATTTTTTTCCACACTGGGTGACACCATCCCTAGTGACGCCACTGTTTAACATAATACTAGTTTAACATTGATATTAATAATTGATTACTAATAAGGGAGACCTAGCATGAGAAAAATGACCTCTTTTGAAAATTTTAACTGTTTGGCTGTAAAGTTGACCTCTGGCTTCAATTATTTGCATCACTGATGTGAAACAAGTATGCAGATCAAGGCTTCTGACTTTCCCAATAAGCATACTTGTTCCAGGTAAGTGACTCAGAAAGTGGGTCATCATAACCCCCAGGAAACTAAAAATTTTAGAACAAGGTCAGAAATGGCAGCATACACATCTCTGTTATGTAATATTTACTTTAATATTTTAAGTAGAATATATTCAAATCTCAACTACACTTTTAAATAAAAATTTAAAAACATTGCCCAGAAGTAGTTTGAAAAACAGCTTACACTGCAGTATTTACCTGCTCTTCAGTGCTGTCCTCGACAGAAAGTCAGCTAATCCACTAGATGGCACCACACTTCTTGGTTGAATGACAACCTGCATCATTAAACCCATTTCTTACGAGCCCAGGGCATCAGACATGTCCCTTGGGGCTGCATCAGCACGCTGCCCTGGACTTGTTGTACTGCTGTACTGCACAATGCTTATATGTCATTGCATTAGAGTTGCACAGTACAGAAGCAAGAATTGACAAATGCTGATGGTAATCTAGGTAGAGACTGCACTGTTTTTAATCATTGCTATATGCATTTCAGATTATTATTATGTGCTCCTATTAATAATAATAAAAAAACAATTTGAACACATTTATAAGATTTAGTTGTGAGAAAGTGTTTGTAAATTTTTAGCATATTTTTTTATTTCTGCACATAATGGCCTCCAAAATGCTAATATATATGTAACGCACACCACCTTTAGGTCGGTGCTAGTAGGTAAGTTGTCAAGTAAATTGCCAGTGCCTTACCCTGTTTAGGCCTGGTTGTTTAATTTGGTTTAGGAAGAGTAATAGAATGGGGGGGGGGGGGGTGTGACCACCTGTACTCTGCCCTGGAAAAACCTCCCTTGCTTTCCCTAAGAAATGTTCTGGAAAGAAGGTGGGCTGGGGACTGGAGTGCAGGCAGTTTGTATAGATGGCCCTGGTCCAATCATTAATTTGTATGGGCAGGGGCTGGACTGCTGACGAGGATGGGAAGAAACTGAGTGGAGAGAAGCAGCCAAAATGTGACTCTAAGCCCTTGTACACACGGTCAGAGATTCAGACGGAATCTTTCCTATCGGACCGTTTTGTCGGATATTCCGACTGTGTGTGGTCTGCATCGGACTGTCGACGGACCAAGTTTTCCAACTTGCCGGTAAAATTTTTTGACAAAATGCTCCTATCGGACATACTCCGATCATGTGTAGCATACTCCGACGGACAAAGTGCCACGCATGCTCAGATCAAATTCCTAGACCAAAGCTATTGGCTACTAGCCTGAACGTAGTCCAGTCGAAACGAAATAACGGCATCACGTTATGTACAATCGGATTGTCCGACAACTTAGTCCGACCGTGTGTATGCAACATCACTTCCGGACCTCTTCCGGAATTAATCCGTCTAAATTACTCCGACGGATTTGGTTGTTGGAATCTCCGACCGTGTATACAAGGGCTAAGGAGCAGGCTTGAAGACCTGGGGTTCAGAGACCCCAGCGCTGGAGAGCAGGAACCAAAACCTGAAGGCCTGAGGGTTCAGAGACATCAGTGCTGGATGGTTCAACAACACCATTTCACCTAAAAGAAAACCCTGGGAGAAGTGAACCAGGTATGCTGGCTGGGATGGTTCTATCTACAAGAAGCAGGAAGTAGCTGTAAAGAGGATGGAGTAGACCGGGATGTCATCCGGACCTTTCTGAACTGACTTGGGAGGATCGCAGGAGGCAAGATAGGCAGGTGAGGCCTGGGACTTCCAGCATCCATTTACGAAGGTGTTTTTCAGAGGGGCACTGGTCAGTTCATTAAGGGAGAGGGACTTAACTACTCTAAGGAACCAGAAGGAGGCGGGAGCTCATATTTCTCTTCAATGCAATTGTAATGGACTGCAACCAAGAGAATAAAGTTATCTGTTCAACCTTACAGACTGTTTCTGATGTGACTTGTGCAGGGGTGGAAGAACGGAGGTATGTTAGCAGTAAAGTATGAACAACCCAGCAGCTCCCAACATATAAAACATAAAGATAAAAAATATTCTAATAAGTATAATAATAAATAAAAGCAGTCCTATTTAACAAACACAAACATTTTACGTTGACATATCTTAAATAAAGGTTTTAAACAAGTAAGCTGAACAATGGAAATGATTTTCAATCTCTAATATGAAAAATGTATTTTTAAGGAAAGGAATTGGAGGCTGCAATATTGCAATGAATCAATCGTATCTCAGGAAACACTTCCAGTTCCTGTACGGCCAGGAGGAGGATGTCCCATTGTGTGCTCGCCGGAGCGGCCCGGCTCTTCCTTCCCCATACAGCAAGGTAAGGCACATTCAGAGGGGAGGTGGTGGGTGATCACTGCCATTCTTCTTCCGTGGCGGGGGGGCTTGTGGGTTATTGCCGCCGTTTTGCTCCCGTGGCGGGGGGGGCAGGCTATCGCCGCCGTTTGTCTCCTGCAGCGGGGGGGGGGGGGGGTGGCTGGGTGACGGTTGTCAGGGGTTAGCTCAAAGGGGATCACCTTCCCTGGGAAAAGGGTAGTCCAAACAGCAGGTTTCTTACAATCTGACATGTGGCCAGTTTTATTTTTAAAAGGTTGCATAAAAATAACACAAACAAAATAGAAAATAAATCCTTGCCATCCAGGCACTAACTGAACATAGCAGGTTCCTAACTCAACAGGTGAAGGGCTTCTCCCAGTCACCCACAAAACAAAGATAATGCAAACATTTTCTCTTACAAAGAAAACGTCACATAAGTAGCTGTCTCAGGTTTTTGCTTCCCGAGTCCCAGGCTAAGACCCCTTTCACACTGAAGGCATTTTTCAGGCGCTACAGCACTAAAAATAGCACCTGCATAACTTCTGAAAAAAGCCTCAGCTGCAAACCCAGCGTGAAAGCCTGAGTGCTTTCACACTGGGGCACTGCGCTGGCAGGGCGTCACAAAAAGTCCTGCCAGCAGCTTCTTTGCAGTGGTGTAGGAGCTTGAATGCACCGCTCCTACACCACTCCTCTACTGCTCCTGCCCATTGAAAACAATGGGGCAGCGCCGCCATACCGCCGGCAAAGCACCGATGCAGTGGCATTTTGCAGGTGGATTTAACCCCTTTTTCGCCACTAGCGGGGCTTAAAACTGCCCCACTAGCGTCCGAATAGGGCCACTAAAATGACTGTAAAGTGGCACTAAAAATAGCGCCGCTTTACCGCTGATGCCCAGAGCGGCTCAGTGTGAAAGGGGTCTAAGAGAAATCCTTTGCTCTAGTCCTGCTTAATTTATACCACCTGTTGGTGGGATAAAAGTGGACCATAAATTCTGGTCCAGAACCAACCCTGCCGGGTAAAAACCCGGACCAGATTCCACTTAGTTCTCGGCAAATGAACACATGCGAGGGGAAACGTAACGTCCATCAATCACCTCGCCTTCCCTAATGTCACACGGGTTATTGCCGCCGTTAACTGTTAGTTTGTGCCTATTCATTAAACAAATTTAAAATATACTCCAGACATTTTTTTTCATTTTGGATCGTGTGACAGAGTATGGAAGCTTGGGTTTTTAAGCTGTAACCTACAGAGAAGACAAAACAAAACCTCTTATTCTAAGCCTTTCCTACTCTACTAAAAACTATGTGTGTTGCGGCCTGAGGTGCTATTGGAGAGGTTGCCCTCACTTCCTGTCTTGGAAACCACTAAGGAAGTGATGGGAAATATCCTCATTTGCTTTTAGTTGACAGTGGTTCGCAGTGGGCACATTTGAAAGCCGCCATTGGACTGAATATAACTTATGGATGTAGACATAGACATGGTGTACCTATGAGGATCCTTTCCACTACAAAACCCTCCGGCCAAACACCTGTTAAATGGCCAATGAGGGAGAGCAGGAGTGTATAGATACTTCAAACTCAGTGCCAACCTCCAACAAATTTAACAGATTTAGTTTTAATTCGGTAACTTCAGTATTCTAATTTTACACTACCTAGTTTTCTTTTTTGTAAGAGCATATTTTTTTGTTTTGTCTTTAACCACTTCCAGACCGGCGCACAACAATGTACGTCGGCAGAATGGCACGGGCAGGCAAATTGGCGTACAGGTACGTCCATTTGCATTTGCCGCCCTGCCACCAGCGGGACCACTGTGAGTCTGGTCGCGGGTCCCGTGGACTTGATCGTCTCACGGGGAGGCTGAACGGGAGATGCCGATGTAAACAGCATCTCCCCGTTCTGCCTAGCAACAAGTGACACTGATCTCTGCTCTATGTGATTGAGCAAAGATCAGTGTTCACTAACACACAGCCCAGCCCCCCACAGTTAGTAACACGCCCCTAGGACACACTTAACCCCTACACTGCCACCCCCTGAACCCCTTCACTGCCAGTGTCATTTACACAGGAATCAGTGCATTTGTATAGCACCGATTGCTGTATAAATGACAATGGTCCCAAAAATGTGTCAAAAAATGTCCGATGTGTCCACCATAATGTCGCAATCACAATAAAAATCGCTGATCATCACCATTACTAGTAAAAAAAAAAAATTATTAATAAAAATGCCATAAAACTATCCCCTATTTTGTAAACGCTATAAATTTTACGCAAACCAATCAATAATCGCTTATTGCGATTTTTTTACCAAAAATATGTAGAAGAATACGTATCGGCCTAAACTGAGGAAAAAATACGTTTTTTTATATATTTTGGGGGGGTATTTATTATAGCAAAAAGTAAAAAAGAATGTGTTTTTTTCAAAATTGTTTTATTTTTGTTTATAGCGCCAAAAAATAAAAACCGCAGGGGTGATCAAATACCACCAAAAGAAAGCTCTATTTGTGGGAAAAAAAGGTCGTCAATTTTGTTTGGAAGCCACATCGCACGACCGTGCAATTGTCAGTTAAAGCGACGCAGTGCCGAATCGCAAAAAGTGGTCTGGTCTTAAGCCAGCAAAATGGTCCGGGGCTGAAAGTGGTTAAAGACTTATGCAAATATGAGAAAATAATAGGATTATTTATATTTACTGTTATTACATGCAATCTAAATAACTGTTTTAGAAGGCTTATGTGCTTTACAGGGATGCAAATCCTTTCCTAAGCAAGAATTAACAAAATGCACTGAACATGCCTTATAGCCAGAAAATTGCAGTGTTCTGAAGTGTGTGTGTTTTCCTTTATCAAATGTCATATTCCAGGCAACTGGAAGATGTAAGCAAGAAACAGAACTGCACTATCACATATCCAAAATCACATCTGTCCAACCTTCTAGGCATGTGGGAAGCCAAAGTTTCTTTTTCATATGTGTCAAAGGGTTAGTTCTAGTCTGAAATATGTTTGTGGACAATTACTACTGTAAAGCATAACCATGAAAGTGTACTGTGCTTTCCAGAAACATTATATTGATCATGTTGACTTCTCGATAAACAATAAAAACTTACTGGTTAAGGATACAGTATCCAGGTACTGTATGCATGACTTGGATGTGTTTTCTAAATGAAAAGGCAACTCATTTTTTAGTGATTTTTTCACCTGATCCTCCTCATTCAGTCTCAGTTTTCATGGTGTCTAAATTGGTCTAAATTCCAAGTATCTAATTTTTCCAGCTAGAGCTTCCAACCATGTATGTCTTAGAAGTACATGGAAACTTCTATGCTATTTACTGTCAAGGGTATATGATAAATACATTTTTACTGTTGCCAAATAAACTACAGGATCCAATATGCTAAGTGCAATAACAGGTATGCCAACTGGCCTTAGCATTGTCTTGACATGTTAAAGTATATTTCCAGCTAAAACGTTTTTACGTATTGGATGTTTCGGTGCGCTACGTCAGAAAAGAAGGTTCATGTCCCTTATTTAGTCCATTGGCAGCCTATCCATAATACAGGGGCATGCATCATTGCACCGCAACAGTATAAATGGACCCTAAATCATGTGCCATGTACTTATTCTTTGGCAAGCTAAACCTATCCTCCCAGTTACTGCACAGTAGTCACAGAATAGCTGCTTCCATTGGAATTTAATCACACAACTGGTCCTACTACACAATGGTCTTCAACTGCAGAAAATAACCCTTTTTTTAATGAACTTCCCATTTGATATGAATAGTTTGATCTCTGGCAGCAAGATCATCTGAAAGGTTCATGTTCACCAATGGGTAAACCACAACATTTGTACATATACTTGACCTAAACAGATCTTGCCCTTTTAGTGTTTAAACATATACTCCGTTTAAACACTCTTCTACCACAATGATGTGCATATGCCTTATGGTTTCAGACCTTAGATGCTGCAGTTAAAGCTCTTACACTCCCTAGAGGAATTTGAAGTGTGTTTGATTGGAAAGCTGCTAATAACTGGAGGTCATGTATGTTATTGGATTACTGAGGTCTCTTGGAGCCACAAAGTCAGCCAAAAAGACGAGTCTGCCTTTAAGAACATGGCAAGAAAAAGCGTCTCAGAGGAATGGATGGTAGTGAGGCCAGAAGTTCCTCATAAGTGCACTTTATTGCGGCTATTTTACATCATCTAAAAGTACACCTTTTAACCTTAAAATTTACCACGAATAAAGATCTTACCACAAATCATGAAACTATTGATATTAATGATCTGTCTGGTCTGACCCCCTGTTAAGTGTAACCATGCACTTTCAATTTTCCATTCCATTGCTAGTCCCAGTGTACATGCTGTGGTAATGCATGTCAATCTGTCCTATTTGTCTTAGGTAAGCAAAAAATTGTAATATCCTAGAAGGATTTTGCTTAGCTTAAACCGGATAGAGACCAAGACCAAGCCTAAACTTGATAGAGAATGTTGTAGTACATATTCGACACTGTAGAATGTATTATTTTTATTAATATTATCATTATATGTCTTTTGTGTAAGTAATTTATTCAGGAAAGGTTGGCAAATAACCTGAAGAAAGTTGTGATATTTCCAGATTAAAGAGCAAAGTAAAGATTTGTGATCAGTTTATAGCAGGCAAGATCACAAGTGGTACTACACAATGTGGTTGATTTATTAAAACTGGAGAGTGTAAAATCTGGTGCAGCTCTGCAAAGTAAACATTCAGCTTTCAGGTTTTTTTTTTTTGTCAAAGCCTAATTGAACAAGCTGAAGTAAAGCCGGGTTCACACTGGTACAACAAATGTAGCATGACGTATGAAAATTAATGTTTCACTATATGGGAGCCGCCTTAACTGGTCCGATACAAGTCGTCCATCTTTGAAAATGCTCCCTGCACTACTTTGGTCCAACTTTAATCCTACTTGAGCTCATTGAATATCACTGAAGTCGGATCAAAGTCAAATCACCGTCTTAACTAACCCGACATTGGCATGCGACTTGTGCTCTGAGGATCTTGAAGGGGAACTCCACGCCAAATAAAAAAAAAAAACACGGCATGGATTCCCCCTCCAAGAGCATACCAGGCCCTTCGGTCTGGTATGGATTTTCAGGGGAACCTCCATGCGGAAAAAAACAGCGTTGGGGTCCCCCCAAAGTCCATACCACACCCTTATCCAAGCGCACAGCCTGGCAGGTCAGTAAAGGGGTGAGGACGAGCGAGCGCCCCTCTCCTGAACCGTATCAGGCCACATGCTGTAAACATGGGGGGAATGGGTGCTTTTGGGCAGGGGGGCCCTGGATCCCCCACCCCAAGGCACCTTGTCCCCATGTTGATGAGGACAAAGGACTCTTCCCGACAACACTGGCTCCAGACCCCCAGATTCCAGCCCCCCACCCTATGTGAATGAGTATGGAGTACATTGCACCCCTACCCATTCACCTAAAAAAAAAATGATAAAAATAAAACATATTACACAGGTTTTTAAAGTCATTTATTAAGGCAGCTCCGTCATCTCTTCGGATCTCTTCTTCCCTCTTAAGCTCTTCTGTGTCCTCTGCAGATGTCTTCTGCCTCTGCCGGTTCTTCTCCCCTCTCGGCTGTCTTCTCCACTGTATGGGTCTTCACCGCAATCTTCTCGCTCTTTTGCTGGGTCTTCTCTGCTGTCTTCTCCCTCAGTTCTTCTTCCGATGTTGACTCAACTCTCTCTCCCGCTTTAATGCTGGGTGTGTGGTGCCACTACTTATATTGGCATATAGAGAGGGTTAGAAGACATCAACGGAGAGTGGAGAAGACCCAGAGAGGGGAGAAGAATCGGCAGAGGCAGAAGATGTCAGTGGAGGAGGCAGAAGAGCCAGAGAGGGGAGGAGAAGTCGGAAGAGACGATGAAGCTGCCGTAATAAATTACTTTACAAACCTGTGTAAAGTGTTTTATTTAAAAAAAATTTTTTTTAGGTGAATGGGTAGGGGCACAATGTACCCCATATTCATTCACATATGGTGGGGGCCAGAATCTGGGGCCCCCTTGTTCAAGGGGGCTTCCAGATTCCGATAAGCCCCCCTTCCACAGACCCCGACAACCAATGGCCAGGGTTGTCGGAAAGAGGCCCTTGTCCTCATCAAAGTGCGGACAAGGTGCCCCAAACCACCCAGCCCACCATGTTGAGGGCATGGGGCCTGGTACAGTTCAGGAGGGGGAAGCTTGCTTGTCCCCACCCCCTTTCCTGACCTGCCTGGCTGTGTGCTCTGATAAGGGTCTGGTATGGATTTTGTGGGGATCCCAACGCCATTTTTTCGGCATGGAAGTTCCCCTGAAAATCCTTACCAGACCAAGGGCCTGGTATGCTCTTGGACGGGGAACCCATGCCATTTTTTTTTTTTTTTTACATTTTGCGTGGAGTTCCCCCTAAAGATTCATACCAGACACATTGCCTGCTATTGTTGGGGATCAAAGTTGGATCCCTGTTCATTGAAGTCAGAACATATGTCGGACTTCAAGTCGCAGGGCAAAGTTGGATAAAAAGTGACATGACTGTCATGTCATACCAATGTGAACCTGGCCTTAGAAGCTGATTGGTTACAGAGCAGAATCTACCTACAAAATAAATTTTTGCACAAAGTACATTTTGGTCCTTTCGTAACTAAAGTGTATCTCTAGGCAAAACCTTTTTCTTTTTTCTAGTTGTGGATAGTTTGAGGAGAGATTGGACCATCTGTCAAGTTTTTAATGCTGCCTGTGTCTCTATTTCAGAGATTAACCCTGGCGGTATTCCCCAGTCTGGCTCGGGGTGGAATTTCAGAACCAAAAGTGGTAACCCCGAGCCAGACTCGGGATTGCATTGCAGGAAGAGCTTACTTACCTTGTCCCCTAGATCCTGCGATGTCTCCCCGCAGTGATGTAGTTTTATATTATAAATACTGTTCTTTCTGCCTGGAAACTGGAGATTGTCCATAGCAACCAAAACTGTCCCTTTACATCAAAAGTGGTTTTAGACCAGCTAGAAAACAGCGATAATAAATTAGAATCACTCATAGAATTGAGAGCTTTGTGGGGAGCTCCGTCATCAAACACTGAAAGTAAGGACAGTGACAATTCTGCAACTGAGCAAATTTCAGTGATTTTGATTTGATTACATTATTGAATATTTTTTATTATTATTATATTATTATTTGGTATAATTATTTATAGTTATTTATTATATTATAATTTATGATTTCATTTTTCAAACTTTATCATACCCGGGATGTCTACTAGACTCTGGTTTGGACAGATTTAAGTGAGTTATTCTTAAGAATTACAGGCCTACAATATAAAACGCCAAATTTCCATGCAAAATAATTGTACCGCTTTTTAGCACCTAAAATCTGACATAATCATACCACCAGGGAGGTAAAGTAAATCAACTTCAAGGTATTAAAACTAGTCATTCAGCATGCCAGGTAGGCAACAGGAATTTTTAAGGAGGTCAGCAATGGCAAAAGTCCATATTTGTCTTAGGACAGGTTTACTTTAAGGGCCCATGCACACCTTACTATTTCTATGAGAGACTTACTAGTGGGATGCACATTTTTTCTTTATATATGGATAATGATTTTGTATGGGTCATATCATTGTTTTCAGAACAGTTTTCGACTATGTATATTAGGCATGTATAGGAGTATAGGTTAGATTTAGCACTTACACTATTTACAGTGCACACAATAATACGTTCAGAATTATTGCATTAGAAAACACACCTTGATAACCATAGGTATTTTCATCATGTACTTTATATTATGTATGAATCTTACCAAAACCTTTTGCAAATTAAACATTTATGAAAATTCTATTAAGTTTAGTGTCTCTTTAGTTTCACTAAAAGGCAGTTAAAGGTTGAAGAAGACAGAAAAAGTAGAAAATAAATTCTCCCCAAAAAGTGCTATATTACTAAACTTTAATTAAAGTTATATTTCGATCTTGTAAAAGTTATAATCCTCTCTTGGCATACATTCCCAGTCCCCACAGTTTCCCGTTGCCTGTCCACAGACATGAGGCTGGAACTTGGTTAGTGTCTTTCTGCTTTCATTGCAGAAATGTGAATAGTTGCCAACATCCAAAATGTAATTTTCACTCCAGCACCAAGCTGCTCCCTTCCAGTGCAATATTAGCAGCTCCACATCATTGCACATTCAGATGTGGCGCCTGTGTTTTTCTTGGACTAGGTGCAGCTATACACCTCAGTGTTTTTCCTGTTTCAATGAAAAGTGCCATTAGTACAGGAAACAGAAATTTTGGAACTGCTATATAAAGAGGATTTCTATCTCCAGTTACAAGTAAAGAACAGAAAGTCAGCTAATAATTTTAAGACAGGTATGGGATCTGTTAACCAGAACTCTTGGAACCACGAGCCTTCCAGATAAGGGATTCTTTTTACAATTTGTGGCACTGCGTCTAATAAGTTAACCCACATTTAAAAGTGATATTCTTCTCTTTCCTGTATCCTCAACAAAAGAAGCTAACTCTAGTATTTTCTTGCTTAAATGTGTCTATCTAGCATAAGTGAATGTATTCAATGTAATACAGTATTTGTTTATACGGTTTGTAGAAAGCTAATAAAATCTATAGGTTGTGAATACTCTCACTCGATGTAATGAGATAGGCTGCCCTTTATTTACTCCTGCCGTCACCCATGACTATAAATGGTGTGTAGCAGGGAGCAGTTGAACTTATATGGGGGAATTCAGCATACCAGTCTGTTTTTATTTCTATTTGGGAAGGGAGGGGAGAGTTTCATTCATTAACTTTTTAAGAAAAAGTATGTTGATTTGTGAATATTTTATTTCTTTGTTTATTATAATTAACATTGGAGTGTCCACCCTACAATTCAGGATATTTGTAATTCACATGCAAAAGAAAGGGCAATGCAGACCCCTTTAGACAGTTCTTCCCCTTAAAGCCACAATTTCAATACACTTAGGAGAGGCCAAAGGCCACCAATCAAGCCATCACACCAATGCCTCACCAATCTCCTCACAAATGTGATCTGCAACAGCTGCCATCAGAGGATAGATCACATTTTCAGCAGGCTGGAAATTATTAAAGAATGAGATGGGTGAAGAGTAGGCTACAATGTCTATGGCTGGATGATGGCAGATGAGAGGTATGGGCTGCACCATTTCTCAGTTTTGTTTTTGTGCTGCTGGGGTGTCTTGGGGGGGTGGCAGGGGTCAGGAGAGAGGCAACCCCCAATGCCTTGGGCCTCTGCTCTCTAGTCAGCAGCACCTTTCTTCCAGCTTATGTCCTGGGGATCTACCTGGTGTAAAGTGCAATTTGAGACAGGTGGCACACACTAGCAGGCTCCATGTTAGCATGCTACAGCTATGTATTGTTAAGCCAGATCCAAGTTCCTAGACCTCCACTGTCTACTCTGATGTGTAAAGATGGTGGGTTTTGAAACCTCACTGTCTCCACTGAAGCTTTGACTGATTACATCTGCTGGGAGCTACTTACTTGCATTCTTGTGGTTCCATACCAGAGCTTCAATGATCTGTCTGTACACTGGGGGCCCATCCGAAAATGTGAGCTCAAGTCAGCTGGCATGTATCACAACTAGAGGGGTCACCTCTCCATCAGGAGGGCAGAACCTTTTCCAGCTAACCATCACCACTCCCGGCCTGACCAGGTTTACACTAGTACAGGCTACTCAAGAGGCTGTCAGTATTGTTAGTCCAATATATTATGAGACTGCAGCTCAACCAAATGAATGTCCACTTTACATGCTGAGACTGAAATACACAGTTATCCAAAAACAATATATTCACCCAAAAGCCAAGTTCTTCAGTTTTAATCAGGTGATAAAACCATAGCAGAATAGTAAAAGGTGCAAACCAAGAGCTTCAACATTTTTCTTAACAATTCAAGAATCCACAGCCTATTATGGTGTGTTGTGTGCAAGGTCTGCTGTTCCCACTTTGTCAGGGTCTCACAAAGATATAAGATTGCCCATAACAGGGTCTGCCTGTAGTTTCTGGGTCTCCCTCCAGCAAACTCCAGTGGAAGCCTCCCCCATTCCCCATCATTTGTTGCTGGGACACTAATACCGCGTACACACGATCAGACATTCCAACAACAAAACCATGGATTTTTTTCCAAAGGATGTTGGCTCAAACTTGTCTTGCATATACGCGGTCACACAAAGGTTAACGCAAAATTCCGAATATGCTGTACAGTGCTGTCATACAACACGTACAACAGCACTATAAAAGAAGTTCAATAGCCAGTGCGCCACCCTTTGGGCTCCTTCTGCTAATCTTGTGTTTATCTTGTGTTAGTAGAAGTTTGGTGAGAGACGATTCACGCTTTTCAGCCTCGTGCTTTTCAATTCGTTACTGCTTGTCAGTTTGTGCTTGTGGGTTTGTATCTGTTCTTCAGTGTGTGTTGTCAGTTCGTTCCTGTCTTTCCGTGTGTTCTATTTAATAGTTCATATCTGTTTTTCTTGTATGCTTGTTTCTGATTTTCAGCTTGCTCTTCTCAGGCCTGATTTTCAGTGTGTTCTGTTATTTCGTTCTGACCAGCTGACCGTTTTGAAGCCATGTTGCAGGTATGTACTTGTTGTAGAGTTCATGCTGTGCTTGGGCTTGGTGTTGGAGTTCTTGCTTTGACCCAAGTCCAGTCCATGAACAGGGCGAGGAGGAGTTCAAGGACGAAGAATTGGCTGCTCCAGCGTGACCAATTCTTGCACATGGCTTTGTTTTGGGAGAAACCCGGGAGAATAATCCTGATGATTTGAGGAATAATCTCAGGATGAAAAAACGGACCCCGTTTTTCACCGTCTGTTGGCTTTGCTGTCCCCTTATATTACAAAGCAGGACACCTGCATGCGGCAAGCCATCACTTCTGAACAAAGGCTAGTTGCCCACCTCCGGTACTTGGCGACAGGGAGAAGTCTCCAGGATATCAAATTTATGACTGGAATCGCCCCTCCCCCCAGGCTCTGGGAATCATTATTCCAGAGACCTGTTCTGCCATCATACACGTCCTGCAGAAGGACTATATTAAGGTAAGTTTTCACCTTTAACATCATATTCTATGTATTTACTGTTTGCTAATGTATTGTATTTACTTCTTCATTCCCTAATTACCATGATTGTAATATGCTGTGAATGTCCTCTTTGTCCTCTTGCATAGTGGAAAGTTTTAATATTCCCTTTTTGTCCTTCATGCATATTTGCCTTCACTAACCTCCCCAACATGCTATCCTGGTTCCATACACACCTGGCCTAGTCACTTAACAATGTATTTTGTCAGCTCCATTATAGTGCTTACCCTAAACACCCCCTAAAATGTGTCCAAATGTTATTTTTGTCCTTAAATTCACGCACAGTGCAAGAGGATTTTTTTTTTTGGGGGGGGGGGCAAAACTCATTTGGAACCCTCCTTCCCAGCCAACCACTAAGTCAACCGATACCAATACACTATCTGTTGACTTTGCCCAACCCATACACACTATACCTACCTCTTTTGTGGTCATATTTATGGATGAATTCACCAAAGCATGTAGTGCAAGGGCCTGCCTGAATACTTTCAAATGGTACTATTTAAAGTTTTATTCTCCTATTATCTTAATAGGTAATTACAGAATGTAAAAATCACTTCAATTAGTGCTTCAATTAGGACAGTGGGTATTCATATTTTTGTATTATGACACTTCTTACCTGTCCAGTGGGCTGCCAATAGTGTAAGTAAGGGGGGGCTGACCAAAGTAACACACATTATTTATACATTCAGCTCTCAATGAAGTGGAGAGGGTTACCTGTCCACAATATCTCCCCCCCCCCCCCCAAAATGTTTACAATGGGTGAATCTGATAAGTGGACCTTATACTTTTGTCTTTAACCACTTTCAGACCGGACCAATTTGCTGGTCAAAGACCAGACCACTTTTTGCGATTCGGCACTGCGTCGCTTTAACTGACAATTGCGCGGTCGTGCGACGTGGCTCCCAAACAAAATTAACGTCCTTTTTTTCCCACAAATAGAGCTTTCTTTTGGTGGTATTTGATCACCCCTGCGGTTTTTATCTTTTGCGCTATAAACAAAAATAGAGCGATAATTTTGAAAAAAACGCATTATTTACTTTTTGTAATAATAAATATCCCCCAAAAATATATAAAAAAACATTTTTTTCCCTCAGTTTAGGCCGATACGTATTCTTCTACATATTTTTGGTAAAAAAATCGCAATAAGCGATTATTGATTGGTTTGCGCAAAAGTTATAGCGTTTACAAAATAGGGATAGTTTTATAGCATTTTTATTAATAATTTTTTATTATTTTTTTTTTTACTAGTAATGGCTGCGATCTGCGATTTTTATTGTGACTGTGACATTGTGGGGGACCCATCGGACATTTTTGACACATTTTTGGGACCATTGTCATTTATACAGTAATCACTGCTATATAAATGCAGTGATTCCTGTGTAAATGACACTGGCAGTGAAAGGGTTAACCAGTGGGTGGCAGTGTAGGGGTTAAGTGTTCCTAGGGGTGTGTTAATAACTGTGGGGGGGTTGGGCTTTCATTTAGTGTACACTGATCTCTGCTCCAATCACATGGAGCAGAGATCAGCGTCACTAGTTGCTAGGCAGAATGGTAAAAATGTTGTTTATACAGCATTTCCTCCATTCGGCCGCTCCGTGAGAGGATCGCGGGGATGCCCGCGGCGATCGAGTCCGCGGGTCCCGGACTCCTGCGACCGGACTCACGGGGGTCCCGACCAGCCGCTCCCGATGGCACGGCGGCAACGAATATTGGACGTACATGTACGCCAATATGCCTGCCCGTGCCATTCTGTCTACGTACATCGTCGTGCGCTGGTCGGGAAGTGGTTAAATACTCCTTAAAATAAATGTTATATTTATGTTGGGTAAGAATGTTTGTGTCTAATCTGCTTGCTTGCAAAAGTACAATTTTTTTCTTGTTTGACTCTACAGTTTCCTTCAAACCCACAGGAATGGCAGACTGTGGCCTCCCAATTTTCCCAGCAGTGGGACTTTCCCAACTGCAGAGGTGTAAAGCCTTGTACACACGGTCGGAGAATCCGTCGGAATGCGTCTTATCGGACCGTGTCGTCGAATAATCCGACTGTGTGTGGTATGCATCGGACTGATTCCGTCCGAATCTCCGTCGGACCCAATTTTACAACATGTTGGAAATATTTTCCGACCAACTGGTTTGATCGGACATACTCCGATCATGTGTAGAGAATGTGTATTTCCCTCCTGATCCCATGCCCAATGTCAACGTGCTAGCTCCCATCATGGGGGATCAATGGACATGTTTTGGGGGTGCAATCCCTTCCTCTCATTTACTTTAGTTGCGAGGAAGGGGTTGCACCCACAAAACGCATACATTGAAATCCCATGATGGCAGATAGCACATGTTGACGCACTAATTTGGGTTTCAAATTACTTTAAAACTTTAGTAAAAAAAAAAAAAAAACAATGACAAATTGTTCAATTTTTGTGAGTTTTAGATTCTGCCTAAAACATCAATGATCGTCTTAATTTTTTGTTGTACATCATTGATGTTTTCCTTGACCTTCTCTAAATCCCGATTGCACACCATTATCTCCCCGATGAGGACTTGTGCACTTGCACTGTTGAAATTAGTTTCTTCTTCCACAACATCCACATCACCTAAATATAAAAAAAACACCATGTATTATAAATATGCAGGCATACATCTTTATCTGAAGCAGTGATCTCAGACACTGACCTGTTGTGGTCACTATTTCGCCCACATCACCCACCACTCCCTGAACCTCAGAATTCACATCTTCTTCATGGTGTGTGTGGATTCCCCCTTCTTCAGGAGGTGGGTTCCTGGTGTCCTCAGATGTCCTGATTGTTTTCTCCCCTATGTGAATACAAAAAAGGTATACTTAGCATACAGATATTTGAGGAAAGAAATAGTAATATGAAACATTGCTTGGAAGTGTCATACAATTGTTTTGGCAGTTCAAGGCATGATTTTTTCCCTTTCTTAAAGCTGGAATATTTACCTTTTTTTTTAAAGTATCACACATGGAGAGACCCCTAGTATCCACTGGAGCACCTGTGTGGGACACCATTAAAAGGTTGTTCTGGTGTCCCACACTAGTGCTCCTGCATCCAGATGTGTAAACAGCTGCTGAGTGTCCTCTCCTTATACACTAAATCAAGTTTGCATTTCATTCTAGTTACAAACCCATTTAGAGAACAGGAATGAACAAATGCTTATAATAATAGATGTATACTAATTTCAACTGCATCTGCCAAAAACATCGTATTAGTGGGGAATGAACGATGTTTACTACGAACAATTACTATCCCCACGAACCTGAAACTTGTGATTTTAAACACCATTTTAAACTGTACAATAGTAAAGAAAAGCACACGGAGTAGCATGCAAGTAATAATAATAATAGGAACACATGACAAATACTTACTTTTTAGAAACAGTTTCCTGATCCTTCTGTACTGATCCTGCTCCCTCAATTTCAGGTCTGACCAGCATTTCCTCAATTGCTCCTTGGATCGTAGTACCCCAAAATTCCTGTGCAGACTTCTCACAACTTTAGTCATGATCTTGGCCTTTCTCACATTGGGGTTGCTGTACGGTCCATACTTCCCATCATAGTCAGCCCTCTTCAAGATGTCTACCATCTCCTCCATCTTGCCAAAGGACATATTTGAGGCCTTATAACTCCTCCTGGATCGGGACATTTGTGGCTTCGGGCTTTCCTCGTCGTTGCTGCTATTATCACACATCTGTTGTCTCTCCGCCATGTGCTCTCCGCCATGTGCTCTCCCACTGCGCCGAAAGAGAAGGGGCGGAGAATACACTAGAAAGAAGGTCAGGGGCGGAGTTTTGCGCATGCGCAGTGTATCTAAAGCATAACACACGTGTGTCGTATGTACGATCTGTGAGCGGAGGATGGAGTAGCGTAAGCACCAATCGTGCAAACGAAGGTACAATTTCAACTTGGTGCATCAGTGGTTAGTGGCCTATACTACTTATAGATTGAGGCCTATATTGGGACAAGATTAGGAGAGTTTAGCCTGACATTAGGGTTTGTCTTGTGTTGTGTCTTGCAGATAAAATGGATACATTTAATGACCATGACTTCCTCCCCAACATCGTTGATAATTACTGTCTGTGGCAAGTAAAACACCAATATTATAACAACAAACTAAAGAGGAAGGCAGCGCTGGATGAACTGTTGGAATTGGTGATTCCCACGGCAGACATCAACTAAAACTGGTGGCCTGAGGAGCACATATAATAGGGAGCGCAAAAAGGTCCAGGATTCCAGGAGATCAGGAGCTGCAGCAGATGACATTTATGTCCCCAGGCTCTGGTACTATGACAGACTGTTTTTTGGCAGACCAGAGTGAACCCAGGCCATCACTCTCTACACTTCCACTCTTCCATCCACCTCAGATGAGGCTTTCGATGTAGAACCTGGGCCTTCCACCCATGAAGATGTGGAGGAGCCCAGCTTGAGCCAGGTATAGCATAGGTTTAACATATTTCTTGTCCAAAAATCAATGATGTTAACTAGATGTTATTACTGATCACTAATTTCTGATTTAACAAAGTGGTTTGCATATCAATAGACAGTAGTAGCCAAAAATGATTGGGACAGGAATGAAAAATGCTGGGGTCAGAATGATAGTCTTTTCTATTTGTTAAGATTCAATTTTCAACAGTCATGAGCTAAAAATTGTGTGTGATTGATGACCAAAAAACTAAAACGATGTACCATTTTCATACACATACAAGTCTCAGCCAGGAGGAGGCCATGGAAAGTGGCAGTCAGGAGGTGGCCGTGCCCAGTAGCCTGACCGAATCCCAGGTTCCTCCCCTCCGCCTTCCAACGAAAAGGACCAGGAAGGCGAGGAACCTGAAAGAGTCAGTGACTACTTTGATTCGGCAGGCTACTGCGTTCCTCATAACCACCCCTAGTGTCCATGAGTCCTTTGCGTGTTTGACGGCCAGTAAAATGCAAGTAATGGAGGAGGGCCAATGCCTCATCTGTGAGGAGGTCATATTTCAGGCCCTAAATAAGGGGGGTGAGGGGCCAACTCACCAATAAAAGCCACGTCTGTGAGTTGGACCATTTGACTCCTCCACCACCTCCAACACCACAGCCACAGCCTGGAAGGAAGTGTGCAAGGAAGTCTTGAGAGTGATCGCCTGGGCTCAGTCTGGTCTGGCACAAAATGCAGGCTGATGTAAGATCACAGCCTCGGGACATATATGTCATCTGCTGCTGCTCCCGATCTCTCAAAGTCCTGGACCATATTGTGCTCCCTATTAAATTGACTCCTCAGGCTACCAATTTTGCCTGTCAAATAATTTATATCTGCCCTGGGGTACAAAAGCTTCACCAATTCCAACTGTTTCTCCAGCATTACCTTCCTCTTTATTTTGTTTTATTTTGATAAATACTTGGCTCTGTGTTTTACTTCAAAAAGGACAGTTTGTTTGTGAGTAGGCAGATACATTTCAAAAATACAATGTCAAATTAACAAGGGACACCAACACCAACCAGCCTTTCTTAGGTTAAAAAATACAAAATAATAATGGTGTTGTGGTAACTTGACACATAAAACGACAAAAATTATTATGGAGATGTTGCGAAAAAAAAAAAAAAAGAAGATTATTCATGAGAGCACGAGAAATAATAAGAAATCCGTTTGTCAGAACTGTGTGAATATCAGCAGTAGGGATGAGCTTCGTGTTCGAGTCGAACGTACGTTCGACTCGAACATTGGCTGTTCGTCCGTTCGGCGAAATCCGAACTCTTGGTCCGTTCGCGTCAAAATTTGTGTGGCGCGCACGGCCCACAATGCACTGCGATGGCGCAGTGCATTGCTGGCTCATGATTGGCCAAGCATGCACTGTGACCCCGCATGCTTGGCTAATCGCAGCGCCAGCAGCGAGGAGAGCCATGATTGGCCACAAGCAGGATGCCTGTGGCCAATCATAGCTCAGGCTGTGTAGTGCACGCCCCACACTATATAAGGCCGCCTTTGAGGCAGCCTCGTGTAGTGTGTTGGCATCTGAAGCAGTGGGTGTTCTGTGTACCTTCAACACAGTTACACACCGATCGTTTTTGGCTGATTTCCTATCTTGCTCTTGTGTAGTGGTTATTGTCTGTGCCCTGACCGCAGTATACACCACTATATTCACCTCACCTATATAGCTAGTGATCTATCTTTAATAATAGAGCTTGCAGTCAGTAGTGTTAGGAGATAGTGCGTGCTGTCTGCGTGCTCTGTACCCAGTACATACCGCTATAATCCACCTACATAGCTGTTCTCTATTTGAGCCCAATTGCCATCTGCAGGAGTTATTGGAAGTTGTGTGTGCCTCCAGCCCAGCACAGTATACATCTGTATATACCCCTTTATCTCTGCTGTTTTCTGGTTATTGTCTGCGTGCCCTGACCGCAGTATACACCGTGATAGTCACCTCACCTATGTAGCTAGTGATCCATCTTTAATAATAGAGCTTGCAGTCAGTAGTGTTAGGAAATAGTGCGTGCTGTTTGCGTGCTCTGTACCCAGTACATACCGCTATAATCCACCTACATAGCTGTTCTCTATTTGAGCCCAATTGCCATCTGCAGGAGTTATTGGAAGTTGTGTGTGCCTCCAGCACAGCACAGTATACATCTGTATATACCCCTTTATCTCTGCTGTTTTCTGGTTATTGTCTGCGTGCCCTGACCGCAGTATACACCGTGATATTCACCTCACCTATATAGCTAGTGATCTATCTTTAATAATAGAGCTTGCAGTCAGTAGTGTTAGGAGATAGTGCGTGCTGTCTGCGTGCTCTGTACCCAGTACATACCGCTATAATCCACCTACATAGCTGTTCTCTATTTGAGCCCAATTGCCATCTGCAGGAGTTATTGGAAGTTGTGTGTGCCTCCAGCACAGCACAGTATACATCTGTATATACCCCTTTATCTCTGCTGTTTTCTGGTTATTGTCTGCGTGCCCTGACCGCAGTATACACCGTGATATTCACCTCACCTATATAGCTAGTGATCCATCTTTAATAATAGAGCTTGCAGTCAGTAGTGTTAGGAGATAGTGCGTGCTGTTTGCGTGCTCTGTACCCAGTACATACCACTATAATCCACCTACATAGCTGTTCTCTATTTGAGCCCAATTGCCATCTGCAGGAGTTATTGGAAGTTGTGTGTGCCTCCAGCACAGCACAGTATACATCTGTATATACCCCTTTATCTCTGCTGTTTTCTGGTAATTGTCTACGTGCCCTGACCGCAGTATACACCGCGATATTCACCTCAGCCTAAGGCCCAATTTTTCTGCCCCTGTTTAACAGGGGCGTTTAAGTACAATTTTTGATGCAATGCTTTGCAGCAGGGCTAATTCCAGCAAAAAAACTAGAGTATATGGAAGAGGTTGCAGTGTGGTGGCACCAGCAGCAGTGCCTAAGGCCAAATTTTTCTGCCCCTGTTTAACAGGGACATGTAATTACAATTCTTGATATAATATTTCACAGGAGGGCCCCTTCCTGTGCCCACCCAGAGTAACGGTGAGGACTTATAGTGTTGTGGCACCAGCACCACAACCACCAAAGGTCAATTTTTCTACCACTGTTCAACAATGGCATGTAATTACAATTCTTGATATAATCGTTCACAGCAGGGCGCTCCAGCGCCCACCAAGAGTCACTTTGAGGGCTTACAATGTTGTGGCAAAACCAACACCTTGTTCCGCCATTTCTGCAGAGCATATAGGGCAGGCCCCTACTTTCAAACATCCAACTTACAAACATCAGACAGCAGCAAGTGAGATGAAAAAAGATGGACGACAAAACAAATTATACAGGGGTGATAACCCTTCCCTATGTTTTCCAAAAAGCTTAAAAATAGTTTTTTTGACTGGAGCTACACTTTAAAAATGTACCAGTTGAAAATTACAAACAGATTCAACTTAACACAACAAACCTACACAGTCCCTGTCTTGTTTGCACCGCCTGTATACTGCTGTTCTGAGTATATAGGGCCTGGGGGCCACACGCATTTCCTTTTTTTAATATGGGTACAGGGTTCCCCTTAATATGCGTACAAGACCCAAATAGGCTGGTAATGGGCAGGGAGGGCTACCCATGCCATTTTTCTCAATGATTTTCAACCATATTGCAGGAACCAGATATAACATTAAAACCGCAAGCAGTTTTAAATGGTGTTATTTCCGTTTAATGTCATTTTGTGCAGGGACTGTTCTAAACACGGGAAACACGTGGCACTTCACAGGCATACTACAGACACCCCCCAGGCACCATATTTAAAGGAATATTTCACTTTTTTTTTTCACTTTAATCGTCATTAAAATCAGTGCTCCCGCCAAAACGGACGTTTTTAAAACTTTTTTTTGCATTGACCCATGTCCCCTGAGGCAGGAGTCAGGTCCCCAAACCCTTTTTAGGACAGTATCTTGCATATTAGCCGTTAAAATTAGCACTTTCCATTTCGAACGTTCGAGTCCCATAGACTTCAATGGGGTTCTAACGTTCGTAACGAACGTGGGGTCCGTTCGAAAGTTCTGGTGCGAACCGAACCGGGGGGTGTTCGGCTCATCCCTAATCAGCAGCAAAGCCACTTCATTATTCTAGCATTATAAACAAGAAGAGAATGTGCCACAATAAAAGATTTCACAATTTGAAGCATGACGAATGTGCTATCTACATTACGAACGCTAGTTTTATAAGACCGCGCTCTTCCGTCTCGTACTTGAATCTGAGCATGCGTGCAATTTTGTACGTCGGGCTTGTGTACACATGCTCAGAGTTTCCGGCAACAACGCTTTTTGTCGGAAAATTTGAGAACCTGCTCTCAAACATTTGTGAGCGGAAATTCCGATAACAGATGTCCGATGGAGCATACACATGGTCAGACTTTTTCCGACAACAAGCTCACATCAAACATTTCCCGTCGGAAATTCCGACCGCGTGTACGCGGCATTACAGTTGCCCGACCGCCAGCATCTTAGTGACCAATGAAACTGCATGACTTGCGCATGGGTGGCCCACTCCGGATCCTGCCCCAGCATTCAGAAATTCTGTAACAGAAGGAACCCATCTGGGGTCTGCTTTTGTCCAGCTCTTCTCTGACTCCCATTCCCCTCTGTAGTGAGGAGTCCACACAGAAGAAAATTAAAGGATTCCAATGCAAGTCCAGCTGGGGGGGCACCATTTTATTAGCATGACAAGTTGCTAGACATAATTGGCATATATTCTGACTGCTTGTGAAGAAAGGACTATGATGTGAAGGAGGCACTCTATTGTAAAGGGGGTACCCTGATGTGATAATGTGAAAGGGGAATCTTACGTGAAGGCTCCACATACACACTTACATCCATCCAATGTCTCTGATCAGAGTGAATAGGCACAGGTTCTGTTTAAACAACCCTCTTTAAGCCACTCCTGAGAAACGTAATTTCTAGTTAAAAAAGGGTGAACTTCACCCTGGTGATAATCCCGTACCGATGCACCTCTTCTGTGCTACCATTTTTAAACATCCCCTGAGAAAGCATATATGGTGCAAGTTTCTGCCTGGCCTGGCACATGCACAGGAGATTTTCACACCTGGCAAAATATTCCACTGGTTTCATGTATCTGCTCCTTGTAGAGACCTGCCTTGTTTTTGTGCATGCACATGATGCCACATTGGTGCATGCACTGATCTTATAGCGCATTTGTCCTTCAGTGAAACGCTGCCACCTGTAATATGGACATTCCAGGAGCCAGTGGGGCCTCCGTCGTCATTCTTATCTAGGTAAGGAAGCATGAAGTGTTGAGCTACAGAACACAAAAAAAAGTAACAAGCTTTTACAAAATTGATAAAATGTTCTGCTTTTGAGTAAAATGTGGGGGAAGGGAATCAGAGAAAAAAGATATTTGAATCGGTGAAGGTCTGCTTTAATTTCTAGATTTCAGAAAAAAAGCAGAAGTTGTATGACTCAGCGAGACAGCTATAGGGAGTTTTTTGAATGTTTAACCTAGTAAGTGTGACCTCTGTCATAAAAAGGAACATTTAAGCAATGATTAGTTCACACTCTAATTATATTTTGCATTAAAAAATTCCCTGACAACTTATACTAATTTAAAGTACACTACTCCAAACAAGTAAGCCGAAAAAAGTAATGGTTTGGGTTTACAATAAAGATGCTTTGTATTCCACAAATCCAAACTAGATATTGTATTCAGAAACAAATTTTACCTGAAGAATCAGAGAATAATGTTTTTACCACTTGCCATCCAATGTACATACTTTATATACAGAACAGTTTTTTCAGTCAACAATTGGCTTTCTTGTAAATGTGATTGGGGTGGCTCTACAGCCGCCCGATCACTTTTACTGTGCTGCAAAGCCTCCCTCCCTCCTGTGAGTCCATCAAGACCAACATGTGTGTGCTTTTGCCCCACGGTTCACACTGAGCTGTGGAAATGATTTTACTCCTGCATGTCAGTCCTGATTTCAGCACCGATTTCACAGACATCTGTGCAGGTTTCTGCACAGATGTCAATGGAAAGCGCAACCTGAGGTCGCAAAAAGTAGTACAGAAACTACTTTTTGAAATCGGTGGGAGCCGCAAACACACCAATTAGGACGGTGCCATTGTCGGCAGTTTTCATGTATTTGACATGAGATTTGATGTGTCAAATCGCATGTCAAATCGCACGTCATATCGCACTAGTGTGACATTTAGCTGTGGTTCACTCTCAAATGTCTCTTCTCCAGAGAGAATAAGTTCAGTGCTCGTAATCTTTTCTCATAACTAAGGTCCTCCAGTCCCTTTATTAGCTTTGTTGCCCTTCTCTGGACTCTCTCCAGTTCCAGCACATCCTTCCTGAGGATTGGTGCGCAGAACTGGACAGCATACTCCAGGTGCAGCCAGACCAGAGTCTTGTAGAGTGGGAGAATTAGGCTACTTTCACACTAAGGTGTGGGAGCATCAGCGGTAAAACGCTGCTAGTTTTAGCGGTGCTCTAGCATCATTATAGAGACGCTTTTCAGCCACTAGCGAGGTGCTTTTAACCCCCGGTAGTGGCCAAATAAGGGTTAAAAGCACCTGCAAAGCACTGCTGCCGAGGTGCTTTGCTGGTACTTCGGCGGCACTGCCCATTGATTTAAATGGGCAGGGGCACTTTAGGAGCAGTGTATACACCACCTCTAAAGGGCCTCAAAGATGCTGCTTGCAGGACTTTTTTTAATGTCCCGCAAACGCACTCCAGTATAAAAGCCCTCAGGCTTTCACACTGGAGTAACAGGAGAGCCGCTTTACAGGCACTTTGCGGGCACTATTTTTAGCGCTATATCGCCTGTAAAGCGCCTCAATGTGAAAGTTGCCTTATTGTTTTATCCCTGGAGGGAGATAATCTCTTTTTTAATGCATGCCAATATTCTGTTGGCTTTGCTTGCAGCAGCTTGGTATTGCATGCCATTGCCGAGCCTGTCATCTTGTTTGTACCATAAATGTTTATAAGGAACTGTATCAAATGCTTTTGCAAAATCCAGGTACACCATGTCTATGGGCCTTCCTTTATCTAGATGGCAGCTCACCTCCTCATAGAAGGTTAAAAGATTGGTTTGGCATGAATGATTTTTCATGAATCCATGCTGATTACTGCGAATGACACACGTTGTCATTACTAAAATCTTGTACAGTATATAATCCCTTATCATCCCCTCCAAGAGCTTGCATACTATTGATGTCAAACTAACTGGTCTGTAATTCCCAGGGATGTATTTTGGCCCTTTTTTAAATATTGGTGCTATATTGTCCTTTCTCCAATCTGCTGGTACCATTCCAGTCTGTAGACTGTTTGTAAAAATTAGGAACAATGGTCTGGCAATTACTTGACTGAGTTCCTTAAGGACCCTCGGTTGCAAGCCATCTGGTTCTGGTGACTTATTAATGTTACGTTTTTCAAGTCAATTTCTAATTCTATCTACTGTTAGCCATGAGGGTGCTCCCTGTGACATGTTATGAGGATAAACATTTCAGTTTTGGTTACTGAAGCCCATCATTTCCCTCGTGAAGTAATACCTTTGCCAACTCTCCATCCTTAGTAACCAGATTCCCTTCAACATTCTTTATGGGGGCCAATATGATCTGACCTCCCTTTCTTACTATTTATAAACTTAAAGCATTTATTGGGATTTTTTTACTCTCCTCCGCTATGTACCATTTGTGCTCTATCTTAGCCACGCGTATTGCACCCTTACATTTCTTGTTACATTCTTTGTAAAGTTGGAATGCAGATGATGATCCCTCAAGCTTGTATTTTTTGAAGCCCCTCCAGCTACCAAAATACTTAACGGAGCCTGATCTTCCTCCAGCAATGTGCATAAGAGCCTCGGCACTTTGGGGAATCTCTCTCCTTATTGGCTAAGACAGCAGCGGGAGCATTGACTGTTAATCACAGCTAGTGAGCTAATGAGGAGAGAGAGTTGACGGGGCTGAGCCGCGGATCTGTGTGTGAATGGACACGCAGAGCCAAGGCTCAGGAGCGAGCCGGCACAGGTGTTCCCATTGCAAACTGCTTGCTTGGCAGGTGGCAGGGGCCAAGAGTGCCAGTGGGGGACCTGAGAAGAGGAGGATCGGGGCTGCTTTTGTGCAAAACGCAGGATTTGCACAAAGTATAACAAATTTGTTATTTAAACATTTTTTAGTTTAATATCCCTCTAAGCTTTGACCAAGGAAAAAAAAAACTCTCCAGCTTTAGTAAATCAACCCCACCAGAAAGGTGAGTTTAGGCTGAAAAGCACAGGTTTGCTTTAGAGTGACCCTCACCACAGGATCAATTCTCAAAAAAGGACATCCCTGTAAATATGTAAATAATGAAAAATCCGTGCTTAGGTGGAAAGGTGCTCCCTAATAGCAGCTAACACTATATCCTCCTACAAGATATATTACCGTAATAATAAAACCACAGTGTGCAACATTGCAAAAAAATGAATCAATATAAAAAGAATTGTAAGATCAAAAACTCCCACAGTGCATATGTTTCACTGAAATGGAATCATATAAGTCTCACCTAATATGTTATAACTACAATAACAAGGCAAATAAATGTTACAGAAAACCAATGTTTTTGAATGTGCAAACAAATGCATTAAAGTACAAAATCACCTTAACAGCAGGGGCGTCGGGAGGGGGTGGCTGGGGGGGCTGCACCCCGAATGTGACTATGAAAAGCCAGAGTCTCAGGCATGCAGCTCTCCATTGTTAGCCCCAAGTGGTGAGCGCCGGGACCGAACAGAGTGTGACCGAGTACCTTAGCAGGTCCCGCCTTCTGGAGCCTGCAACACCTATGATGGACATCCCACTGGTCCAATGCCGGGACCGCGGGACGTGTGATGTCCATCATAGGCGCTGCAGGCTCCAGAAGGTGGGAATTAGGGGCAGGCTGTAGAGGTCTCCCGTCAAGAGCCTCAATGGCAAGTGGAGTGTCACGCAGCTGCAGCGGAATCAAGTGCTACGATACAAAGGTAGCATCAATGAACAGGCCTGCAGCCCCAGAGTCAATTAGAGCCTGTATCTCAATGAACAACTCAGCCCAAGAAAGTACACGAGGCGGGTGCCTGCACAGAAATTGGCGCAGCAGCAGGGATGGCCTGCAACTCAGGTTGTACCAGAGTAGCCACAGTGGGGGATTCCAGGTGAGCCGTGCGACTCAGGAGCGTTTGTAACGCTATGGCAAACTGATCCATGCTGTGATCTTGCTCATCCACTCTGGAAAAAATATTACCGACAAGAGAATTGACTGTATCTTCTGAATTCATGGCCTTCGCCTACTGTCAGAAATCATGAACCAGACCGAGACAGAAGTACAATTAAATCACACTTGTTTATTAATAAAAAATAAAAAGGTAAATAGAGTAAGTGTAGTCAAAGCATAGCCAGAGTCCAGTAACCGGATCAAATAGTCAGCAAGGCCAGAGTTCAGTAACCAAATCCGGTAATCAGTCAGGCCAGAAGTCAGGGATTCAAGTAGAGGAACAGCAAGCAGGATAAGGAGCCAGAAGGAATGGTAGCAAGCCAGTCTTTAAACAGGAACGCAGGAGATGGTTTCTTGTGATGTGACCAAGGGAAGGCAGAGATGAAGTGAGCTGGACAGCTTTAAGTAGGCAGGTGAGACGAGCAGGATCTATAACAGCTGGGTAACTGTGGAGAGAAATGACCCGACAGCTGAGCAGCCAGCCCAGAGAAGGAAGGGCTAAGCCAGCCCTGACAATCATGCACTCCACATGGGAAATATGATAAAAATGAGAATGGGATAAAAGCTCAGGTCAGTGGTCTAATTAGGTTTTGTGCTGCCCTAGACCTGACTAAACTTGTGCACCCCCTAATTTAAATATGACCCACCCCTTCCTGTCATAGTCACACCCCTTTCTGTTTTAAGACCCACCCTGGCATCTGTAAACCACACCCCTTCCTCTTTAGACTCCACCTTTTCCTCTTAGTGCAACTGCACTTTGCAAAGTACACAGATTATTTAGTAAATTAACCCCACAGTGTCCATAGATAGATAGATAAATAGATAGATAGATAGATAGATAGATAGATAGATAGATAGATAGATAGATAGATAGATAGATAGATAGATTGATAGATAGATATTCTTTACAGGGCTTCCTTTTTTTTATAGGTGACAGGGTCACTTTGGAAGAAAGATATTGAGAGGGCCAGAATATGGTCAGTAGGAGTATAAAAATTCTCCAGCATTGGAAGCCAGTAGATGCTAGAAAAGAGTATAGTTTTGTTTTTTTCCTGCTTACCAGGAAGATAGTCAGGTAAAACTTAGACCCCTTTCACACTGGGGCGTTTTTCAGGCGCTTTAGCGTTAAAAAAAGCGCCTGTAAAGCGCTTGAAATCCCAATGTGAAAGCCCAAGTGCTTTAAGAGCCCTTTTACACTGCCAGTGCCCGTAAAGCGCCTCTTAAACTAGCGGCACTTTACCAGCGTTTTTCGAGCACTAGTGGGGCGCTTTTAACCCCTGCTAGTGGCCAAATAAAGGGTTAAAAGCGCCGCTGCCAAAAGCGCTTTGCAGGCGCTTTTCAGGCGTTTTGCAGGTGCTTCCCATTGATTTCAATGGGAAGAGGCGCTTTAGGAGCTGTGTATTCACTGCTCCAAAAGCACTGCAAAGAAGCTGCTTGCAGGACTTTTTTTTATGCCCTGCCAGCGCAGCGCCTAAGTGTGAAAGCACTCGGGCTTTCACATTGGGATTGCAGTTGCGGCTTCTTTCAGGCGCTTTACAGGCGCTTCTTTTTTAAGCTAAATCGCCTGAAAATGCCCCAGTGTGAAAGGGATCTCAGTGTGAAAGCACTCGGGCTTTCACATTGGGATTGCAGATAAGGCTTCTTTCAAGCGCTTTAAAGTCATTTTTTTTAACGCTAAAGCATCGGAAAAAAAAATGAAAAATGCCTGAAAAATGCCCCAGTGTGAAAGGGGTCTTAGAGTGCTCTCTGCCTACCAGGGAGCAGGATCTATTGGTTAGGTCTGCTCATCATACTCAGGTGCAGCTCAGCTTGTTTTCTTACTGTCCCCCACTGGTCCAATAGGGAGGAATATTGGACAGTGGGAGGGGACCGGACAAGTGAGTGCACAGGCTTTGTTACAGCACTGTCAATTGGCAGTGAGAAAGTGGTGCATTGCATGTTGGAATACTGTATAAAAAGCCAGAGTACCTGTGCTCAGAGTTAGTTGAGCCGGGGAAAAGAGCCTACGAGGGAGAGGGGCAGCTACCCTCTCCTCCGTGGAGGAGGCCGTGCGGCCCTGGGTGGATGACCCAAAGGCCTAGAGAGAAAGAGAAGCTGAACCCAGAGGTCCTGCAGAGCTGACTAGAATGGAGACACCAGGAAGGATCTGATTCTGCCTACTGTGAGTATAGGTCTGTGTCTTTGGGGCCTGTCGAGTAGGGTCGCCACCTTTTCTTCAAGTCAAACCTGAACACTTTAGCGGCACACAGCATTTTATTTATTTTTTTATTGTATAAACTATACATATATTTTGATATTAAATAACATTTCTAATCATATGAAGTTAATAACAAGAGTATCCCTTTTACATCTGAATCCACAGAGTTCCCCTTTTACATCTGAATCCACAGAGTTCCCCTTTTACATGTGAATTTGCAGAGTTCCCTTTCACAGTAAGGGGGGACTCTGCAGACTCTGATGTAAGGGAGAACTCTGAGGACTCTATTATAAGGGATGCTCTAGGAACCCTGATTTATGGGGGAACACTGAAAACTCTGATGTACGGAGAAGACTCAGATGTAAGGGAGAACACTGTGGCCTCTGATGTAAGGAGTGCACTGAGAACCCTGATTTACCTTAGTGTACTCACTCAGGCAGGAGAGAGAAGGAGGGAGACTTCAGTCACAGACAGGGAAGGATGGTGAGCTCACTCACCCCTTGGCAGTTAGCACCTCTCATCCAGATGTATCTGAGGCTGCTGGACTTCATATTTCTGGCCCCCACGTTCCTTTTCTGAGGCACAGCACCAGGGATTGGAGTGTGGGCAGACACAGAGGGGTAGGGGTGGAACGAACAGGAGCAGATGGAGCCCTCTCTCCTCTCCTGTTTGTGTGTTTGTGGCAGGGGGTGGGGGAATTGTTAGTGTTGGCTTTGGGCAGTGTGAAAGAGTGTAACAGACACTCTTAGCTTAGACAACTGCAGCCAGCAATCCTGCTGGGAAGCCATAGTCCGGTCTCAATAATGTGTCCGGCTTTCAGGCAGTCTGAAACCCGGACGCATGATTCCAATCCCAAACTGTCCGGGTGAATCCCGGACAGGTGGCAACCCTACTGTCGAGTGAGGGCTGACCCCATCATCTAGAAGAGTTAGTGGATGGGTGTCAGTAAAGGGGATGCTAGAGAGTGTCCTGAAGATAATTTAGTGCATCAAGTCTGCTGCTAGTGAGGGCAAGAAGACTTAACCCTTCCATACATGTGGCTGTATGGTCAAAGCAGTTTTCCTGCTTCTACTACCAATTCGATGAGGCCAAGTGAGAGTTGTCCTTATCCTTAAGTGAATAGTTCCAATTGGAGTATCCCACTCATTCCTTCTCCAATCCAAGTTCCAAAATAAAATACAAAAACGCAAATACCCTAGACTGGTTATTGCGTAACGAGCAAACAGGAGTAAGGGTGGGACAAGCGGGAACTCCTAGCAACTAAGTGGGAACACCTAGCAACCCAACAGGTTGGTGGGAAACCCTCAACAACCTCAGCAACTATGTGGGAACCCTCAGCAACTAAGGGGAAACTATTAGCAACCAGCTGCAGGTAACCAAAGAGAGGCCTATGAAGTCTACACTCAGCAAGCCCTATGGGGACAGTGCTACAGGTGTAAAAAAAAATGCCTTTATGTTGGTGGCCAGTGGGAATAAAGAATAAAGAATGCCTATTCTTGGAGTAAAAAAAAAAGTGCATTAGTAGTTAGCGATAGTAAAAAGGGCCCCTGTGCCAGTGGTTGGTGAGGGGTAAAATATGTTCAGTGTAACAAAATACCCTCCCCTTGGGTATTGGTGTCAGTAAGAATAATACATTTACAGTGGGAGTAATAAGAGACCATTTGAGCCATCCCCCACCACCATTGGTGTCAGCAATAAAAGACCATAACTCCCTTATAACCCCCTGACATATGCTGGTAACTTATTTCCATATCCTGAATCGCTCAATGTGACGAAACGGTCGGGACTATACAGGTGCTATTGGGCAGGAGATCACTCCGCATAACAGTATCTGTTGCTTGCCATTACTTGCCACCTGCTGCCACTCTGCATCTCTTCCACTCCAGGGGTTGCTTTAGGATCCCGTTTCATGAAAATTCCCTAGTGGATCTGAACAGCTTTACTAAAGCCAATATTTTTTTTAGCTTGTTGTTGTGTTTGAGTGTTCACAGTATCTCTCAAATATTTCATTTGATGCTATATCCCCAAATGATTTTCTATTAAAAGTAGTCTGCGAGATGAAAATGTCTGGATAAATTCCTTGGCAATATTTTCTACTAAATAATACTGCCAAAAGTGAAGACTGAAGGATACATAATTCTAGCATGTAATTAAATTCTACAATTGTACAGGTAATGAGGTGTTGCCTTTTGGTAGGAAAAAAAAGCATCCAGGTAGGCAGAATTTTGTTCCAGAATTCATTCGAAGGAAAGAGGCAATGGACTGTAAAGACAATGTATCCATAAATGACAGGAGCCATCAATATTTATGGAATAGAACAAAAGACCACTAAATGATGATTCTATGCAGACCATCTGCAAAACATTTGCTAACACAAAAGCAAAACCGTTGTTTCCTCTGAATAGTAAATATAGTGACTAGCTTTTATAAATGCAAAAATCACAATTTTGTGTTTATATTGGGTCAGTCAGCCACATTATTAGGTACTGTTCAATTTCTTGGTAACAAAAAAAAAGCTAATTAGCCAATCACATAGCAGCCAGACTCAGGATTACCGCTAGGGGGGTTAAATCTCCTTTCTTACAAATTCTGGTGCTTGGTTTGAACTTCAGAAAGTTGTCTTCACCACATCTATATGCCTAAGGGTCAGTTCACACCAAACGCAGTTCCGTGCAGTTTTGTGCGCTTTTTTTCTGCACAAAATGCATGCAGTGTGTTTTCCATGTATTGCAAGGGCTCTAGTTCACACCATGCAGACAGTTTCCGGTCAGTTTCTGCACTGTGCATGCATTTTTAGTGCAGAAAAAAAGCACACAGAACTGTGTCTGGTGTGAACTGACCCTTAGGCATATAGATGTGGTGAAGACAACTTTCTGAAGTTCAAACCAAGCATCAGAATGGGGAAGAAAGGAGATTTAACCCCCCTAGCGGTAATCCCGAGTCTGGCTCGGGTTAGGAATTTACTGACAGAAGCGGTAACCCCGAGCCAGACTCGGGATCGCTTCGCTGGATGCAGGGGAGGACACAGGGAGACTTACTTACCTTGTCCCCTGGATCCAGCGATGTCCGCCGCGCTGTGTGATCGAGCTGTCCTCCGCTCGATTCACAGTGCCGAATGCCGCCGAGCTCCGTTCCCTGCGACGTTACGGCGCACGGGAGCAGAGAACGGCGGCAAATTCAAAAAAGTTAAAAGACACAAAACACACACAGCACTGTAATCTTACAGATTACAGTGCTGTATTACAAAATGACACACCCCCTTTGTCCCTAGTGGTCTGTGCAATGCCCTGCATGCACTTTTATATTATAAATACTGTTTTTTCTGCCTGGAATTTGGAGATTGCCCATAGCAACCAAAAAGTGTCCCTTTTTCAGTGTTTTAGGATTTGATTACATTATTGAATAATTTTTATTATTCTTTATTATATTATAAACTTTATCATACCCGGGATGTCTGCTAGACTCTGGTTTGAACAGATTTAAGAGAGTTATTCCTAAGAATTACAGGACTACAATATAAAACGCCAAATTTCCATGCAAAATAATTGTACCGCTTTCAGCACCTAAATCCAGACTGAATCATACCGCCAGGGAGGTTAAGTGACTTTGAACGTGGCATGGTTGTTGGTGGTCTGAGTATTTCAAAAACTGCTGATCTACTGAGATTTTCACAAACAACCACCTCTAGGGTTTACAGAGAATGGTCCGAAAAAGAGAAAATATCCAGTGAGCTGCAGTTGTATGGACGAAAATTCCTTGTTGATGGTAGAGGTCAGAGGAGAATGAGCAGACTGGTTTAAGATGATAGAAAGGCAACAGTAACTCAAATAACAATTCCTGACAACCAAGGTATGCAGAATACCATCTCTGAGGCTGGATTCACACCTATGGCATTTTTAATGCCTTTTGCATTTTGCAGATTTGCACTACAGAATGTGTTCCATAGGAAACAATGTTAAATGGACTGTAGTGCAAATCTGCAAAATGCAAAAAGCACTAAAACTGCATAGGTGTGAATCCAGCCTGAATGCACAACACATCGAACCTTAGGCTGTATTCACACCAATGCCTTTTGTTTGTGCTTTTTGCATTTTGCATACTTGCACTACAGAACCTATTCCATAGGAAACAATTTTAAATGGACTGTAGTGCAAATCTGCAAGATGCAAAAAGCACTAAAACTGCATAGGTGTGAATCCAGCCTTAAAACAGATGGGCTACAGTAGCAGAGGACGATACTGTGTGTCACTCCTGTCAGCTAAGAACAGGAAACCGAGGCTACAATTTGCACAGTCTCACCAAAATTGGACAATAGAAGATTGGAAAAACGTTGCCTGGTCTGATGAGTCTCGATTTCAACTGTGACATTCAAATGGTAGGATCAGAATTTGGCATAATAAACATAAATGCATGGATCCATCCAGCTTATATCAACACTTTGGGCTGCTGGTGGTGGTATAATGGTATGAAAAACAAACAGACTAGAAGGCATTACAGATAAAAACATGTATTCAATGTAAAAGCATATGCAAGTGAATACTCACAAAATTGCAACTAGAAATAGCCATCAGACCACACAGTGCGGACAACAAATATCATAAATATTGACATCAAAGGAGTGTAGAACTAACGCATTTCGGGCCTCACCCCCATCCTCAGAGCTTGACTGGTGGTGTAATGGCATGGGGGATATTTTCTTGGCACGCTTTTGGCCCCTTAGCACCAATTGAGCATCGTTTAAACCTGCCTGAGTATTGTTGCTGACCATGTCCATCCCTTTATGACTACAGTGTACCTATCTTCTGATGGCTCCTTCTAGCAGGATAATGCAACATGTCAAAAAACTCAAATGATCTCAAACTGGTTTCTTGAACATGACAATGAGGTCACTGTACTCCAATGGCTTCCACACTCACCAGATCTCATCCAATAGAGCACCTTTGGGATGTGGTGGAATGGGAGATTCGCATCATGGCTGTGCAGCTGACAAATCTGCAGCAACTACGCAATGCCATCATGTCAATATGGACCAAAATCTCTGAGGAATGTTTCCAACACCTTGTTGAATCTATGTCAACAAGAATTAAGGCAGTTCTGAAGGCAGAAAGGAGGTCCAACCCGGTACTAGCAAGGTGTACCTAATAAAGTGGCCGATGAAAGTTTATATTGTGAATATATATATCTATAGATATAGATATATCTATCTATATATAGATAGATAGATATATCTATATATAGTTTTTTCACAATAGAAGCCCTATTTAAACATTCTTAGGATCTATTTATCAATGTTTTCCCCCAAGATTCCAATAACTTTTACCTAGTATTCATGTATTTTTAACCACTTGACGTCTGCACTATAGCCGAATGGTGGCTACAGCGTGGACCTGAAGGACATCCTCCCTTTTGCATGCTCCCTGTGCACCCCCTGCAGGGCGCACGCAGCGATCACCGAGTCACCGAGACTCGGGTGATCACCGATCCGAGTAAGGGGCCAATCCCGGCCCCTTACCATGTGATCAGCTGTCAGGCAATGACGTGTGTAAACAAAAGCTCGGTGAGGAGAAAAGAAAGCCGATCACTGGCTTATGTTCAAAGGACATCGGTCCCGAAGAGGAAAGAGGCACATCTGCCTTCTCCTCTGCCTCCTCTGTGCCAATCAGTACCCCCTGCCAGTGCCACCTGCCATTGCCACCTGGCAGTGCCCACATGTGCCACCTATCAATGCCCATGAGTGCCACCTATCAGTGCCCACAAGTGCCACCTATCAATGCTCACCAGTGGTGCCAATCAGTGCCTCATCAGTGCCACCTAGAAGTGCTGCCTTTCAGTGTAACCTACCAGTGCCGATCAGTGCCCATCACTGCCACCTATCAGTGCCCAACACTGCCAGCTATCAGTGCCACCTATTAGTGCCACTTCTCAGTGCCCACCAATGCCACCTATCAATGGCTCTTAGTGCACACCAGTGCCATCTATCAGTGCCCACCATTACCGCCTTTCAGTGCCCACCAGTGCCGCCCTATTGGTGCCCATCAGTGCAGCCCATCGGTGCCCATCAGTGCAGCCTCATCAGCTTACATCAATGGAGAAAAATTACCTGTTTGTAAAATGTCATAACAAAATATAAAAAAAAATATTTTATTTTTTAATTCTGTCGTTTACATTTTTTTTAACCAAAAATTAAAAACCGCAGAGGTGATCAAATACCACGAAAAGAAAGCTCTATTTGTGGGGAAAAAAATGATAAAAATTTCCTTTGGGTACAGTGTTGTATGACTGTCATTCAAAGTGCGACAGCGCTGAAAGCTGAAAATTGGTCTGGACAGGAGGGGGGTTTAAGTGCCCAGTAAGCATGTGGTTAATTAAAATAAAAATGTGTGAATCTTGGGTGAAAACATTGATAAATTGACTCTCTTGCGTAGTGTCGAATTTACGAAAAATCTAAATGTAAGACACATTTATCAAATTATGCATTTTACTTACAATTTTACTATCATATTTTGATTCAATGTTTTTTTTTTTTTTTACTTTGAGGGACCCTTATGAGAAGCTTTTTGCAGTAAAAAGTTGTGTACATATTTTTAGTATCTTTAGAAGGAGGTCAGCAATGTCAGCATCAGCAAAACTTTCATGACAGGTCCCTTTAAATATTACCTAGAGAGAAGCGAAGAAGCATTATTTGGCCAATTAAACATTTTTATGTTTGGATAAAACTGCCTTCACAGAAACTCAAAAAGGACATGTACAGTGGAAGTCACCTTTGTTGCCGTTAAGTTTCCAGCTGGTCTTCTCTGAGAACTGACTATAGTATTACAATGCAAAGAAAACACATGAGAAGCACTCACTACAAACAATAATAATATATAATATATAAGTGAATATATGAATAATAAAATAAAATTTAATAGGGCTGTTACTGATTAAAATTTTCATGTTCGATTTTTTTTTTAATCGACTAATTTTGATTAATTATAATGCACATACAGATCCAACTACTTTTAGCTGATATCCTTGCATTGCAACTCTGCATTAGTCAGTGGTCAATGTGGCATGCACGATATACAATCACCTGACACTAGTTCGTTTCCACAATCCATGACTTAACATCACAGTTCACACAAATACATTTTAAATTCAAACTGTAGCACTGACGTAAGTCATTTTTTTTCCACAGTAGCGTGACAATACCTCCACCTCCAGTCTAACTAATCACTCTCACCTTATGGCATGGACCCCTGTACAAACAGGTGGTCATGCAAGCGGGTATCAAAAGGATTAACACAGACCATAAACTTCTCTCACGTCTCCTTAGATCTCAGCAAGGACGCCAGGTCATGGGTAGAAAGAAAACATCTAAGTGCTCACCGCTTAAGTAAAAGATGTAATTTTTGTATTCAAACACAAACTACTCACATAAAGATGGTAAAAACACAGCATGTAAAGCCGACAATCGTGTTAGTTCCGTAGGGCAGCAACAGGTGACGTCATGCGTAGCTCCTCCCGCGTACGCGTTACTTTCAATCAGAACTTCAACGTCACTGGAGGAGTCCAGTGACGTCCATGTCTGTGACATCACCGGATCTCTGACGGAATTCCCTGAAGATCTGAAAGCCGGCGGGGAGGTGAGTACCGATGAAAAGAATTTTGATCGATCGAAAAAATGAACGCTTAATTAAGGAGTTAATCTTTAATTTCTACAGCTCTAAAATTAAAAAAATTCCCTCCCCTCTGGGGTAGGAAGGACATTTATTTGAATTAATTACTAATTTTCCACATTTGCTACTTGTGGAGGTACACAGTGGGTTTGAAAAGATAGATTTGACCCATTTTGGTGTATTTGTTTGTATTTGTATTTGTGTATTTGTTTGCTTAAAATCCAATGGCTTCTTCCTATAACAATTATGTCACAGCAAATATTGCTAGTCATTGGCTAAAATAAAAATGTATTGAGCATGAAAACGCATGAAAAACATAACCAGTGCAAAAAATGCAACAAAAATGCACTGAAACTTTTTTTTTTTTCAAAAGCACTAGTGTGAAGCTTCGCTAAAGGAGCATTAATATAACATTAAAAATGATAAAAAATGTATATATGCACAGTAAAAAAAAGTCACTTTACCATAACTGCAAGACTAATTTAACTAAGATTTTTACTTATAGGGTTAATATCCTTATGGGGTTACTATATGCTAGAATGAAAAGAAGTAAACCGTCATATTTTTTTTAATATTTTTTTTTCTTTTTCAAACTTGTATATTTATTCCATATTCCATAGAAATAAACATATGTTTTGATAGCACACAGGCCCTCCTTAATGACCATTCTCACTTCCCTTTATTTGTTATCAAAAACAACAATCTTACTTCCACACCATAGTAAAACAAAAATAAGACCACCCTGCTGTTTACTTTATTAGATTAGAGGTGTCACTTAGGTACAAAGGCAGGTAGATGAATCATGGAGTAAACACGTATTCGTCTGTTTAGAGCTCAGGTAGAGATAAGCTGCATATAGATGGGGAGATATATCTATGCAAACAGTGAGCTGGAAAACTCATTTTCCAGAACAGAAACGCTGCAATTCTTGGTTGGCAGTGATAGGACTTGTACTCAGAATTTTGATTCTTCCCTTTCCCGTATAGAAAATTGGAAAATCGACTCTGATGGTCAGTGTGAGTTCTCAGGACTTTCTAGGAAAGTAACCGATGACCCAAATATTGCAAGATAAGCTTAATTCAGAAGCAAAACTGAAAATGAATATTTTGACTTTTTTATATGACTTGGATATTGTGAAGATGTCCACGGCCATCATTATTATAACAATAAAATTCCAATTATTGCTCAAATCAATACAAGTAATGTATAGGTTCCTCCAGGGGTGGACTGACCATTGGCCTACTCGGGCACTGCCCGAGGGCCCATGCCACTAGGGGGCCCCATCAGGGTTGCCAGCCTCAGTAAAACCAGGGACAGTATGTAAAAAATGTGTGTTTTTTTTACATCTGTCTTTGAAATGTCCCTTACCGACATCCTTTTGGTCTAAAAATCCAGAGATTATAGTTGCCCCACCTCTCCAGTACCTTCACAGCCAATAGAAACATGTCTGTGTATACTGTGTGATTCTATACTGTGTGTGTGTGTGTGTTTGTGTATACTGTGTGGCCCCATAATCTCTGATTGCCAGGGGGCCCCATAATCTCCTATTGCCTGGGGGCCCCATGAGTTGTCAGTCCACCCCTGGGTTCCTCTAGCTCTGACTACCCTTGTTCCAAAAATGCATGTACTCTGTTAATTTCTTTAGATTTTATGCCTCACTGTGCATCTACCTGCCATGGCCCAAAGCATGAGTTTCTGCTATATACATATAAGCTTTGTGTAAAAATAATATATTTTGTTAAATTAACAAATTTTACCTCTTTTGTCAGCTGCCTACTATTTACAAGGTGATTTTACCTGCTAGTAAAGATAATCGTTAAGTATATTTCCATGTAGACAGTTTGGTTTAGACAGCCTTAAAGATTTTTCCTACTGTACATGGTTTACATTTTTGTATCCATTAACATTTATTGGAACAGATGGTCCCTTCTGGTCACACTGTATAGAGAACCTTTCACCCTAAGGTCATTGTTGAAATTCAGACCAAATTGGTCATAGGCACAAATCAATAGCTTAATATAAAATATCGGCCATTCAGTGACTGACTGATGTTTCCATAAAATCATTCCCAGCAGAGAAGAATATTTTACTCAGATGAACCAAATTTTGCATTATATAAATATAACTCAGATATTTTATTTTTTTTGGTTATAGTGTTACTGTTTTTAAATATAATTTTTTGCTATCTTCGTATCATACATTATTTGAGAAAATAATGTTTGGGGTTTAGAATGTATTTTTAGAAAAAAAAAAATTACCAATTAAATATAAAGAAGTAATGGTCTTTATTTACTTATGTGAACTATGAAGGAATAAAGAGGTAAAAAGGGCATTTGTCCTATGCCTACTAGAAAAAGAGGTCTTGATAGCTGGCAGTGCCGCTAGAATCCACCATTCATCTCATATTTTTAAGTGCTGTTATTGAGGAACTAGTGTGTATGCATCTGCAGCAATTGAAGGGACCGATAGTGATTTGTTTTTTTAACCTCCTTAACAGTTTAAAGTGGAACATTACCCATAACAACTTGTTAAAAATGTTTTTTAAGCAAGAAACATACATTCCACATTAATAATTATGCTACCAAAATTAGTGGGCACTGTAAATTGCCTCTGGAATTGCTCCTGTTTCTTCTTGCAGGAGGGAGCCCCTGAACAGCAGTAAATTGTTAAGCTGTCAGAAGATCAGCCTCTACAAATTCAGCATAGTGCTTAAAAATAGAAAGCAACTGAGCATGTGCAGAGCAGGGTGAGTCAGTGTATTACTAGATTGTAAACAGTACAAATATTTATTTTTAACATTTTATATAGCTATACCTGCAAATGGGGCCAGCCTAAAGTCATCTAGCAGGACTTAATTTTCTGACCAAAAGTTTAATTTAAGCATAAAAACTGAGAGTCAACAGGGACTGGCTGAATTTCGATCTGTGTGTAGCCCTGCCTGTTAGACAGAAGCTGGTCATTTGATGATGAACTGCTGGGACTGCTGGGAAACTTCCTTTGACCAATCAGCTGCAGCACCGATCAGTGTATTCTGACAGGGGAGAATCCTTGCTGTCAGCATACAGTGGCCTGGTGGGGTGGATTCCTGCATTCACATTGCTTGCGTGGAGGCAGGTATCTGTTTTTTTTGTTTTTGTTGAGCCCAATGGCTAAAGAAAATAATTTAAAAAAACTTTGCATACCCAGTTTAAGGCTTGGAAATTATAGCTGATTAGATTATACTACACGTTCACTAGAAGTTAACTGGCTTCATAGAGATAGTTTAGAAACCTTATTATATTATTATTGATTATTAGGATTTTAGAGTTGATGCAGTGTTGGTGTAGATGGCATACCATCAGGGTGGTGCAGGGGAATGATGGTCCAAGAGACAGCCCTCACATCTGATACTGATCATTGGCCCAACTCTATAAAGGTACCCTATACCACTAGGAATGCTTTGTTGTTTAAAGAGAAGGTGTCACCAAAAGTAGTGGGGCATCACTAGAAGTCACTACTAGATAAGATAATGGGGGTTATTTATGACAGGCAAATCCACTTTTCACTGCAAGTACACTTGGAAGTGCAGTCGCTGTAAATCTAAGGGGTAGATCTGAAATGAGTGTAAGCTCTGCTGATTTTATCATCCAATTATGTGCAAGCTAAAATGCTGTTTTTTATTTTCCTTGCATGTCCCCCTCGGATCTACAAAGACTTTACTTCTAAGTGCACTTTCAAGTGCACTTGCAGTGCAAACTGGATTTTCCTTTAGTAAATAACCCATTGGGGTTCTCTACCATTTTTATAAACATGCAGATCAGGGTTACAGAACAGCAGAGTCACCAATTTGAATAAAATGAACTATTCAGGCAATGACAACATGAATATATATATATATATATAGTAAAAATATTTGAAAAAAGGGGGGGGGGGATTGATGTGTGTATAGCAAAAACACTTGGTCTGTCTGATCTGGAATATCAGACAAAGACAAGAACCTGGTGCACAAGGCACGGTAAACCCCTACTGGATGTATTGTAGGCAGACCAAGTATATATATTAAAAAGTATATTTTATTTAATTACATATAGACATAGATAAAGATAAGAAAAATTGTAACATCATGCAAAAACAAGCTTATTTTTACATGATGTTACCATTGTTCTAATCTTTATCTATGTCTATATGTAATTAAATAAAATATATACTTTTTTTTATTTATATACTTGGTCTGCCTATAATAGATCCAGTAGGGGTTTACTGTGCACCAGGTTCTTATCTTTGTCTAAATAGTAAAAATATTTCACCATGTTTCGATCTGTTCTGTAACACAGTTAACTTTCACCCCTTGAGGATGGAAGTATGTACCGGTACATATGAAATTTGTAGACACAAAGCCAACAAACAGTTGCACTTCATCTGGGCTGTTTTGCAGTGTAGGGATAACTAACATATGACAATGATCACTTTCTGGATATTTTTCATGTTAAAGTGTATGTAAAGCCCAACAATGGATTCCCCCAGCAACAATAGACCCCCCAGCAGTGCCCAGCATCTCTTGCTAATACATACGTTCAATGCTTGAGGTGCCGGAATGCTCCCCCCCCATCCATATGAAAAAAAGATCTGGATAAAATAGATTAAGGTAATTCCTGTAACAGAGATGTTGAAGTAGTCCTTTATCTGTGCTCTCCTTGTGCAGATGAGAAAAAATACCTAATTAAACCCTATTGTGTCCTTAAAAAACAAGGTAAAAATGACTTAGGTTGATAACTTAACCAACGCATGTTTACGCTGCTACATTTCATCTGGGTATTCCCACATCATTGATATCCGCCCATGAAAAGGTTGACATACGTAGCATGTAGGGTTGCCACTTCATCCCTTTAAACCCAAACACACATGAATTACACAGGTTCTGTAGCTAATTTAATGCAGATAAGTCACCAAGTGAGTTTATTACCACCTTAATTAGCCATAGAACCTATGTAATTAATTTGTAAAGGGATGAGGTGGCAACCCTTGTAGCATGGGTGGGTGAGACTTGAGGTTGCCAAACATACTTTCATGCAGGGCCTCAGTTCCCTGAACCGTGGGCTACAAGTCCTGATTTTTTTTTTTCAATTATTATACAGGATTTATATAGCGCCGACAGTTTGCGCAGTGCTTTACAACAGTAGGGCACACAGTAAAATTACAATACAATTCAATACAGGAGGAATCGGAGGGCCCTGCTCATTATAACTATATGGGGATTTTGTTAAACTCCCTAGCGGTGATCCCGAGTCTGGCTCGGGTTGGGATTTTAGCAACATAAGCGGTAACCCCCGAGCCAGACTCAGGATCGCATTGCTGGATACAGGGAGAAGTTACTTACCTTGTCCCCTGGATCTAGCGATGTCCTCCACGCTGTGTGATCGAGCTGTCCTCCGCTCGATTCACACAGTGCCCGAATGCCGCCGATCTCTGTTCCCTCCAACGTTATGGCACACGGGAGCGGAGATCAGCGCCAAATTCAAAAAAGTTAAAACACACAAAACACACACAGTACTGTAATCTTACAGATTACAGTACTGTATAAAAAAAATTACACACCCCTTTGTCCCTAGTGGTCTGTGCAGTGCCCTGCATGCACTTTTATATTATAAATACTGTTTTTTCTGCCTGGAATTTGGAGATTGTCCATAGCAACCAAAAAGTGTTCCTTTTTCAGTGTTTTGGGATTTGATTACATTATTGAATAATTTTTATTATTATTTATTATATTATAAACTTTATCATACCTGGGATGTCTGCTAGACTCTGGTTTGAACAGATTTATGAGAGTTATTCCTAAGAATTACAGGACTACAATATAAAACGCCAAATTTCCATGCAAAATAATTGTACCGTTTTCAGCACCTAAAACCAGAACTAATCATGCCGCCAGGGAGGTTAATGCCGTCAGATGTGCTGTAGGTCCTGAAAGAAAAAAAAAAAACACTGGGATTTCAACCAATGGGGGTTATTTACAAAAGGCAAAACCACTTTGCACTGCAACTGCACTTAAAAGTGCACTTGGAAGTGCAGTCGCTCTAAATCTAAGGGGTAGATCTGAAATGAGTGGAAGCTCTGCTGATTTTATTATCCAATCATGTGCAAGCTAAAATGATGTATTTTATTTTTCTTGCATGTCCCCTTCGGATCTACAGTGACTTTACTTCCAAGTGCACTTGCAGTGCAAAGTGGATTTTCCTTTAGTAAATAGCCCCCAATGAGTTGGTAGACTTGAGGAATTTAACTGAGTTCTGTTAAGTGACACCTTTATTATTTACTTACCTCCACTAATCCTCCACTTTATTAGGTAACTAGATCTCCTCCTTAGAGAAAATGGGGAGATTTACCAAAACTAGCGCAAACATAATCTGGTATAGCTGTGCAGTCATCTTGTAGGTTTTATTGTCAAAGCTCAAAGTGGTTCTAAAGGCTCAAGGTTTTTTACCTTCATGCATTCTATACATGAAGGTAAAAAACCTTCTCTGTGCAGCAGCCCCACCCCCAATAACTTACCTGAGCCCCATCGTGATCCAGCGATGTGCATGAGAGTCTCAGCTCATGAACCATTGGCTCACGCTGCTGTCAATCACAGCCAGTGAGCCAATCAGAAGAGAGAGGGGGTAGGGCTGAGCCATGGCTCAGTGCAAGCCTGCTTGGGTGCCTCATTGCAAGCTGCTTGCTCTAGAGCAGGGATATGTAATTAGCGGACCTCCAGCTGTTGCAGAACTACAAGTCCCATGAGGCATAGCAAGACTCTGACAGCCACAAGCATGACACCCAGAGGCAGAGGCATGATGGGACTTGTAGTTTTGTAACAGCTGGAGGTCCACTAATTGTATAACTCTGCTCTAGAGGCATTTGGCAGGTGGGAGGGGCCAGGAACACCAGCAGGGGACCTGAGAAGAGGAGGATCAGGGCTGTTCAGTGCACAACCGCTGTGCAGAGCAGGTAAGTAAAACATATTTGTTATTAAAAAAAATATTGCCTTTAACCACTTGCCAACTGCTGCACACCAATATACGTCAGAACAATAGCAGCGGTGGACAAATGGACATACCTGTATGTCCCCTTTAATTGGCGAGGCTAGTGGGCATGCACATGCCCTGCCATGGGATCGTGAGTGCGAGTCCCGTGGAATCGATGTCTGCCGATGTCCTACAATCGTGTCACGGAGAGGCAGACTGGGGAAATGCCTATGTAAACAAGGCATTTCCCTGTTCTGCCTGGTGACATGACAGGGATCTACTGCTCCCTGTCATCGGGAGCAGTGATCAATGTCATGTCAGTGGTAGCCCATCCCCCATAGTTAGAATCACTCCCTCGGACACACTTAATCAGTGCATTTTTATAGCACTGATCGCTGTATAAATGACAATGATCCCAAAATAGTGTCAAAAGTGTTTGATGTGTCCACCATAATGTCGCAGTCATGTAAAAAATCGCAGATCGCCACCATTACTAATAAAAATTATTTTTATTAAAAATGCCATAAATCTATCCCCTATTTTGTAGACGCTATAACTTTTGCGCAAACCAACCAATATATGCTTATTGCGATTTTTTTTACCAAAAATATGTAGAAGAATACATATCGACCTAAACTGAGGAAAAAATAATTTTTTATATATATTTTTGGGGGATATTTATTATAGCAAAAAGTAAAAATTATTGCTTTTTTTTTTGTTTTTCAAATTTTTTACTCTTTTTTTGTTTATAGCGCAAAAAATCAAAACCGCAGAGGTGATCAAATACCACCAAAAGAAAGCTCTATTTGTGGGAAAAAAAGGACTTCAATTTTTTTTGTTGTTGTACTGTCGCACAGCCGCACAATTGTCAGTTAAAGCTACGTAGGGGCGAATCGTAAAAAGTGGTCAGGAAGGGGGTAAAATCTTCCGGAGCTGAAGAGGTTAATATCGCTTTAATTGAACAAGCTGAAATTAGAAGCTGATTGGTTACTGTGCACATTTGCACCAGATTCTGTGTGCACCAGTTTCAGTAAATCTGCCCCTATGTGTCAAGAATGGGCATTTGTAAGAACCTTAATGCACTTGTGTGTTTGTGTTTCTGCTGTTATTTTACTGTAGTCTATCTCTGTTGTCAATGTCAATTCAGTATTAAGCTGCAAGGCTCCTATAGCGGCTTACTTGTCTCCTGCCTGAGCTCTGAGGTCATAACTGACATCCTGTTTAGGAGACTGAAAGAGGGTAAAACTGCCAATGAACACGTTGGCTTTCTTTTATGAAATCCTGACTGCATTGAGCTCATACAGGAGACAGTAAAGCCCAAAGGTCTGATACCTCTACTCTTACAAGGGGTAAATACTTAAAAATGATCCCGGAGGGATAAGGCAGCGTGATCATAAAAATTCACAACGGGGATTTAGATTATTACCAATACCCATTGCTACCTGGTTCTTTTTAATATGAAATCCCTTTTTATTCAGGCCAAATTCCAATTTATAGAATAAATAATTTGTATGGAGTAGACTCAAAACCACACGTGGTTCTTGATGATTACATGGTTCTCGTCTTTCAACTTTCAAACAGTAGTTATCTTTTCAATGTAATCAGTATAGTATGCTCAGTTCTCATAATATTGCACTGTGCCCTTCTCCTATAGAATACACATCCCGTCACTTAGTGTTAATATATAGATTGTAAATGAAAACGCATGTTAAACATATCATCGGCACTATGTTATCAGCTTAGATATGTCATCACATTGTCGAAAACCACACAAAGTGTGAAACAACATGTTCTTAATAAGTGCAGTGGTTCAGTGAAATCTGATCAATCAGTCCGTTATTTAATCTCAGCCCCCCAAGTGAATGGCAATAAAATATTCACAGACACACTGATTTATTTACCTCCCAAGCAACAAGTCAAAGGATATAATGCAAAACAACGGGGATTGCGCGTTTTACCAAAGGCAATTAGGTTTCTGAATAAAGTAACCTAAGCTAACTGACAAAACGAAACCATATGTGACATTATTACATAGCTACCCACATGGTACCAATTTGAGTTCTGGTGATGTTTTACATTATGTCAACAAGTTTTCAATGCAATGCAGCTGGGAGATATTTTGCTATGCGCTGCTCCTTGCTATGCAGCAGTTGTTGAGGCTGGGATGCCGTGAAACCAACAAGAAAAACTCTTACTACAGCAAAGGCGTTTCTGTGAATAAGTGACATATTAGAGCCAAGACAAGCAGAGATGCTATAGACCGTAAAAGCATTGTCTGTGAAAGCATCTAATGTCTACAGGAAGAAGTAGGGTACAAATGAATTAGGTTTTTACTTTGGCTTGTTGTATCGTTTTTTCCATTTATAAGAAGGTCTTCTGAAGAGCTGATGTCCATCAAAGTGTTGCATAATGTATCAAAGAGCAATACAGAAGCTTTTGAATTGACCCAAGAATGTCTAGTCCACTTCAGACCACTCAGACCTGCTCCTTGACCTGAGTTTTTTTCCATTGAGCTGATAGGAGCTTGACGCAATGTTTTGAAGTTTATAAGGCTCTACACATGAATGAAAGTTCCTCTGCTTAACACATAGTAAACAGTATTTTACTCCGTAAGTTCCTGTCATTATTGCCAAACCTGTATATTTGCTGGAGGATTCAGCCTTGCAATGGTCCCTGAAAAACACATAACGCTAGCAATGGTAGATCCTGAGAAACGTCACTCGTACGTTTCTAATTTTGACATTTCTGACACACATATGGTAAAATTATTATACCTTTCTTTTCATCTTCATAATCAATATAAAAGTAGGTAATTTTGAGTAGGTAGTGACAGGTTAAATCACCCCATGGTTTCCTAGACCAGTGGTCTCCAAACTGTGGCCCGGGGTCCAAATGTGGCCCTATGCTTGCCTTTATCTGGCCCTTGGGGCACTATTCCTCTCACTGATACAAGACACTATTCCTTCCACTGACACCAACTATGAGGCTCCACTCTTCCTACTGACATCAATGATGGGGTGCGATTCTTCCTACTAACACCATTGATGGGATACTATTCATTTCACCAACATCAATGATGGGGCACTAGTCTTCCTACTGACATCAATGATGGGGCATTATACTGCCTACTGACTCCAATGATGGCGTACTATTCTTCCTTCTGACTTCAATGATATGGTACTTTTCCTTCCACTGACACCATTGATGGGGCACTATTCCTCCCACTACCAATGATTGGGTACTTTTGCTCCCACTGACATCAATAATGGGGCACTATTCCTCCTACTGATGCCAATGATGAGGTACTAATCCTCCCACTGACACCAACATTCGGCTTGCCTAAAGTCTGAAGAACCGTAAACTGGCCCTTTGTTTAGAAAGTTTGGAGACCCCTATCATAGACGATGGAGACTTTCAAGGTGGCATCTCCGCACCCACTTTAACTGGTCTGCTTCCCTTTCATAGGGTTCCCTACCATGAATTTTACATTTTGAATAATGATTTTAACTAGTGGAGGAGGGGTGGGGGAAAGAACTAAAGTAGGACAATGGTGATGCAGGAGTTCAAAAAAGATTAAACAAAAATATCAGATATGGGTGATCAAGGAGATGTTACATTATAAAACACATCTCCACCATCAATGATAAGCACTTATTCCAGTCAGATACTCATTGAAATGAAATGAAATGATTAAGTGGCCCGAACTTCCTTTTCTCTGATCCCTCTCCGGTGCTTCTGGCTCCTCCTCTCTGTCCAGTGCCCCTCTGTCCAACAGTGCTCCTGAGCTTCGCTGCTGTGTCCATTGACACAGACAGTGGGACTTAAGCCACGTACACATGATCAAACAATCTGGTGGAAAAGTCCGCCGGACAATCCGCCTGTGTGTGGGCTCCGGCTGACTTTTTTTACCCAAAAGTCCGGCGGACTAAGAAAGTAGTTTTGCACATCATTCTGTCCGCCGGACTCGCATTTCGGCGGACAATATGGCCATGTGTGTGCTAGTCCAGCCGTACTTTTGAAATGAACGGACTTTACCGGCCGGAGAAAAGAGAAGAACAGAAGAACAGAAGGCGGCGGCGACAGAAGACCGGGCCACTGCTTGTAAAAGGGCTAGAAGAAGAAGAACCGAAGAGGGGGACAAGAGCCCCGAAGAGGGGGACAAGACCCCTGAAGTCGGAAGAAGAGAGGGGCGGCGAAGAAGAAAGTAGGGCTCCTCCACTAGTAAAAGAGCTGGCAGAAGATATCAGAGGAGTCCGGCGAGAAGACGGAAGAAAACCCCCAGAGCTGTGCAATAAACTATTTTAACCCTTTGTGTGTTGTGTTTTTTTTTTACATTTTTTTCACAGGTGAATGGGTAGGGGTACATTGTACCCCATACTCATTCACATAGGGTGGGGGGCCGTTATCCGATCGGATTACGATAAGCCCCCCCCGCCCGCAGACCCCGACAACCAACGGCCAGGGTTGTCGGGAAGAGGCCCTTGTCCTCATCAACATGGGGACAAGGTGCTTTGGGGTGGGGGGGCCGTGCAGCCCCCCTTCCCCAAAGAACCCCCCATGTTGAGGGCACGCGACCTGGTACGGCTAAGAAGAGGGGGGCGCTCACTCGTCCCCACCCCCTTTCCTGGCCGGCCAGGTAGCGTGCTCGGATAAGGGTCTGATATGGACATAGGGGCGACCCCCATGCCGTTTTTTCACCGTAGGGATTCCCCTTTAAGTCCATACTAGGATACGGGGCCAGCGACACCTCCTTCACTGGTCCCGGCTACCTGGAGCCGCGCTCAAAATGAACAGACTTTCCTCCGTGTGTGGGCGAGTCCGTTCATTTCAAAAGTATGGCGGATAGTCCGCCGCAAAAGTGCCGTGTGTGTGGGCAGGTAGCTTGTTCGGAAAGTCCGGCGAACAGTCCGGCGGATAGTCTGATACGTGTGTACGCGGCATTAGACCCACTCCCCCTCCCTTGTTACTAGCTTTGATTGACAGCAGTGGAGCCAATGGCTCCTGGTGCCCCAGAAAGCCAGTGAAACATGAAAGTGAGGGGAGAAAAAAGCTGCAGATGTGCAGCTCTGGATTGAATGGGGGGTCAGGCAAGTATAAGGGGGGGGGGGGGGTGAGGGGTCTAATTCGATGCCTAAACATTTTTTACCTTAATGCAAGAAATGTGTTAAGGTAAAAAAATGTTTAGGCTTTAGAGCCACTTTAACCACTTCCCGACCAGCGCACGACGATGTACGTCGACAGAATGGCACGGGCAGGCATATTGGCGTACAGGTACGTCCAATATTCGATGCCGCCCTGCCATCGGGAGTGCGCCGCCGGCGGCGCGCTCCCGCGCTGGTCGGGACCCCCGTGAGTCCGGTCGCGGGACCCGCGGACTCGATCGCCGTGGGCATCCCCGCGATCGTCTCACGGAGCGGCCGAATAGAGCAAATGCTGTGTAAACAACATTTGTCTATTCTGCCTAGCAACTAGTTACGCTGATCTCTGCTCCATGTGATTGGAGCAGAGATCAGTGTACACTAAATGAAAGCCCAACCCCCCCACAGTTAGTAACACTCCCCTAGGAACACTTAACCCCTACACTGCCACCCACTGGTTAACCCTTTCACTGCCAGTGTCATTTACACAGGAATCACTGCATTTATATAGCAGTGATTACTGTATAAATGACAATGGTCCCAAAAATGTGTCAAAAATGTCCGATGGGTCCCCCACAATGTCGCAGTCACAATAAAAATCGCTGATCGCCGCCATTACTAGTAAAAAAAAAATAATAAAAAATTATTAATAAAAATGCTATAAAACTATCCCTATTTTGTAAACGCTATAACTTTTGCGCAAACCAATCAATAATCGCTTATTGCGATTTTTTTTTACCAAAAATATGTAGAGGAATACGTATCGGCCTAAACTGAGGGAAAAAAATTTTTTATATATATTTTTGGGGGATATTTATTATAACAAAAAGTAAAAAATAATGCGTTTTTTTCAAAATTGTCGCTCTATTTTTGTTTATAGCGCAAAAAATAAAAACCGCAGGGGTGATCAAATACCACCAAAAGAAAGCTCTATTTGTGGGAAAAAAAGGACGTCAATTTTGTTTGGGAGCCACGTCGCACGACCGCGCAATTGTCAGTTAAAGCGACGCAGTGCCGAATCGCAAAAAGTGGTCTGGTCTTTGACCAGCAAATTGGTCCGGTCTGAAAGTGGTTAACCACTTCAGCCCCGGACCATTTGGCTGGCCAAAGACCAGAGCACTTTTTGCAATTCGGTACTGTGTCACTTTAACTGACAATTGTGCGACATGGCTCCCAAACAAAATTGACATCCTTTTTTTCCCACAAATAGAGCTTTCTTTTGGTGGTATTTGATCACCTCTGTGGTTTTTATTTTTGGCGCTATAAACAAAAAATAGCGACAATTTTGAAAAAAACACATTTTTTACTTTTTACAATAATAAATATCCCCAAAATATATATATATATATAAAATGTTCTCAGTTTAGGCTGATAAAAAATCTTTGGTAAAAAAAATTGCAATAAGCCTTTATTGATTGGTTTCCGCAAATGTTATAGCATCAACAAAAGAGGGGATAGTTTTTATGGCATTTCTATTGATCATTTTTTTTTTTTTTACTAGTAATGGCGGTGATCAGGGATTTTTATCGTGACTGCAACATTATGGGCAGACACATCGGACACTTTTGGTGTGATTTTGGGACCATTCACATTTATACAGCGATCAGTGCAATTAAAAATGCATTGAATACTGTGTAAATGTGACTGGCAGGGAAGGGGTTAACCCCTAGGTGGCGCTGTAGGGGTTAAGTGTGTCCTAGGGAATGATTCTAACTGTGGGGGGAGGGGCTGTGTGTGACACATCACTGATCACCGCTCCTGATTACAGGGAGCTGTGATCAGTGACAGTGTCACTAGGCAGAACGGGGAAATGCTTGTTTACATTAGCATCTCCCCATTCTTCCTCACCGTGAGACAATCGCGGGTATCCCCACGGACATCGAGTCCGCGGCAGGGGCAGACTGACAACTGATGGGGCCCCCGGGCAATAGAAGATCATGGGGCCCCCTGCGTCCCAAGCCACACCTGGACAGGGGGACATTTGGGGGGAACACAGTGCACAGGGGGACACTGTGGGGGGTAGAGCACACAGGGGGACCCTGGGAGGGGGAGAGGGCACAGGGGGACACTGGTGGAGGGGGAAAGCACACGGGGAACACTGTGGGGTTGGAGAGCACATGGGGGGACACTGTGGGGGGAGAGCACCTAGAGGGACACTGGGGAGGGTGGAAGCACACAGGGGGACACTGGGGGAGCACACAGGGAGACCCTGAGAAGGGGAGAGGGCACAGGGGGGCACTGGGGGAGGGGGAAAGCACACGGGGGACACTGTGGGGTTGGAGAGCACACAGGGGGACACTGGGGGGAGCAAACAGGGGGTCACTGGGGGGAGTGCACACAGAGGGACACTGTTAGGGGAAGAGCATACTGGGAGGGGGAGAGGGCACAGGGGGACACTGGGGCGGGGGGAAATCACACAGAGGGACACTCGGGGGAGCACACAGAGAGACCCTGGTAGAGGGAAGCACACAGGGGGACACTGAGGGGGTCGGGAGCACACAGGGGGACACTGAGGGGGTGGGGAGCACACATGGGGGCACTGAGGGGTCGGGAGCACACAGGGGGACACTGAGGGGGTGAGGAGCACACATGGGGACACTGTGGGGGGTGGGGAGCACACAGGAAGACACTGTGGGGGTGGGGAGCACACAGGAAGACACTGTGGGGGGTGGGGAGCACACAGGAAGACACTGTGGGGGGTGGGGGGGTGGGCAACACACAGGAAGACACTGTGGGGGTAGGGGGGTGGGGAGCACACAGGAAACACTGGGGGAGCACACAGGGGACCCTGTGGGGGAGCACACAGGGGGACACTGGGGGGGAGTACACAGGGGGACACTGGGGGGAGTACACAGGGGGACACTAGGGGGGGACACACGGGGGAACACCGGGGGGGGGACACAGGGGAACACTGAGGAGGGGACACACAGGGGGACACTGAGGAGGGGACGCACAGGGGGACACTGAGGAGGGGACGCACAGGGGGACACAGGGGAACACTGGTGGGGGACACTGGGGAGGGGACACACAAGGGGACACACGGGAGGACACACAGGGGGACACTGGGGAGGGGACACACAAGGGAACACTGGGGAGGGGACACACAGGGGGACACTGGGGAGGGGACACGGGAGGACACACACACAGGGGGACACTGGGGAGGGGACACACAGGGGGACACTGGGGAGGGGACACACAAGGGGACACTGGGGGACATACACACAGGGGGACATGGGGGGACACTGGGAGGGACACACACAGGGGGACACAGGGAGGACAAACAGGGGGACATTGGGGGGACACACATTGGGACACTGGGGAGGGGAACACTGTGGGGGGAGAGCATACAGGAGGTTAGTGTGGAGAGGGGAGAGAGCACACTGAAGACTGGCCTGGGCCCCATACATCTGTACTGTAGTCACCCCCTCCCTCCGATGGCAGCCCTCCAGTAAAAAAAAGTTTCACTCACTCCGGTCATGCCTGTAATCAATACCGCTAACAGCGCGCTGCTCCCCGCTGGCTCCTCCTCCCTTCTCGTCAGTCCTAGGTGATGTAGTGTACAGTGCAAGCACCGGCGACGGATGGGAGGGAAGGAGGAGCCGGCGGCGAGCAGCGCGCTGTTAGCAGTATTATTACAGCCGCTTCAAGGGGCCTCTCGTTGGGACGGCCACGTGCCCCTAATGGCTCCGGGCAGAGGCGTACTAAGTAGGGGGCGGGGGGTGCGGACCACCCCAGGTGCCGCACACTTGGGGGGTGTCAGGCCGGCACCCCCCTCTGCGATTATAGGGGTGGCAGCGCTACGGGCATGGCCGCTGATCGCCCATCCAGGCACAGTGCGTGCGGTCACGGCCAGCCAGTCACAGTGCGTGCGTCCTCTGTAGTGCCGCCCCCCCCCAGCGCCGCGGAGTGATTCCTTCCTGTCTCTCCGCGTGTAGGAGCAGTAAGGCGGCGATTCACTCATTCAGCTACTCAGGCTCACTGACTCAGCATCGGCAGCATTTGGCATCTCCTGCACACTGCACACAGTGAGTAAGTTGAGGGACTGCTATACTAAACACATGATCCAGAAATGTTCTTTACACTGTAAAATGGCTGTAAAGTACAGGCTAATTTTTAATTATTTAATCAGCCATTTCTATATGCTCAAACTGTTTGTCCCTAAAGACCAATACTGGCAATGGCTGCTCAGCATTCACAGTAGGGAGAATTTTATGAGAAAAGTGTCTTTGGAGGGACAGTCCCTCCAAAGACACTTTTCTCATAAAATTCTCCCTGCTGTGAATACTGAGCAGCCATTGCCAGTCTAGTCTTAAAGTCAAATTGCACTAGGCTGGCTCGAATGAAAATATAAATCACGCACAATGCATTGCTAAAAATATGTTTTATTCCAAGAGGTATACGTATAACGTACACGTATAAGTGCCATCTGTCATCAGTGCCCCGTATTAGTGCCATCTGTCATCAGTGCCATATCAGTGTCATGTGTCATCAGTGCCCTGTATTAGTGCCATCTGTCATCAGTGTCACGTGTCATCAGTGCCACATATTAGTGCCATCTGTCATCAGTGCCACGTATCAGTGTCACGTGCCATCTGTTATCAGTGCCACGTGTCATCAATGCCACGTATAAGTGCCATCTGTCATCAGTGTCACGTGTTATCGGTACCACATATTAGTGCCATCTGTCATCAGTGCCACGTATTAGTGACATCTGTCATCAGTGCCATATCAGTGTCACGTGTCATCAGTGCCCCATATTAGTGCCATCTGTCATCAGTGCCATATCAGCATCACGTATCAGTGCCATTTGTCATCAATGCCACCTGTCAGTGTCACGTGCCATCTGTTATCAGTGCCACATGTCATCAATGCCACGTATCAGTGCCATCTGTCATCAGTGTCACGTGTCATTGGTACCACATATTAGTGCCATCTGTCATCAGTAACACGTATTAGTGACATCTGTCATCAGTGCCATATCAGTGTCACTTGTCATCAGTGCCCCATATTAGTGCCATCTGTCATCAGTGCCATATCAGTGTCACGTGTCATCAGTGCCACGTATCAGTGCCATTTCTCATCAATGCCACCTGTCAGTGTCACGTGCCATCTTATCAGTGTCACGTGTCATCAATGCCACGTATCAGTGCATCTGTCATCAGTGTCACGTGTCATCAGTGCCATGTATTAGTGCCATCTGTGATCGGTGCCACGTATTAGTGCCACGTGTCATCAGTGCCAAGTATGAGGGTCATCTAACATCAGTGCCCCGTATTAGTGGCATCTGTCATCAGTGTCATGTGTCATCAGTGCCACGTATCAGTGCCACATCGTTGTCACGTGTCATTGTCCTGGTGCTCCAGGCAGGGGCGTACCAAGCAGGGGGCGGGGGGGGGGGCGTTCCGCCCCAGGTGCCACACATTGAGGGGGGTGTAAGTGGCTGGGTGCCATTGCTATGGGGTTCACTCTGCACTCAGACAGTCTGACATAATCCTGAAGGGAATCCCTGGCTCTGGCTGCTCTGTTTTTTGTGAGTTTTCCGTGAGCTGGAACACCCCCAGCACTGCGGCCGAAATAGTATGGTCTAGTTTCTGTTTTCCCCTGCTAGCTCCACCCACCACTGCTGAGCAGCCGAGCTGAGTGTGTCATCATTCAGCGCAGGGGTGGTTGCTGTTACACACTGTGTCCACATCATCTTCCAGAGTCTAAGCCTCCCTAGCTGAAGCTGAGAGCTGAGGTGAGCTGGTGATAGGGGATGTGTGAGCTGTGAGAAGACGTTGGAGGAGTGTGTCTGTCCTGCCATCCTTACTGTGCTGGCCTGTCATAGAGGGGGGGGGTTGCTGTGTAGTAGGTATAGTGTAGCTGACCTGATGGGGGGGTGCAGAATCCAGGTGTGGGCTATGTACAGGTTGCAGAATCCAGGCGTGTGCTATGTACAGGTTGCAGAATGCAGGCGTGTGCTATGTACAGGTTGCAGAATGCAGGTGTGTGCTATGTACGGGTTGCAGAATGCAGGCGTGTGCTGTATACAGGTTGCAGAATGCAGGCGTGTGCTGTATACAGGTTGCAGAATGCAGGCGTGTGCTGTATACAGGTTGCAGAATCCAGGCGTGTGCTGTATACAGGTTGCAGAATCCAGATTTGTGCTATATACAGGTAGCAGAATACAGGCATGTGCTATGTACAGGTTGCAGAATGCAGGCGTGTGCTATGTACAGGTTGCAGAATGCAGGCGTGTGCTATGTACTGGTTGCAGAATGCAGGCGTGTGCTATGTACTGGTTTCAGAATGCAGGCGTGTGCTATGTACAGGCTGCAGAATGCAGGCGTGTGCTGTGTACAGGTTGCAGAATGCAGGCGTGTGCTGTATACAGGTTGCAGAATGCAGGCGTGTGCTGTATACAGGTTGCAGAATGCAGGCGTGTGCTGTATACAGGTTGCAGAATCCAGGCGTGTGCTGTATACAGGTTGTAGAATCCAGATTTGTGCTATATACAGGTAGCAGAATACAGGCGTGTGCTATGTACAGGTTGCAGAATGCAGGCGTGTGCTGTATACAGGTTGCAGAATCCAGGCGTGTGCTGTATACAGGTTGCAGAATCCAGATTTGTGCTATATACAGGTAGCAGAATACAGGCATGTGCTATGTACAGGTTGCAGAATGCAGGCGTGTGCTATGTACAGGTTGCAGAATCCAGGCGTGTGCTATGTACAGGTTGCAGAATGCAGGCGTGTGCTATGTACAGGTTGCAGAATGCAGGCGTGTGCTGTATACAGGTTGCAGAATCCAGGTGTGTGCTGTATACAGGTTGCAGAATCCAGGTGTGTGCTGTATACAGGTTGCAGAATCCAGGCGTGTGCTGTATACAGGTTGCAGAATCCAGGCGTGTGCTGTATACAGGTTGCAGAATCCAGATTTGTGCTATATACAGGTAGCAGAATACAGGCGTGTGCTATGTACAGGTTGCAGAATGCAGGCGTGTGCTATGTACAGGTTGCAGAATCCAGGCGTGTGCTGTATACATTTTGCAGAATGCAGGCGTGTGCTGTATACAGGTTGCAGAATGCAGGCGTGTGCTATGTACAGGTTGCAGAATGCAGGCGTGTGCTATGTACAGGTTGCAGAATGCAGGCATGTGCTATGTACAGGTTGCAGAATGCAGGCGTGTGCTATGTACAGGTTGCAGAATGCAGGCGTGTGCTATGTACAGGTTGCAGAATGCAGGTGTGTGCTATGTACAGGTTGCAGAATCCAGGCGTGTACTGTATACAGGTTGCAGAATCCAGGCGTGTGCTGTATACAGGTTGCAGAATCCAGATTTGTGCTATATACAGGTAGCAGAATACAGGCGTGTGCTATGTACAGGTTGCAGAATGCAGGCGTGTGCTATGTACAGGTTGCAGAATCCAGGCGTGTGCTGTATACATTTTGCAGAATGCAGGCGTGTGCTGTATACAGGTTGCAGAATGCAGGCGTGTGCTATGTACAGGTTGCAGAATGCAGGCATGTGCTATGTACAGGTTGCAGAATGCAGGCGTGTGCTATGTACAGGTTGCAGAATGCAGGCGTGTGCTATGTACAGGTTGCAGAATGCATGTGTGTGCTGTATATTGCTGTGTGTCTACCACCCACCTATAGTAGCTGAGCTGTGATCTTACCTGGTAAGGGGGGGGTGGTGTTGCTGTGTTCACAAACCAGGTATAGAGTAGATGAGCTGGTCTGATACAGGGGGGGACTTACACCCACATCTTGCAGCCATCAGATCCATCCAGCAAGCAGCAGGTCACAGCGGCATCTTGCCATCTTCCCTGCGGCCATCAGATCCCATCCACGGTCCAGCAAGCAACACGCCTTGTCAGAAGGTCAGTTCCCAAATCTGAATCAAATCATCAATGCCAATGCTGTCCCCAGGGACAGATCCGATCCAGAGATCGCCATACAGTGGGATATCTGGATCAGATCTGTCCCTGAGGACAGTAGACATGGGCCATACTTTGTATTGTCAGCTGTATCACTCTGATGTCTCCCTCATAGCAGCTCCAGTCCAGCTCTCCACTTTCTGGACCGCGGCACAATCTGTCCAAAAATGTGGCATCTGCTAACACCTGAGTGACTGACACCTCTGTCCTGTCCTGTCTATTGTCACTGGCTACCATGGATGAACAGCATCGGCTGTTATTACAAGGAGCGGAAGGGGACGTCCCCATCCCCCCACAGCTCCGCCCAGGTCTCCCATCCCACCCGCAGACTTGAGCCACCAGCCAGCTGGCCAGAGACCCGAACAAAGCCGAATTTGCCTTTGATCAGGTCTCCGATGTAGAAAACTGGAAGTGACAGCACAGTGTCACTTCCGGTTTACTCGGTAGCCAACAGCGCCATTTAAAAAAGAAAGCAGAATTAAAAAACACTGATCTTGGCAGAGGAGGGTGTTTTTTTGTGGGTGTTTTTACAGTTGGGGGGGGGGGTGCCAGATATAGGATGGGCCCTGGGTGCCAAATGCTCTAGGTACGCCCCTGGCTCCAGGGCTTTCAAAAGTGTAATAGTTAGTCAACAATTTAGATGTGTAATTTATGCTCCTAGAACATGTGACAGTGCTCCCTGCATGTTGGGCCTCTCTATGTGGCCAGGCTGTGAAAAAGTCCCACACATGTGGTATTGTAATTCTCAGGAGGTGTAGCAGAATTTATTTTGGGGTGTCATTTGTAGTATACACATGCCATGTGAGAGGAATGACCAATTACAATGACAATTTTGTGGGGAAAAAATCTTTATCCGGCTCTTGGGACACTATTCCTCTCACTGACGCCAACAATGAGTCACCATTCCTTCCTTTGACACCAACAATAGGGCATGATTCCTCCCATTGACAAATTTGTGCAATAAATATTCTCGAGAAAATGAAAAAAAGTTGTGGGTGTTTTTTCATTTAAAAGTTGGGGGGGGGGGTGCCAGGTGTAGGACCTGCCCCGGGTGCCAAACGCTCTAGGTACGCCCCTGGCTCCGGGCCCTCGAATGAATGATGGGTCCGACCGAATGAACGATGGGTCAGTCCGCCCCATGGTCCGCGGGATCCGCGGTCATGGAGCTCCCGGAGGCGCGCATATGCCCGCAAGCCACCTCTCTTAAAGGGCAACATACAGGTACGTTAATCTGCCTTTATGTGCCTTTCTGCCGCAGTATATCTGCATGAGGCGGTCGGGAAGTGGTTAAAGCTCATTTATTACCATCTACATTTCTACTTTTCTACTATTTTTTGTAGTAATGAATGATTGTCCCGGTTAAATATCTAGTGGAAATCAGGCTGCATATTGTTGGTATGTTAAAGATGAACGTACAATTTGTATTTATGGGTTAACCGCTTGCCGACCAGCCGCCGCAGTTTTACTGTGGCAGAATGGCACAACTGGGCGAAATGATGTTATGTTATGTTGCTTCGCCTCTTGGCCACTAGGGGCACGCATAGACGCTATAACTTTTGCGCAAACCATTCGCTTATTGCGATTTTTTAAACCAAAAATATGTAGAAGAATACATATCGGCCTGAACTGAGGAAAAAAATAACTTTTTGATAAAAAATTTAAGATATTTATTATAGCAAAAAGTAAAAGATATAGAGGTTTATTTACTAAATGAAAAAACACTTTGCACTACAAGTGCACTTGGAAATGCAGTCACTGTAGATCCAAGGGGGACATGCAAGTAAAATAAAAAAAACAGCATTTTTACTTGCACTTGATTGGATAATAAAATCAGCAGAGCTTCCACTCATTTCAGATCTCCCCCTCAGTTCTAAAGCGAGTGCACTTCCAAGTGCACTTGTAGTGCAAAGTGGCTTTGCCTTTAGTAGATCAACCCCATTGTGTTTTTTTCAAAATTGTCGCTCTTCTTTTGTTTATAGCGCAAAAAATAAAAACAGCAGAGGCGATCAAATACCACCAAAAGAAAGCTCTATTGGTGGGAAAAAAATCTATTTTGTTTGGGTACAGCGTCCCACGACCGTGCAATTGTCAGTTAAAGCGACGCAGGGCCGAATTACAAAAAATGGCCTGGTCATTAAGCAGCCAAATCTTCCTGGGCTGAAGCGGTTAAATAAAGACAAAATGTTGATAACAGCAAGCACAAGGTTCTGCGGAGCATATTGTGTTTCCCCAGGCGTATCCTTACACAGTACCTTATCACTTTCATCCATTTAGGAGTAAAATTATCCACTCACCCAGACTTTAGAGCCTAGTTAAGGAAACATTAGATGTCCTTTCTGAGAAAATTGAATGACTGATATATAAAAATAAAACAAAATGCATGCATTCAAATTAGAGGCTGATCTGAGTAGGCCTTTTTATGGCTCACACATGCAGTAGCTATTAGCCTTTAAACTGTAGAGGTGATTATTATATATTATTATAAAAAAGGAAGTAACACATTAGTGATTTATAAACTAAGTTTAAAAAACACATTTCATTTTAATTCCAGAATGTATCATCTGCTGTTTCAAACAATGCAAACATTTTACATAAATGTATCTCCTTCTGTCATATACACAATCCATGTGGTATGATTCAAGGATTATTCAGACCAAAAATAAAGTATTCTAATCTATGAACAAAGGGATTTTTTCATGAAACCCATACTAGCATTTCTGAAAGCGCTCTATAACCAACTGTGGACACTGGGCGTACTTCGAAGAAGTACGCAGGGCATACTGTATATAACACGCTCTGTCCTTCTCCTACACTGCTGCTCCTTTTGATGCATTTGCCAGCAATTTTTGACAGCCAGTAGCAGCTATTACAGCAGCTGCCGTCACAAAAACGACCCTCTGAACAGTGTATATTATTGCTGTTTTTTTAAATAATAAATTAAATAAAGTTTTTACATTGACATTTATTTCTATTGAACCCCTTATTAACCTTTAGGTTACCCTAATTAGTCCTATTTTACATTTTCACCCTCTCCATCAACATTGGCTATTTGTAATCTTTATGCTGCTAGCATTGGTAAATAGGTAGAAAAGTATATCATATGTACTTGTTTTAAACACCTTCTCTCCCTCTCCACGTAGTTATTACTTTGCTGCTGTGTTATATTTATTTATTTCAAATTTTTTGACTTTTTTTTATTATTTATTGTGTTTGATATATTAAAATGAATACTGGTCATTTATTTTGGCTTTGTTACCCTTTTTGTCTGTAGATTGCATATAAAATAATTGATTTTTTGCAAGAAATATCACCAAAAGAAAGCATTGTTTGTTCTGATAAAACATACTGTATATGTACTTTGTTACCTTTAGCAATCACAAAGTTAACGCTGAAAAGTTAGACCCTTAGCAGAAATGTAAAAATTGTTCTGGTCCATAAGGGGTATTCAGGTGTTAGAACTAAAGTGTTTTAATATGATAGGACAAAGAACCAGAAGGTTTGATAGAGTAACCTGTTGCACTTTTAATCCTGTGTCCTTGGTGATATAAAAGTAGAGGTATGGACAAAGATTTTTTGCCCCTACCTCTCCTATGGATCACAGGAGTGATGTTCATTCTGCACTCCTTTGACCTGTTTACAGCTGACAGCGGGCTAAAGTCCGCTGTTGACTGTCCACACTCAGCCAGGGCTGGACTGGGACAAAAATTTGGCCCTGGACTTCATCCAGACCAGCCCACTTTAATTTTGCAAACAAGCACAAAAACCGTATATAAAACTATACGTAATTGTGCAAAAAAACATTAGCATAACATAAGGAGTCCTCACTAACCTCTTTTATTATTTCATTTATTCTCCTCTGTATTTTTCTCATCTTTCTCACATCACTGCGTGAAGTTGAGGGAAAGCCGCGCAGCCATTACTTTGTCACTGAAACCGGCCCACTGAGCCATCGGCCCACCGGGAAACTCCCTGTAGTCCCAATGGCCAGTACATGCCTGCACTCAGCTGGTCATGGCAGTGGATCAATCCTGACTTTACAATCAAAATCGACCAAGAAGCCTCTACTGGTTCAGCTTCTCAGCAAGCCGCTGAGAGACTAAGCCAGCCCCCCCCCCCCCCCCCGCGCACAGAACGGGTGCTCCTTTAAGCGCTGGAGGGGCAGAGCAAAGAGCCAGTGACTGAGAGTCATCATTTTCTGTTAAGAGTGGAGAAAAGAATTGAGCAATCACCAGTGTTTAATCGCTCAGTTCTCAGTGTGCAGGCAGTGGGGGACAGATGCGGCATCTACCTATGTTAAATATAATTTTACTTCTTAACTTCTCTTTTAATAATAAGTGACTATTTTCAGTATTATTATTATGGAGTGCTTTTTATTTTGGACCCAGTCTCAAATTGGTCCAACTGTCATCCAAATCCTTAGTCACTGCAAGTGGGCATCCAGTATATTTGCATTTGTCTAGCAAATAGAAGCAAACATGTTGCAACATATACAGTATGTTGCCCTGTATCCCTAGAGTAAGTCATTAATTCTCTGCGTACCCCACTCATTTCCATTCTAAAAGTTCCAAAAGTTTTGAAATTGCTTTTACTATCAAACATATCCTATGTTTGTTTTTGTTTTTTTTGTTTGTTTTTTTTTGTTTTTTTTAAAGCAATAGTCATAAAATGCAACTATTGATCTAAAAATTGGTCAATTGGGCATAAAAAACATCTGACATTTTCTATTGGTCTGTGTATAGAAAAAATGACAATTAAATAATGATTTATACCTATATATTCATTACTGGAAACAGAAAAGTTCATTATTAGTACTAGAAAATATGCCATAAACTGGTTTATTCCATATGTACAAAAAAAAATATGTTTTATCAGGTATGTAAAGCTGCAGACTTCTACTGTTTGACTAATTCTGCAATCTTAGGTGGTACAAAGGATTGTAAAATGCTGCTCTCAAAATACAATGCCCAGACGGGGGGATGAAATCTTCGATCCATGGAGTTTGGGTGGATGGAGGATTCTTGTTATTTGAATGAAAAAAAAATATGGTCATCTTTCACAGAATTTTCAGTATCTGTGGCTGATTAGATTTTTATTCTATTTTATTCTATTTTTTATCTGGGGAAATTGATCTACATCATCTGCATACATATATTTGTAAATGCAGTGAATAAAGTTTATTTTGTACATAATAGTTCTTTTTTGTAGTCACTTAAAATGTCCTAGTTTTAGCTTTTAGGTGTTTGCAAATCCAGTATTTTTTATTTATAGATAAAGGGGAACTTTGATAATTTTATATTTGTCTGCAAAGGAAGGAAGACAGGATGTTCTTGACCAAAACTTCTCTTTTTTCTATGCTATTTTACTGGAAAATGTATATATGATTAATCTGCTACATTTTTGTTTTCTTTTATTCCCTCAAAACAGAGGGATATATGGAAAATGTGGTTAAAATATAACAATGGGACTTTTAATATGACTGTAAAAAGTAATGCATTACTTTTTAGCACCTTAAAGTCCAACTCCAGCTTATTTTTAATGAATAGTCCAGGCCCAAATTTTTTGCTGCAATGCTCATAGTTTCAGCATTCTTACCTGCAGACTCGCCATTCTGAAATCCAGCACCTTTAATTTTTTAGTTTACGTGTCACCCAACATCACTGAACCTTATTCCTTTAAGCACAGGGCATTCTGAAGCCACCTACTCGGAGAATGTCACTAGGGTATCCTTCAGCTATGCGCTCTACATCATTAAGAACTGCCCAGCACCAGAGAAGAGGCAAAGAGAGAGAAGACCATGTGTGTCACATGACCTTCAAGAAGTATTCCGGAAAAGTATATTTTTTATTGTAACTGTTAGCTAAAAATGGGAAAGGATTGACACCAAACCAGGTTGCCACCATCCCTTAATACTGCAATACAGCTTTCATCTAATAGGGACTTTAAGGGCAACTAAAGTTCAGATAGCATAATGATACATTTCATCTGCCTTTATTTTATATATATGTTAAAACATATTCAATAAAAACATCAAAACACAAAGATAGACCTAAAATGTCATTGGTTGGAGCATGGTACAGCATATTACACAATGGCTAACCCCAAAAACAACACAGGCCAGACTCCAAGCACATATATTTTCTGTCTCATTACTTCATGCTAGTCCTCTGCCCTGGTAACCCAATACATTTCTTCCTCAGGGGTAGGGGTATACCAATATATTAAAGGAGATCACAGGAGCATACTCTGCTCTTCTCTCCTGTGATTCATATTCAGCCGACAGCAGGCTGTACAAGAGTTACACATTTAGATCTAACATTTAAAAAGGGCTTTCTTGAGCCCTTTCCAGTGTGGCAGGACCAGTTAAGTTTGCCACATTCTTTGCATTTTTATTATGTTCAACTTCACCATACTATAGGCTCAGGTGGATACAAATGACTGGCACATAATTCCTACTCCTATCTTCAATCTTATGCAAAACACTACTTCTTCAAAAGGCCATAACTTCTATAATATGCTGCTTATGGCTTTCCTTAAAGCCTATCCATGCAAGGCTGTGGACAAATGGGAGACAGATGTCGCGACCATTGCTGGAAAACAGTGGGAGGGTGCCCTGAAGTCAGTTAGATAATGTTCACTTCATGTAACCCAGCTGGTCTCTCAATTGTATGCCACATTGAGTACCCATTATACACAGAAGTTATGCGAAATGGGTAAACTGGATGAGATAGAGTATTATTCCCACGAAACAATACATTTATAAACTTAAAAAACCTGGTAAGTGATTACCAATGAATGGGGGTATAGGTTGGGTTGTTTCCCCTTTTTTCATTCAAAAAATTTATATAAAAACTTCTTTATCTCCTTTTTTTGTCAGCACCTGTTTTCACCAATCCCCCATGTCCGCCGTAGGGGGAATATAGGGTCCCTGCCACCTGTTATATATCTTTTTCTCTTTTGGCTCTGTCTCTCATTGATTGTCGGGTGAGTTGATCTCCATACCCTTTCTAGGTGTTTACACACGTTTATATAAATGATGTCCTTATTATTTTTACAATTGTTGTTAATGACCTGTATTTTAATTGTTATAATCTTACTTAGATATCCTCCTGAAGAAGCGGTTGGTCCATGAAACTAGTAGAGGAGACCCCTATACACCACAAGAATCAAATCCTCCCTTTCAAGTGTTTGCACATGCTATATATTCTGGGGTGTATTTTATCGCTATTATTGATGTTTTATATATTGTTTTCTTTTATTTTCTCTTTTTGTCATTTTGTATTTTCATTAAAAATTGAAAAAAAAAATTATTTTTAAATTTCTTTTGTGTTATCATAAAAAGTACTGGTATAGTCCAATTTAACTATTGGTCTGGGTTGGTTAATAGGAGATCAGCGTGGACAATTTTTAAAATTACGTTTATTTAAGGCGTTATATATTCTGGTAAACTGGATGAGCTTTTTTGCAGTAGGTGCAGGAGAGATCACTAAGATCTTATTCTCATGCTTTGAAAGTATCTAAAATACATAGATACTAGCACCCCATTATCACCACTCTCAATAAAATGATCGGGCAGGTGGTTGGATACTGCAGGTTTATGCTTGCATATTCTGTAGGCTACTACAGGGCTAGAAGGTGTCTCCCTTAGAGACATTTAATTCACATGGGCATTGCTGATCTGCAGGGGTGTTGCTAGGTCTACAAAAGATCTGGGGCTAGAGGTATAAAGTCGCATACACATGTGTGTTTGTTTGTGTGTGTGTGTCTGTGTGTGTATGTATGTATGTGTATGTATGTATGTAAATGTATGTCTGTATGTGTATATATATATATATATATATATATATATATATATATATATATATATATATATATATACACACAAATTAGTATCATTACATCAGGGTCCCCAGAGAGCTTGCTACGTTGCCCGTTGCCTGCCACCAGATCTGGATTGTTACATACAGAGAGGTGTGTGGATAGTACAGTTTCCTCCCCCTTCCCCATGGTCTGCACTCACCTGCTCAGGATCATGTGAGAAAGTTCCTCCCGCCTCTATGATATAGGCGGAGCAATGGAGGAGACTCGCTCTAACACACATTGATCTCCTGGATGTCAGTGTCAGTGAAGCACGGAGTGCAGACTCAGTGAGAGTGCCGCAGCTGTGTGGGACAGCGCTGTGTCAGGCAACCTGCGACACTCTCACCATAGGGACAGCCCTGGACTCAGATTCAGGGCTCCAGCCTCAATAGCCACCCCCTAGTGATGCCACTACTGATCTGTATGGTTACATTCACTCTCCCTGCTCCTTTTTTCTCCAATTTTAGGCAAATCTTGTGTAAAACAATAATTAAGTCTTGATCTATGTCTGTTTCATGGTCAGAAGTTAAAGTGTGTATATATATATATATATATATATATATATATATATATATATATATATATATATATAAACTTTAGCCTATGCCTAATCTGAGGTGAGATCTATGGTGGATAAATTAACCACTTGCAGACCGGACCATTTTGCTGGTCAAAGACCAGACCACTTTTTGCGATTCGGCACTGCGTTGCTTTAACTGACAATTGCGCGGTCCTGCGACGTGGCTCCCAAACAAAATTTACGTCCTTTTTTTCCCACAAATAGAGCTTTCTTTTGGTGGTATTTGATCACCCCTGCGGTTTTTATTTTTTGCGCTATAAACAAAAATAGAGCGACAATTTTGAAAAAAACGCATTATTTTTTACTTTTTGTTATAATAAATATCCCCCAAAAATATATAAAAAAACATTTTTTTCCCTCAGTTTAGGCCGATACGTATTCTTCTACATATTTTTTGTAAAAAAAATCGCAATAAGCGATTATTGATTGGTTTGCGCAAAAGTTATAGCGTTTACAAAATAGGGATAGTTTTATAGCATTTTTATTAATAATTTTTTATTATTTTTTTTTTTACTAGTAATGGCGGCGATCAGCGATTTTTATTGTGACTGCGACATTGTGGGGGACCCATCGGACATTTTTGACACATTTTTGGGACCATTGTCATTTATACAGTAATCACTGCTATATAAATGCAGTGATTCCTGTGTAAATGACACTGGCAGTGAAGGGGTTAACCAGTGGGTGGCAGTGTAGGGGTTAAGTGTTCCTAGGGGGGTGTTACTAACTGTGGGGGGGTTGGGCTTTCATTTAGTGAACACTGATCTCTGCTCCAATCACATGGAGCAGAGATCAGCATCACTAGTTGCTAGGCAGAATGGAGAAATGTTGTTTACACAGCATTTCCTCCATTCGGCCGCTCCGTGAGACGTTCGCGGCGATCGAGTCCGCGGGTCCCGCGACCGGACCCCCGCGACCGGACTCACGGGGGTCCCAACCAGCGCGGGAGTGCGCCGCCGGCGGCGCGCTCCCGATGGCAGGGCGGCATTGAATATTGGACGTACCTGTACGCCAATATGCCTGCCCGTGCCATTCTGTCGACGTACATCGTCATGCGCTGGTCGGGAAGTGGTTAAAGGATGCCGTTTTTGTATTGTTTTGCCTTTATTGTAAACTGTTACTTCTCAACAAAGGATTTTTCTAAAAAGTTTAAAAACAAAAATTTTATATAAATAGTGTTGGAAAAAAGGGTATTAGATTTAAAAAATGAAAATGAATCTCATCCAAAAGTATAATTGTTTCAGTTTAATATTTAGTAAAAGCCTGCTGAATAGGGATGAGCCGAACACACCGTCCCCCCCCCTCCCCCCGTTCGGTTCGCACCAGAATCTGCGAACGGACTGAAAGTTTGCACAAACGTTAGAACCCTATTACCCTATTAATTACAATGGACGCGAACGTTCGAAATCTAAAGTGCTAATTATAACGGTCAATGTGCATGTTATTGTCCTAAAAAGGGTTTGGGGACCCGGGACCTGCCCCATGTGTTTCCTATATTTAGAAAAGTCCCTGCACAAAATGACATTTGTAAAGGAAAAAAAAACATTTAAAACTGCTTGCGGCTATTAACCACTTAAGGACCGCCTCATGCCGATGTACGTCGGCAGAATGGCACAGCTGGGCACAATCACGTAGATGTACGTGATTCTTAAGTGTCCACCTGTGCGCTCCCGAAGCGCTCCCGACCCAGTCCTGTGCTCCGTGAAAGTGGCCGCGGGACCAGCGGACCCGATCGCCGCTGGTGTCCCACAATCGGGTCACAGAGTTGAAGAACGAGGAGACAAACCTCCCCCTGTGCTTCGCTGTGTGGCTGTCACCGATCGTCTGTTCCCTTTTATAGGGAAGGACAATCAGTGACGTCAAATGCCAGGCCACGCCCCCCTACGATAAAAAAAAAAACATAACGTCATACATAACAGTACACTGCCCCCTAGTGGTTAACTCCTTCACTGCCAGTGTCATTTACACAGGAATCAATGCATTTAAAGAGCATTGATTTCTGTATATCTGACAATGGTCCCAAAAATGTGTCAAAAATGTCCGACATGTCCACCATAATGTCGCAGTCACAATAAAAATCGCTGATCGCCGCCATTACTAGTAAAAAAAAAAATATTAACAAAAATGCTATAAAACTATCCCCTATTTTGTAAACGCTATAACTTTTGTGCAAACCATTCAATAATCGCTAATTGCAATTTTTTTTACCAAAAATATGTAGAAGAATACGTATTGGCCTAAACTGAGCAAAAAAAAAAAAAATTTATATATTTTTTGGGGATATTTATTATAGCAAAAAGTAAAAAATATTGCATTTTTTTCAAAATTGCCGCTCTATTTTTGTTTATAGCGCAAAAAATAAATACCGCAGAGGTAATACCACCAAAAGAAAGCTCTATTTGTAGGAAAAAAAGGATGCCAATTTTGTTTGGGAGCCACATCGCACGACCGCGCAATTGTCAGTTAAAGCGACGCAGTGCCGAATCGCAAAAAGGGGCCTGGTCCTTTGGCTGCAAATTGGTCCGGGGCTTAAGTGGTTAAAGCATTAATTAAGTAATTATTAAGAAATGTCTTGTCCTGGCAATATGGAGGAAAATCTTTGAGAAAAATGGCATGGCTACCCCATCAATCCCCTACCGCAGCCCATTACCAGCCCCTTTCGGTCTTGTATGGATATTAAAGGGAACCCCGCACCCAAAATATGTTATGGTAATGTTAGGCAGATGCCTGTGTTGCACAAATGAACTACACAACACCAGCAACGAGGGGGTAGATTCAGGTGTATGCTGTGCAGGAGGCACACTACACTGACTAAATATTAGGCAGATGCCTGTGTTGCACAAATCAACTACACAACACCAGCAACGAGGGGGGGTAGATTCAGGTGTATGCTGTGCAGGAGGCACACTACACCCACTGTAACAGCACTAGGTTAGGAAGCAAAGCAAAGCTGACACTGTCCCTGCCTATCCTGCTCTCTCCCTGAACACTACACTCACTGTAACAGTGCTATCTAAAGAAGTAAAGCATAACTGACACTGTCCCTGCCTATCCTTCTCTCTATGAACGCCGCAACACACTACACAAGGCCGCCGTGCTGGCGGCCTTATATAGTGTGGGGTGTGTACTAAACCCCCTGAGCTATAATTGGCCACAGGCATCCAACCTGTGGCCAATTATGGCTCTCCTCGCTGCCGGCGCTGTGATTGGCCAAGCATGCAATCATCAGCCAGCAATGCACTGCATTGTGGGCCGTTCGTATCACACGATTTTGATGCGAACGGCCCACAAAGTTCTGTTTTCGACGAACGGATGAGCGGCCGAAGTTCGATTCGAACATGGGTTCGAATCGAACACCAGGCTCATCCCTACTGCTGAATGTGATGATCCTTAAAGTAACATTTGCAAGCCCAAATTGCATTTGTATTTGTATATTTATCTGAAAAGTTACAAAAATTCATAACTAGTATATTTGCAGCACACTCCATACTGTCAAATATCATTTTTCGTAGGGAGCATTCCTAAACATAGCAGCAGGTACTGAGTAAAAGTATTTTAAAATCACTATAAGTGCACAATACACTTATGTAGCAAAAAGTACAGCAAAGCAGGGAAAACGTGCTGCATAATATAAACCACAGCACAGCAATGTAATTGTGTTGTCCCCCCTTATACAGTAAAGCACTGCATAAAACTGTTGGCGCTATAAAAATCGTGTATAATAATAATAATAATAACAATAATAATTTAGTATGCAGGCATAAAATATCACATAAAATATAACAAAAGTAAAAAAATCAATAACATTTTTACAATTCAGCAAGCGCCATATTCTTCTCCTTAACCAGTTGCCGACCGCCGCACGACGATGTACGTCGACAGCATGGCACGGGCAGGCATATTGGCGTACATGTACGTCCCTTGCCTCCCGCGGGTCGGGGGCCCGATCGGGCCCCCGCCCGGTGCCTGCGGCGGTCGGTTTTCGTCCGGGAGCGATCCGGGACGAGGGGGCAGCCATTCATTCATGGCCACCCCCACGCGATCGCTCCCGACGAATAGGAATCCCCCGTGACATCACTTCCTCTCCTGTAATGTAAACACAGGAGAGGAAGTGATGTATTCTCTCCTCCGTGTCGGTATTTTTCGTTCCGACACGGAGGAGAGCGGATCGGTGAGTTGCACCAACACTCTACACACACAGTAGAACATGCCAGGCACACTCACACCCCCCCGATCACCCCCCCAATTACCCCTGCCCCCCAGTCACAGTGACACCAATGTCATTTTTTTTTTTTTTTTTTTTTTTGCATTGGTGTCATTTGTGACTGTAATGACTGTTAGGGCAGTTAGGGTTAGCCCCCTTTAGTTCTAATGTACCCCCCTAACCCCCCCAATAAAGGTTTAACCCCGTGATCACCCCCCGTCGCCAGTGTCACTAAGGCTGGGTTCACATTGCAGCGGTTTATGAGAACGAATGTGATTCGCACCGCACTGCAGTGCAAATCACATCCGATCTCTGTGCGATTCGAGTTCAGCCATTCGCCGCACCCGCCACACCCGCCGCACCCGCCGCAAATTCGCACGGGACCCTTTTTTTGGCCCGCAGCAGAATCGGATCGCATGGGATCCGAGTTTGCAGATCGCACTGCGATATGCGAACTGATCTGGGGGTGTCAGTAACATTTCACTGACACTCCCAGCAGTCCGCATAGGGCAGTGTGAACTGCCGCCGGGAGGCATGCGATGCGGGAACCCGCCGCGGATTTGCGGCGTTTCCGCATCGCTCCAGTGTGAACCCAGCCTAATAAGCGATCATTTTTCTGATCGCCATATTAGTGTCACAGGTGACGCTAGTTAGGCAGGTAGGTATTTAGGTTCGCCGCAGCTTTTTATAGCGCCAGGGACCCCCATATACTACCGCATAAAGCCCCCTGATTGCCCCCTAGTTAACCCTTTCACCAGTGATCACCATATAACTGTTACAGGTGACGCTGGTTGGTTAGTTATTTTTTTATAGTTTCAGGGCACCCGCCATTTATTACCTAATAAAGGTTTAACCCCCTGATCACCCGGCGGGTGTCATTTGTGACTAATAACTGTTAGGGCAGTTAGGGTTAGCCCCCTTTAGTTCTAAGGTACCCCCCTAACCCCCCCAATAAAGGTTTAACCCCGTGATCACCCCCCGTCGCCAGTGTCACTAAGGCTGGGTTCACATTGCAGCGGTTTATGAGAACGGATGTGATTCGCACCGCACTGCAGTGCAAATCACATCCGATCTCTGTGCGATTCGAGTTCAGCTATACAGATAGTATGGCTGAATTCGTGTCGCACCCGCCGCACCCGCCGCAAACTCGCACGGGACCCTTTTTTTGGTCCGCAGCAGAATCGGATCGCATGGGTGTTCACACCATGCGATCCAAGTTTGCAGATCGCACTGCGATATGCGAACTGATCTGGGGGTGTCATTAACATTTCACTGACACTCCCAGCAGTTCGCATAGGGCAGTGTGAACTGCCGCCGGGAGGCATGCGATGCGGGAACCCGCCGCGCATTCGTGGCGTTCCCGCATCGCTCCAGTGTGAACCCAGCCTAATAAGCGATCGTTTTTCTGATCGCTGTATTAGTGTCACAGGTGACGCTAGTTAGGCAGGTAGGTATTTAGGTTCGCCGCAGCTTTTTATAGCGCCAGGGACCCCCATATACTACCGCATAAAGCCCCCTGATTGCCCCCTAGTTAACCCTTTCACCAGTGATCACCATATAACTGTTACAGGTGACGCTGGTTGGTTAGTTATTTTTTTATAGTTTCAGGGCACCCGCCATTTATTACCTAGTCTCACTAGTGTACCCCTAAATTTAGGGGTGTCTACTTTCCAAAATGGGGTCATTTGGGGGGGGGGTTGTGCCATCTTGGCATTTTATGGCCTTCAAAACTGTAACGCCCTTAGAAAGCCTGAAGGCGGTGCTTGGTTTTCGGGGCCCCGTACGCGGCTAGGCTCCCAAAAAGTCCCACATATGTGGTATCCCCGTACTCAGGAGAAGCAGCAGAATTTATTTTGGGGTGTCATTTCACATATGCCCATGGCATGCGTGAGCAATATATCATTTAGTGACAACTTTGTGAAAAAAAAAAAAAAAAGTTTGTAATTTTCCCGCAACTTGTGGCAAAATATAAAATATTCCATGGACTCAACATGCCTCTCAGCAAATAGCTTGGGGTGTCTACTTTCTAAAATGGGGTCATTTGTGGGGGTTTTGTGCCATCTTGGCATTTTATGGCCTTCAAAACTGTAATAGGTAGTGAGAAGTGAACTCAAAAATTTACGCCCTTAGAAAGCCTGAAGGCGATGCTTGGTTTTCGGGGCCCCGTACGCGGCTAGGCTCCCAAAAAGTCCCACATATGTGGTATCCCCGTACTCAGGAGAAGCAGCATAATTTATTTTGGGGTGTCATTTCACATATGCCCATGGCATGCATGAGCAATATATCATTTAGTGACAACTTTGTGAAAAAAAAAAAAAAAAAAAAAAAAGTTTGTAATTTTCCCGCAACTTGTGGCAAAATATAAAATATTCCATGAACTCAACATGCCTCTCAGCAAATAGCTTGGGGTGTCTACTTTCTAAAATGGGGTCATTTGTGGGGGTTTTGTGCCATCTTGGCATTTTATGGCCTTCAAAACTGTAATAGGTAGTGAGAAGTGAACTCAAAAATTTACGCCCTTAGAAAGCCTGAAGGCGGTGCTTGGTTTTCGGGGCCCCGTACGCGGCTAGGCTCCCAAAAAGTCCCACATATGTGGTATCCCCGTACTCAGGAGAAGCAGCAGAATTTATTTTGGGGTGTCATTTCACATATGCCCATGGCATGCGTGAGCAATATATCATTTAGTGACAACTTTGTGAAAAAAAAAAAAAAAAAAAAAAAGTTTGTAATTTTCCCGCAACTTGTGGCAAAATATAAAATATTCCATGGACTCAACATGCCTCTCAGCAAATAGCTTGGGGTGTCTACTTTCTAAAATGGGGTCATTTGTGGGGGTTTTGTGCCATCTTGGCATTTTATGGCCTTCAAAACTGTAATAGGTAGTGAGAAGTGAACTCAAAAATTTACGCCCTTAGAAAGCCTGAAGGCGGTGCTTGGTTTTCGGGGCCCCGTACGCGGCTAGGCTCCCAAAAAGTCCCACATATGTGGTATCCCCGTACTCAGGAGAAGCAGCATAATTTATTTTGGGGTGTCATTTCACATATGCCCATGGCATGCATGAGCAATATATCATTTAGTGACAACTTTGTGAAAAAAAAAAAAAAAAAAAAAAAGTTTGTAATTTTCCCGCAACTTGTGGCAAAATATAAAATATTCCATGAACTCAACATGCCTCTCAGCAAATAGCTTGGGGTGTCTACTTTCTAAAATGGGGTCATTTGTGGGGGTTTTGTGCCATCTTGGCATTTTATGGCCTTCAAAACTGTAATAGGTAGTGAGAAGTGAACTCAAAAATTTACGCCCTTAGAAAGCCTGAAGGCGGTGCTTGGTTTTCGGGGCCCCGTACGCGGCTAGGCTCCCAAAAAGTCCCACATATGTGGTATCCCCGTACTCAGGAGAAGCAGCAGAATTTATTTTGGGGTGTCATTTCACATATGCCCATAGCATGTGTGAGCAATATATCATTTAGTGACAACTTTGTGTAAAAAAAAAAAAAAAATTTTTTTTTTGTCATTATTCAATCGCTTGAGGCAAAAAAATAAAATATTCAATGGGCTCAACATGCCTCTTATCAATTTCCTTAGGGGGTCTACTTTCCAAAATGGGGTCATTTGGGGGGGTTTTGTACTGCACTGCCAATTTAGCACCTCAAGAAATGAGATAGGCAGTCGTAAACTAAAAGCTGTGTAAATTCCAGAAAACGTACCTTAGTTTGTAGATGTGACAACTTTTGCGCAAACCAATAAATATACAATTATTGACTTTTTTTTACCAAAGACATGTGGCTGAATACATTTTGGCCTAAATGTATGACTAAAATTGAGTTTATTGGATTTTTCTAATAACAAAAAGTAGAAAATATCATTTTTTTTCAAAATTTGCGGTCTTTTTACGTTTATATCGCAAAAAATAAAAATCGCAGAGGCAATCAAATACCATCAAAAGAAAGCTCTATTTGTGGGAAGAAAAGGACGCAAATTTTGTTTGGGTACAACATTGCATGACCGCGCAATTACCAGTTAAAGCAGCGCAGTGCCAAAGTGTAAAAAGACCTCTGGTCATTTACCAGCAAAATGGTCCGGTCTGAAAGTGGTTAAAACCACTTGAGAACTACAGTTAAATGAAAACTAGTAAGACATACAAAATATTTTTTACAATAGCATAATGCAGGCTGAACAAATAGAAAAAGAAGATTAAAATATTTGCCAACAATTACTAATGTAAATGGAAACAAAGAAAATTGTATTCATAAAGCAAAATACTCCACAGAATTTATTGTCATGGTTAAAGTGCATCTAATCCCCAGAGAAAAAATGCAATATATTGCAATTTACTAGTCCTTAGATGTGGTAGCTGCATTTGTTTTCTTCTTTTTAAGGCTTATATATAAATATTTTTTTTATTATTATTATTCTTTATTTTCAGATTTTACAGTCATTTGGGGATGCAAAGCAACATTATTTAAGTTCTTACACAATATAAACAATTAATCAGGCTTATTTTACTTATTTTACTTATTTTTGTAGAAAATTGCTTTTTTTTCCTCATCATGCTCAGATACAGGTGCAGGTCCCTTTAACTTCTTTTTCCACAACTCCCTAGTTTCCTGGCTATGCCCAGATAAAATTAGAGCCTATGCTTTCCTCCCTCAGCTGCTCAGAGAGGCCACACCTGAAGAGCCAGAGGTGCAATGGGGAGAACAAGTATTTGATACGCTACTGATTTTGCAGGTTTTCCTACTTAGAAAGCATGTAGAGGTTTGTAATTTTTATCATAGGTACTCTTCAACTTTGAGAGACGGAATCGAAAATAAAAATCCAGAAAATCACATTGTATGATTTTTAAATAATTAATTAGCATTTTATTGCATAACATGAGTATCTGATCACCTACCAACCAGTAAGAATTCCAGCTCTCACAGACCTGTTATTTTTTCTTTAACCACTTCCCGACCGCCGATGTACGTAGGCAGAACGGCACGGGCAGGCATATTGGCATACAGGTACGTTCCATTTCTATATGCCGCCCTGCCATCGCGTGCACGCCACCGCCGGCACGCATTTTTTTCGTGCCGGTTGGGACCCCCGTGAGTCCGGTCGCGGGTCCCACAGACTCGATCGCCACGGGGATACCCGCGATCGTCTCACGGGGAGGCTGAACGGGGAGATGCCGTTGTGAACAGCATCTCCCCGTTCTGCCTAGCAACAAGTGACACTGATCTCTGCTCCATGTGATTGGAGCAGAGATCAGTGTTCACTAACACAAAGCCCAGCCCCCCACAGTTAGTAACACACCCCTAGGAACACTTAATCCCCTACACTGCCACCCCTGGTTAACCCCTTCACTGCTAGTGTCATTTACACAGGAATCAGAGCATTTGTATAGCACTAATTGCTGTATAAATGATAATGTTCCCAAAAATTTGTCAAAAATGTCCGATGTGTCCACCATAATGTCGCAGTCACAATAAAAATCGCTGATCACCGCCATTACTAGTAAAAAAAAAAAATTATTAATAAAAATGCCATAAAATGATCCCCTATTTTGTAAACGCTATAACTTTTACATATACCAAAAATATGTAGAATAATACGTATCAGCCTAAACTGAGGGAAAAAAAAAGTTTTTTTATATATTTTTGGGGATATTTATTATAACAAGAAATAAAAAGTATTGTGTTTTTTCAAAATTGTCGCTCTATTTTTGTTTATAGCGCAAAGAAAAAAACGCAGGGGTGATCAAATACCACCAAAAGAAAGCTCTATTTGTGGGGAAAAAAAGACGTCAATTTTGTCGCACAACCGTGCAATTGTCACTTAAAGCGACTCAGTGCCGAATTGCAAAAAGTGGTCTGGTCTTAAGCCAGCAAAATGGTCCGGTCTGAAAGTGGTTAAGAAGCCCTCCTGTTCTCCACTAATTACCTGCATTAACTGCACCTGTTTGGCCGCGTACACACGCGCGGACTGTTCGCCCAACTTTGTCCGTCCAACAGTTTCGGCAAACAGTCCGCTCAAACTTAGCATGGACGGACATGGCCACACACGACGGACGAACAGTTTGCTGAAACCGTGCGCGATGACGTGAACGGCACGTACGACGGGACGAAAAATACGACGTCCTATACACTGCATTATAGCTTTCGGGGTGAAAATCCTTTCTGAGCATGCGCGCAACTTTGTTTGACGAACAAGCCTACACACGAGCGGACTGTTCGCTGAAACAAGGTTTCAGCGGACAGTTTTACGGAATTTCCGAAAAAACCTTGTCCGTCCAACTGTCTGCTGAAACTGTCCGCTGAAAGCCCACACACGAGCGGACTGTCCGCCCAAACACTGTTCAGCGGACAAAGTTGGACGAACAGTCCGCCCGTGTGTACGCGGCCTTTGTCTTCCAGCATGACAACGACCCAAAACACACAGCCAATGCAAATAAAGAATGGCTCCGTATGAAGCATCTCAAGGTCCTGGAGTGGCCTAGCCAGTCTCCATAGCTGAACCCAATAGAAAATCTTTGGAGGGAGCTGAAAGTCCGTATTGCCCAGCAACAGCCCTGAAACCTGAAGGATCTGGAGAAGGTCTGTATGGAGGAGTGGGCCAAAATCCCTGCTGCAGTGTGTGCAAACCTGGCCAAGAACTACAGGAAACGTATGATATCTGTAATTGCAACAAAGTTTTCTGTAGCAAATATTAAGTTCTGCTTTTCTGATGTATCAAATACTTATGTCATGCAATAAAATGCAAATTACTTAAAAATCATACATGATTTACTGGATTTATGTTTTAGATTCTGTCTCTCGCAGTTGAAGAGTACCTATGATAAAAATTACAGACCTCTACATGCTTTGTAACTAGGAAAACCTGAAAAATCAGTAGTGTATCAAATACTTGTTCTTCCCACTGTAGATAGGCAATTGATCTGTAGCAAGGGGGAGGCCCTTCACTGTAAGACCAGGTGTTAGGGCAGCTGAACCAAAGCCTAATACCATGCAGCTTTTAGACCTAGACTACTCTGGGTGTACTACCCCAAATGCTACCAGAATATTACAGTTCCAGTGGGGTAACGCTTCATCCTCAGTTTGGGATTCTTCCAGCTGTTCACCTGTGTTACCAGAGCTACCCTAGACTTCACTGTGTGGAATGCTGTTCATGAGGATAATCATAATATGTAGCTCTGTTCTGTACTGTTTTATTGAAATAGGGATTCTCAGCTTGACTTACTGTTGCTATAGAGTCTATGCAGCTACATGTTACTCTGATTGAAACACAAAAGAAAGCTGTGAAGAGTCCATGTTTATGCAGCTTTCATAATCTGCTTTGCATTATTCTACAGTATATGCATGCTCTTTGTTATTCTGGCTCTGTCTTGCATTACTGATTCTATTATTGCACCTGTTTAGTAAATTGCAAGTTATAGTTTCTCTCTGTCCAAATATTCACCTGATTACATCTTATTACATTTTCATTTTGTAATCTAAGGTGACAATGCTCACTTATATTTTGGAGCAGTAGCAGGGAGTTTTCACCCTAGGCAGCATGTTCCTTTTTCAGACTTTAAAACACATCCCTCTCTCCTTACATCCATAATATACGGGGAGAGGGGTTGAAGTAAACAACTTTTCACATTATTCCCTAAGTTAAGTGAATGTTTAATGTGCTAAGTGAACATTCTCTGCTCCTATAGCAAATCAACACAAACAAAAGATTTCCCACTACACTTACCAGCCAGCCTGCAAAACAAACACATTGACTCTGTCTAACAATTTTTGGTAAAAATAGAGGGTTTGTTTGCACACATTTTCAAATATATGCGTAAGTCATAGTACCCATGTATACTACATTCCTAACTCTATAATCTCCAAAGTTGGAGCACATATAGCAGTGAATAGATTAGGGGCAGGTGTGCTTGGAAGGAGCTCATCCCTCCTTAAAGGCACAGGGACGCACTTCACACTCAGGGAGCTATCGGGAGAGAGAGCCAGGAGGCAGGAGAAACACGCTGTGAAACACGCTGTGTGAGAGCAGGGGAGTGTGAGAGAGCATGAGAGAGAGTTGGAGAAAGTGAAAGGAACCAGGACCGAGACACACAAACTGGGATTGGAGAGGCAGCGGGGACCGGGAGACCATGAGTTGGGAGATTGTGATTGTGAGAGCTGGCGTGGACCTGCCAGGGGAGACCATGAGCAAGGGATCAGAAGAGTTGGAGGGGGCCGGGGCAAGGGGGGTGATAGGCGAACAGGGGTAGCAGTAAGTACTGGAGGGAGACCAGGGAAGGATGCAGGAGCTGACAAGCAGTACAGGGGTGGCTGAGCAGAAAGAGCAGAGCTGCCATACACACAGAAAAAAAACTCCACAGATAGTTTTCTTTGTGAAACCAAGCTGTGTTGTGTTTTTTTGTAGCTGGAAGTAACTTTAGTACCTGGGATTACCTTAGTGACTGGGATTACCTTAGTACCTGGGAGTACCTTAGTGACTGGGATTACCTTTGTACCTGGGAATACCTTAGTGCCTGGGAGTACCATAGTGTCTGAGAGTACCTTATTATCTGGGAGTACCTTAGTGCTTGGGAGTACCTTAGTACCTAAGAGTACCTTAGTACCTGGGAGTACCCTTAGTACCTCGGAGTACCCTTAGTACCTGGGATTACCTTAGTACTTGGGAGTACCATAGTGACTGGGAGTAACATAGTATCTGAGAGTATCTTAGTACCTGGGAGTACCCTAGTGCCTGGGAATACTATAGTACCTAAGAGTACCTTAGTACCTGGGAGTGCCCTTAGTACCTGGGAGTAACTTAGTACCTGGGAGTAACTTAGTACCTGGGAGTGCCTTAGGGACTGGGAGCACCCTTAGTACCTTAGAGTACCTTAGTACCTGGGAGTGTGTCTTAGTACCTGGGAGTTCCTTAGTGACTAGGAGTACCCTTAGTACCCGGGAGTTCCTTAGTGACTGGGAGTATCTTAGTACCTAGGAGTGCCTTAGTGACTGGGAGTACCTTAGTACCTGGGAGTACCTTTAGTGCTTGGGAATACCTTTGGTGCCTGGGAGTAACTTTAGTACCTGGGAGTAACCTAGTACCTGGAAGTAACTGGGAGTGCCCTTGGGACCTGGGAGTACCTTTAGGACTTGGGAGTACCCTTACTACCAGGGAGTAACTGGTAGTACCTTTAGTAACTGGGAGTACCTTTATTGTCTGGGAGTACTGAGAGCTCCTGGAATAAGTGGGAGAACTGAGAATAGAGTGAACCTGGAGAAATTCTAGTACCTGGGAGTCCCTATAGTACCTGGGGCTACTGGTAGCAGTGACGCAGGGTGCTGAGAGTGACGTAGGTGCTCTAAAGTGATGCAGAGTGCTGTGCAGTGATGCAGGGTGCTAGGAAGAGGGACGCAAGGTGTTGAGAGTAACATTGCTGAGAGTGACATGGAGTGCTGAGAAGTGATGCAGGGTGCTGAGATTGGCAAGGGGGCTGGGAGTGACACAGAGTGCTGAGAGTGGCAGGGGGTGCTGAATGACATAAGGTGCTGAGTGACACAAGGTGCTGAGTGACACGAGGTGCTGAGAGGGAAGCAGGTTGCGGAGCAGAAAAATTGCTATAATTATTTCTTTCGTATTCGTTGAAAAATTCAATTCAAAATTCAACGAATATGAAAGAAATTATAGCGGATATAACGAATAAATTCGACATGATTCGGTAGTTTGTTAAAGATCGAATGAAACAAAAGATCAACTCAAAGTAAATCTTACAGTCCAATCAGCAGATTCATTTTGTGCTGGAGGTTGGATTATTGGCAAAGTGCATTCCTGAGAACTGAATGAGAAGGGTGTTGTATTTGAGCAGAGGAGAAGAGATATTGTCATTGTGTGTGTTAATAGATTCAATAAACAAATGACTTTCCAAACTACGAATCATCACAAATATAAATACATAAATATCAAATTTCAATTAATACTAAAGAAATTATAGCGGATATAACAAATTAATTCGACATGATTTGAGATTCAGTATAACGAATATCGACAGTCTACAGAAATAACAAATTATCCGAAAACAAATTAATGTAACATAACGAATATAACAGAACGAAATTATGTATTTTACGAATGACAACGAACCGAAACTAAACAAAATTTTCCGTTGTGCACAAGTCTATTGCTGAGTGACGCAGGGTGCTGGGAGTGACGTGAGGTGCTGCTCTGGTAAAAAGGGGGGCAGAGATGCAGGAAATGTTAGACAGGTAGAGGTAGTAGGGCACTCAATTATTAGGAGGACAGAGAGGGCAATATGTCACAAAGACCACAGTCGCCAAACAGTATGTTGTTTACCGGGTGCTCAGGTTCGGCATATAGTAGATCGGGTGGACAAATTATTGGGGCTGGGGAGGACCCAGCTGTCATGGTACACGTTGGCACCAGTGACAAATTGAAGGGAAGGTGGAGAGTCCTAAAAATAATTTCAGGGACTTAGGAAATAGATTAAAGAGAAGGACCTCCAAGGTGTTTTTCTCAGAAAATACTACCTGTGCCTTGAACCACACCAGAGAGGCAGCAGGAGCTTAAGGAATTGAACAAGTGACTGAGGAACTGGTGTAGGAAAGAGGGGTTTGGGTTCCTGAAGAACTGGGCTGACTTCTCAGTTGGTTATTGGCTGGAGTAAGGATGGGCTGCACCTTAATGGGGATGGTGCAGCTCTATTGGGAAGAAAGATGGTCACAATGTTGGAGGGGCTTTAAAACTAGATGTTGGGGGAGGTTCTAAGGACGTGACAGCTAACAGTGAGCAAACAACAGAGGGTAAGAGTGGAGTCAGCAGTGATAATACAGCCATAAAGTCTAATCCCGGGGTGAATGAGTGATCAAACCAAAAACAAAGCATGAGAAAACGTAAGGAGAAATGATCACATTGCCCACATACAACACTGCGAGCAGTATACACAAATGGCAGGAGCCTAGCTAACAAAATGGATAAACCGGAGCTGCTATTGCACAAGGAGGACTTAGACTTTGTGGGAATAACAGAAACTTGATTTGATAGCTCATACGACTGGTTGGCAAATATTCAGGGGTATTCCTTTTATTGGAAAGACAGGGAAGGTAGAAGGGGGGTGTGTCTATATATCAAAAGCGATGTAAGGGTGGTAGAGAGGAGTAACATTGTGAATGGGACAAGGGGGAGGTGTAATCCGTGTGTATAGAACTCCAAATAGAAGATGTAAGAAGGAAATGAATAGTGGGGGTATGTTACAGGCCCCCCAACCTGAAGGAGGAGGAGCTGAACCTACTGTCACAGTTAGAAATGGCAGTGAGGCAAGGAAATGTCTTCATAATAGGGAACTTCAATTATCTCCATATCGACTGGGCAGAGGGGACAGCTCACTCACTAAAGGCCCATCATTTCATGAATGTCAATGACAACTTCATGCCTCAATTGGTGGACTCTCCAACTAGAAAGAATGCATTGCTAGATTTATTATTACAAATCATCCAAGTCTGATCTGAGATGTGGCAGTACAGGGCAACTTGGGATCTAATGATCACAGGATGATCACATTCAGCGTAAATCATAGGAAAAGGAAGCACGAGGGTAGCACAAGAACTTTAAATTTAAGAAAAGCCAACTTTTCAGAACTGTTTTTTAATTACAAGACATCAATTGGGACATTGAACATTGAGGAAAAATGGGAATGTTTTAGGAACATATTAAACAAAGGTATCTCACAGTGCATTCCAATAGGAAATAAATATAGACAAGTGAAGGCTAAAACTGGGTGGCTAAACCGTAATGTAAAAATTCTTATTAGAGAGAAAAAAATGGCCTTTATAAAATATTAAGCTGAGGGGGCATTGTCACCATTCCAACACTAGAGGGAATGCAATAAAAAGTGTCAGAACGAAATCACAATGGCTAAAAAAGACTACGAGAGACACATAGCAGAGGAGAGTAAAAAAAATCCCAAGGAATTCTTTATATATATTAACAGTAAAAAAGCAAAATCAGAGTACATTGCCCACATAAAAGACGCTGAAGGGAGGTTGGTTACAGATGACAAAGAGAAGGCAATTGTACTAAATGCTTTCTTCTCCTCAGTGTTTACACAGGAAAAGGAGGGGTATATTGACCATGACAATATTGTTAGTACCACAGCACAAGATGTACCCTCGTGGCTAACAGAGGCTGGAGTCAGGGATAGACTAGATAAGCTTAACACAAATTAGTCACCAGGATCAGATGACTTGACCCAAGAGTCCTCCAAGAACTTTCAAAGAAGTGGGGTTATAGCAAGACCATTGTTCTTAATCTTTGCGGACAGCTTACTGACAGGAATTTTACCAGCTGATTGGAGAAAAGCCAATGTGGTACCAATACTCAAAAAAGATAATAGATATATTCCAGGAAACTATAGGCCATTCAGCCTAACATCAATATTAGGTACATTTTAGGAGGAGATGATAAGGGACTATATCCAAGAAGTTGCTGATGAAAACAGTATCATTAGTAGTAATCAGCATGGGTTTATGGGGGGTCATTCTTGTCAAACCAATCTGTTAACATTCTACGAGGAAGTGAGCTGCCATCTAGATAGGGGGAGGCCTGTGGATGTGGTGTATCTGGATTTTGCAAAAAAAACATTTGATACAGTTCCCCATAAATGCTTAATCTACAAGCTGGGGGTCTGCAGGCATGGACCATAAGGTTTGTTCTTGGATAGAAAACTTGTTACAGGGGCGTGTCCAAAGGGTAGTGATAAATAACGTCTACTCAGACTGGTGTGGAGTGGTAAGTGGGGTACCCCAAGGCCCTGTCTTAGGACCAATACATAATGCACTTGGGGGCAAAGAACATAAATGCAAACTACTCACGGGGGGGGGGGGGGGAGAACCTCTGGGGGAGTCAAGGATGAAGAAAGATCTGGGGATCCTAGTGGAAGACAGACTGAGCAATAGCATGCAATGTCAAACTGATAGAGAAGAGTGGTGCCTCTATGAGTGCAGTATGTCAGTTAAAATTCAATGTTTAACCCCCCTGACGGTATTCCCGAGTCTGGCTCGGGGTGGAATTTTTATACCAAAAGCGGTATCCCCGAGCCAGACTCGGGACTGCATCGCTGGATCCAGGAGGAGGTTTACTTACCTTCTCCCTCGGATCCAGCGTTGTCTCCCCGCTGTACGAGCGAGCCGTGTCTCGCTCGATGCATCACATCGCCGATCTCCGTGCCCTGCGAGCGTTGCGACGCACGGGGACGGAGATCGGCGCCAAATTCAAAAAGTCAAACAAACAGTAAACATACAGTATAATGTAATCTTACAGATTACATTGCTGTATGTAAATATTTCACATCCCCTTTGTCCCTAGTGGTCTGCCCAGTGTCCTGCATGCAGTTTTATGTAATAAAAACTGTTCTTTATGCCTGGAAGCTGGAGATTGTCCATAGCAACCAAAACTGTCCTTTTACATCAAAAATGGTTTTAGACCAGCTAGAAAACAGCGATAATAAATTAGAATCACTCGCAGAATTGAGCGATAGCGATTTGTGGGGAGATCTGTCATCAAATACTGAAAAGTAATGACAGTGACAATTCTGCAACTGAGCAAATTTCAGTGTTTTTGATGTGATTACATTATTGAATAATTTTTATTATTGTTATATTATTATTTGGTACAATTATTTATAATTATTTATTATATTATAATTTATGATTTCATTTTTCAAAATTTTATTATACCCGGGATGTCTGCTAGACTCTGGTTTGGACAGATTTAAGTGAGTTATTCCTAAGAATTGCAGGACTACAATATAAAACGCCAAATTTTCATGCAAAATAATGGTACCGCTTTTAGCACCTAAAATCCAAAATAATCGTACCGCCAGGGAGGTTAATAAAAGTAAGATCAACTCACATTTTGGTGAGATTTAATGTGCATGGCATAAGTAGCTTGGGCTCCTGTAGTCCAGTTGGGCAGCAGTGGTGGTTAGCAGTTCCGGGTGGCTCCAGTGGTTCCCGAGGATGAAGACGGTCACACAACAAGCATGTCAGCGGTGATGGACGAGAGCAGTGGTCAAGCTTGCGTTCGGAGCATGCGTGCTCCTTCATCAGGCATATGGAGCAGCCATCTTTGGTGTGGATTTTTATGGGCTTGGAGAGGGGCGATACTTGTGACTGCAACTCACAGCTGACCATGGTCTTACTTTTATTAAACATTGAATTTTAACTGACATACTGCACTCAGAGTGGTGCCGCTCCTCTCTCTCTCTCACCCATATGCACAGACTCGCTTCTGCTATCTACAGCTGGCTGTCCACACTGATACAGACCACAACCCCTAAACCCTGGTCGGGTCTCAGCAGTAAATGAACTTCACCTACTGGCACACCTCGACCTTGGAACTATTTCCATATCGTACAAGCTGCGTTTTTAGCGATCCATCTTTTTTAATTTTAATCTCTGCTAATCTCTATTCTCTCAATGTCAAACTGCAGCTACCAAAGCCAGCAGAATATTAGCATGCATAAAAAAGGGATATACTCCAGAGATAAAACTATAATTCTGCCACTTTATAAAACTCTGGTCTAGCCAAATCTGGAGTATTCTGTCTAGTTCTGGTCACCAGTCCTCAGAAAGGATGTGCTGGAGCTGGAGAGAGTACAAGGATGGGAAACTAAACTAATAAGGGGACTGGAGTACCTCAAATATGAAGAGCGACTACAAGCACTACATTTATTCTCGCTGGAGAAGAGACGCTTGCCAGGGGACATAGCAATTTACAAATACCTCAATGGTGATCCCATCATAGGAAAAAGGTTATTCAGTCTCAGGGGTTGTTGTGGGGCCCAATAGTTCAGTGTATGGAGGAGCGGGGCTGGCAGTGGGGTAGTTCAGTGGATGAAGTTGTGGGTTGGGGATAGTAGATTCCATTGACTGATGTTGTGCCTGGCTATTGGTGACTGGCATGGAGCAGTGGCAGCAGATTGGAAGTAAATAGGAGGCGTGTGGCAAGCACAGGGAGCAGCTGGCTAACGTCCCTGGATCCCTCCCATGTATCCCCGTCCCCAGGTCCCACCTTCATGGCGCCGACCCCCCCCCCCCCAGCCAAGTGGATGCGATAGAGAAAGAGACCGGGCTCCGGTGCAGGCGAAAATGTAAGTACCAGCTGCTTCCTCCCTGCCCAGCTCCTTGCAGCTCTGATTAGTACAGAGGGCTCTGATTTGCGGTCCCTCTGACCCTGCCAGGCTATCTGGGGTCCCCTCCGACACTGTCCTCTGCCCTCTACTCCTGTCCTGAGCCTGTACGGGAGCCCTCTCCTCTTCCTGCCACTCCCATCTCCCCTGTACCCCTCACTCCATACTGAGTTACTCTACAGAACCCTGCAATCCTCACTATACACCCTGCCCCCGCCTCATAGAACTGTGCACCCCTCACTATACACCCTGTCACCACCTCATAGAACACTGCACCCTTCACTCTATACCCCCTCCCCACCCCATAGAATACTGCACCCCTCACTATACACCCTGCCCCCCTTATAGAACACTGCACCCCTTACTATACACCCCGCCCCCACCCCATAGAACACTGCACCCCTCACTATACACCTTGTCCCCACCTCACAGAACACTGTACCTGGTGCCTCACCATATACCCTGGCCTACTCTATAAAATTCTGCTAAGCTCAGCTAAGCCCCCAAACTGTATAACATTGTACCACTCACTATTCATCTGCCCCACCCCATACTCCCCCAGATTGTATAACACTGCACCCCAACTATTTACCCTTCTCCAACCCAATACTGTCAATTTTATTTAACACTGCAACCTGATTGCACAAAGGAGCACCCATCATCCCCATGCATAACACTGCACCCATTACTATGCACTCGCTTTCAGTACTGGGAAAGCCCAATTTGTATAGCACTTCTTTAGTATGTACCCTACTCCTTTCTTTTACTGGGGGACCCCACTCTTTTAAATACTAGAAGTACTAGAAGAGAAAGAAACTAGTGTTCAAGGCATGGTGTGACCCCTCTGGTTTTTGAAAGGATGACCAGATGTTAGTATAAAATGTATTTATTTATTTGAAATCACACAGTAAAATTGCATAAGCAAATATACTAATCAAAAATATATGTACATTAGAGTATATTAGCAGCAAAGAAATTTGGTACAACCATTGACATGAATCTCAGCTACCCTATGTGCATTGATGGGCTAGCGAGAGTACATGCTACAAAATGACTCCTGACATGTTTCAGACCGTGTAGTCCTTCCTCAGAGGCATAATGTAATTTGGAAAATCAAAAGGGATTCTACAATATAAGAAATATTGGTACAGTTTAATAAGTAGCATATTATACATTAGAAAAAGTTATTTTTCATAGTTTTACTTGTAACAATAAACTGCATGCTTGCAAATATCTATTGGTGTAATGGCATCAGAAATTGCACTTACATGGGAGAGCTGCTTGCTGATTAAAACCAGGGAAAGATGGAAAAAAACAACCCATTGAATGTCCCACTCATCAAATTAGAAGCAATGAAAAACGGAACTACTGAAGGAAAATGAACCATCTGATCTCATTGATTCCCTTGACTTGGAGACTATCCTAGTCAAGGTTGATAGTATAATTTCTGTACCCCCAGCATCTAGTTCCAATACCATTTCTTTAAAAAAGAAATCCCGTCTCTATCCTGCACCTAGCATAAAACCCCAATGCAGCTACTTTTTTAAGCTGGTTACTCAAGATATACGAGGCCTGAAATATTCTCCTCATGGTCAGGCCAATCTTACCAATGACGAACAAGGGCCACTCCGATCCCTTAAGGACAACTTAATTATAACAATTAAACCAGCCGAAGGGTGGCAACATAGTCATACAAAACAATGCTTATTATGTTGACATGTGTCATGACATACTGGACAATCCACAGTGGTACAGACAGATATCAAAATCTTTGATAGACAAGTGCATTAGAGAATTATATGTGCTTGTGGATCAATCATACAATCATAATATAATTGATAAAAACACTTGGGAGTTCATTAGGACATGCTTCCCATGTGAGGCAACGTTCTACACACTCCCGAAAGTACATAAAAACCTTGAGAGACCTCTTGGTAGACCAATTGTGTCTGGCAGGGGTAGCCTCATGGATAATTTAAGTAACTGGCAATGCTGCTGTCCAAAAGTGCCCCCTGTTCTCATTCCTCCAGCGAGGAGGCACTCTAATACAAGAGGTGTGTTACTGACCACTGGCCAGATCACCTGGTGAAACAGTGAGCGAAAAGCCTAAGAAATGAAAACTGATGCAGCCACTACATCTAATGATTGATAATCTGCAATACATTCCATTCTTTATTTTTGTGTTTAATACCGCTTTAACAGACATGCACTTTCATATTGTTTTGAGAGTATACAAAAAAAATAATCAATATCTTGATTGTATTTATGGTTTTATAGACTTTGCTCTGGAGCTCTTATGGCTAAGAGTGTCTGCTGAGGTTTATAGTCTGATCAGTAAAGTATTAAAGTCCCCATTGGCTCTATAGATTGCATGAGAAAAAAAATCTATTTCTCAGAAAAAGCATTTGACAGATATATTGTCATTCTTTTTCCTTCTTCAGAATGAGTTGTTTGCTTATGCTCTTTACTCAACATCATTCAAAACAGAATCTTTAAACAAAAGAAGTCGTTTTCTCTTGACAAATATTTTTTTTCTGCCTTTTGTGTCATACCATGGTGAGTTGCTTATAAATGATAAGCTCCCTTGCAAGTCACCGTGTAATGACACAAAAGGCAGAAAAAAAATTATTTGTTTACATATTACACATTAACATAAAACCGTTTAATACGTGTAACTGAGATTTTACTTTAGTTGTCAGAAAAGTTTAAAGACTATGTGAATTCAAAAATGTATACCTGCAAAAGGGCCATCACAGTAATAACACAAATGGTGCCCGCACTAATAATTTCACTATTCCCAAAATGTTGGTGGATGCAAGACAATAGTTTAACTTAAATCTGTTGAACAGAGTAGTGGGGAAGTGAAGACAATCAAGGAAAGGTACTTTAGTGCTGCTGAGGAGGTGAGAGGGAGAAAAACCTGTTACTCTGCCCTGCACATATTTACTTTAAGGGTCCATTAACATGTATGGTAACACACCTAAATCTGAACCTGCAGCTAGGCTTTGGACAGTATTACCATATTCTTAACAAGCTGTAACTGTTCAGGTATTGTGGAGCAATTCATTCCTTAAGGTTCAAGACAGGCAATGAAGTCCTTCAAATGGTTCTCTCGTCAAATCAGATTACTCAGTATTCCCCTCCCAGCAGCTTTTCAGACTTATGTCTAACTGCATAAAGAGGGAGAGCAATTTAGTGCTTCTGCTCTGAATTTTGAGGATCAATTGTTCTACTGTGCCTGCAGCTATAGAGGTCAGTGAGGACTTTTTTTCAAGCTCATTTACTGCTGGTTAAAAAAATCTAAATAATTGGACATTTATAGCCTAGGCACAGGTTCATTTTAAACTGTACCTAAATAATAGGGAGAGCAGGATATTGTGCATACCCATGTGCATAATCCCCAACTCTTTGAGATGGGAATGAGGGACACCTATTAGCAAAAGTTTGTAGGCATAGGACACGCCCCCCTGTCATGCCCCCTTAAATGAGAATTATACAAAAAAGCAATTAGTTAAACCCATATGTGCTTTTTTACCACTGCTACTCCTTTTTACTGGCTTTTGGAATTTACAAATGCAGTAATGTGGAAATTGAATGAAAGGTTTAGCACCAGGAAACACTTTTTGAAAGACAAAAAGTGCATTTTATGTACAAATATTTAGACCAGAGTAAAATGAGGGACAAATAAGGAGGAAAGAGGGACAGAGGGACTTTGTTCCAAATCAGGGACAGTCACTCAAACTCAGGGACAGTTGGGAGCTATGCATGTGTTAGCCCTTGTACACACGGTCGGAGAATCCGTCGGAATGTGTTCTATCGGACCGTGTCATCGGATAATCCGACTGTGTGTGGTATGCATCGGACTGATTCCGTCTGAATATCCGTCGGACCCAATTTTCCAACATGTTGGAAATATTTCCCGACCAACTGGGCCGATCGGACATACTCCGATCATGTGTAGAGAATTTTGATCGGACCAAGTGCCACGCATTCTCAGATCAAATTCCTACATCAAAGCTATTGGCTACTAGCCTGAATGTAGTCCCATCGTAACGACATTACGTCATCACGTTCTGAAAGATCGGATTTTTTGCCAACTTTGTCCGACCGTGTGTATGCAACAGTTTCGGACAAAATCCGACGAGCAAAATCCGACGGATTTGGTTGTGGTAATCTCCGACCGTGTGTACAGGGGCTTAGGGTATTAAAAGAATGCCACTCTGACACATTTGAAACATGGCAGCACCTGCTGCAGCAAATGAGAGATCTCAGTGGATGAACTGCATCCTTGTACTTGATGCTCAGGTGAACTCTTCTTACATTTCAGGTGGTTGTAAAGGCTCAAGTTTTTTACCTTCATGCATTATGTGCAGCAGCCCCCCAGCCCTCCCTAATACTTACCTGAGCCCCATCTCGATCCAGCAATGTGAACGAGAGCAGCAGCTCTCCGAGGTCTCTTCCTCCTCATTGGCTGAGACAGACGTGGGAGCCATTGGCTCCCCATAATCTCAATCATGGCCAGGGAGCCAATGAGGGGAGAGTAGGGGCCGGGGCAAGCCGTGCTCCATTAGTCAATGGACACACAGAGCAGTGGCTCAGGAGTGAGACTGCTCGGGTGCCCATTTAGCAAGCTGCTTGCTGTGGGGGCACTCGGCAGAAGGGAGGACCCGAGAAGAGGAAAATTGGGGCTGCTCTGTGCAAAACCACTGCACAGAGCAGGTAAGTATGACATGGTTGTTATTTTCTTTTTTTTAAATCTGCCTTTACCATTACTTTTAGGTCATAGTTCTTAGCCAATTCTTAAATTTCTAAAGTGTAATGGGTTTCTTTAAAATCTATTACTATTCTATGCTACACTATATTGTATATAGTATATATGTTGTATATGTTATGTTGTATATACAACATAAGGAGGTGGTTAGGGCGATTATTAATCGCCACTAGAATGTACTTAGGAATGATAGTATTTTGGGGACTATATTACCTGAACAAGCTAAAGTAATTTTTAGAGGGGCTCCTTCTCTGAGAGCTAGAGTTGCCCCAAATGTTATAGACCCTCCCGAACATCCGACTTTTTTTCATAACATGGTCGGATACTTTCCGTGTAAGAAATGTACGGTTTGCCATTACAATTCTTGTGGAAGGCGTAAAACTTTAGAATTTAAATTGAATGTTACCAATAAGACTTATGCAGGCCATACACGGTCGAATATCGAACAAATTTTCTTTTCAAAATCAGAAAATTCGTTTTTTTTGTGATCCGATGATGCCACCATTGATTTTCGAAATTCGGCCGACCAAGCCTTCAATTTCACCTCATGTTGCTACAGAAAAGAATTTTCTTGGCTGGGAATCTTCTTTTCTCTTCGTAAATTTTCTTTTATCTCCGTACATTTTCTTTTATCTCCGTACATTTTCTTTTCTTATTACGTTTCTTGCACGATTCTCGCATCATTGATTAGAAAATCGTTAGTTTTTCTAAAAATTTCCAACATGTCCGATTCCTCAAATTTTATTTCCGCACGAAAATCGGCTGTTGCTGCAGCCCACTAATGGTGCGAAATTCATACGAAAATTCTTAGATACGATTTTCGAAAGAAAATTCTTTCGAAATTCGAACCGTGTAGGGCCGGCATTATCCTATCAAAACCTTCTGCACATGTACGACTAAGCACGTTGTATATATGATGACCTGCCTCATGCGGTAAACAATACGTGGGTCGTACCATACTCGAGTTGGTGAACATATTGCAGGAATTTTAAGTGGAGATACTAAATATAATGTGCCGAGACACTATAGACAGTATCACAATACGTGATCTCACAGGGTCTCAGTTCCTCATCATTGACAAATATGTTCCTCCGTGGAGGGGTGGAACTATGACCCGTGGTGTATCGAGAATGGAAACTTTTTTGATTTTTGAGTTGTAGTCACACTCCCCGTTAGGCCTTAACACTGAGTGGGACATCAACGCATTTATTAATCAATCTTGAATATTTGTAATCGAGTCCTGGGGCTTCAGGATGTATTCACGAATGAATTTTTTGCAAAAATATTTTCTTTGTATCTTTCTTTTTATAATAATCAGTCATAGAGTGATTTTGTTATTATGCGATGTACTGATTGTATGAACTCTTTATTGAGATTTGATTGATGTATATATATGACTGGTTTTGTGGTGGGCCCCCTGTATTGAGATGTAGGTCCATTCTTCACATTCCATACAACATATATAATAATTTTTCAAGATCATCTCTATTATTGCAAATTTTTCGTTAATGGGTACACTAATAATACTCCAGTGTTAAGGCATTTTGGCCTATGTGGTGTTTAGCACCCATTTTTTAACTAGTTCAAAATTAGTATTTGGACATTTTTTTTATTAATTTGATAAAAAAAAATTTAACTAATTCCCCTCTTTTATATTTTTATTTACTCTTACTATATATGAAGGCGCGTTATCGTATATAATACACAGTGTAGACATGTGTATGTTTACGATTTTTATTTTTCCGGAGACATATTTCCTGTTTCTGGTTCATTTGGTCTCTTCTCAAAACGAGGCTTGGATCACATTTGCAGGCGCCATCTTGGACGCCAGATGCGCCTTCCGGTTAGTCTTGTTTGTTTCCAAGCAAGGCTTGGAACGCATGCTCCGGGCGCCATTTTGGCTATCCCGGAAGTGAGCCACATGCATTGCCGGCAGACATTGGAGACTGGATTGTTTCCAAACGAGGCTTGGAAAACATGCTCCGGGCGCCATTTTGGCTATCCCGGCAGTGAGTTATACGCATTGCCGGCAAACGTTGGAGACTGTACCTCAATTGGGGGACCCATTACATTATATAAGGGCAGGGATTACAGTGGGTTGGCACCCCAGATGATGTCCAATGAGATGAAACGCATCGGGTAGGACTGCCGAATACACTTTTTACCTGCCTTGTTGTTTGAAGCGCTTTATCACCACCGGAATGTGAGTGTATTTCTTTTTAATAAATATGCTGTGAATTGTTTTAGCAATAGTACGCTATGCGCCCTCTGTTTTTTTCTTCTTCTTTGGTAATTATTTGTGAGGCTGTTTCAATACAACATTGAAGAGTTACCCAATTGTTTGCTGAAACCTGGAACTTGTGGCTGTGAAACTGGTATTATTACCACTAATGCTCGTGTGACCCAGTGGGTGTATACCCATCTGTGTCTACTCGTACTGGTAAGCCTCCATTTTTTCATGGTGGTGGATCTCACATTATTTTGCTCACAGAATATTTAATCTATGACTGCATACCATTATTTCACATTTTAAATCACCATCACTATTATCCATCCTTGGACTTAATCACTAAAATATTTGGACTGTTACTTTGATTACATCTTATTTATAAGGACTCTTATTTATAAGGATCTTTTACTACAACATCTGTAAGGATTTTTATTTACAAGGATTTTTATCACTACATTATTGTGTTTACACTTTCACTGGTGCATGTTTCACACTGTTTTTTATTGATTTTTATAGATTTTATGTTTTCACTAATTTGTAATTATTAGTGTTTCTTTGAGCGCTGCACTTTTTTATTATTATTTTTTATATCAATGGGGGAAGCCTGGCTTCTTAACACAGCACGTGATCTTAAAAAATTACACCTCTTGATTTTATAGGAAAATGTAAAGCTTAGCATTTATCAACAGCTCCTAAAGCCTTTGTCTAGGGAAGGGTGAAATAATCCCCCCCCCCCCCCCATTGTCTTTTCTCCCTGGAAGGTGCAACATTCATTTGAGCAGGGTTAGCAATGACCTTGACAGTCTGGGGAAAGAAAGATGATGAAAGTCTCTTGTCCTCTTGGTCATAAGGAAATTCTCAGATGAAAATCCACTCCAATTCAGCCATGATCAGGAAATCATTTGCATCTTCCTCTGGCTCTCTTCTGGTCTGCCTCCTCCCATCTGACATGGTCATCTGCTCTGCGTGCTACACCTATAGATGCTCAGTACCTGAAAGGAGTAAGAGACAAAGCAGATTATATGTTCCATCCAACTGTGCCAAAAACATAGCTCACTGCTCACATTTCTCTATCTCCCCAGTTCTAACTGCAAAACTATTGTACGGTGCCCACTGTTGCCTTATAACACTTTTGCGGCAAGGCATTGACTTTCAGGGGAAAGAATAAACCTGCATCTCTCTCCGTGTTGTCCTGGGAACACTGGCCTGCTGTTGTTCAGTCTTCACAGCATGACACTCTATAGCAAAATGACCTATGACAACAAAAACACCTAATGTGACTGAATCTACCATTCACAATCAATTGCTTACACTTCTTAAGCAATACTGGTGTAGGAATACCATCTATTTCCTCTCTAGGGATCCCCACCTTAAGTAAATCAGTCCACATGTGTCTCCTGGAGACCATAGGCCTTGCCTTCTTGTTATCTGACTCAACTTGGCCATCTCTATTTAAGGTAATCAGATTCTCAGTTTCCCGCTTATGGGAAGTAACAGTGGCACATGTCCTGCTTCGGCTTACAGTCTTAGGGCCTTTGTCTTTGGTTTTGTCTTTTCTTAGGGCATCATTAGACTTGTTTATGAGGGCTACACACTGCTCAATCAAATCTTCAGTTCTGCCTGCTGTGGTTTCTAAGCCACTGCAGGTTTAACTTTGAGTGCCCTACATTCTAAATCCTTTGACTTGCTTGCAGTGTCTTCCAAACATTTGGTTGCCTCCGCAAGCTGTTCCTTCAGTAAGTCTATTTCCAACTCTGCCCTTTTCCTCTTTTCAAATTCAATATGTAGAGCATGCATGAAGAGCAAACCAAACATAGCAACTGCCCGCATCTCTCCCTTATTGAACCCAAAACTTTAGAGACTCAAATCTGAGGAAAGATCCAAGACTACATCCCCCAAGCTCTGTTCAAAGGAGAAGCATATCTAGCCAGCTCCTTTGCAACAGACATCCACTGACTATCTCTGGTCCAGGTAGGAGGGTGCACGCCGTCTCCTCCTGGACACCAAAAACCTTTGCAGACTTACTCCTCCCAAACAGTGGATGCAGCATTTTCACCCAGCACAAGCAACAAAACACACCACAGAAAACAGGTCTGTTTCAGTTAAGCTTTAGTGCAAATACAGGCTACGAGCCCCCAAATATTTTGCACCAGGCTTTAATGTCTGTCTGGCGTGTTTGCTTCAGCTTAGGCAGGCCATACATTATACTTTTTTTTTGGTTCAAGCAACAGGTTGAATGAAAAGAAAAATGTGACGATTACCCCATCCACACATTCAAGATGGATGGGGGAATCACCCCCGCATTGCTATTGTGTTTAAAGAGGAAGTAAACCCTGATGGGTTTACTTCTTCTTTGTCTCCCTGCAAAGGTAAAGAATAATGGACTACTATGCATCGTATAGTAGCCCATTATGTGTCATTTACCTGACACAGGAGCCAGCGAAGTCCTCTGTAGCACTGATCATCCATCTTCTTCCCGGTATCGCTGCTCCGGCCACTCACAGCGCCGGAGCAGCGATGACGTCACTCTCACGCATGCGCACGGGAGCCGCCACTAACGGCATATCGCCGTTAACAGCGGCATGCTGCTAACGGCTATAGTGTGCCTGCGCGCCACTGTCTACAGTGTACAGGTGCTTTTTGTAAATATCTCCTAAACCGTGTAGGTTTAGGAGATATTTTTTGGACCTAGAGGTAAGTTGTAATCTAGGCTTACCTGTAGGTCAACATGGTTTGTAAGGGTTTACAACCACTTTAAGCTAGAATATAAATTAGGTGGGTACTGACTCTTTGGGGTCTATTTAAAAAAAAAAAATCATCTCTGTACAATTGTCTCAGCATTCTATTATCTAGAATTGTCAGATCCATCTATTGACTATATTGTGGTATTTTCCTGAAATACCTCAATCAGAAGAATGCCACATTATGGTGGAGTTGATGATCATAAGAAATATGCATTAAACTCATAATGTGGATTATTCACGATGGCTGTACCAATACTGAGAAATTTGCACAGCAAAAAAAGTAAAAGATAAAACTCAAATTTGTATAAATAAAATAATAATAATTTAGATTTAAATTTGTATAAATAATCCAGCAAGTGTTTATTTTATAGAAGAACTGTTTTACAGTGATGTCATTTTTTTACTTGGCCTCAAAACATAACAAAGTTCCTTAATGTCATATTATACAGTTTACATTATTATCTTTAATCCTTGCCAGCCACATCCTTTAATTAGATGCTATTGTATTATTATCTATTATAAGCATAAAGCACTGATAACCTCTAACGCCATTTCCCTTCTCTGAAGAGTGTTTTGTCAGAAGGCCGTATATTGCCATCCCGATTCCCAGGCCTTAAAATATGAGTTCACTATTTGTTTTACAAGATACAGATTATTAAACATATTTGTCAAATGTGTACAGCACAAGTGCTGGTACTTGTATCAAAGGAATACTTAGGCTATGTCCATGGGACAGCCATGACTTTCTGATTAAACAGAGTATATAAGCAAATAAGCAATGCATAGGCTAGGTAAAAGAATAAATGATTGACTAGGAAACATGAATAGACATTCAGAATGTATTGGCAATACATTTACACAAGCTGGATAATTCTTGAGACACACTGGCATGCACTAGGGGGTACTTGATAAACATCAGTGGCGGGACAAGGTCATCTAGAGCCCAAGGTGAACATGCCAAACTGTGACCCCCCAAGATGTATGAGCATTATGTGTCAGAAAAATTGGAAAGGAAAAACATAAATCCCCTCCCCCCTTATCTCCTTGTGGTGCCCCCTCCCTCCTGACATGATACCACAGTGCCCAGGGCAGCTTCCCCTCCTGCCCACCCCTTGTTGCGGCCCTGATAAACATATTACAAAAGAATGTTGTTATGAATCTGCAGTAATGTTTCATGCCCTGTCTGTCTGCTTACTTCTGGTCTGTGCATCAGCTTAGGGGCCATGCTCTCACACCTGCATGTTTAAGTAATCTTCTCTCAGCATGGCTTCATGCAAGTCTCTAACAGAAAACACTGTTTAACACCGTGCACTGCAAGCCAGCCTTGCCCGGGCATTAGTGTGTTTAGGCTCCCATGTGTGTTTCTTGCCGTGTGCGCTACGTTTGTTTCTGTGTACTGACTTTGGCTTGCTCTCCTGACTATCCCTGTCTGCTTGTTACCCAGACCAGGGCCATCTTTAATATGGATTGGACCCTGGGCAAAAATTTTCTTGGGCCCCCCACCCCCCTCCACACGCTCTGAGAGATACAATAAATAGCAGCTAGACTTAAAATCAGTTTACTGTATCAGATCAGGCAGCAATTGCAATTGGTTGTCAGCTGTTACAGCATATCACTACTGCTTACTGACTGGTTGCTAGAGGTTACAGCACACATTACGGCTCACTGACTAGTTGCTAGAGGTTACAGCAAATGATTTCTGCTAGCAATTGTTTGATAGAGATTACTGTACAGTAATTCTGCTCACTGATTAGTTGCTAGAGGTTATAGCACATCATCGCATCACTGCAGGGGGGCATGATCTACATATGAATGCCACCTTTATTTTATTTACATGTCAATGCAACTGGCCGCTGCTGTTTACTTACGAATTCCACCACTATTTACATATGAATGCCGGTTATTTACATGTAAACACAGGGTCTGCAGGTGAGTCATCTGTACACAACAATAAGGCAGAGCTTGGCAGCATTAGTACCAGCACATCACACTGAGATATCGGGACACAGCACGGGACAAAAACTTCAAGGGACGAAGGAAATTAAACGTGGATAGTTGGCAAGTATGAGACAGCTGCTTTGGGCCCCACAACAATGACAGGGCCCAGGTCAGCTGCCCCTGTTGTCCTGCCTTAAAGACGGCCCTGACCCAGAACCTTGGCTTGTCCTTCTGACTACTTCTTGTTGCCCTGCACTGCTGTTTACTCTCCATCCACCAGAGCCTGCCATGAGTGTGAGCTGGGAGACCCTGGAGGCTGTGACCTGGAGTCAGCTGCAGTGAAGTCCATCCTCACCATCAGAGGCTCTGGTAAAAACCTGCTGGCTCTTAGCCCTTGTCCACACGGTCGGAGAATCTGTCGGAATGAGTCTTATCGGACCGTGTCGTCAGATAATCCGACTGTGTGTGGTATGCATCGGACTGATTCCGTCCGAATCTCCGTCCAACCCAATTTTCCAACATGTTGGAAATATTTCCCGACCAACTGGGCCGGACGGACCTAATCCGATCATGTGTAGAGCATTTTGATCGGACCAAGTGCCACGCATGCTCAGATCAAATTCCTACATCAAAGCTATTGGCTACTAGCCTGAATGTAGTCCCATCGTAACTAAATTACGTCATCACGTTCTGAAAGATCGGATTTTTCGCCAACTTGGCCCGACCGTGTGTATGCAACAGTTTTGGACGCAATCTGTCGGACTAAATCCGACGGGCAAAATCCGATGGATTTGGTTGGCAAAATCTCCGACCGTGTGTACGTGGGCTTAGATTCCGCATCCTGGGGAATCTATGCTCTAGCTCCCAGTTTGATACATGTTGGTGCTCAGGTGGAGCTGCTTTCCTGAACAACCCAAAGCTCCATCCGCAGCACTCAGCCGAAGGGTCCACAAGCTTACCCCAGGGACCCCAGTGGTGTGCATCTGTCACCTGGCCTCAGGTGACCTGACAAATGTGTAATACAAAAAGTTAGGAAATGCTGATGCAGAATATGGGAGACTGCAAAACAAACAGATAAAAAAGAAATAAATGACATTTAGAGGATATACATTTTCTTTACAAATATACAAGACTGACATTACAATTACCTCGGATTGGTGGTGGGAGGTATTGCTGAGACTGTGAGTTTGATTTACTGAAGGAAAACAGGCTATTCACATTTTATAGGAAGTGTTCAAAAGAATATGCCGTAGCTCTTAGTGAATGTGGTGAAGTTTCACTTTTCAAAGAATACCCAATGCAAGGAAAAGGAAAAAAATAACAGCATTTTCAGCAATCAACAGAGCTTCATCTCAACGACTAAGCTTTGGGGTAAATTCCTTTGCAAAGTACTGTAAAGTATTCTACTGGACTTTAGTAAATCAACCCACCCCAATATAAGAAGGGAAGTGTTTTGTTGTTTCATCTATATAGAGAACTGCTTTGCTTTGCTCCATCTTAGAGCCCTTTCACACTGCCAGTGGGGCGCGTTAGGGGTAAAGCGCCGCTAAAACTAACGCCGTTTTAGCGCAACTTTCCAGCCACCAACGGGGCACATTTAACCCCCTCTAGGGGCCGAAGAAAGGGATAAATGCACTAAAAAAGCCCATTGGTGCCCATTCATTTCAATGGGCAGGGGCGCTCCTCCACTCCTCCACCACCCCAAAGATGCTGCTTGCAGGACTTTTTCTAACGTCCTGCAAGCGCACCACTCCAGTGTGAAAGCACTCAAGTTTTCAAACAGGGGCCACAGGGGAGGCATTTTTCAGGTGCTATGTTTAGCCCTTTAGCGCCTGAAAAACGCTTTCAGTGTGAAAGGGGTCTTAAATCGGATATACATTCAGCCAGTTCAACATGGACCGGCCACATTTTAAACCATGTATGGGCAGGCTGATTGGAAAATCTTTTCTTGATCAGAGCCACTGGCTATAGCTGGCAGTGCTGATCAGTGTATTCTGACAGGGAGGAATATACAGCATATGTAAGTGTAATAAGCCAGAACACTTTAGAATGAAATTCAGGGAAAATCCCCAAGTTCAGGTCTTCTATCTTGTTGCCTTCAGTAGAGGACTGAAATTTTCAAAGGGGTCCTTTGGAGATGAGGGATTATACACTTTTGTATTTAAATTTTTTTTTTGTATACAAGGTCTTCCTAATTGGTGGATTTGAAAATGTCTTCATCCCAGCAGAGAAGTTGTCTTAAAGTATTTGTTACCCCAGCATTTCATAGTACTGATATGTGCCTCCTATACCATGTACTTGTATGAGAAAGTATGCTGTTCCCTTTGTATAGCTTCCTTTGTGTGAAATCCCTGGTATTCCTGTCACTCCCTCTGCTTTCCTATCAAAAACTGACTACACTAGGCATTACAGCACACCGTGATCAGTTCTCTAGCTGTGTTGGGAACTCAGACTGCTCTCCTCCAATTATCAGACTTGTCCTGACACCCCCCCCCCCCCCGCACAGCCATTCACTGGGAAGCTCAGTGTCCTGTTGCTTCTCCTCTCCCCAGCTCTTATGCAGCTGAGAACAGAGGGAACAGGGGGAATGTGATCGCTCATTTTAAGGGGGGGGGGGAGTATTTATAATTTTTTTTATATATCTATACATAAATGTTTTGCTTTTTGTTTTAAAGAGGAAGTAAACCTTCATGGGCTTACTTCCTCTTTGATTCCCTGCAAGGGTAAAGCATAATGGACTACTATGCATCACATAGTAGTCCATTATGTGTCACTTACCTGACACAGGAGCCAGCGAAGTCACCGCTGTCCCCTGTAGTCCGGAGCATCCATCTTCTCGGTGGGTCTCGCTGCTCCAGCGCTGTAATTCGTCGGAGCTGCAAAGACATCACTCCCGTGCATGCGCACGGGAGCCGCTACTAGCGGCATATCGGCGTTAACTGCGGTGCGCTCAGTGCGCCTGCGCGCCGCTGTCTACGGCGCATGCGCCATAGACAGCGGTGCCTGTCTTTCAGCAAATATCTCCTAAACTGTGTAGGTTTAGGAGATATTTCTTGGACCTACAGGTAAGCCTAGATTAAGTGGTTTGTAAGGGTTTACAACCACTTCAATGGGCTGTTTTATAAGGTTATTGTTAACAATCACTTTAATTCTAGATGCTAGTCTTGATTTTGTTGAGATCACATACATCAGGATTTGGGTAAAAATCTATTAAGCATTGTTGCATGCAGCCAAGGATGTTTTTGCTGTAGTTTGAGGCAGTGTTATTAAACCCACAACAGTAAAATCAGTCTGTATATGAAGTAAAGCATGCTTGTTATACTCACTGTGGAATCTAAGGGGTTAATCCTCTGCAATGTGTAAAAAGTCTGTTTGATTCTGTATTCTCTGATCCTCCCCTTCTTCCACTGTCCCCAATCCATCTGCTGACAGAACAGAGCCTTGGGGGCACTCTGCACATGCTCAGTTTGTTGTGTATTGCTAGAGAGTTGTTGTTTTTTCTTGGAAGGGTGCATGTGATCAGTACAGAGCCAATCAGCACTATCCAGACAGAGAGTCAGTGGTCCTGCAGCCTCACAGGACAGTCAGAGGAGAATTAAAACTCCTCCTGCAAGCTTTAACCAGACACTCATAGACGTCATAAGACTGCTATATACTGCTAATGAGAAAATATATACCGTATAGCAGTTTATATTTACTTAAACTATTGCATTTCCATGTTCTGTGTACTGTGGGAGACCAGATATAATGAATGCAGGGTCCTGGGTTTAGTAACATGTAGCTGGCTATCGTACCTGCAGTATCAGAAGACACTCTGCAATATTGTTGCAGTAAGACTGCTTTCCTCTAGTGCAAGCTAAGACTTTGTGCCATCACATCTTGTCAGCAGAGTGATTACCACCAGGGAGCAAAGCATAAAGGAAATTGTATTTCCAGGACTCAAGTTTCACATTCAGATTGAACAGCATGCTCTGGAGAAAGGAAAGGAGACACTCCATTTTGCTTTCCTGAGGAGAATTCAGACAGCACGAGGCGGGGGAAGAGATCAGACCTAGGGGAGAGATGCTGCCTCCTAGGTGATTTCACTGCATGATTTAGGGCTTCCCTGCCAGTCGGGACATCCAGCCTGAGAGAGGGGGATCTCAGGTGTATATTCAGGCGCACCTACACCGACGTTGAGACATTCCAGTGTGAGGTGACCAGTCGGGTCACCAGGAGAGCCTGCTTGTTCCAGGACGTTCATTTGGGCCTTGATCGCAGGATTGGGGGAGGGGGCTTTTGCCCATTTGCAGGAAACAGGGACACTGCACCACAGAAGAAGCTAGATGGACACTGTATACAGATTCCATTGCTGTTAGTCATCTTGCTGACACTTATAGTGCCACAGGGCTAAAAGATAAGGTCATCTATTCCCTGGGGCACTGTATACAGACACGATTGTCCTTTCACCTTGCTGAGAAAGATCCTGCCTTCCTCACTTGATATGCCAGGCCAGTTGCGTTGTTTGGCCTTACTATTCAGGAGTTTACGTGCACCAACTGCATTTCGGTGCTCTAAATCGGCACTTCCTCAGTTAAAGGTGATACAATTGGTGTCTAGTATTAGCTGGTAGAGAGATCCACTTGGGGAATATTCTTCATTGGTGACTAGGTGGAATGTAGAGCTTGTGGCAGTGATATCATCTAGGTGGATCATATAAAGCTGCCTGAGGCAGTAGCCTAATAAGTGTCACGACCCTGTCAATTGAACAGGGATTGGAGGTCTCCCCATGGGACACAGAAGGTAAAAAAAAACTGAGGGGGTAACCATTTGCTACTCCATTTAAAACATAAAAAGTATTGTCTTCAAATATGGTTTAAACGTGGGATTTCTCCACTGTTCCCAGAAATGAAAGCAATCAGAGTCACTTCAAGAGGGACATGCTCTAAGCAGAAGTCAAAAGTTCCACATGAAAGGGGTTGTAAAGGTTCGTTTTTTTTTTCTTTTTAAATAACACACATGTTATACTTACTTCCTCTGTGCAAGGGTTTTGTACAAAGCGGCCCCGATCCCCCTCTTCTAGGGTCCCCCAGCAGCGCTCCTGGCTTCTCCTCTTCTCAAGTGCCACCACAGAGAGCCTATTTCCATGGGGGCGCTCGTGCAGGCCCGCTCCTGGGTCCTGTTGCTGTGTCCATTGACACAAACAGCAGGACTTGGCCACACCTCCGTGTCACTGGATTTGAATGACAGCAGCGGAAACCAATGGCTCATCTATCCAGTGAGGACCAAAGACACCGGCTGGAGCAGCTAGGCTTGTCCCCGTCACTGGAAAGGTCGAGTTCAGGTAAGTAAAACGGGGGCTCTGGGGGGCTGCTGCACTACAGAAGGCTGTTGCTTATGTAGCGCCGTCTCCTGACGAGCGTGCGCTATATGTTTTTGAAAATAAATATTTGGGTTTGGGTTTTAGGGATAATTTTGCTAAATTATGGTTTCAGTACCAGTCTGGCTGGATTGCACTGGCTTCTCCTTGGCTGCAGGTGTCGCTGTCACCACCGGCAAGTGGTAGAACGCAGTTTAGCTGGGTGTATTGAGTGCCATGTTTTCTCGGAACCAGCCCAGTGGGAGTGTTCTTCTGCTGTGCAGTCTGGGAGGTGGTATTTAAGGTACTGACATCACATGCTTCGGGGTTCCGGTCCAGAAGATATTTTCTGTCTGTTTGGTCCTGGTCTTCCTGACCAGCCCCCATGGCCCTCCTGGCCTAGGGTGCGGATCCATGCAATTCCAAGTCTCGGGGCTGGATAGAGGTCTATCCGGAGGTGTGAGAATCCAGCTGTGAAACGGTTATTCTTTGGATTTCTTCTATAAGAAAGAGACTTTCTATTTTTGCAGTCCAAAAGTACCTGAACTTCCTCCTAATCCTCTACCCTAAACTGAGAGATCTTGTTTATATTTCAAATAAATAACCCAAAAGAAGGTCCAGTGTCAGTTTCTACATTTCTTTGGGTCATTTACCACTGGAAACCCTAGACAGAGGCAAGGTCAAGAAGGTAACGGTAAGCCCAATAAAACCAGCAGCTGCTTTGGGGGTCAGTGCTACACTTAGGCCGCGTACACACGGGCGGACTGTCTGTCCAACTTAGTCCGCTGAAACGTGTTTCAGCGGACAATCCGCTCGTGTGTGCAAGCTTTCGGCGGACTGTCTGCTCATCGTGTGTGGTCAAGTCCGTTCATTCAAAAGTAGGACGGATTGTCTGTCGGATTGTCTGACGAACTTAGTTGGCCAGACAATCCGCCCGTGTGTACGCGGCCTTAGAATGCATTAAGGTGAAAAACCTCAAGGATTTACAACCCCTTTAAGAAAACAATACATGTACATAAACCTAAATACTATTTTACAGTATACACTGTAGTTTAAATGATGCCTAGTATTGCTAGTTTTTGAGGTTTATCATTCTATGAATAAGGCAACCCAGAACCCATATTTTAACATTTGGCGGATATTTCTAACAGTGGCTTCTTCTTCATTGCCCAATGGAATCTTTCATCCAGGTCTCTTCACAGTGGTGTTAAGAGGAGGGGGGCTGGAGCCCCAAGTGGGCCCCCAATGAGCCCCGGGTCTCGGGCATTCACAATTCTATTATCAGCCCCGAGCCCGAGTGGGGAGCTATCTGACTCCGAGCGCGGCCGAGTGATATAGCAAGTCCGGCCTTCTGGAGCCTGCAGCACCTATGATGGATGTCCCACTGGTCCAATGCCGGGACCGCGGGATGTGTGACGTCCATCATAGGCGCTGCTGGCTCCAGAAGGCGGGAATTACAATGCGGCTGCGTCAAGCACTATGAGATCCCTGCTCAGGCGTTTTGCTCTCCTCTCCTGTCCTGGCTGCCTGCTGTCTACTGGTAAGGGCGCGCCACACACTATGGCTGAGCTGCAGGAGGAGGTCATCTGAAGCCTGATGTGTAATGGTCAGGTAGGTCAGTGTGTGTCAGGTAGGTCAGTGTGGGTCAGGTAGGTCAGCGTGGGTCAGTATAATGATCAGTGTGTGTCAGGTAGGTCAGTGTAATGGTCAGTTTGTTTCAGGTAGGTCAGTGTGTGTCAGGTAGGTCAGTTTAGTGGTCAGCATTGATGGGCACTGGTAAGCCAGGCAGCAAGCGAGCTTACCAAAAAACCCCACCCGCTCCAACCACATAACACCCCCCCACACCGGTGCCGGGCTCGGGCTTCAGGCTGAAGCCTCTGATCTTTTCCCCACGTAGCAACATCTCCTCACCAGAGCTCCTAACCTCCTCACTATAGAGGTCATTATGATGGCTTCACTTCTTCTCTGTTTATTTATTTATTATACACTGTGGAGAATGCAGAATTACACATTTATTTGGCTTTAGCTGTTAATGCTGTAATGTGATGGACAGCCTCGTTGACCAATGGAAAGACTCAGGAGAACTTAAGGCAAAGCCATGTTATTTTCTTGCAGGAGAAGTTGTAAACTGAATATAACTTAATCTGCCTGTCTATGATCTGTTGATCATTACAATAGGTTTGTTGCAAGTTTACTTTAAAGGGGTTGGAAACCCTTGTGTTTTTTCACCTTAATGCATCCTATGCATTACGGTAAAAAAAACTTCTGACACTGACCGGCCCCCCAGTCCCCTCGTTTTACTCACCTGAGCCCTTCGTTCCCATGTCGGAGACACGCTCTCCAATCTGGCCAGGGGTTCTCGGTTCTTGATTGGATAGATTGATAACAGCGTAGCCATTGGCTCCTGCTGCTGTCAATCAAATCCAATGACATGGGCGCCGCCATTCTGTGTCTACGCACGCAAATGCTGGACTCGGGAGCGCCTGCAAGGTAACCCCCTGGGAGAGCGCTTCTCCTGGGGGGTTTACCAATGAGGGGAGGAGCAGCGAGCGCCGCCTGGGGACCCCAGAAGAAGATGTTCAGGGCCACACTGTTCAAAACGAACTGTACAGTAGAGGTAAGTATGATATGTTTGTTATTTTAAAAAAAATATGAAGGTTTACAATCACTTTTAGATCTATATTGCTAATCTGTTTCTCGTCATTGATACTCAATAATAAGTGAACTCAATATAATCGCCTGGAAACTTCAAGTTGCAGACGTTGATGTCTTTCTGTGAATATTAGCAGATGCATAGAGAACTAGTCACGTAACCTTTATTTTTGCCCATTTTAAAAATCCCAAAACTCAGACTAGCTAAACTGATGACAAATCTCCATATACATTATATCTCTATACAACATGATATGCAAATGTATAAATATTTAATACCAGTGTGGTTTCACTTATTGATTTATGTGCTCAAGTCTTGGCTTTAGTCATCCTTGAACTCCTTGAATGGGTCAGGGGCCAAGAAAATTTGCCATTTACTGCAAAGTGACCACCAGATCAATTCTGAGCGAGGTAGCTGATAAGTTTTGGAAACTATTGCACAATCGTGTAAACAGTCTCTTACAAAATGCACTTAATGAAATGACTAATGACTCCCCATTATTGTCCACGGTCTTTCTGTGGCACTGATCTCACTTTGACTTTTTATGTTGGGTATATAAAGTGTTGTTTTAAATGTGAAACCAACTGATAAATAAACAAGTATCTTTGGCTAGAAGTAGAACTTGTTTACATTAAAAATGCAATGTCTCCCCCCAGTGGTTAAAAGAGTGCAGAACAGCAATGTTAGATTACTGATATAGTAAATAATATATTCTGTGTCTATTGTGGCTTAGGTTGTGTCCATATTTCATTTTCAAATCTTAACTAAGTACAATCATGAACTGCAAATGATTTCTGGCCAACTATAAACATAACTGCTGTTTTTTCGCCAGCTTACTACGTTGGTTAACTGCTTGAACTCCGGAAGATTTACAACCCTTCAAGACCAGGCCATTTTTTAGCGATACGGAACTGCGTTACTTTAACTGACAATTGTGCGGTCATTCAACGCTGTATCCAAATAAAATGTATGTCCTTTTCTTCCCACAAATACAACTTTCGTCTGTTGGTATTTGATCACCTCTGTGTTTTTTATTTTTTTCACTATTAGTAAAAAAAGACCAACAATTTTGGAAAAAAAAAAACAATATGTTTTACTTTCTGTTATAAATCTTTCCAATAAAAAAAAATAGAAAAATTAAATTTCCTCATAAATTTAGGTCAATATGTATTCTGCTCAATATTTTAGGTTAAAAAAATCCCAATAAGCGTATATTGATTGGTTTGCGCAATGTTTATTTCTTTCTTTATTTTACTAGTAATGGTAGTAATCAGTGACTTAAAGTGGGACTGTAATATTGTGGTGGACATTCTGACACTTTTTGGGAACCAGTAGCACTAATACAGTGCTAAAAAATATGCACTGTCACTGTACTAATGACACTGGCTAGGAAGGGGTTAACAACAGGGCGATCAAAGGGTTAACTGTGTTCCTTACCAGTGTTTTACTACACTGTGTGAGGTGCTTTTACTAGGGGAAGAGATGAAATGTATTCCCTGATTTGCAGAAACACAGGATCCATCCCTTCCCCCCTGTCAGAACTGAGATCTGCCTTGTTTACATAGGCAGATCTCAGTTCTGTGTCTCCCAGTGGACATCGAGTGCCCGGCCCCTGCTGATTGGCTTCCACTGAGTATAGTCACTGTTGAAGCGTTCCTCCGGCAGCACACATGTGTGCCCCCTACCTGTAAGTGATCCGGCATACAGCTGCCGCCCTGTAGCACTAAAACTGCTATATGACGGATGGCAAATCCTCAGTGTTTCTCTAGCTGAACATATTGAGCACAGTAAATCAAACATTACCCAGTTAACATTTTGTTAAATTTCTTAACCCAAATTTGCAGTTTACAGCATTTAATAAAAACAGAAAGTATTCACTGCACTTGGGTTCTAAGGAGCAGCTAGCATAGAATTGTTGGTAACAATAATAACATAGGAAAAATGGGTATATGCAGCGCTGAAAATAAATAGATTTGTCAAAGCCCACAAACGCTGACATAAAAGCCCATGTTTCTTTTCTGGGGTCACCCAAGGTATAAATCAGATAGATTAGAATGAATTAATGAAATCCTCCATCGAACATCAGCACACCAGGCCTCGTACCCCAAATAGTGGACCACTAGATTATAAGTGGTCAAACAGGCATAGTATATATCCTCAAGCTGGTCACGTTTCACCAAGACAACAAGCAGCTGGATCCTGTGTAGCCCTTTCAGGTAATGGATTCACGGGTTCATGTATTGAAATAAGAGAAAATTACTCCTCATGGTGCAGTATATCAAATTAGCATGTAATTTATTCCAAAAAGAATATGGCCCCTGATGACATTCCTCATTGGACAAAATGCGTAGGGTGGACCTGGGAAATGATGTCACGACGCTACACGCGATGAATGCGGTCATCTTGTGGGTTAGAAACATCTCCTCATTTTATACCTTATGACATGCTCATTTTTATTGTTTTAAATGTGAGTACTCTGGAATTTTGATTTGATTTACTGCACCATAAGGAGTCGTTTTGTCTTATTTCAATACATTAACCTGTGAATTCACTACCTGTGAGGACTATACCGGATCCAGCTGCTTGTTGTCTTGGTGGAGATGTGACCAGCTTGTGGATATACACTATGACTGTTTGACCACTTATAACCTAGTGGTCCACCATTTGGGGTAAGAGGCCTGGTGTACTGATATTTGGTGGAGGATATCATCATTCACTCTAGTCTATTTGATTTACACCTTGGGTAACTCCAGAAAAGAGACATGGACTTTTATGCCAGCATTTGTGGACTTTGACAAATGTATTTGTTTATTTTCATTGTTGCATAAACCCATTTTTCTTTTAAAATGTAATACCCTGAATGCTGCTTCCCTGAACTTCCAGTATTCAAAAAAAAATAACAGTCAGGGCCGTTTTTTAAGGCAGGGCAAAAGGGGCAGCTGCCCTGGGCCCTGTCATTGTTGTGGGGCCCAAAGCAGCTGCCTCATACTTGACAACTATCCTGGTTTAAATTCCCTCGACCCTTGAGGTTTTAGTCCTGTGCTGTGTTCCAATGTCTCAGTGTGAAGTGCTGGTACTAATGCTGCCCATCTCTGCCCTATTGTTGTGTACAGATGACTCACCCGCAGACCCTGTGTTTACATGTAAATTACCGGCATTCATATATAAATAGCAACAGCATTCATATGAAAATAGCGGTGGCCGGTGGCATTGATATGTATATCATGCCCCCCTGAGGTCATATCCACAGTAATCTCTAGCAACCAATCAACAAGCAGAAATCATGTGCTGTAACCTCTAGCAACCAATCAGTGAGCGGTAATGATACACTGTAACCTCTGGCACTCAATCGCAATAGCTGCCTGATCTGATTCAGTAAACTGATTTTGAGTCTAGCTGCTATTTATTTGTTATTATTATGTCTCAGAGCAGCAGGTGGAGAGCAAAACTGCATGGGGGGGGGGGCCCGAAGAAAAGTTTTTTCCAGGGTCCAATCAATATTAAAGACGGCCTTGATAACAGTGGACACTGCAGTCTCCAGTCAGTTTGTGATTCGGAGAAGGTAGGTGGAAGGAGGATGGAGGAGCAGGAGAGTACTTTCCCATTCTAGGCTGTAGGGCTGTATGCTTCAATTGATGCACACAGTGTAGGGAGACAAACCTCTAGTCCCTGCATGCAAGGGTGACTTTATAGGATGTTAAAAGAGAAAGGAGCCACCCTGAAAATGGAAACCCGGGGCAGCAGTCATGACACCAGCCTAAACAGAAACAGAGGAGAGGATTACAAGATAAAGAAACGGCATACTCAGTAAGTCATTAAATCAGCTGCAGAAAGTACTTAATGAAACTGAGCGTTTAATATCACTTTAAGGATTTGATAGATAAGGAGATGACAAATTTTTTTTTTTTTTTCAAGTTGCATGAATTGTGCAACAGTTGTGTGCTCATGCATGTAGAGCAGTAATCGCAGCCTTAGTGGGCTTTTCATTAAAATCTAGCTCTATCCAGAAAATGTACAGTATACATTAAACTGTGAATGGGATTGAACCATCCACATGCACTTACACCGGCCAATTTATAATCTCAAACAGACAAGCCCTTCTGGCAAAGATTGCCAGTCCTAAATTGCAACACTGCCAGTTCCGGCCTCATCTGGCTGTAAAATGGTATGCTGTATGTTAATGTTAGGTTAGGTTTGGAACTAAAACTGGTCATACAAAGTATCTTGGGTGTATATTTTAAATTTACTTGGATGGATCCGCCAAGCATTTTAGCAGCTCTTCTGTGTTATTACATTCATCAGCATTTCAGTACAAATGATACATTTTGGTGTTATTATGGTACACTGTCAAAGTTTGCTGAAAGATTTCTTAAAGTAGAACTAAAGGAAAAATCTTTTTTCATTTTAGATATACTAACCCCTGTATGTTTTTTTTGCCATCCACAGCCAAAACAGGAAGTGAGAGGAAATCCCTCCAAAGTGAGGGAAATCCTTGGTTGTCACCAGAACTAGTGTCCCCGTTGGAAGACTTATGCCTTGTACACACGGTGGGACATTCCGACCACAAAATCCGTCAGATTTTTTTCCAACAGATTTTGTCCGAAACTTGTGTTGCATACACACAGTTGCACAACGGAAAATCCGATCGTTCTGAACGAGGTGACGTACAACACGTACGTCGTGACTATAAACGAGCCAGTAGCCAATAGCTTCCGTCTCTTAGTTTATTCTGAGCATGCGTGGCACTTTGTCCGTCGGAATTGTCTACACATGATCGGAATTTATGCGATCGGATTTTGTTGTCGGAAAATTTAAGATCCTGCTCTCAAACTTTGTACGTCGGAAAATCCGGCAGAAAAAGTACGATGGAGCCCACACACGATCAGATCGTGTGTACAGGGCATTATCCTTTCACATGGGGTGGACTCCAATGAGATCAGCAGGGGATCTGTCTCCTGATTACCTGCTGATCAGAGCAGAGTGGGCAGATGAAGGCTCCGTGCCCTGTCAGGTTATGCAGAGCGGACCTGGACGGAACCTGGTCTGCTCTGTGGACCAGCAGATGTGAACGAACTCTGTGGTCTGTTTCCACAAGACTGCCCTCTAATCCGATCTGCCTATACCAGGAGTAGGCAACCTTAACCACTTACAGACCAGAAGATTTTCCTGCTGAATGACCAGGCCATTTTTTGCGATACGGCACTGCAACAATTTAACTGACAATTGCTGTACCCAAATAAAAATTATGTCCTTTTTTTCCCACAAATCGAGCTTTCTTTTAGTGGTATTTGATCACCTCTGTTTTTTTTTTTGTTTTTTTTTGCACTATAAACAAAAAAAGAGGGATAATTTTGAACAAAAAACAATATTTTTTACTTTTTGCTATAATAAATATCCCCAAAAATGTTTTTAAAAAACGAATTTCTTCATCAGTTTAGGCCGATATATATGCTTCTACATATACTTGGTAAAATAAAATTGCAATAAGCATATATTGATTGGTTTGCCCAAAAGTTATAGCTTCTACAAACTATAGAAAATATTTATGGCATTTTTATGGCATTTTATTGAAATTTTACTAGTAATGGTGGTGATCTGCGATTTTTAGTGGTACTAAGACATTTATTTACACACACAAATCGCCATTCTGGCTCCAAGATTGCGGGTGGCCAGCGGCGATCACCCTCACCGGCCACGTGCATTAGGTTGCCCCCAAATTCCACAGGCACACAAATGCGCCCCTGGCGGCTCTTAAAGGAGACAACATACCCATATGTTGTTTTGCGGAAACATGACACTTTGCCGACGTATATCGGCATGAGCCAATTGGCAAGTGGTTAAAGACGTGGAGATCTACCTAAACAACATGTGAGAAGTCAAAGATCACCAGGCACAATGTTGCCCAGTGTTTCCTTCTCATACCCGCTTTAAATTTTAATTGTCATACTACCGTGTTGCATTCGCGTGCATGGGGTTTAAATCAGGGGGAGGGAAGGCAACATATTGCCTCCTCACCACCTGTCAAACACACTCAGATCGCTTTATAAGGGAGCAGCAGTGCCTGCTGCACTTGTGAATGAGCCCTAAGTTTTGTTCCGCAGTGGCACCGTTAGGGCTCATAAACACTTAATGTTGGGGGGGGGGTAAAGCCCTGCAGTTGAGTTTGTCGCCCCCAATCCCTACTGCCTTAGCTGCTAAGGCAGCAGTCAAAGGTGTACACCCTAGATAGCAAGCAATTGAGCTGCAAGTTTGAAAATGACTTGCTTAGCTATTGCTAGACTTGCCAGGCTTCACATATTTGTTGCACAATTGCAGCAAGTCATTGCATGACTCCAGATCAACTTTCTTTGCAACCATTTTGCAAGTCTGCTGCAAGTTCTGGTTCAGTTATGTTGTGTAATAGTCATCCCACCACAGGGGTCCCTGTGACTTGAAGAGCTCTTGCTGTAGACTCACCAATGCAACCTTTCTCTTGCTAGAGACTTGCTATGCAAATCTGATACCAATTGGAAAAGTGTCAACTAGAACTTGTGCTTCAAGTGTTCTGCGAGTGTACAACTTGCCAGTGAAAATGTGCAGCAAGTTAACAGACTTAAGCTGGCCATACACCTATAGATTATCTGCAGATTTTCTATGGTTAGATGGAAAAAGTGTGAGATTCCACCATCCACACAGTTTAGCGAACATGGAGAAATCTGTTGCACTTTTTCCATCTAGCCATAGAAAATCTGCAGATAATCTATAGGTGTATCGCCAGCTTTACAATTCAAATACAAGTTGGTGGCAAGTTATCTTTGCTATCTGGGACATGCCACAGCAGGAATTAAGACGCCTGTTGCTTTTGGTGGGTGCCAAAGAACTAAAATGTTCACATGGTTCCAGGAGTGCTGATGGCAACACTGGGACTGGTAAGGTGGTCATCAGGAAAACTGTTACTTGCAGCTCTGGTCTAGTGTAGCAGCAATCAGGAACGCTGATTCTAACTACACTGGTCTGGCAACACTGTGGCTGGTGCAGTGGTGATTGGAGAATTGTGACTAGCTGCACTATTAGGGCTCATTCACACACGAGGTTGGGGGTGGTAAACCCTCATGGTTAGGCCACAGTTTTACTGCCCCCTCAATCGCTTTCCCCTTTAGCTGCAGAGGCAACGGTCAGGGGTGTACACATGCCATGGCTGCAATGCTTTGCTTCACAATTGTGGCAGGAATTATATCTCCTATACCCCCCCCCCCCCCCCATTGTGATCTATTCAAGTGAATGGGGTTGCTTGTGCATGGTCCAAGAGGTTAAAGCAGGTGGCGAGGAGGCAATACAATGATTCCTCATTGCCTGTCAAATGCTCTCTTAAGAGTGATCCGAATGTAACATGGATGGCTCCTCAGAGAGCATTGCCCATGTGAACAAGTTCTTATGGTGACATTGTGACTGCTGTGGTGGTGATTAGGGACACTGTGACTGGTGTGGTGGTGATCAGGGACGCTGTGACTGGTGTGGTGGTGATTGGAGACACTGTAACTGGTGTGGCAGTGATTAGGGATACTGTAACAGGTGTGGTGGTTTTTAGGGACACTGTGACTGGTGTGACGGTGATCCTGGACACTAACTAGTGTGGCAGTGATCAGGGACACTGTGACTGGTCTGGTGGTGATGAGAGACACTAACTGATGTGGCAGTGATCACAGACACTGTAACTGGTGTGGCTGTGATCAGGGACACTGTGACTGGTGTGGCTGTGATCAGGGACACTGTGACTGGTGTGGCTGTGATCAGGGACGCTGTGACTGTTGTGGTGGTGATCAGGGATGCTGTGACTGGTGTGGTGGTGATTGGGGACACTGTAACTGGTGTGGCAGTGATTAGGGATACTGTAACAGGTGTGGTGGTTTTTAGGGACACTGTGACTGGAGTGACGGTGATCCGGGACACTAACTAGTGTGGCAGTGATCAGGGACACTGTGACTGGTCTGGTGGTGATGAGAGACACTAACTGATGTGGCAGTGATCAGAGACACTGTAACTGGTGTGGCTGTGATCAGGGACACTGTGACTGGTTTGACGGTGATCAGGGACACTGTAACTGGTGTGACAGTGATTTGACGGTGATCGGGCACACTGTAACTGGTGTGAAAGTGATCGGGGACACTGACTGGTGTGGCAGTGATCAGAGACACTGTGACTGGTGTGAAAGTGATCGGGGACATTGTGACTGGTGTGAAAGTGATCGGGGACACTGTGACTGGTGTGGCAGTGATCAGGGACACTGTGACTGGTGTGGTGGTGATGAGAGACAATGTGACTGGTGTGACGGTGATCAGGGACACTGTGACTGGTGTGACAGTGATCAGGGACACTAACTGGTGTGTAAAAAAAATATATATATATATATATATATATACTTTTTTTTTTACATGCTTTCATCAGAGTAGAGCAGTATCACCATAGTGACACTGTACTACTCTGGGGAGGTGATCAGGATTTTTTTTATACACTGCGATTGCTTGTTATAGTGATGATCCCTATAACAGCAATATTTTTAATTGCTATGAACGGCTTTCATTCATGACTCTTGTTTACTATTCTGATGTTGTGATTGGCCACAGCTATCACATAGTACAGGGCTGCTATGACAGTAGTGAATAATGAATCATAAATTAAATCCATTCATGACTATAATTTATTTATTTGTAAGCAAGTGATCGCTGTGATTAATTACATGGTACCTGGGCCTGGTACCGATCACTCTGTTCAGCTAGTGGTAGTGGATCAAACCATTGCGCTCCAAGGGGTAGCGTGCAAGTTGGAGGACATCATATGACATCCACCCAGGATAAGAGAACACAGAGGTGGAGTGGGTGAAGGAAAGGTGGGTAAAGAAGCAGCAGATTTTGTGGAAGACAAGAAGCAGGCTGATAGAAGGATAAAGCACAGTGACAGAGAGATAAATTAATCTGTGCTGCTCCTGCTTTCACTGTCCAGACGCAGGCAGGGGCTGGTCCAGTACAGCCTGGGCTAAGAAGATGTGAGTTGAATGATTTTGGCCTTTGGACTGAGGTCATCTTGTGGCAGAAAACAAGAACTGCAGGGGAGAGGGCTGTGGATTTTTTTTTTAATGAGCTATTAATTTTCTTTTTGTTATTTTTGGCTGCAGTTCTGCTTTAGGAGCTGTGACAAATGTGCAGAGTAAAAAAACTGACTGCCATTCAGAGAGCTTTAACAAAGCGTGTCCGAAGCCTTGTTTTAAAGCAAGTATAAACTAGCTCTTATGCTGTGTACACACGGCCGGAATTTGACAGCAAAGGTCCGATGGGACGAATCAGTTGGACAATTTGACTGTGTGTGGGCTTCATCAAACCTTTGCTGTCAAAAAATCTGACTGACTTTAGATTCAGAACATGTTTCAAATCTTTCTGACGGACTTGAAAAAATCAGTTCGTCTGTATGTTAGTCCAATGGACGAAAATCAACGCTAGGGTAGCTATTGGCTACTGGCTATGAACTTCCTTATTCTAGTCAGATCGTACGTCCTCATGGTCAAATCCGTCGGACTTTGGTGTGATTGTGTGTGGCCAAGTCGTTCGGAAAGTCCGTCAGAAGTCCGCTGAAAGTCCGTCGGGAAGACCATCTCATCTGACCTAGTCTGATGGAAAGTCCGGTCGCGTGTACACGACATTAGGCCTTGAGTCTTTACAACCACTTTAAGCCCACTAGGGGGTGAAATACATCTGAGAGACCTCAACTGCAGGTGGAGAGCAGAGCTAAAGTCATCTTACATTACTTAGGGCTAGTTTACACTTGCTTCAAAACATGGCTTCGGACATGCTTTGTTAAAGCTCTCTGAATGCCAGTCAAAGCCCCTGTCACTAAATAAAATGATTAGCTTACAGTCCTATTTACACCTTGCTTTTGCTTGGTGCTTTGATGAGGCTTTGATAAGGCTTTGGTGGAGCTTCAATGGGCCTTCAATGGGGCATTGGGGAGGCGTTGGTGAAGCTTCCTGGGGCTTTGGTGGGGCTTCAAGCTAGCTTTGCAATAGACTTATATGGAGGCTTAGAAGATGTTTTGAAGCACCACTAAAGCTTCATGGGGTATGATTTTTTTAATCAAAACCAAGGCAAAGCAAAGCAAAAGCAAGGTGTAAACAGGCCTGTAAGCGAACCATTTTATTTAATGACAGGAGCATTGACTGGGGTTCAGAAAGCTTTAACAAAGCGTGTACAAAGCCTTGTTTTGAAGCACGTGTAAACAAGCCGTTAATATGTGTTGAAGCCGAAGCAAGTATAAATGAGCCCTTACTGGTTTACCTTTTGTCATGGTGAGTCGGTGTACTGGCTCTGTTGCCATTTTTCTGTAGCAACTTGTTTTCACCTTTTTTTTATTTTTTGGTTGCATTTAAGTGCTGCTAAGCTCCTCCAGCATGTTTGAAGCCACGTCCTGTCTAAATCCATGTACTTGAGGAATAAATGCAGGCCATTTCTCAGGATAGGCTTCCTAATAATGGCAATAGAGTATATATAATCTTAATTGAAAGCTTATATTACAATACATTTTTTCTTTTTTTTTTTAAATATGCTTTATTTTTATATAAAATATATAAAAAACAAAATACTTAATCGGGGTACATTCCATCCTGTACTGCGACGCAGCGCATGAATACACTACATATCATCCAATAAATACATTCACCCTGTGGTATGATGCCTAATATGATGTGTGGAGCAAAGTTCTCTGAGCCATCACATCATGCACGAGCATTGACTGAGACACATTACTGAGTTTGCGGCGCAATGTTTGACGTGCAGTGCCTGGGTTAGATCCTTGCCCCGCAGGTCCTACGTGGCACTAAAACAAAGCATGCATCATTCCAAACATTTCAAAAACAATTCAATAAGCAATGGGTGTGATGGTGAGTAGGACAGATAAATAAGGGAGGGGGGAAAGAATTCACAGGCCTGAAGCTTTAGTGAAAGGACAAAGACACACAAGGGAGAGTGGGGAAAGGGGAAATCTTTCAGACATCCTATTTCTCTTTGAAGTCCATCAGGTTATAGTCTATGAGCAGACTGTGGGCCAGTCTGTGACAGTCCTCAATGGACATCCTCTCCCGCTGGTGGATAAGGCGCACACCATAAAGTGTCCTTAAAGCAACACATCACTCGCCAGGCACCATCAATGTCCACCTGAGTAAAAGTCCCACCGAACAGTCCATTCATTCAGCACAACAAAGTGTGTGATGGCAGTCTGTGGCAGAGAGTCCTTGAGCTCTGGCTCCAGGGCCCTCAACAGGGCACTCCTAGCAAATGTGCAAAGCAGTTTCCTCCTTGATGATGCAGAATGGGCAGTGCCTGTATTACAATACAGTAGCACAACTTGAAGTCAGGGACAGAGTGTTGTCACTCTACAATAGGAAGTGACTGAACAAGGACATTTATGGCAGAATTAATGCTGCTTATGAAGGTAACAGACCTAAAGTGACACTGTAAGGCAGTCCATAGATGGGTCGAATTTCAAAAGAATTTTCTTTCAAAATCTTATCTAAGAATTTTCTTTCATATTTCGCACCATTAGTGGGCTGCAGCAATGGTCGATTTTAGTGCAGTAATCAAATTTGAGTAATCGGACAGATTGGACATTTTTTGAAAAACAAACGATTTTCTAATCAATCATGGGATAATTGTGCGAGAAATGTAATCGAAAAAGAAATGTGCATATGGAAAATTCCCGGAAAGAAAAGAACATTCCCAGCCAGGAAAATTATTTTCTGTAGCAACATGAGGTGAAATTGATGGCTTGGCCGAATTTAGAAATCAATGGTGGCTCCATCGGATCACAGCATTTTCAAAAGAAAATTATTTCGAAATTCGACCATATGGCCAGTCTAGGGCTTGAAAAAATAATTAGAATAGCTGTTGTTCTTGCCTCTCCAGAGGCTAGGGTCTCCAATTTTTGCTAATTCCAGTGCTGCAATCTCCACCAGACTTCTGGTCTGGCTGTACTTCTGTATGCCTGTGTCTCCCACCATGCACTGTGGTATCATCCTCTATCATGTTACTACAGGACACAGCAGTGATATAGTGGTTGTAGGCTAACAAGTTGACTATAGGGTTTGTCTTGGATTTAGGTGTTCAGTATCACTGTTAATTATTTCAACTATATTGTGATTTTGGTGTGCTGAAAAGAGTTAATATACAAAGCACTCAAAAATACTGTATAGATTTGTTATGGGTCCCACAAGCAGCACATGTAATCCTAAACCTTGTTATGACTAGGGCAGCAGTATGTCCAATAATTCACTCTAATGAAAATGTCTATGGCTGTGTGTATACTGTATTTTATAGTCTACTCATTGTGAAGGAAAAAAATACTGAAGCTCTCTCTACAAATTACATCTCTCTCTCTGGATCATGGATCGTTTTGGTTATTAAAAGAAAAAAACATTTTTTGTTAGATTAATTGCTTGCCGGCCAGCTGCTGCCAGGTCGGCACGATCCCACAAGCCATCGTAGCTGTACGTCGGCTCCTTTAAGCGGGATAGCAGGCACGCCGGCCACATGCGATCGCGGGCACGAGAGGTAAACACACAAATCCCTGTTCTGTGAGGAGAGGAGATTCAGATCGTGAGCTCCTACTAGCTACTAACCATGATCTGTCACTTCCTATAGTCAGTCCGTCCCCCCACAGTTAGAACACAGTTAACCCCTTGATCACCCCCTAGTGTTAACCCCTTCCCTGCCAGTGACATTTACACAGTAATCAGTGCATTTTTATAGCACTGATCACTGTATAATTGTCAATGGTCTCAAAAATGTGTCAAAAGTGTCCGATCTGTCTGCCATAATGACGCAGTCCTGATAAAAATCGCAGATCACCACAATTACTAGTAAAAAAACAATAATAATAAAAATGCCATAAATCTATCCCCTATTTTGTAACTTTCTTAATCATACATCACGGGACACAGAGCTATAGTAATTACTATGTGGGTTATAGGCCACCTTCAGGTGATGGACACTGGCACACCCTCAGACAGGAAGTCCACTCCCTATATAACCCCTGCCACTACTGGGAGTACCTCAGGTTTTTCGCCAGTGTCATAAACCGGATGTGACCAGAACTGTGTGACTGCGACAGAGTAAACCAAACATAAGTAGGTTAAAGTAAGTGATTTTATTAAAATAAATGCATATAATGTGAATACACCACCATAACAAAACAGAGTGAGAATACCAAATGACAGTGACAACCAACCAGTATATATAAGGGGATACCAGAATTGTAGTCAAGCCAGGCCAGGGTCATAAACAGGAGGTCAGCAGATGGGGGGCCAAGGAGAAAGAGATCAGTTTGCAGGACAAGGTTCCAGGGATGCAGGAATAGACAGGATCGGGTACAACAGGTTCAGGATGCAGGAATCAAGGTTCAGGTTCAGGATCAGGATCAGGATCAGAATAACAGGATGCAGGTCAGGGCTCAAGGACAAAACCAAGGCAAACATGTGAGTGCTTGCCAGGTATTTATAGGCCCGTGATTGGCCTCAAGTGACACCTAATTGCAGGAGGTGCTGTCTGCTCCACACTGCCAGGATCCATCCACTGGTGGACACCAGTACTGCAGCCCAAAGACATAACATCAGCAGGGAAAAGCTCTCCTGACAGTTCCAAACTGCCAGGAGACACCTGCTTGTGGACCTCAGTACTGCATGCCAAAAGACAGATATTACCAGCGGATGGAACATTTCCTGACAGCCAGTATCTTAGGTGTTGGTCATGAGTAAAGATGTGCGGTGCTGAGCTCCACTGGAGCAATCATTGCTGGGGCTAGCTATGCAGCCAGATTCAAAGTGTCTTTTTAGGCCGAACTGAATGGTACACAGGCCTTGTGGCGGAAGAAATGAGGTTTAGCCCGTAACACTTCTTTTTTTAGAGAGCTGGACCCTGGGATCCAGTGCTTTGGTTTTTTCAGCCATAAAGCTTCCTGGTGGGGTCTTTTATGGGTCCAGGAGTGTGGATCCCCCGATAAAAAGGGGCCCCGGTTCCTGAAGTTTTTTGAATGGAGCCCACCATGAGGGGTAAGTGGAGATTTCTAAAGAATTTTAAATTCTCTTATGAATTGTCCCCTTTAACAATTAAATGTTGTCATGCCTAAAAGTCACCACTGGGGGCTGTATAGAGCTCGTACCTTTTCATGTTTTCCTCAAGGTTCAGGCTGTGTCAGCAGAAGCTGAAGATTCCCTCCAGCTAGCAGCTCAGGCCTCCAGTAAGATTGAGGGGGATTTTCTTTCACCCCCACCTGGACAAGCTCTCCCCCTCTCCTTGGAGAGGGGGGAAGCCAGAACGATCCGCGATGCCGCTCCATTTTGCATGGCCCCTGCACAGCGGTTTTTGTCACCAGGTTATTGGAAAAGAGAGGGGGGGGCGCGATGACAGAGGGGCGGGGCTTATCGTGGCGTTGGCATGCGGCAACATCCAGCGTGGGTGTATGTTTTAAAAGCACCATTTTTGCTGGCTGCAGCTGTCGGAGGGACACAAGAGCAAAAAGGGGCATGTAAGAGGTTTGGTGACAAAGGCATTCCCTTGGCACATTTACTAAAAGCATCAAGCTAAGCGTTAATAGCAGCGGCAGTTGCTGGACTATTGCTCAAGCAGTGGATGCAATTTTGTCTGGTAGTACCTCTGCATTTGTGCATCTGCTATGGTCAGAAGGGGAGGTAGAAACACCTAAAAAAAGGGCTCAAGAGGGACTCCTTCAAACTCAAAAAAAACTAAACTCATCTCTACAATGGCATCCTCCCCTGAGAGGTCTGAAGTGGCTGGTCAGCGTGAGCCATCATGGCGATCAGGTGTTGCAACTGTTGCCAACACTGCAGCCGCTGTCTATGTTACTGAAGAGGTTTTTTTCTCAACCATATTAGGATTAGAGCAGAGGTTAGTGGCTTTAATCGCATTCCCAGAGTGGGACTAAGTGCGATAAGTCTCCTTCCATTCCCCAGGACCCTCAGACTGAGGAACCGGGGGCGGGAGATAATGAATTTTTCTCAGGGGACTGGGTAGAGACTGATGACTCCTCTTCTGAGGGGTCAAATGCTGAAGGATCAGGTTCTCAATCTGAAAGATTGATGGACCAATCTCTTACTGAATTGGTCCGCTCCACATTTATGCTACCCTTAACTGAGTCGGTTGATAAACCTACTTTTTGTTTGGGTTCACTAAAGCCTCCCCAAGCTGTGCATGCTTTTCCTGTCCATTCATTGCTGGAAAAAAACATATCTATTCTGAGTGGGAACACCCAGATACCATTTTTATCCTCCTAAAAAGTTTTCAACACTTTATCCTATGGAGGAAAAGTTTAATTAAAAAAATGTGAGATATCAGCAATTGACGCTGCTATATCCTCTGTGAATAAAAGTTTGACCAGCAGACAATGCTCAAATGCTTAGGGATCCAACGGATAAAAAGTTGGAATTCCTATTAAAGAACACTTTCTCTGGCAGGTTCAGTAACAGCAATTGGTGTATGTCAAACCAGTTTAAACAGTTTAAACAAGTTCTCAAGGTTATTCCTGATCAGCAGGCCCAAGATTTGGCCAAGCTACCAGGGGCATTATGTTTTGCAATAGATGCTATGAGAGATTCTATTCTCCAGGCCTCGCGCCTTATGCTTGGGCTGGTGCATATGCATAGAATACTATGAAAAATTGAAAAATTGGTCAGCCGAAGCACCATGCAAAAAGCTCCTGGCTATTTTTCCTTTTTGCGGTGAACGGCTGTTTGGGGATGATTTGGATAAATACAGCCAAAGAATTTCTAATGGGAAAAATACCCTTTTGCCAGTTAGGAAAAGGAGTAAGCGTACCGTATATACTCGAGTATAAGCCGAGATTTTCAGCCTCTTTTTTGAGGCTGAAAGTGCCCCCCTCGGCTTATACTCGAGTCATCGCTGTCTGCCCGCTCGATCAGCGTGTCGAGCAGACAGACAGCGGCCATTCTATTCAAAAGCCGCGCCTCCGGCTCCGCCTTCGCCTGTGATAGGCGGAACACTGAATTTCCCAGCAGCCTGTGTTCCGCCTATCACGGACATCGTATCATCCTCGTACTACGGACGAGGATGATACGACGTCTGTGATAGGCGGAACACAGGCTGCTGGGAAATTCAGTGTTCCGCCTATCACAGGCGAAGGCGGCGGCGCAGCTTTTGAACTTTACAATGGCCGCCGACGAAGAGGGCACGGGACGGCACGGCACGGGACGGGACGGGACGGGGGCAAGGCAAGGCACGACACGGGACGGATGCAAGGAGGCAAGGCACGGCACGGGACGGAGGCAAGGAGGCAAGGCACGGGACGGAGGCTCGGGACAAAGGTAGGCTGGACACACACACACACACACACACACACACACACACATGGATGGAGACACACACAGGGATGGATGGATGGATGGATGGAGACACACACACACAGGGATGGATGGATGGATGGATGGAGACACACACACACAGGGATGGATGGATGGATGGATGGAGACACACACACACAGGGATGGATGGATGGATGGACACACACACACACAGGGATGGATGGACGGACACACAGGGATGGACGGACACACAGGGATGGACGGACACACAGGGATGGACGGACACACAGGGATGGACGGACACACACACAGGGATGGACAGGCATGTCTCACCCTCGGCTTATACACGAGTCAATAAGTTTGCCAGTTTTTTTGGGGGTAAATTGGGGGCCTCGGCTTATATTCGGGTCGGCCTATACTCGAGTATATACGGTAATTCATTTAAACGAGCCTCTACTCCAGTGCCAGGAGCATCAGCCTCCAGGCAGTCAGGACAGCCTCCACCATCAAATTCAAGAGGTAAACCTCAGGGTCAACCCCAGGGACAAAAGAAGTCCTGGGGAAGGAACCCTACAAAAAAATATACCAAATCCTCCTTATGAAGGGGCGCCCCTGCTCACTCGAGTGGGGGGAAGACTTCTGCGGTTCTCAAGGGTCTGGCAGGAAGAGTGTCAAGAGAAATGGGTGGCTTCCTCAATAACTCTAGGGTACAAACTTGCAGTTTTGAGAGTCCCTGTTTCCTCGTTTTCTCAGATCAAACGTTCCCAGGGATCCAGAGAAAAATAAGTCTCTCTTTCAAGCATTGGACCATCTTTTGTCTCAAACGGTGATATCGGCAGTCCCCATGGAAGAGCAGGGGTTGGAGTTTTATTCAAACCTTTTCAGGGTACCAAAACCAAATGGAGATGTCAGACCCATTCTAGATCTCAAAGATCTAAACCGGTTTTTGAATATCCACTTTTTTTTTGCATGGAGTCAATTCGATCAGTAGTCTCCATCCTACAAGGTGGAGAACTTTTAGCGTCAATCGACATCAAGGATGCATACCTCCATGTACTGATTTTTCCTGCTCACCAGAAATATCTACCTTTCGAGATAGAAAACCTTCATTTCCAGTTTGTAACTCTGCCTTTCGCTCTAGCTACTGCACCTTGAGTATTTACAAAGGTTCTGGCCCCTCCTCTAGCCTCAGTTGGTGGTTGATAACCAAGAATCTGAAGAAGGGAATATCCTTCCTACGAGTTTCCTGGAAAGGTGGTAACAGCGGATACCAGCCGGTCGGGTTGAGGAGCAGTCCTGGAAGAGGCGACTGTCCAAGGGAAATGGTCCAGATCAGAAAGGACCTTGCTCATCAATATTCTAGAAATGTAGGCAGCGCGCTTGGCACTGAGGGCCTGGACATTCAGGTTATGGAATTGTCCTGTCAGGTTCCAATCCGATAATGCCACAGCAGTGGCCTATATCAATCACCAAGGGGGCACGAGAAGTCGTGCAGCCCAGAGAGAGATGAATTATATCCTAACTTGGGCAGAAAACAATGTACCTTGCCTATTGGCAGTCTTCATTCCAGGAATATTGAATTGGCAGGCAGACTATTGAGTCACCAACAGTTGTTCCCAGGAGAATGGTCTCTTCACCCCGATATCTTCCTGACAGTAAGTCAAAGATGGGGACGTAGATCTGTTTGCATTGAGGTTCAACAAAAAGATTGACAACTTTGTGTCAAGAACAAAAGATCCCCTAGCTTGCTAAACAGATGCCTTGGTATTCCCATGCAATCAGTTCACTGATTTATGCATTACCTCCTGTTCTCCTGCTTCCACAACTTCTTCGCATGATCAAGCAGGTAGGAAAGTCATTGATTCTTGTGGCCCCAGCATGGCACAGGAGATATTGGTATGCAGAGATCATAAAGATGGTGGTAGGGGACCCATGGACCCTACCACCACGTCCAGACCTTCTCTCGCAAGGTCCGGTATTCCATCCTACCTTACAAATGCTAAATTTAACGGTTTGGCTATTGAGACCCACATTCTAAAGAAGCGTGGGCTGTCAGGTTCAGTGGTATCTACCTTGGTTAATGCAATGAAGCCAGCCTCCAGAATCATATATTATAAAGTCTGGAAGGCATATGTCTCCTGGTGTGAATCCAGGGTTTGGCACCCCAGGAAGAATGTCATAGGTAGAATCCTTGACTTTCTGTAAATAGGGTTAGAAATTAAGCTGGCCTTGGATACTATCAAAGGCCAGGTCTCTGTCTTATTGGTATTATTTCAGTGACCACCTGCGTCGCATTCTTTGGCTCATAGCTTTATTCAGAGGGTAATGCGGCTTAATCCTCCAGTTAGGTCACCCCTGAACCCTTGGGACTTGAATTTAGTTCTGTCAGCATTACAGAAACAGCCTTTTGAGCCGATACGACATATTACCTTAGTCCTTTTGACAAGGAAACTAGTTTTTGTGGTAGCCATATCTTCTGCAAGAAGGGTATCAGAGTTGGCTGCTCTTTCTTGTAAATAGACATATTTAATTATTCACAAGGATAAGGTAGTATTGTGTCCTCATCCTAACTTTCTACCGAAGGTAGTGTCTAGTTTTCATTTAAACCAGGATATTGTTCTACCTTCATTTTTTTTCCAGAACGGAAGAAAAGTCACTACATTCTCTTGCTGTGGTGAGAGCAAAGTCTACTTGAAGGCGACTGCTCAGATTCAAAAAAATTATGTTTTGTTTTGTATTGCTTGAAGGTCCTAAAAGAGGACAGGCAGCATCGGAATCTACTATTTCTAAATGGATTTGACAAGTAATTGTTCAAGCTTATGGTTTAAAAAGGAAGATTCTACCTTTTCAAATCAAAGCGCACTCCACAAGGGCTGTTAATGCTTTATGGGCAGTGCACCATCAAGCCTCCATGGCTCAAATCTTCAGTCCATACATTTACCAGATTCTATCAGGTGGATGTAAAGAGGCTTGAGGATATCATCTTTGGGCACAGTGTGCTGCAGGCAGCAGTATAAGTCCTCTGATCTCATGGTGCTCTAATTTTGTTGTGTCTCCTCCCCTTCAGTTGGCATTGCTCTGGGACATCCCACATAGTAATTACTATGGCTCTGTGTCCCGTGATGTACAGTTAAGAAAATATGATTTTTATAATAGCTTACCTGTAAAATCCTTTTCTTTGAAGTACATCATGGGACACGGAGGTCCCTCCCCTCTTTCTGGTATACACGTGTATTGCTTTGCTACAAAAACTGAGGTACTCCCAGTAGTGGGAGGGGTTATATAGGAAGTGGACTTCCTGTCTTAGGGTGTGCCAGTGTCCATCACCTGAAGGTGGTCTATAACCCACATAGTAATTACTATGGCTCTGTGTCCCATGATGTACTTCAAAGAAAAGGATCTTACAGGTAAGCTGTTATAAAAATCCTATTTTTGCGCAAAACCAAACAATATACGCTTATTGCAATTTTTATTACCAAAAATACGTACTGTAGAAGAATACATATTGGCCTAAAATGAGCAAAAAATTCGCTTTTAAAAAAAATAAATGGGGATATGTATTATAGCAAAAAGTACAAAATATTGTGTTTTTTCAAACTTTTTTTTTGTTTATAGCGCAAAAAATAAAAAACGCAGAGATGATAAAATACCACCAAAAGAAAGCTCTATTTGTGGGGAAAAAAAGGACGTCAATTTTGTTTGGATACAGTGTCGCACGACTGCACAATTGTCAGTTAAACTGACAAAGTGTCGTACTGCAAAAAATGGTCTGGTCATTGAGCAGCCAAATCTTCTGGGGATGAAGTGGTTAAGCAGCTAAGTATCAGTTGTAGAATGATTTGTTTGCAACGGATGTGTTCAATTTTAAATTTCTTAATATTTTGTAATGTCATACTATTTAGTATTTTAATAAGATATGACTTTCTACGTACGCAAAATATTTTAAAGAGGAAGTAAACCCTGACTGATTGTTACAATCACTGGGACACCCCACAATACATAATTAAAGGGGTTTCACTTACCCGTCAAGGCGCAGGGCAGCTTAGTGAACTAAGAGCTCAATCTTCACCCATCATGGCGGGTTCCTGTCACTTGAGGACCTTCAAGGACTGGGTACCCTTTTCCTATTTAGGGTCCACTCCATTGGACCTGTACAGCACCCTGCAGGAATGCCTTAGCGCTGTGGTGTCCAGGATTCCACTATGCAGGGTCAATCACCCAGAGGCCGCATTACAGGCAAAACCTCGCAGGATCTTGAGTCTTCTTTGTGAGGCTCGGTTACCATTTTTTCTAAGCATATAAAGCCTGTGTCAAATCGATCCAATTGGTCAATCCCTTGACTCATTTAAGAGCCGTTTGTGGGACTAGAGACCTGGAGCTCAGAGAGCTCAAACAACTGTGCCATCCACCTTGCAGACACTGGTAAAAAACTGAAGTACTTCCTGTATAGAAGGGGTTATATAGGGGATCACTTCCTAAAGACCTTTGGTCTACCAGTGTCCATTCACCTGGAGATGAAGTATAACACAGTAGGTAATGAATATTAGCCTAACTCTCATGTCCCATAATGTATTAAAAAGAAAACAGGGGTTTTGTTAGCATGCATTTGCGAACACATGCGTAAGCTGCAAGGACTTTTCAAAGCATCCTGTGTATCCTTGCAGTCCTAAATGCTACTGAATTCATGAGCATCTTCCCAGTGGGAGCACATGCATTCAATGGATAGATGAGGGAACAGGAGCACACTGGACACCCAGCAATAGCACAGTGGCAGCAAAGGTGCCCAGTGTGACCCCGGACCATATTTACACCAGAAACAAACAAATGGCCCCTGTCCCCACTTATAACTGGCCTTCACAGCAAGGAGCACATGGAAGGACAAACGCATAAAAGACAAAAACAGAACATTCCATAGCTCAACTCACCAACCAGTCTGCTGAGCAACCAGATTAACCTGTCCAACATTCTGCGTCATCAGTTCTTCTCCGCTCCACCGATCTTCCTGCTGTCTGGGCCATCCTGTGTGCCGGGGCCCCTTACAGAAGGACTGGTGCCCCCCCCCCCCCCCATCAGCAGCTCTGCCTCCTGGCAATAACCTTGGGAATGTTGAGGATTCCAAATCTCACGAGTGGTGTCAGCCCTTGTAGTGCAGAAGATAGTGCTTAAGATAGTATTTGTTCTAACTTTTTCCCCACAGGTACATTTGAGCACAACTATTATACAGCACTTAGAAAGGGTAAGAATGCTCTGATCTAATGAGCGGGCCATGCATTCTTTTGCATGGTGAGCACTAAAGCCAAAATATTGGCAAAACTGTATATTTAGTAGTGGATTGGGAAGAGTTAAAACTAGGGATACACCGAAATTTCGGCTGCCGAAACATATCGGCCGAAAATGCCCTTTTCGCCAATTTGCCGAAAGAGAAAAACGGCCGACAATGGAGCCGAAAATGGGGCGGGCCTGGGCTCCGCCCCTGACCCTGGTGCTGCCCATCATGGGGGTGTCCTATAGCGCAGGACAGCTGCTTCCACAGCCTGTTTGATCACAGCGCTGGGAACATCAGAGCTTTCATTTCAATAGCTGTGTGTTCCCGGCCGTGCGCCATCACATACAGCCCTTCCCCCGTTTGGGGAACTTTGATTGATAGACAGATCATCCATCCAATCCTGGGACGGGTGATCTGTCTATCAAAGTGCCTGGACAAGGGGGAGGGGCTGTATGCGACAGCGCGCGGCCGGGAACACACAGCTATTGAAATGAAAGCTGTGATGTTCCCAGCACTGTGATCAAACAGACGGCGGAAGCGGCTCTCCTCTCTCTTCCCTTGAGTGGCTGGCTGCAATGGGGGCACACTCTGGCTGGCTACAAAATGGGGACACTCTGGCTGGCTGCAAAATGGGGCACACTCTGGCTGGTTGCAAAATGGGGTACACTCTGCCTGGCTGCAAAATGGGGACACTCTGCCTGGCTGCAAAATGGGGACACTCTGCCTGGCTGCAATGGGGACACTCTGCCTGGCTGCAAAATGTGGACACTCTGCCTGGCTGCAAAATGTGGACACTCTGCCTGGCTGCAAAATGGGGACACTCTGCCTGGCTGCAAAATGTGGTCACTGTGCCTGGCTGCAATGGGGACACTCTGCCTGGCTGAAAAATGTGGACACTCTGGCTGCAAAATGGGGACACTCTGTCTGGCTGCAAAATGGGGCACACTCTGTCTGGCTGCAAAATGGGGCACACTCTGTCTGGCTGCAAAATGGGGCACACTCTGGCTGGCTGCAAAATGGGGCACACGCTGGCTGGCTGCAAAATGGGGCACACTCTGCCTGACTGCAAAATGGGGCACACTCTACCTGGCTGCAAAATGGGGCACACTCTGGCTGGCTGCAAAATGGGGCACACTCTGGCTGGCTGCAAAATGGGGCACACTCTGGCTGGCTGCAATGGGGGACACTCTGGCTGCATCTGACGGGCACTGGTGAGGCTGCATTGATCTCTTGTATCATGTGTGCAGTCTCTGACCATCTCCTGTACCGTGTCCCCAGTCTCTGACCATCTCCTGTACCATGTCCTCTGTCTCTGACCATCTCCTGTACCATGACCCCAGTCTCTGACCATCTCCTGTACCATGTCCCCAGTCTCTGGCCATCGCCTGTACCATGTCCCCAGTCTCTGACCATCTCCTGTATAAAAATACTTTATTTTAAATATGTTTCGGTATCGGTGCTGTTTCGGTATCGGTTTCTGTTTTCGGCCTAGTGTATTTTTCATTTTTGGTATCGGTTTCGGCACCAAAAAACCCATTTGGTGCATCCCTAGTTAAAACCTCTGCCATTTTTTGTTACGTCGCTCCTTCTCCTTATGACTACACAGAAATGGAGCAAATCACTCCAAAGGAGACACAGACAGAAATAAAAACACAAAATTCTAACCACACTCTTTAAAAGAAAGTGTATAATAAATATTTTGACAGTTTTAAGAGCTATTAAAAATGAGTGTTTGCCATGTATTTCCCCTCTGTTTATGAGCTGCTGTGGACCCTTTTTTGGTTGGAGACTCATCATTACTTGTGTATGTGGTAGGAAGGGTCAATAGATGGTGCCCCCCCCCCCCTCCAGTATGTATGATGCATGTATGTTTTTAGCCCCCAAGTGCATAACTTTACATTTATCAACATTAAACCTCATTTGCCACATAGTTGCTCAATAAAAACAGTCCACTGAGGTCAATATATAGTGCCTTATAGTGTATGTGTCAACCAGTTATGGTAAGAGTACCCATCCTCTTATCTGTGTTTATTAGCCCTTCAATTAGAGGTTATTTGGATTGCAAGCTGGTGATAGAAGATACAGTCTCTTGAGTGGACTCCTACATGTGGACACTCATCACTTTGTTTTCATTTTATTTTTAGCACTACACTTCAATTTTAGTTTCTATAGTTACTTGGTAAAGACTTTGAACCCTTTTTTAAATATGGGCACCACATTGGTCTTACGCCAATCCAGTGGTACCATTCCAGTCATTAAAGAGTCCCTAAAAATGAGAAACAATGGCTTTGAAATGACAGAGCTCAATTCTTATAGGATCCGTGGGTGTATGCCATCTGGTCCAGGTGCTTTATTTGCCTTTAGACATGTGCTGTTCATGACAAATTTTTCATTATTCTGAGATTCGGATATATCCAAATACCCGAATTACAGTATAAACAGAGGTTACCGAATGCTCCGAATAACAACATAAAATTCATCCAATTTCGAAAATTCTAATTGAAATTTGAATCGAACTTTACATCGCATTCCATTTGAAAATTCGAACTGTAAACATATTTCTGAAATCAAAGACTGTGTGTGCTATTAGTGTACTATTTCGAAATAAAGCTGTTTTTGTTAAGCCAAACGTGATTTAAAGAGTCATTGTAATTATTATTTTTCTTTTGTTCACTTTTCCGCATTTGAATTGGAAAAAATATAACATTTTGGTTTTAAGCAATTCAAGATTTATTAATCTGAACGCACCTGGACCAGATGGCATACACCCACGGATCCTAAAAGAATTAAGCTCTGTCATTTCACAAGTTTTCTTTTTTTTTTTTTCTCACAAAGTTGTCACTAAATGATCTATTGATCAAACATGCCATGGTCATGTGTGAACTTATGCCCCAACATTCTGCTTCTTCTCCTGAGTACAGGGATACCACATGTGGGAGACTTTTTGGGAGCCTAGCTGTGCACAGGACCACGAAAACCAATCACTGCCTTCAGGCTTTCTAAGAGCGTAAAATGGTGACTTCACTCCTCACTACCTATCACAGTTTCGGAGGCCATGATATGCCAAGATAGGTCACACCCCCCCCCCCCCCCCAAATTACGCAAAAAGTTGGCACCCCAAGCTAGTTGCTGAGAGGCATGTTGAGTCCATAGAATATTTTATATTTTGCCACAAGTTTTGGGAAAATGACAAAAACTTTTTTCTTTTTTTCACAAAGTTGTCACTAAATAATATATTGCTTAAACATGCCATGGATATATGTGAAATTACACCCCAAAATGCATTCTGCTGATTCTCCTTTGTAGGAAGACACCACATGTGAGACTTTTGGGAACCTAGCTGTGTACAGGACCCTGAAAACCAATTACTGTTTTCAGGATTTCTAAGGGCGTAAAATGGTGATTTCCCTCCTAACTACCTATTACAGTTTCAGAGGCCCTGAAATGTCAAGATAACACAACCCCCTTCCCCCGAAATGACCCAATTTTGGAAAGTAGACACCCCAAGCTATTTGCTGAGGGGCATGGTGAATATTTTGCAGATCTTGATTTTTGTCACAAAGTTTTGAAATTTGAAAAAAAAAAGTTTCCTCTTCTTTCTTCATTTTCAAAAACAAATGAGAGCTGCAAAATACATACCATGCCTCTTAACAAATAGCTTGGGGCGTTTCAAAATGGGGTGATTTATGGGGGTTTTGTGCTATCTTGACATTTCAGGGCCTCTGAAACTAATAGGTAGTGAGGAGTAAAATCACCATTTTACGCCCTTAGAAATGTGGTATCCTTGTACTCGGGAGAAGCAGAAGAATGTATTTATGTATTTTATGTATGTAATTCCACATACACTCATGTCATGTGTGAGCAATATATGATTTAGTGACAACTTTGAGTAAAAAATGTTTTTTTAATTTTCCCAAAACTTGTGGCAAAATTTAAAATATTCCATGGACTCAACATGCCTATCAGCAAATAGCTTGGACTGTCTACTTTCCCCAAAAAAAAACTTTTTTGAATTTTAATGCACTAAAACACACTATATTGACCAAATGTTTGGTAAAATATAAAAGATGATCTTATGCCGAGTACATAGATACCAAACACAACATGCTTTAAAATTGCACACAAACGTGGAGCGGCGACAAACTACATACATTTTTAAAAGCCTTTAAAAGTCTTTACAGGTTACCACTTTAGATTTACAGAGGAAGTCTACTGCTAAAATTACTGCCCTCGATCTGATGTTCATGGTGATACTTCACATGCATGGAGCAATTGCTGTTTACATATGCGATCGCCATTGCACATGAGCATGGGTGGGCAGGGGTGCTTTGTTTTGTTTTTTTGCTTTTATATTTATTATTATTGTTCTCACAGGGAATGTAAATATCCTTTATGATAGTAATAGGTAATGAAAGGTACTCTTTTATTTAAAAAAATGGGGTCTAGATTGGTGTGATAAAATGCTTTCCCAATGGCACTGTTTACATCCGGCGAAACTTATATCATGAAATGTTCGTAGCTTCTGCTTTCTTAGGCCATAGAGATGATTGGAGCCATTCTGGTCTTCGATCAGCTCTATGGTCAGCTGGCGTAACCATCTGCTGAATTCTCAGGTTCCCTGGTGAGACAGGAGAGCCTGAGATAACCATGGAAGGTGGCGAAAGGGGGGTACGTTCCCTCCCACTGCTTGTAAAAGCAGTCTAGCGGCCAAGTAGCTGTTAGGATTGCTTTTACATAAAATCTGACCGCTGGCTGAAAATAGCGATACCAAGATGATACCTAAACCTGCAGGCATCATTCTGGTATTACTACTCAAAGTTCAACAACATACCAGTACGTTGCTGGTCCTTGTTGGGCATATATTGTAATGTTCTTTTTTTTCATGCAGCCTGTGGGCCGAAGGAAAAGAGAGATTGATCTGTGGGTATGCCCACCATTAAAATACCACCCTGCATACATCCACTTCTAATGATGGGCATACATGCACCATTTTTTTTAACTGTGGTGGTGAAATCACCTCCTACAGCAAAGTTATGTATCGTGAGAGCAAACACTGTTGCTGTCAGGATAAATAAACCAGTGCTGCAACTGAATGGCGTACCTGAAAAGAAAAAAATGGTTAATAATAAAACACACACAGTAAAGTATAAAAGAATTACATACCTGAAAAGCAAACATGTTAAAACATAGTAACAATAAAACATTACAGTTAAAAAATACAGTAAAACAGAGCAGAACAATAGAGCAAGAACAATAGAGAGAGAATAGAGAGAGAAGAACAATAAAAGAACAACAATTGTTGGCTTTTTTATTTATATATATTTTTTACACTTTTATTTGTAACTGTAAGGCCGCGTACACACGCGGGGACTGTCTGCCGAAACTAAGTTCGTCAAACAGTCCGCTCAAACTTTTGAATGAACGAACACGCCCACACACGGCACTTTTTGAGCGGACAAATACGGCAAACTTTGTTCGTCGTACTAAGTCCGCGCAACTTTTGAAATGAACGGACTCGCCCACACACGAGGCAACAGTCCGCTGATTTCGAGCGCGTGTGCAGGTAGGCGGGGCCCGCGACGTAGAAAAAAATCGGCGTGGGGGTCCCCCCAAAGTCCACAACAGACCCTTGTCCGAGCACGCTACCCGGCCGGCCAGCAAAGGGGGGCGAGCGAGCGCGTCCCCCCTCCCGAGCCGTACCAGGCCGCGTGCCCTCAACATGGGGGGTGCCTTGGGGAAGGGGGGGGCCGCGCGGCCCCCCCACCCCAAAGCACCTTGTCCCCCAAGGGCCTCTTCCCGACAACCCTGGCCGTTGGTTGTCGGGGTCTGCGGGCGGGGGGCTTATCGGAATCCGGGAGCTCTCTCCGGCCGGAATGCCAGAGCCGCGCTGTGCGGCCACTTATATAGTGACAATGGGGCGGTGTCACATGGTATATGTCACATGGGTTGGTCACATGGTGACCCCGCCCCCTTACGATGTCATAGTCCCCATGTGACATCAACCCATGTGACCAACCCATGTGACATATACCATGTGACACCGCCCCATTGTCACTATATAAGTGGCCGCACAGCGCGGCTCTGGCATTCCGGCCGGAGAGAGCGACGTGTCAACATCTCCTGGAGAAGAAGAAGAAGAAGAAGAACAAGAAGAAGAACGGAAGGCGACCGGAAGGCGACAGCGGCGACACAAGACCGGGCCACCGCCTGCAAAAGAGCTATAAGAAGGCGCGGTGGCCCGGCAGAAGAACCGAAGAGGGGGACAAGACCCCCGAAGTCGGGAGAAGAGGCCGGCGGCGGGGAGGAAGAAAGCCGGACTCCTCCGCTAGCAAAAGAGCTACAAAAAGATAGCGGAGGAGTCCGGCGAGAAGACCCCCGAAGACGGAAGACCCCCGGAGCTGTGCAAAAAAATATTTTATCTCGTGTGTTGTGTTTTTTTTTTGGGTGCTTTTATTTTACAGGTGAATGGGTAGGGGTACATTGTACCCCATACTCATTCACATAGGGTTGGGGGCCGGTATCCGGGGGCCCCCTTATTAAAGGGGGCTCCCGGATTCCGATAAGCCCCCCGCCCGCAGACCCCGACAACCAACGGCCAGGGTTGTCGGGAAGAGGCCCTTGTCCTCATCAACATGGGGACAAGGTGTTTTGGGGTGGGGGGGCCGCGCGGCCCCCCCCTTCCCCAAGGCACCCCCCATGTTGAGGGCACGCGGCCTGGTACGGCTCGGGAGGGGGGGCGCGCTCGCTCGCCCCCCTTTCCTGGCCGGCCGGGTAGCGTGCTCGGACAAGGGTCTGTTGTGGACTTTGGGGGGACCCCCACGCCGATTTTTTTCGGCGTTGGGGTTCCCCTTTAAGTCCATACCAGGCGGCGGGGCCCGCGACGTCTCCTTCGCGGGCCCCGCCTACCTGGAGACGCGCTCGAAATGAGCAGACTTTCCTCCGAGCGGGAACAGTTTGCTCATTTCGAAAGTGGCCTACACACGGGCGGACTGTCCGCTCAAACCAAGTTTCAGCGGACAGTTTTTCGGAATTTCCGAAAAACTTTGTTCGTCAAACTGTCCGCTGAAGCCCCACACACGAGCGGACTGTCCGCTGAAACACTGTTCAGCGGACAAAGTTGAGCGAACAGTCCGCCCGTGTGTACGCGGCCTAACGGTTCCAGGTTTGGGTCTCTCAAAATGCGATGGCATCTTTAGAGACCCTGTGAAAGTGTGCACTAGACTGTGCAGTGCTGTACCCTACACTAATACTCCACTAGTGTGTGGTAACGTTCGAAACATTCACTGATGCAAAGACCAGGTTGACAAGGACAGGAGCGTCAATAATAGCAGGTGTTACACCTATATCCGTGTTTTCCTCAGACACAACATCTTTGGGGTGATCATTGGGTAGGGGTACTAGGGAGGACATGCAGAAAATGCCCCCCATGCAGCCGGCTCACTTCATTTGGATTGGGAAGTTGGGCCACAGCAGTCTGGAAACAGAAGGGCTGTGATGATATCTCTTCCTGGAATTTAAGGAAGGATCCAGTTCGTTCTGAAACTTTGTATAGCACATAAGCGTTCAGCAGAGCCAATTTAAATAGGTATATAGACACTTTTTTGTACCAGCGTCCGGCCTTACTGGCAATTAAGTACGGCACCATCAACTGGTCGCTGAGGTCCACCCTTCCCATATTAAGGTTGTATTCGTGGACACAGAGGGGTTTCTCTGCAACACTAGTCGCTGTTGGAGTTTGGATTTACCTATCTGCATGAAGGGAGGACAGAACAAAACATTCCGATTATCCCTCCACTTTACTATGAGCAAATTATTACTTCTCAAGGAGGCTCTCTCCCCCAGTCTAAGTCAGGACTCTACAAGCCCCTGAGGTAAACCCCGGCGATTAGATTATAGGATGCCACATACACCAATTCCATGATCAAACAAGTGACTAAGTAGTGGTATGCTTGTGTAATAATTGTTCACGTAAAAGTGGTACCCCTTTCCGAATAAGGGTGAAACCAAGTTCCAAACAATCTTGCCAGCACTCCCTATGTAGTCTGGGCAGTTCTCGGGCCCCACGTGACTATCTCTTCCCTTCTAAACCATAAAACTATGGGTAGGCTGGGCTGGGCGGAGGGGCTAAACGCAGGTGCTAGCAGGTATCTGGACTGATCCCACTAACGGCGCGTTTTTGGGAACCCTAAACTACTGGGGACGCTAATGTAGTTCTGATCAGATGAAAGATATTGATCTGTTCAGACACTATACTACTAAGGGAGGTGTATGGTGCATGCATAGATGTTAGATGTCCTCTCTCCTCTCACTGGAATGGAAAAGAATTCCAGGAGGGAGATGACATCACTTCCCCTGTCTGTGTTTACACTTAAAGGCAGGGGAAGCGTTTCATTTGCCAGAACCAATCAGCAGGTCCAGACCAGAAATCATTGGCCTAGACCTGAAGATTGATCGGTCCTGGAATGAATCCAATTGTCACAGGCATGCCCTTTGCCCATGGGAGTGAGTGCCATATGGCTATGGGCTTTCGCCTAGCGATGCCATTCTGCCGATGTATAGCGGTGTGAGCCGGTTGGGAATCGGTTAATAAATATGCCTTCTCTTTGTCCCCAGTCACCCACTCCAGATTATTTTGTAAAGGGCCTACATGCTCAGACCTGACCTTTTTACTATTAATATATTTGAAGAGTTTTTTTGGGGTCTGTCCTACTATCTTTTGTAATCTGTCGTTCGTTTTGAATTTTTGCATCCTTTATTTCTATTTTACATATTCTGTTATATTCTTTGTAACATTTAAATGATGATAGTTTTCTTTCATTATTGTCATTTTTAAAAGCTCTTTTCTTATTATTTATAGCTTTTTTAACTTTGGATGTGAGCCACATTGGTTTTATTTTTAACCTTTAAACTTGTTGCCCATGGGAATATACTTTGCATTGAGTTCACATACAGACGCTTTGAATAATTCCCATTTCTGTTCTGTGTTCATCGATGCAAATATTCCCTCCCAGTCTAAGTCTTGGAGAGCAGTGTTTTTCTATTTCCAGTATGAGCTTGTTGCTTACAGCTAACATTAAAGGGAATCATGTTATGGTCACTGCTGCACAGATGTTATTTTATATGAAAGTCTTGTTGCTTCTATCAGTATCTGGCCGAGCCCTGGTTAAAGCTTGCAGGAGGAGCTTTCATTCTCCTCTGACTGTCCTATGAAGCTGATTGACCCCTGACTTTCTGTCTGGACAGTGCTGATTGGCCCTGTGTTGATCATATGCACCCTCACAAAAAATAAAAAAAACTAGCAATACCCACCAGCTCTGTTCTATCAGCAGATGGATTGGGAACAGTAAAAGAAGGGGAGGATCAGAGAAGACAGGATCAAACAGCCTTTTTATACAATGAGGAGGATTAACGCCTTAGGTTCCACAGTACATGTAACAAGCATGCTTTACTGCATATACAGACTTATTTTACTATTGGAGGTTTAGTAACACTTTAAGCTAAAAATCACTGAGGGTTTACTACAACTGTAATAGGATAAACTGACTGACCAATTTTGTAAATAATTTACATCTACAGTGCATTTTTATTACCATACCCAGATAATAAAGTATTATAAATAGGGTATTATGAATAAACATCATGATCCATCTGTACGCTGTAAATTTTGATCCCCTACTCCGGAAAATTTAAGATGACTTAAAAGCATGGAAATCACTGAGCTAAATCTGAGTTTGGCTGCTGTAATGCTCTCAAAATTATAGTTATCCCTCTGCTTTTTTTTTATTCCAAGTCCTGGCGATTGGATCGCCTTCCCTCTTCTGCAGAAAAATAAACATCATGATCAGGGAATCTATCTGGTCAAGTAAAAATTTGCACTTCTATTGCTTCCCAAGGTGTCTGGTGGGTGTGTAAGCTTCTCTGACATTCGAGCTTACTATAGAGTGACACATTTAGCTAGGCTTATTGATTGGCACTGCCATGGTTCTGCAAAACACTTGGTGGCCATGGAAGTGGAAGACTTATGCTGCGTACACACGATCTGACTTTCCGGCGGACAATCCGCCGGACTTTGCAGCGGAGGTACGCCGGACTTTCCGAACGAGTGGACTTGTGCACACATGAACGGACTTCCCGTCGGATTTTTGGAGGAGGTCCGAAGGACTTTCAAAATGAACAGACTTGCCCACACATGGACTAAAGTCCATTCATTTTGAACGTGACTCCAGGTACGACTGGACTAGAGAAGGAAGTCAATCTCGCCGATTTCATTGCAGAGATTGACACTTTGCGAGCCCCGTCACCTGGTATGGATTTTAAGGGTAACCCCCTTATCCAAGCACGCAGCCTGGCCAGTCAGGAAAGGGGGTGGGGACGAGCGAGTGCCCCCCTGAACCATAGCAGCCTGCATGCCCACAACATGGGGGGTGGGTGATTTGGAGAAGGGGGGTGCCACGCCGCCCCCCACCCCAAAGCACTTTGACCCCATGTTGATCAGGGTCTGCGGGTGGGGGGCTTATCGGAATCCGGGAGCCCCCTTTAATAAGGGGGCCCCCAGATCCCACCCCCCTATATGAATGAGTATGGGGTACATCATACCCCTAACCATTCATCTGGGGGAAAAGGTGTCAATAAAAAAAACACACTACACAGGTTTTTAAAGTAGTTTATTAGACAGCTCCGGGGGTCTTCGTCTGACTTTGGGGGTCTTCTTCCGACTTCAGGGGTCTTCTTCCGACGTCTCAGCATTTTCTGGTTCTTCTTGCCGGGTTCCCCCACTATCTTCTGCTCTTTTGCCGCTCTTTTGCTAGTGGAGGAGCCCGACTTTCTCCTTCGTCGTCGCCGTCTTCTTCTTCAACCCAATGGCCAGGGTTGTCGGGAAGAGGCCCTTGTCCTCATCAACATGGGGACAAGCTGCTTTGGGGTGGGGGGACCGCAGGGCGCCCCCCTTCCCCAAAGCACCCACCCCCCATGTTGAGGGCATACGGCCTGGAGGGGGGGTGCTCGCTCGTCCCCACCCCTTTCCTGACTGGCCAGGCTGCGTGCTCGGATAAGGGTCTGGTATGGATTTTGGGGGGACCCCCACACAGTTTTTTCCATACCAGACCTAAGGGCCTGGTGTACAGTACCTTGTAGCTGAGAAACAGAGCGATAGGATCGCTCTGGAAACATTCTCGTGGGCAGGTGCTGTATTTGCCGTTGGGTCGTAGTTGGCCCATCGGACAAGCATACAGACGAGTGGACTTCCCGACAAGAACTGGGTCCACTGGACTTTCGGTGGAAAGATTTAAAACATGTTTTAAATCTATGTCCACCAGACTTTGGGAAAGAAAAAGTCCGCTGGAGCCCACACACGATCAAATTGTCCGACGGCCTCTGGTGCGCCGGAAAGTCAGATCATGTGTACGCGGCATTAGGAGACAGCATTGAGTTGGCCCTGGATCTCTTCTCCTTCCACCCTTCTACCACTTGAATTCTGCAGGCACTCTACTTTGGGGAACACGCTCACAGTATACAAGGAAACCTTTCAAGTTCCCAGCTCTTGCCCCTCCCACCACCATTTAACCTAATTCTTGGCAACAACTCCAGTAGTCATTGATTCATTGCATTCATATACTGTACATCTAGTTGATTTTTTGCATGTGTTCAACTAGAGTAGCTAACACACCGTACTTATGTTTGTGTGCAACAATCACATCTTCAGTAATTCTCCAGGTATATGTCTCTATGAAGAAAAAATTGCAAAAATTATTTTCCAAAACTCAGGACTTGTAGAAGAGTTTAAGTTGCAGGTTGAGAAAATCAGATTATGATTTCTAAATGCGGTTGTGTGCGCAGGCATTTCTTCTGCTGCTATTAATGAATGTGTGTGCATATGGCTTGGTTTAATGCCAGTCTTCTTTGGATCACCCTACTGTAATTTAATCAAGTATGATATTCAGCTCGCATCCAAATAATGCTGTGAAAGTGAGGAAATCAGCAAGTTTGCTGTTTAAACAGAAGAGAATTGGAGCCATATGGGTCCCTTACTTCACATGAACATTTTAGCAAATGAGAGTTTTATGGCACCTTCAGTTTTGGCAGAGGTGGAATATCTGACCCATTCTCACAAATTTCCCTGTTAACTTAAATGCTTTAAATTAAAAAAGAAAGAGTAATATTTACTGTGAGCAGAATGCATTGATTTGTTGTATCCTTTGTATATTTATTTTACATGTAACATAGAAGAAACCTAGCACCTGTACACCTGGCAATTAGGAAAAAAATGTTAGAAGCTAAAACTGAAAGTTGAAAAATGTTTGCTGAAGCAATAGACTCACTTCACTAAGTCATAATGAAAATGATGTGCCAGAAGGTTGCTTGTTTTCAGCAATGATAGTCGAGAGCTGAAAATAATGGTCACATGTCAAAAAATTACAATCGTAGCAAATAACACATGTCAAAGCTTAATGACTTGAGCCTGCTGTCTCTTAAAAACACATGCATCAGATTGTTTTTAACTTTCAGCAGATTTTCTCAACCTTTTTATTTCAGAGGAACCCTTTACATTTTGTAAGGTCTTAGGGAACACCCCTGCTAAAAATAATTAAACCCATAGTTTGAGGTACAATAGTGAGATCACTAAATTGTAAAACATTTTAAATATAAGAATAAATAATATGGTATACCTAACATATTTACAAACAGTAAAAAATATGGTTTCCCTATTGATCTACTAATCCTCATTGTAATCAAATTTGTCATGCAGTTAACAATTAAACCCTGGTGATTGTGAAACATTTGAATCTTCAAATATTTACATTGTAATCAAATCCTGAAGAAGGGGGGAAATATGTGAAACCCCAAAACACATTGGCTGTTTGGTTTAGTCTCTTTGTGAACAAATATAAATATTAAAATCTTTTGGACTCTCAGGCTATTTGATTTTCTCCGTCTGCAGGGCTGAAGGAGCCCTGTGAAACCTCAGAAGGAACCCTTGCTCAGAAAGTTTGCAAGCACCAGGAGAACATGCAAAATCCATGCCAAGGGTGTTGTGGTTGGAATTTGAACAGATGACACTAGTTGCCTGCAAGGCAGAAGTGCTAATCACTAATATTATTTTCCTTGTTTGACTCCTATTGGCTACAGCAACCACTTTCTTTTTCTGTTTTATAATATGGCTTTGACTATAATTTTGTTAGTTGTCACCCCTATGCTCAACACAAGGTCGACATGTTAAGTTTCAAAAATCTCAATTTAGACTTAATGATAACTCTATCTCCAGGTGTCTTTCAGGACTGCATGTGTGAGATAGTCACTTCCTTCATCAGGAACAGGAAACACATCACCAAAAAATTATTTAAAAGGATTTTCCTCTGCTGAACTGATCAGTATTAGATGGGAACCGATGGACATCATCTGAAGCCAAACAAAAACAGAACATATCACAAAGATGGAAATCTGCTGTTCTGGAAAACTCCTGAAAATTGAGTTACTGTTATGTCTAACTCTAGATTTTCCAAATTGTCTTCCAGGATGACTTGGCAATCATAGTCTTAAACTAAACTGCACTTAGACTTGAGAAAGGAGTAGGCCCAATCCTAGTCTATGCAGGCTCATTGTACAGCCAGTAGTAAAAAGATATTCACTGCCTCATTGAAAAAAATCTTGTCTTCATGCCCCAATCTCCCTCTTTCGAGCTCTTATGCCGCGTACACATGACCAGACTTTTCAACATCAAAAGTCTGACGGAATGATTCCGGCAGACTATTCGATTGTGTGTGGGTTGCAGCGGACTTTTGATTTGCAAAAGTCTGACAGACTTTAGAAATGGAAATCAAATTTTTCTGAAAGAACTCCGCCGGACCCAGTTCCTACCGAGAAATCCGCTCGTGTGTGTGCTAGTCCGACGGACAAAAACCGATGCGGGGGCAGCTATTGGCTACTGGCTATGAACTTCCTTATTCTAGTCCGGTCTTACGTCATCACATTCGAATCCGTCGGACTTTGGTGTGATTGTGTGTGGCCAAGTCCGTTCATTCGGAAAGTCCGTCAGAACTCTGTCAGAACTCCGTCGAAAGTCTGTCGGACCTAAGTCCGGTCGTGTGTACGTGGCATTACAGTATGAGCCTTTATTTGTTTCAATCCCTAAATTCACTCTCCCATTGCATCATGCTCATGCCCACATTTAGCTTATATGTTTTTTTTTTGAGTTTTTGCTACGACATGTATACAGAGTGAACACAGCCAAGTTTCCGAGATACTCAAAGTTGGAACATATAAAGTATCACACAAAATGACTATACCCCTCACATGTACTGTGACATACTGAAGCCGAGCATGAGCCCCTCTCTTTGGAGACTGGGTCGCAGGGCAGTATTCCAACATGATAACAACCTCAAACACACCTCCAAAATGACCACTGCCTTGCTAAAGCAGCTAAGGTTAAAGGTGATAGACTGGCCAAACATGTCTCCAGACCTAAATCCTATTGAGCATCTGTGTGGAATCCTCAAATGGAAGGTGGTGGAGCACAAGGTCTCTAACATCCACCAGCTCTGTGATGTCGTCATGGAGGAGTGCAACAAGACTCCAGTGGCAACCTGTGAAGCTCTGGTGAACTCCATGCCCAAGAGGGTTAAGGCAGCGTTGGAAAATAATGGTGGCCACACAAAATATTGACACTTTGGGCCCAATTTGGACATTTTCACCTAGAGGTGTACTCACTTTTGTTGCCAGCGGTTTAGACATTAATGGCCATGTGTTGAGTTATTTTGAGGGGACAGCAAATTTACACTGTTATACAAGCTGTACACTCACTACTTTACATTGTAGCAAAGTGTAATTTCTTCAGGGTTGTCACATGAATAAAATATTTACAAAAATGTGAGGGGTGTACTCCCTTTTGTGAGATACTGTAGATCTTCAGTGTGTAACTAGAATATAACATGACCCAACGGTGAGGATTTACTGATGGAGAAGAGAATGTTCATTACCGTAATAAATAAAGTGAAGCTGTTTTTACGTTAAGGGCTCTTACACATGGTTGCCTTGCTGGTCAGTATTTTACATGATATGCATGCATATGTGCATAAATCACACCTCCTCCTATATTATTTCAATATTTAGCATTGTGAGAGCTAGAAGAATTTTTACATACATATATACACGTGTAAATAGACTTACTTTACAAACCTTGTTTATGTTTTTTGGGCAAGAATTTTATGCCAGGAAGATCTTGCGTTCATACATTAATATTGTGTCCAAGGACTCAAAATAACCAATCAAGTGCGAAGGATTTAAAAAAAATACTCAGAATTTTGTATGCAAATGATTAGATGACTAAAGTGGACACAGGCTCACTTTAGTTACTTTGCTATCTGAACAATCTCTTTTATACTATAGTATTCAATCGTTTCAGTACGTTTTTTATGAATTGTGGATCAGAAACAAACTGAAAATATGAAAAGTAATGTAATTTAGCAAATAAACTTCTGAAAAGGACCAGTGGAGTCTTAAAAAAAAAGAAAGGAAAATTTAACTACAGGGTACCAAATTTAAGTGCACTGTTAAGATCTACATGTACATACATCTGACAATAATGAACTACTACAACTTATCCTAAGAAAAACAAATTTAATAAAAAAAAGGTGATCATCAATGGAAGTCTGAAGTTGACTCCAGATGTTCTGTAAAATCTGTACATTTGAAAGCTTCATTCAAACTTTAAAACAACAGCAAATATTGAACACTTCATTTAAATTTTAACAACATTATAAAAAGGGAATCAAAGAAGCTAGGATTTAAAAAGAAACGCAACCTCAGTATAACATTGCTGTGAAAATGCAGTAACAAAAGGTGCAATTCAATGACAAAGGTTTACAGCACAGCTGTATCCGCAACACAGCCGATTCCCACCTGTTCCCAGCGGAGCACCTGCTTCAGTGACTAAGAAGAGAACTATGCAGTAAAGAAATGGAATCACAAACTGATCAGCATACTTGTTCTAGGTCAGTGACTCAAAAGTATTAAGTCCAGAGTATAGGCATGACAACTAGGCAAAAATAGCTTTTTCAGAAGGAGGGAATAGCAATGGTGGTCTATATATTTCTCTTAGTACAGGTTTCAAAGTGTTCCCAGTTCATTATAGGTTTACTTTAAAACAGAAAACGTCCTTCCCATGCCTTTCAATGACAACCTGTTCACTCCCTGGATGCTCTAGCAAAAACACTCTTTGGATCAGGGGCGGATCCAGGGGGGGGGCAACGGGTCAATTGCCCCCTCCGAGAATAGGAGTGGTAGGTGTCACCGCGGGTGAGAGTCGAGAGCCGGCGGGCGGCTCCATGGCAGAGAGCACGGGCGGCTCCGTCGGGGAGAGACAGCGGGTGGCTCCGCGGACGGCCCGGCTCAGTGTCAGTGTGTGAGTAGCTGCTGGCCTATCAGGGAGCCGGTGGGCGGGCAGAGAGATGACATCATCTCTCACTGCCCGGCGCCCGTCCTGCATCCCTGAAGTTCCGTGTAGTGTGCAGGCAGCCACGGCAGCAGAGAGATTACTTCATCTCTCTGCTGCTTTACTGGTAATCTGCTGCCTGTGACAATTATATAGCAATTATAACAAGAGACAATTATGGCAGGCAAGTGACAATCTCTGCATCATGTGGCATGGGACGTGGCAAGTGGCAATCTGCATTGTGCGGCATGGGACGTGGCAAGTGACAATCTGCATCGTGTGGCAGGGGACATGGCAAGTGGCAATCTGCATTGTGCGGCATGGGACGTGACGAGTAACAATCTGCATCTGGTGACAGGTGACAATCTGCAACGTGTGGCACGAGACGTGGCAAGTGACACTCTGCATCGTGTGACATGGCAAGTGACAACCTGCATCTGGTGACAGGTGACGTGGCAAGTGACAATCTGCAACGTGTGGCATGGGACGTGGCAAATGGCAATATGCAACGTGTGGCATGGGACGGGGCAAGTGACAATCTGCATCTGGTGGCAGGTGACGTGGCAAGTGACAATCTGCAACGTGTGGCATGGGACGTGGCAAATGGCAATATGCAACGTGTGGCATGGGACGGGGCAAGTGACAACCTGCATCTGGTGACAGGTGACGTGGCAAGTGACAATCTGCAACGTGTGGCATGGGACGTGGCAAATGGCAATATGCAACGTGTGGCATGGGACGGGGCAAGTGACAATCTGCATCTGGTGGCAGGTGACGTGGCAAGTGACAATCTGCATCGTGTGGCATGGGACGTGGCAAGTGACAATCTGCAACGTGTGGCATGGGAAGTGACAATCTGCAACATGTGGCATGGGATGTGGTAAGTGACAATCTGCATCTGGTGAAAGGCGACGTGGCAAGTGACAATCTGCAACGTGTGGCAGGTGACGCGCTCGGGGCTCCCACTGATGCTGCATTATGGTGAGTTGAACCATTTAATTTTTTATAACAATGTAATAATAGTAATGTGCTTCAATCATCCTGACACCATAACAACCATGGCGTCGTGATGATTGAAGTGCTAACACTAGCCATTTCCCTGATAAATTTACCCCAAAAAAAAAACATATTTTCTGCAAGTGCCCCTCCCGAGACTAGGCTCTGGATCCGCCCCTGCTTTGGATCCAACATTAGATTTGAGCTTACATGAGGATAATGACTCTCACCCTATCTTCATGTAATGATGCTTAGGCCTGCTGACCTCGGTGGGGATCAGAGGCTGGCAAAGTCACTAATGGGCCCTTTAAAATTCCATTGTGAAATCCCAGTGATGTCATCAGTCATCTGCTGCAAGATTCTTTGATGTGGCTGCCTGGAGGGATCTGCAGTGCACTCTACATCACATCCTGTTCATGTAGGGTACCATGAAGCGGCAGTTTTAGGCAGAACTGGCAGGACGATGTCAGTGCTGCTTTGATCCTGGCTGACAAGGAGACCCGTTGCTTTGGCCACAGGAAATAGGCAGACCTTCTTAACAGAAAGCTATGGGACTCCCACCTTCATAAGGCAGGCTTTAACCACTTTCAGACCGGACCAATTTGCTGGTCAAAGACCAGACCACTTTTTGCGATTCGGCACTGCGTCACTTTAACTGACAATTGCGCGGTCGTGCGACGTGGCTTCCAAACAAAATTGACGTCCTTTTTTTCCCACAAATAGAGCTTTCTTTTGGTGGTATTTGATCACCCCTGCGGTTTTTATTTTTTGCGCTATAAACAAAATTAGAGCGACAATTTTGAAAAAAACGCATTATTTTTTACTTTTTGTTATAATAAATATCCCCCAAAAATATATAAAAAAACATTTTTTTCCCTCAGTTTAGGCCGATACGTATTCTTCTACATATTTTTGGTAAAAAAATCGCAATAAGCGATTATTGATTGGTTTGCGCAAAAGTTATAGCGTTTACAAAATAGGGATAGTTTTATAGCATTTTTATTAATCATTTTTTATTTTATTTTTTTACTAGTAATGGCGGCGATCAGCGATTTTTATTGTGACTGCGACATTGTGGGGGACCCATCGGACATTTTTGACACATTTTTGGGACCATTGTCATTTATACATTAATCCAGTGTTTCTCAAATCCAGTCCTCAGGCCCCCCCAACAGGTCATGTTTTCAGGATTTCCCTCAGATGAAACGGCTGTGGTAATTGCTAAGGCAGTGAAACTGATCAAATCACCTGTGAAAAATAATGGAAAACCTGAAAACATGACCTGTTGGGGGGGCCTGAGGACTGGATTTGAGAAACACTGCATTAATCACTGCTATATAAATGCAGTGATTCCTGTGTAAATGACACTGGCAGTGAAGGGGTTAACCAGTGGGTGGCAGTGTAGGGGTTAAGTGTTCCTAGGGGTGTGTTACTAACTGTGGGGGGGTTGGGCTTTCATTTAGTGAACACTGATCTCTGCTCCAATCACATGGAGCAGAGATCAGCGTCACTAGTTGCTAGGCAGAATGGAGAAATGTTGTTTACAACGGCACTTCTCCATTCGGCCGCTCCGTGAGACGATCGCGGGGATGCCCGCGGCGATCGAGTCCGCGGGCCCCGCGACCGGCGCGATGGCAGGGCGGCAAATTTAAAGGGACGTACATGTACGTCCATTTGCCTGCCCGTGCCATTCTGTCGACGTACATCGTCGTGCGCTGGTCTGCAAGTGGTTAATTATGAGCTTCCAGAAGATGTCGACGATGGTGAAATGCATGGAGGCAGTGTTTTGTGGGCACCTTTGTAACTTCCGTTGACATCATTTTCCAGGTGATGATATGCACTACTTCCGGGAGTCAAGTTAATGGCGATCAGCTTGTATGCTGTTGCAGGGGCATACTGGGTGCCAGATTAAGGCACCTGAAAAAAGTGACTGCTATTTAACAGCATTTTTGCACATGTATGGGCATTTATTTAATAAATGGGCTGAGCTATGATACATGCTTGTGGTTTTTTATCCCGCATAAGAGCCAACATAACTAAACACTTGGGGCCGTGACAAGTGTAGTGACGGGTTCTGGAGTATGATTGTGCGTTATTAGACCCACTTATTATTAGGGTCAGATTGTTCGGTGAGTTTGCATGTGCATGGGGAGGTTTATGGTCACTGAAGGAGCACAGTGTACAGTAGACATGTACAATTCGTTTTGTAACAAAATGAAATTGGGCCGAATTTTGCATCTTTTGGTCGAAGAAAAAAATAACGAACAACTAATACGAAAGAAATTATAGCGAAAATAACTAACGAATGCGACATGATTCTTTCATTCGTTAAAGGTCTAATTGAACAAAAGGTCAACTCGGAGTAAATCTTAGTGCCGGTTCACACAGGGGTGACCTGTTCGGGAACTTAGCCGCCTGATAAGTCATGCTCCATGCATTGCAATGGAAACATTCTAATAGGAGTGACTAAAGTCGCTCTGAAGTAGAAAAAGGTTCCTGTATTACTTTGGGTGACTTTGGAGCGGCTTGCATTGACTTAGTCTATACAGAAGTCGTTTTGCAAGCTGCGCTGAAGTTGCGCTGTACAGAGCAGCTTCAGAGTCGGAAGCCGCCCGTGTGAACCGGCACTTACAGTCCAATCAGCTGAATAACTTTGTGCTGGAGGTTGGATTACTGGCAAAGTGCATTCCTGAGAACCGAGTGAGAAGGGTGTTGTATTGTATTTGAGCAGAGGAGAAGAGATCTTGCCATTGTGTGTGTTAATGGATTCAATAAACAAACGACTTTGCAAACTACAAATCGTTATCACGAATATATATACATACATAAAAAATCGAATCGATATACATACAAAATGAATCGATTCGATATAACGAATATCGACACTGAAATAATGAATTATCCAAAAACAAATTAATGTAACATAACGAATATAACAGAACGAAATTATGTATTTTACAAATGAAAATGAAACAAAATAAAACAAAATTTTCCATTGTGCACAAGTCTAGTGTACAGCATTTTATTAATACATTAAGAGTGAAGAGCACAGTTGTTCATGAAGTCTGGATTAAGTTGATCCCTGGAAGTGGACTATTGGACGTTTTATCAGCAGATTGTAAGGACACGACCACATATATAACTTTTGTTTTTTATTTTTATTTTTATATATAGCTTTCAATTATTGTGGTATCTAGCACTATTAGCTTATAAATATTGAGCCACTTATGTTTTTATACAAGCAGCAAGGGTATAGTTTTTTTTTTTCATACATAGAAAGTGGTGTTCTTTGGTGCTATGATTTTCAATATTGAATTTGAACCTTTTATTACAGTAGAATACAGAAAAACAAGCTATACAAAAACAATCACCCCAATGTATAACAGCCTTTGCAGTAATGCTGCGTACACATGACTGGACTTTTCGACGCACTAGGTCCAACGGTCTTCCCGACAGACTTTCGGCAGAGGTCCGCCGGACTTTCTGAACAAAATAGACTTGGCCACACAGGACCGGACTAAGTCCGTTCGAAAGTCCGTTCATTTTGAACGTGATGACGTAAACAGGACTAAACAAAGAAGTTCAATAGCCAGTACCCAATAGCTGCCCTTGCGTCATATTTGGTCCGTTGGACTAGCACACAGATGATTGGTTTACCCGATTTTTAGTCCCAAGTATAGATTTGAAACATGTTTTATTTCTGATAAACTTTTTTGGGGGAAAAAAAGTCAGCTGGAGCCCACACACAATCGATTCCGGTCCGATTGTGTGTACGCGGCATTAGGTGAACATGGAAAGGCAATACACATCACCAACACTTACCAGCTAGCCTGCAAACAAACCAAATTGACCCTGTCTAACAATGCACTGAAACCCTCTCTTTTTAACCACTTGCTTACTGGACACTTATATCTCCTTCCTGCCCAGGCCAATTTTCAGCTTTTATCGCTCTCACACTTTAAATGACAATTGCGCGGTCATGCAACACTGTCCCCAAATCAATTTTTTTTTTTTTTTTCACACAACTAGAGCCTTATTTTGGTGGTATTTAATCACCACTGGGGTTTTTGTTAAACATACAAAAAAATAAAAAATATTTTTGAAAAAACAAACAAACAAAACGTGTTTCATATTTTGTTTTAAAATTTAGCAAACAGGTTATTTTTCTCCTTCATTGATGGGCACTGATGAGGCGGCACTGATGGTCGCTGATCAGGAGGCACTGATGAGGCTGCACTGATAGGTGGCACTGATTGGCAGCACTGATAGGCACTGACAGTCTGACAGTGAGAAGAGAAATAAAAAATCTGGGAAACGGGCTTCTGTTGACTTCTGTGATCAGCTGTCATTGGCTCACAGCTGAGCTGATCATGTGGTAAAATGCCCGCTGGGATTGGCCCTTTACTCAGCTCTGTGATCAGCCGAGTCCCAAGGACTTAGTGATCCCAGAGCATGTCACCCTGCATGCCCAGGCGTGAGAATGGGAGGACGTCCATGTACACCCTCCTGGCATTTGAAGCCCACGCTATAGCCATTTTTCGGCTATAGCACAGGAATCAAGTGGTTAACTTGAAACATAGGAAAACACATTTTTTTATAGCCGAGCTCTTCGCACATGCTTGACTGTTGTTTTCTGTCTGTAGATAATCTATAAAGCAACCCTGTCGCTACCTGAAATTGTTAAAAATGGTGACATGTATAATATGTGCTGTAAAGCAGTCTGATATAAAGAAAAGTGGTATAATATGTAAGCATGTCAGGATAAGGGTTTAAGTAAAATAAAAGTAAAAAAAAAGTAAATATAATATGTAAGCATGTCAGGATAAGGGTTTCATAGTATTTGAGGCTCTCAGTGCCCAACAGGTTTCCGCAGGTCCTGGTCTGGCTCCACCACCTCTTCCTTCATCAATAATATCCCAGTTCTGCAGTATATTGAAAAGATCAAAACTGAAATGGAATGGTTGTTCACAATATTAGAAATTGCAGCATGCTGCTGAAATATAGTAATCAGGAGCCTCCTGCTGCCATCTAGTGGCTAAAGTGAAGTATAGCTATTTCCATGCTAGCAAAATGACCACTGTCTTCATCACTTAGTAATCATTCAAAACAGTGTTGCCAACCCCCCGAAGTGACATTTACTGTCAGGATGCCAAAATTTACAGGCACAATTTTTTTTTTACTGGCAAAAATCATGACATTTATTGACAGAACAGCATTTTTTACTGATACTGCAAAAAAGTACCTAAAATGTCTCTTTTCAGTGCTAAATAGTGCAAATATCAATATTTAAACTATAAACATGTCGCTAGTGCTATTAGCAATGTGTTTAAATTAAACAAAAGTCAAAAACCATATTTCTCCATTTACATGGTACAGGAGTAAGTCAGAGGGGTCAGAGGCAGCGCAGACATAGTACGGGGGGGGGGTCAGAGGTTGTGCGACATAGTACAGGGGGGGGTCAGAGGCTGTGCGGATATAGTACAGGGGGGGTCAGAGGCTGTGCAGACATGGTACAATACAGGGTGGTCAGAGGCTGTACGGACATGGTACGGGGGGGGTCAGAGGCTGTGCGAATATAGTACGGGGGGGGGATCAGAGGCTGTGCAGACATGGTACAATACAGGGGGGTCAGAGGCTGTGCAGACATGGTACACGGGGGTCCGAGGATGTGCAGACATGGTGCAGGGGGGTCAGAGACTGTGCAAACATGGTATGGGGGGGTCAGACTCAGAGGCTGTGTTGACATGGTACAGTACAGGGGGAGGGGGTCCGACTCAGAGGCTGTGTTGATATGGTACAGTATGGGGGGGTCAGACTCAGAGGCTGTGCTGACATGGTACACAGGGGGGCAGAGGCTGTCTGTGTAGCGTTCTACTATTGGATGGCTATGCTCTAGCTGTCGACCCTCCTCCTCCATATTTGGCTCAGGCCGATCAGCACAATTGCATACACATCAGTGTTTGACTAACCTGAAGTGGATGGTCACACACTAGTCAGCGGTGCTCCGTTCCAAGCAGAGACTGACCTCTAACGCCTCCTCCTCTGCTGTCACTGTGAGGAGCAAGACTGGGGCTCTGCCAAAAACGAGCATCTGCCATTCAAAAATGGCGCTAAGTGGCGCCATCACATCACCGCGCATGCGTCTGCCCAGCCAAGCATGTATGAGTCTTTCCGAGCCCGGAACAGCGCATGCACAGCTGCGCTGTCGGTATGCAGCCATCTTTTTACGGGCACAGCTGCCCTTAACGGACATTAACAGGCAGTCCGAAAATGGGCTGAAATTTACAGGCTGCCTATAAATAAACAAGTGATTGGCAACACTGATTCAAACCATAAAAATATCAGACACAAAGCTGATGAACACATGCAAGAAAAATAAAAGTAAACTGAAATATACAAATATACTGCAGAAACACATTCAATATTTAAATTAAATTCTTATATGACTTAATGCTCTCTAATAAACAGGCACATATCAAGAATATACAAAAACTTGCCAAAATCCACCCAAAAAAGTAATTTTTTTGCGTGAATAAAGGGGGGAGGGTTTAATCTGGTAAATTGTACTACTATTCTCAACTGCTCCTGTAACCATGAGACTAATGTTGCCCGTGAACTTCCCCAGATTATAAAAATTATGTTTTCCAAATAGGTGGATATATTTTAGTTGCAGTCATAGGTTTATAAATCACCTGTGTTGCAATAATCCTAGGTGTTTTCCATTTTGAATTTTCTGCTCAGAGAGGGCAATTACCAACAGTATTACACAGTGAGATGTAGATTGCATGTCCTGCCCACTATACATGGCATGTCAAGCAATTATTAATATTCAAAGATGGAGTTAGTGATAAAAGGCTACATTCACAGGGGTAAGCAGGGGCGGATAGTTTGTTGCTAAATGCTGCCTCTGGATGCAGCAACACTCTGTGCTATGGGCACACACAAACTGGCAGTGTAGCTGAGGCCAGAATTGCCTACAGTGGCTCTATTTGCATGCAACTGCTCTGAAGAGTGTAAAATGTGCTATTTTGGGGTGCCTTTAACCAAATGAAGGATTACTAGCTCTTAAACAAGGGTTGTTTTCTCCATGTTGATTTAAATAACACGTCACCATGTCCCCTTATGAAAATCTCACCAAACATATATATTACTTCCCTCTCCTATGGGACACTTTACTCAAAAATACTCCCACAAATGTGGGCCATTGATTGCAACCAAGATTTGTTAATTTGCACACACAAAAAATTATTTTTCCTAACAAATTCATTCAAGACCATGTTGCAAAAATGAGTACATGAATGAAAGTTTTAGGAGCAAAGCTACATTTTAAACAACATAATCCTAATTAACAAGAATTCAAGTACAGGCGAGTCTAATTATTTATTAAACAGGTGTCCAGCATATCAGCAAATGGAAAAAGATATGTTGCAATATGTCGCCAACTTGTTCATTCCATGCCTAGAAGACTTGGTGCTGTCCTTATAAATCGTGGAGGTCATACAAAATACTAATTGAAAACATACACACCTTTTTTCAATCAGCACTTACCATTATGGAAACACAATTTTTATATTCAGCAGCTTAGAGGTCAATGGGGTGTATTCGTTTTTGCATCAACTAATTTGAGAAAAATTAAGATTTTGTAATTTAAGTTATATTATTAACCTTACTTTCATGTAATGAGAAAAACAAATGTTCTACAAAACGTAGTTATGTCAAAGTTTTGGAAATTGATCTTGTGTTGAGATATTGTTTAACCACTTCAGCCCCGGACCACTTTCCTGGTCAAAGACCAGACCACTTTTTGCGATTCGGCACTGCGTCGCTTTAACTGACAATTGTGCGGTCATGCGACGTGGCTCCCAAACAAAATTGACGCTTTCTTTTGGTGGTATTTGATCACCCTTGCAGTTTTTATTTTTTGCGCTATAAACAAAAATACGCATTATTTTTTACCTTTTGTTATAATAAATATCCCCCAAAAATATATAAAAAAAACATTTTTTCGCTCAGTTTAGGCCGATACGTATTCTTCTACATATTTTTGGTAAAAAAAAAATCACAATAAGCGATTATTGATTGGTTTGCGCAAAAGTTATAGCGTTTACAAAATAGGGGATCGTTTTATGGCATTTCTATTAATATTTTTTTTTTACTAGTAATGGTGGCGATCAGCGATTTTTATTGTGACTGCTACATTATGGCGGACACATCGGACATTTTTGGGACCATTGTCATTTATACAGCGATCACTGCTATATAAATGCAGTGATTCCTGTGTAAATGACACTGGCAGTGAATGGGTTAACCAGTGGGTGGCAATGTAGGGGTTAAGTGTTCCTAGGGGTGTGTTACTAACTGTTGGGGGCTGGGCTTTAATTTAGTGAACACTGATCTCTGCTCCAATCACATGGAGCAGAGATCAGCGTCACTAGTTGCTAGGCAGAACGGAGAGATGTTGTTTACATCTGCATTTCCTTGTTCAGCCCCCCCGTGAGACGATCGCGGGTATGCCCGCGGCGATAGAGTCCGAGGGACCCGCGACCGGACTCTCGGGGGTCCCAAACAGGGCATGCGAGTGCGCCGCCGGCGGCACGCTCGCAATGGCAGGGCGGCAAATTTAAAGTACATCGCCGTGCGCTGGTCGGGAACCAGTTAAAATCTAACTTTTCAAAAGGGGTGTATATACAGTTGTGCTCATACGTTTACATACCCTGGCAGAATTTATGATTTCTTGCCCATTTTACAGAGAATATGAATGATAACACAAAAACATTTCTTTCACTCATGGTTAGTGTTTGGCTGAAGCCATTTATTATCAATCAACTGTGTTTACTCTTTTTAAATCATAATGGCAACAGAAAACTACCCAAATGACCCTGATCAAAAGTCTACATACCCTGGTGATTTTGGCCTGATAGCATGCACACAAGTTGACACAAGTAGAAGTCGAAAATTATGGGTTCTGTTGAAACCAAACCAAGGTCAGGTAGACCAACCAAAATTTCAGCCACAACTGCCAGGAAAATAGTTTGGGATGCAAAGAAAAAGCCACAAATAACTTCAGGTGAAATACAGGACTCTCTAAAAACATGTGGTTTGGCTGTTTCCAGATACCCAATAAGGAGGCACTTGAAGAAAGATGGACTGCATGGTCTAGTCGCCAGAAGAAAAACATTACTATGCAAATGCCACAAAGTATCCCACTTACAATACGTAAAACAACACAGAGACAAGCCTCAAACCTTCTGGCATAAAGTCATTTGGAGTGATGAGACCAAAATTGAGAATTTTGGCCACAACCATAAACGCTACATTTGGAGAGGCGTCAACAAGGCCTATGAAGAAAAGGTATGGAGGTGGATCGCTGATTTTTTGGGGATGTGTGAGCTACAAAAGGCACAGAAAATTTGGACAAAATTGTTGGCAAGATGAATGCAGTATGTTATCAAAAAATACTGGAGGAACATTTGCATTCATCAGCCAGAAAGCTGCGCATGGGATGTACTTGGATATTCCAACATGACAATGATCCAAAACACAAGGCCAAGTCGACCTGCCATTGGCTACAGCAGAATAAAGTGAAGGTTCTGTAGTGGCCATCTCAGTCTCTTTACCTCAATATCATTGAGCCACAGAGTAAACATGCAGTTCATGCAAGACAGCCCAGGAATTTACAGGAACTGGAGGCTTTTTGCCAAGAGGAATGGGCAGTTTTACCATCTGAGAAGATAAAGAGCCTCATCCACAAATACCACAAAAGACCTTAAGCTGTCATTGATGTTAAAGGGGGCAATACAAGGTATTAAGAACTGGGGTATGTAAACTTTTGAACAGGGTCATTTGGATAGTTTCTGCTGCCATTATGATTTTAAAAAGACTCAACAGTTGATTAATAAATGGCTTCAGCCAAACACTAACCATGAGTGAAAGAAATGTTTTTGTGTTATCTTTCATATTCTCTGAATAATAACCAAGAAATAATACATTTTGCCAGATTATGTAAACTTATGAGCACAACTGTATATACAGTATCTCAAAAAAGTGAGTACACCCCTCACATTTTTGTAAATATTTTATTATATCTTTTCATGTGACAACACTGAAGAAATTACACTTTGCTAAAATGAAAAGTAGTGAGTGTACAGCTTGTATAACAGTGTAAATTTACTGTCCCCTCAAAATAACTCAACACAGCCATTAAGGTCTAGACCGCTGGCAACAAACTTGAGTACACCCCTAAGTGAGGGAGCAGTGATTTTAATGATGCTTAAAGTGAAAATATAAATGTGAAATATTCCTTTATATATCGTACCTGGGGGGTGTCTATAGTATGCCTGTAAAGTGTTGCGTGTTTAGAACAGTCCCTGCACAAAATGACATTTCTAAAGGAATAAAAGTCATTTAAAACTTGCGGCTGTAATGTAATGTCAGGTCCCAGCAATATGGATGGAAATTGAGAAAAACTGCATGGTGACCCCCCAGGCCATTACCAGACCCTTTGGGTCTTGTATGGATATTAAGGGGAACCCCACACCCAAATTAAAAAAAGAAAAAGGCGTGGGGCCCCCAGGCCCTATATACTGAACAGAAGCATACAGGGGGTCCCAAGAAAGACAGGGACTGTTTGTAATTTGGAACTGGTACATTTTGTAAGTGTAGCTCCAGCCAAAAAATCTATTTTTAAGCTTTTTGGAAAACATAGGGAAGGGTTATCACCCCTGTAACATTTGTTTTGCTGTCTGTGCCCCTATTCAGAAGATTTCACCTCACTTTCTGTCCCAATGACAATTGGATTTTGAAAATTTGGGGCTTTTAGGGAAACAAGGATTGGTGATAAAGCATCAGTGGAGGGGACACCTTTTCCCATATTAACTCTTACAGGAGAGAATTTCCCTTCCTTGGGGAAGCTTTCCTCTCACTTCCCTTTGTCTCCCTCCGTTTGTAAGTAGGATTCATTTGTAAGTCGGAAGTTTGAAAGTAGGGGCCTGCCCTATATACACTGCAGAAATTTGGGCCTTAGGTGTTGGTGGTACCAGAACACTGTAAGCCCTCACAGTTGCTCTTGGTGGGCGCTGGAACGGGCCTTGCCATAAAATATTATATCAAGAATTGTAATTACATGCCCCTGTTGACCAGGGTCAGAAAAATTGGGCCTTTGGTGGTGGTGTTGCCACAACACTGTAAGCCCTCACAGTTACTCTTGGTGGGCGCAGGAATGGGCCCTGCTGCAAAATATTACAGCAACAATTGTAATTAAACGCCCCTGTTGAACAGGGGCAGAAAAATTGGGCTTTAGGCACTGGTGCCACAACGCTGCAACCCCTCACATATACTCTAGTTGAGCACAGGAAAAAGCCCTGCTGCAAAATATTACAGCAAACATTTTAATTATATCAAGAATTGTAATTAAACGCCCCTGTTAAACAGGGGCAGAAAAATTGGGCCTTGACCACTGGTGGTGGTGCCCAGAACCAAAAATGTTTTCACAAGCTATCAACATGAACGCTGAGGAGGAATAGGATAGTCACTCAGCATAACAGGTTAGTCACTCAGCATCAGCATAGGCAGTCTTGAAGGGACCTCAAATTCATAAAAAAAATTATTCGGTTACATCAGCATCAGGTGCTTGGTAACTTGTGATCCAAGACTGATTCATTTTAATGAAGGTGAGCCAATCAACCAAGTCGGTGGACAGACGCACTCTGTTATCGGTTACAAAGCCTCCAGCAGCACTGAATGTGCGTTCCGAATGAACGTTGGATGCAGGACAGGGCAGTAGCTCAATTGCATACTGTGCAAGCTATGGCCAGAGTGATCCATCCTCAAGACTCAGTAACCCAGAGGATTTTCGGTCGGAAAGGTCTCCAAGTCTGATCTTGCCCCTAGGTATTCCTGCACCATGTAAATCAGATGCTGGCGATGGTTGCTGGAACCGATCAGACCTTGGGGCAGCGGACTAAAAAATTGTCTGAACGCATCTGTCAGGCGGCCACCTTCTCTACCGCTCCTTCTGTGATTTACCGGAGCCTCAGCAACACGTTGTCCAGGACCAGGAATTTGTAACCTCCCAGGCTCTGGAAACCTTGCACAAACCTTTTTGCAAGGCCTTCCAAAGATGTTTCATCCTCTGCTCCCTCTGCGACGGCTGGATAAGTTCCACAACCTTACCCTTGTAACATGGATCAAGGAGGGTCGCCAGCCAGGAATGATCCCTCTCCTTGATACCACGAATCCGAGGGTCCTTTCCTAGGCTTTGCAGGATCAGGGATGTCATGCAGTGTAGGTTTGCTGAGGCATTTGGTCCAGAGTCCCCTGGGTCACTAAGGACAACCTGATCCGCAGCCACCTCCTCCCAGCCACATACACGTCCATGTGTTTCTGGGGACTGTAAACGATCCCTTGAAGACTGCTGCTGATGCTGAGTGCTAGGCTCCACCTCCATACTGACACAATCATCCTCCTCCTCATCCTGTGTGATCGGCGGGCCCGCAGGAACACTGTCTGGATAAAGGGGGCCTTGAGAAGTAAGGAAGTCCTCCTCTTCCTCCCTCTGTTCTGCCTCAAGTGCCCTGTCCATTATTCCATGCAGCATGTGCTCCAACAGGTAGATAAGAGGGACAGTATCACTGATGCATGCACTGTCACTGCTAACCATCCTCGTGGCCTCTTCAAATGGTGACAGGACAGTGTATGCATAATTGATCATGAGCCACTGGCATGGTGAAAAAAAGCCAAGCTCCCCTGACCCTGTCCTGGTGCCATAGTCGCACAGGCACTCATTGATGGCCCTCTGCTGCGTGTGCAGCCACTGCAGCATGGCCAACATTGAGTTCCATCTGGTGGGCATGTCACAGATTAGGCGGTTCTTGGGCAGGTTGTATTCCTTTTGGAGGTCAGCCAGCTGAGCACTGGCATTATATGACCAGCGAAAATGCACACAGACTTTCCTGGCCTGCCTCAGGAGATCCTGTAAGCCCGGGTACCTGCACAAGAACCACTCCACCACCAAATTAAAGACTTGAGCCAAACAGGGAACATGGGTGAAGCGTCCCTGTCGGAGGGCGGAGAGGAGGTTGGTGCCATTGTCGCAAACCACCATTCCTGCCTAAAGCTAGCGTGGCGTCAACCACCTCTGAGCCTACCCCTTCAGAGCTGACAGAATCTCTGCCCCAGTGTGGCTCCTGTCCCCTAAGCACACCAGCTCAAACACTGCATAGCATATTTTTGCCTGACTGCTTGTGTAGCCCCTTGAATGCCTACGGAGCACCGCTGGTTCTGAGGACAAATCTATAGAGTTAGAAGCCATGGAGAAAGAAGAAGAGGAGGGGGATGGAGAAGAAAGGTGTGTCAGAATCACCACTAGTGGCATTTTGGAGGTGTGGTGGTGGAACAAGCTCTAACAATACTTCACCCTGTCCTGCATCCTTCCCAGCTGCCAGCAGGGTCACCCAGTGCGCTATGAAATATAGGTAATGTCCCTGTCCATGCCTGCTGGACCATGAGTTCAGCGAGGGCAAGACATTGCCTTCCACATGCTGGTAGAGAGACTGAATCCCCTTCCGTGGAAAAAAGTGGCGTTTGGGAACCTGCCACTGAGGTACCGCACATTCCACACATTCATGAAAGGGGGCAGAGTCTACCAGCTGAAAATGCAGCAGTTGGAGAGCTAGCAGTTTTGCCAAGCTAGCATTCAGCCACTGGGCATGTGGATGGCTGGGACCAAATTTTATTCACCAGTTTAGCAACTGGGGTAGAGAAATTTGCCTGCTACAATCGGACGTTGGTGTAGCGATAGCAGTTTGCTCGCAAGTACTTGGCACATCTAATTCTACACCTTCATTCCTCTCAGTGCAGGTTTTTGAGAGAACTGAAGGTATAGTGGGGTTGGAGATCCCAGCTGCTGAGGAGCAAGGAGAGGTCGGCCTTGTTCTTTCATATGGGTCTTTTAAGTACGCTTGCCAATGGACTGCATGGGAGTTTGAGATATGTCTGGTGAAGCATGTGGTGCCCAAGCAGCTGCTGTTTTGGCCACGCTTGATACATTTCAAACATATGTTGCAAACAGCAACAGTGCGATCTGCTGCACACGTCTCAAAAAAGGCCCACACCAAAGAACTTTTGGAAAAACATGTGGAGTCAGCAGTGCCTTGCCCATGCGGAGCTCTGTGGTGTGAGGCAGTCGGTTGACTGCCCTTAAGCTGGCCCCTGAAGGACATCCTGTCTCATTGGAGATGTGCCTCCACCCCTCTACTATCAGGCACCCACGTAGAGTCAGTGACCTCATCATCCCCTCCCTCCTCGTCACTGGAGCAAACCTGGCAGTATGCTGCAGCTGGGGGAACATGACTGCCAGTTTGTTGTCCTTCTTGGGCACCCCCTCTCTCTGGGCTCTCGTTACTGCCTTCCTCAAGCTGGGTACCATCATCAGAGCTTTCAAAATGCTGTGCATCCCCCTGCAGCATGTACCCAACACTGTGGTCAAACAGTTCGGGGGACTCCTCAGGGCCAGATGGTGGGGCTAGGGAAGGAGTGACTGATGACATCGAGCCGATGGAAGAGGCCACCTTGGCAGCTATATATATATATATATATATACTGAATATACTGCAGCTAACCGAATCAACTGCCTGCCTGTACTATATTAGGAAGAGAACAGGAATGGTCTGCAGTGAGATCTAGCTGCACAGGATACAGTACTGAATATACTGCAGCTAACTGAATCAACTGCCTGCCTGTAGTATATTAGGAACAGAACAACAGGAATGGTCTGCAGTGAGATCTAGCTGCATAGGATACAATACTCAATATATACTGCAGATAACTGAATGGACTGCCTGCCTGTAGTATATTAGGAACAGAACAACAGGAACAGTTTGCAGCGAGATCTAATTACACAGGATACAGTACTGAATATACTGCAGCTAACTGAATAAACTGTCTGCCTGTAGTATATTAGTAACGGAACAACAGGAACGGTCTGCAGCGAGATCTAGCTAAACTGGTTACAGTATACTGAATATACTGCAGCTAACTGAATGAACTGCCTGCCTGTAGTATATTAGGAACAGAACAACAGGAACAGTCTGCAGCAAGCTCTAGCTGCACAGGATACAGTATTGAATATACTGCCACTAACTGAATGAACTGCCTGCCTGTAGTTTATTAGGAACAGAACAACAGGAACGGTCTGCAGAGAGATCTAGCTAAACTGGAGACAGTATACTGAATATACTGCAGCTAACTGAATTAACTGCCTGCTTGTAGTATATTAGGAACAGAACAACAGGAATGGTCTGCAGTGAGTTCTAGCTTCACAGGATACAGTACTGAATATACTGCAGCTAACTGAATGAACTGCCTGCCTGTAGTATATTAGGAACAGTACAACAGGAATGATCTGCAGTGAGTTCTAGCTGCACAGGATACAGTACTGAATATACTGCAGCTAACTAAATGAACTGCCTGCCTGTAGTATATTATGAATAGAACAACATGAACGGTCTGCAGCGAGATCTAGCTAAACTGGATACAGTATACAGAATATACTGCAGCTAACTGAATGAACTGCCTGCCTGTAGTATATTAGGCACAGAACAACAGGAACGGTCTGCAGTAGGATAGAACAGCTCTGGGATATTATGTTTTAGTCCATCCAGTTGCACCTCAGTCTGTTCAGGAGCTCAGTGATGCCCTGGTCCAGATCTGGGAGGAAATACCCCCAGGACATCATCCTGTTTTATTAGGAGTATGCCCCAACATTGTCAGGCATGCATACAAGCAAGTGGGGGCCATACAAACTACTGAGTACCATTTTGAGATGCTGCAATGAAATTTCAGCAAAATAGACCAGCATGCTGCATTATTTTTTCTCTTTGATTTTCAGAGTGTCTTTGAATTCAGCCCTCTGTAGATTGATAATTTTCATTTCCATGAAAAGGGGTGGCGTCCTTTTGTTCCGAACACATTACCCTGTCCATATCAGTATAGATATCCAGCATGATCTTTTTCCCCATTGACATCTGATGCTTTTAAAGTGTTCCTTTTTTTTTGAGCTGTGTATATACATGTAGCACCCTCTACCATAAGGTAGGTGCTAGTAAGGGTTGTTTTACTAGGTTTATTTAGCACAGGCAAATTTAAGCAGGCTTATGCTGCAAGCTAGGCCTGTCCGTTTTGATTCTGGGGCTGGGAGTGTTTAGAGTAGCAGTGGGTGTGACCACCTGGCTCCAGTTCTGAGGCGCCTCCCCTGCTTCCAGGCAGAATGTTCTGGAAGAGGAGGCTGGGTATAGAGCTGCAGTGGCAAGCAGCACATGTGGGAGCTCTGACCAATCCCTAACTGGCATTGGCAGGCCTCCTATATATGCTGAGGTCACATGCTGCTGGGGAGGAGAAGTCGACTGGGTGAAGTGAGGAATGGAGTGCTAGACAGCCGCAGGACCGCACCCACATTTGGGGGGGGAGGTGTGGATCGCAGGAGGAGGCCCAGGGAAAACTGTGAGGGAACGTTGCCTTCACACAGTCGCTAGCAATGGCAAATTCCTCATCAAGGTCTCAGGGCTGGAAGGTTGGAAGATCGGTGAATGTTACCACAGTGGATGGCTGGAGGTGCCAGGGAACTCTGTTAGTACACGCTCACTAATGGAGTCTGCATCAATATACACGGTGGATGATGGAGAATCCTAGATCAGAGAAGAGACTGTGGGGATGTGTGTGTCAAATCAGTGTGGCCGGTGAACACATAATTTGCAAGTTGGACTGGCTGGGAGCAGTAGTCCATTTCCTAGAACATAGACTTTAACCTACTAGGCCTCCGGGGAGAGGTTCTGCAGGCCTCAGGCCTAGTAGCAGTGAGTCACCAGAGCCAGTAGAGGGGCTTATTTAGAGTGAGTAATTCATACCCATTAGAAGACGATGTGTTATGCCCTAATGTAACTACAAGTTGTGCAGGAGGAAACCAAGTGTGCAAGGAGAAGCAAGTTTGGGCTGGAGGTGAAGAGAACTAAGACCATTAGATGTATGAAGTCTGGCAGTGGGGTAATGTAGCGGATTTTTTTGTCAGTAGTGCCAACACCATGGCTACATACAAATACATACACAGTACAGCATATCTGGAGTAGCTGTGCATGAAAACCAATCAGCTTCTATCTTCAGCTTATTCATTTAAGCTTTGAAAATAAAATAGAGAAGCTGTCTGGTTTGCCATGCACAGCTCTAGATTCTGCCTGCTCCAGTTAAAAATTTCCCCTAATCCAGAGAAGAAAAATTGCATCGAAGCAGAATTTACAGTGTTCTCACTGTGATAGCGAATCACAGGCTATTACAGCAATTGTGTGATTAGATTCTCCTTGCTCCCGATTGTTAGTATGAGACCTGGAGCTGTTGGTCACAACGCAGTCTCTGTGCTGAGAGCAAATATAAAAGAAGACCCACTTCTGTGATGCTGCATACTTGTGTGAGTTTGCCATAAATGGGTTCAATTATTTAGTAATTATTTTCTTCAGGATAGCTTGGTGTGTACTGCACTACAGAAAGAGTTTCCAGACGTATCCGCCTCTTCATCCGCACTCTTGTAAGTGCAACTTTCAATAATTTTTTTTACGTTTTTTGATTTTTTTAATATTACACTATGGTGGCCCTTGCACCTGTTTGCACTCGTCCCTTGTGTTCATCCTAGATGGAGTATCCCCTCCTGATTTGCAGGCTGCAGCATCCACCCGTCAGTGTAGCATTTATTTGTATATTGTTGGCTACCCAAGCAACAAATTCCATGTGTGTATTAACTGTATAGTGAGGAAAATACTTATATAATCCCCTGCAGATTTTGTAAATGTGCCCACTTACAATGAAATTACCTTTCTCTAATTGTTATACTGGTGCATTTTAAATGATAGAGACAGAAGATCAGCTAAAAAATCCAGAACAACACATGATACAAATGTTATAAATTGAATTGCAGTTCAGTAAGTCAAATAAGTATTTGATACCCTACCAACCAACCATAATTCTGGCTCCCACAGACTGGTTACAGTATGTGCTCATATGTACACAGATTAGCCCTGACAAATCATTATGTGTATAAAAAGACACCTATCCACAGAATCTTTCTTCCATTCAAATCCACCATCATGGGAAAGACCAAAGAGCCGTTAAAGGATGTCAGGAACAAGATTGCAGACCTGCACAAGGCTGGAATGGGCTACAAGACTATCATCAAGAAGCTTGGTGGGAAGCAGACAACTGTTGGAGCAATTATTCACAAAGGGAAGAAATACAAAATAACCATCAATCGTCCTCGGTCTGGAGCTCAATGTAAGATTTTGCCTCATGGGGTAAGTATAATTATGAGAAAAGTGAGGGATCAGCCCAGAACCAAATGGGAGGAGCTTGTGAATGATCTTAAAGCGGAGTTCCACCCAAAACTGGAACTTCCGCTTTAAGCACTCCTCGCCCCCCTTACATGCCACATTTGGCATGTAATTCTTTTGGGGGGGGGGGAAGTGGGTGCCTAGTTTTGAGTGGGACCTCCTGTCCCACTTCCGGCCGCCTAGGGGACTCCTCCTCTTCCCCTTTCTGCAATTTTCTGGGACACGTCACAGGTCCCAGAAGATTGCCTGTCCACTCAGAGAGTGCAGCTCGACTTACGCATGCGCAGGGCGCGCCCGGCCGTGAAGTTGCAAGCTGTCATGGCCGGGTGCCCACAGTTTCAATGGAGGCACCACAGGGAGGAGGGGGAGAGGAGCAAGGCTGGACCGTGGGACAGGTGAGTGCCTATCTGTTTATTAAAAGTCAGCAGCTATAATTTTTGTAGCTGCTGACTTTTAATAAACTAAAAAAAGCCTGGAACTCTACTTTAAGGCAGTTGTGATCACAGTCACCAAACAAACCACTGGCAACACAATACGCCACCATGGATTGCCTGTAAGGTAACCCTCCTCAAGAACGCATGTGTACAGGCCCCTCTAAAGTTCGCCAATGAACATCCAAATTATTCAGAAAAGGATTGGGAGAAAGTGCTGTAGTCCGATGAGACCAAAATGGCTGTTGCGAGGGGGTCCCTCGTAGTCTGCCTCCTTCAGTGCCTGAGCTTGTGACATCATTTCCCCTCGGCGCAGGAAGGGCTCAGCTCTGCTCTCTCCCTATTGTCAATTTGCGCGCATTAGCAGTGGGTGCCCAGCTGTGAAGCCACAGCCGGGCGCCCACAGTTACAATGCTGGCACCGCCAAACGGAGGGGGCTTCGATCCCCCACATCGCTGGACCCTGGGACAAGTAAGTGTCCAATTTTTAAAAGTCAGCAGCTGCAGTATTTGTAGCTGCTGTGTTTTAAAAAAAATTTTTAAATGGCAACACCACTTTAACCACTTGGGATCCGCGCTATTGCAAAATGACGGCAATAGCGCGGACCCACATTTCCGGGACTACGTCTATTGACGTAGTCCTGGTTACGAGCGGCCTGCGCGCCCCCTGAGGGGCGCGCGCGGCGCGCTCTGTGATCGGCGAGTCCGTGAGACTCGCCTGATCACCGATCCGTGTAAGGGGTCGATCCCGACCCCTTATCACGTGATCAGCTGTCAGCCAATGACAGCTGATCATGTGATAAAACGGAGCCGGTAATCGGCTAGTATTCCTCCTCGCGCTGACAGCGCGAGGAGAAAAAAAAAAAGCCGATCGTCGGCGGCCGTGTTCGGGACATCAGTCCCGATCACGGCCAGCAATATAAAAGGACACCTGCCCCCTGCCAGTGCCCACCTGCCACCCGCAGTGCCATCCTGAATAAAGTAAGTGCCCCCCTGTCAGTGCCACCCAGCAGTGCCCATAGTGCCCACAGTGCCACCCAGCAGTGCCCACAGTGCCACCCACAGTGCCACCCAGCAGTGCCACCCACAGTGCCACCCAAAATCTGCCTCAGGTGCTGCACCCCAGTGCCGCCCATCAGTGCCCAGCAGTGCCGCCCATCAGTGCCCAGCAGTGCCGCCCATCAGTGCCCAGCAGTGCCACCTATCAGAGCCACCTATCAGTGCCACCTATCAGTGCCCATCAGTCCCATCTATCTGTGGTACCTATCAGTGCCCATCCGTGCCACCCATCCGTGCCACTTATCCGTGCCACCCATCCGTGCCATCTTATCTGTGCCCATATTTGCCCATCAGTGCCGCCTTATCTGTGCCCATCGGTGCCGCCTTATCTGTGCCTATTAGTGCCGCCTTAACTATGCCTATCAGTGCCCACCAGTGCAGCCTATCAGTGCCCACCAATGCAGCCCATCAGTGCCCACCAATGCAGCCCATCAGTGCCCACCAATGCAGCCTATCAGTGCCGCCTAATCAGCGCACTTCAATGAAGGAGAAAAATGACCCGTTTGCAAAATTTTATAACAAACTATTAAAACATGATTTTTTTTTTTTTTTTTTGCATCTTTTTTTGTTTGTTTAGCAAAAAATAAAACTCCGAGCTGTAACTAAATACCACCAAAAGAAAGCTCTATTTGTGGGAAAAAAATGATAAAAATTTCATTTGGGTACAGTGTTGTATGCCCGCGCAATTGTCACTCAAAGTGCATCAGCGCTGAAAGCTGAAAATTGGTCTGGGACTGAGGGGGGTTTAAGTGCCCAGTAAGCAAGTGGTTAAAGTGGATGTAAACCCCATTCATGAAATCTGACCTGGCCACATAAATTTGTAGTGTTTAGTTATCTCTCTCCGAAGTCCTACGTCCCGTGTCTTTCTGCTGCTCCATTCATCTGTTATCAGCATGGTAACTTCTGACAAGCTCTCCGACACAGGAGAAAAAAGCAGCTGGAAATTTGTGTTGGGGAGGTCACTTAGAGATAGATGAGCAGTGAGCTCGTCTATTCACAGTACAACTCTGCAAGTGTCTTATTTCCTCTGCCTATATGGAGGTGGGGTGTGCCTTGCCTCCAATCGGCTCACACAAACTGTATGCCCAGACTCCCCTCCCATGGCTAAAACAGGAAGAAAAATTTCTAACACGATGTGCACTTTCTAAAGTGTCTAGAAAACTGAAGATATACAAGTCGAACTTAGGTAGGGAGATTTGGTTCATCTCTGTGTATCATCTGAGGCTGTTCGCATCACTGGGTATATGTGAGGGTTTACATACACTTTGTTTGGAGGAAGAAAAATGCTGACTATGACCCTAAGAACACCATCCCTACAGTCAAGCACAGAGGTGGAAACATTAGGCTTTGGGGCTGTTACTCTGCTAAACGTACAGGCCGACTTTTATGAATTAGGGGCCATGTATTGTAAAATCTTGGATGAAAACCCTCTTCCCTCAGCCAGAACACTGATGATGGGTCATGGATGGGTCTTCCAGCATGACAATGACCCAAAACATACCGCCAAAGCAACAAAGGAGTGGCTCAAGAAGAAGCACATTAAGGGCATGGAGTGGCCTAGCCAATTTCCAGACCTTAATCCTACAGAAAATGTATGGAGGGAGCTGAAACCTCCAGTTGCCAAGCAACAGCCAAGAAACCTTAAAGGGTAAGTTCACCTTTACAAAAAAATCTGTAAGGTGAACTTACACAGATCCCCCTCCCCACCCCCCCCCCCCCCCCCCCCCATCCTGGAGTGCAGCAATCTCCCGTTCTGAGCCCCGGAATAGCTGTGTCAGGGGTCCGGGGCATCGAAATCCCTGCAGCTGAATCTCCAAAACATACCCTGTCAGGAGGAACGTTGGGCGGTGTCGACCAATCAGAACCCACGTAGCCCGTCCTGTCAGCGGGGAAGAAGACGCGTGAATTTCCGAGGGGTTTTATCTAAGCCCCGGACCTCTGATGTGGCTATACCGGGGCTCAGGACGGAGATCGCCACACATACAGTCATTCCCCTACACTTCCACAATTACCTTCACTCTGTTCTTCAGACTGCTTCCGGGTCTCGCCAGTCACATTTGTAGTTGTGGAAGTGTAGGGGAATGACTGTACTGTGGAAGATCATTCAGAAGTAACATGTGAGAAAGAAGTTGGGTAGATACTTTCCCAGGTTTGTTGTGATGAAGAGCTCTGAAAACATAATTACTGTACTGCACTGTGCACTGAGGATACCTCTGATCCAAGGAAACGGCCGAAAACCCCATAGTGGTTCATATTAGTGCTTTGACTCAGTGTAAAAGCTGGCCACACGCCCCAAGAGGAGCTCATTACCATAAGGGGTTTTCGGATTTCACCTATGCATGATTCAGAATCACGGTCGGATGTAGAAGCATGTCAATAATTTGATCACGTCATTTGCATCTATTTCACTGCAATCAGCTCTTTGTGCTTTCTATCACAGCCCAAGACAGGCTGCTACTTATATGGTTTATGCACTTCCACTTTTCTTGTTTAGTTTTATTTTATGCATTTTTGCTATCACATTGGTATGCATTAAGCACTTTTTGTCTCTATTATTTTTATTTTGTTTGTTCCCTTGAGTAATATTTGTGCATTATGTATATGGTGGCACTACATAATTGTAAGGGGTCTACATAATTTTAATTATACATTAATTGAGTTTTCTCAGGCACAATTTGCACTTATGCACTTTATATCCAGTTGTGTGTTTACATTTTTGTGCACATTATTTGTTTGCCACAGATTGCACTTTCACTTTATACCAGTTGTGTGTTTACTATTTATGCACTTTACTATTCACCTGTGGATCTATAATTATAGATTAAGGTGTGGATTATTAAGTATAGAACCAGTCTAGCGCACAGTATATCTATCCCAACCAACTACATCTTACCTCGGTGCTTGCCAACAAGGGTTTCTCCACCAAGTAATAAGTCATGTTTTGTTTGGGGATCAAATGTTATTCACTGCACTGAAAATCAATTTATAACATTGGTATCGTGTTTTTTTCTGGATTTTTGGTTGATATTCTCTCACCTATGATAAAAATTATAGACCCTTAATTTCTTTGTACATGGGCAAACCTACAAAATCTTCAGGGGATCAAATAATTATTTTCCCCATGGTATATTGATTTGCGGTATCACATTTCCTTTTTTGGGATAATGAAAGTGATGACAGGAGCAAGACAAGAGCGCAGCCCTGATCCTCTGCATCTCAGGCTCCCTGCCGGCGCTCCTGGCCACTCCCTCCTGCCAAGTTCCCGCAGAGCAAGTAACTTGCAATGGGGGCCCTCGAGCCAGGGCTCTGCGTGTCCATTCACACACAGAGCCGCAGCTCAGCTCCATCCCCTCTCACTCCTCATTGGCTCACTGGTTGTGATTGACAGCAGTGGGAGCCATTGGCTTCTGCTACTGTCTTAGCTAATAAGGAGGGAGAGTCCCCAGACAGCCAAAGCACCTGTGCACATTGCTGGTGGAAGATCAGGCTCAGGTAAGTATTGTGGGGGGCTGCCACACAGAGGTTTTTTACCTTCATGCATAAAAAAAAATTCAGTTTGTACAAACACTTTAACATGTACATTTATGAGACTGTGGAGAGTGGCGATCCTAGCGTTTTAAGAAAAAGGGGTGATCAGAAGAGAACATCTGCTGATCATCCCAGTAGACAAGGAATCTGTCACTGACTGACACAGAAACAGCCAGTTTATGAAGGTGTAATCTCACCACCTCATTGGTGATCTCTGTGTGAATGCTCCATCCCAGGAGGTAAAGAATCAGGGAGAGAGGAGAGAATCTGGACAAGAATTCCAGAGGAAGTGTATTGACTTCCTTCTTCCTCTTTCACAGCGACAGGCAGGACAGTCGTAAAGCACATCTTCCCTCCATCATACACACCAAAAAGAGCAGGTTAGAAATATTATATATATATATATATATATATATATATATTTATTTGTAGCAGGGGTCCCAAAGAGAGCCAGTTCGGCGGGTAGAGGAGAGCCGATCAGCTGCTCCTCTGACAGGGGGTGTCTGTGCTTATTATCATTAACAGCCCCCCCTCCCCCCGAGGATGCCCACACTGGATCACCAGGACGACCAGGGATGTCACCACCAGGCATGCCACCCTAGACCACCAGGGATGCAAATCAGTGCTCACAATGGATGCCAGTGCCCACAATGGATGCCACAATGGGCATCACTGATTGGCATCCAGTGCCACCTATCAGTGCCCATCCATGCTGCCTTTCAGTGCCCAGGGCCACCTATGTGTACCCATCAATGCAACCTATCAGTGCCGCATATTAGTGCCCATCATCAGTGCGCGTCAGTGCCCATCAATGAAGGAGAAAACATACTTATTTACAACGTTTTTTTAAACAGAAACAAAAAAAATGTTTTATTTGTTTAGCAGAAAATAAAAATCCCAGATCAAATACCACCAAAAGAAAGCTCTGTTTGTGGGAACAAAATGATAGAAAATGTAGTTTGGGTACAGTGTAGCATGACCACGCAATTGTCATTCAAAGTGGGACAGCGCTGAAAGCTGAAAATTGTTCTGGGCAGGAAGGTGTATAAGTGCCCTGCATTGAAGTGGTTAAACTTACCTGAGACAGACAGCCAGAACGTCTGTCTAGGAGAGCAACAGGTTGGTAAAAGCTGTGTATGTGGAAGCTGACAAACTGTAGGTTTGCTCAGCCTGGTAGGATCTGTAAATATTGTATAGTTGGTGCAGAGACACGGCTAGGTTTTTGTTCCTATTTGTTTTTGGAACACTGTACAGCACCTGTATATAGACTTGTATATATCACAAATAAACATCACACTGTTTTTCACTACCTCACTGGATTTGGTATCTGTGCCTGAAAGACTGCTCATCCCAGGGAGCTTTGTACCTGCTACCTGTGCCCCAGGTTACTATATACACACACACACACACAGTATCCCACAAAAGTGAGTACACCCCTAAGTGAAAATGTCCAAATGGGGCCCAAAGTGTCACTATTTTGTGTGGCCACCATTATTTTCCAGCACTGCCTGAATGTCAGAGCTGGCTTAGCCCTTCCTTCTCTGGGCTGGCCGCTCAGCTATCGGCCAATTGCCAGCTCTCATTTCTCTCCACAGTTACAAGCTGTTCCTGATCCTGCTCGTCTGATCTGCCTACTTAAAACTGTCCAGCTCACTTCACCTCTGCCTTGGTCACATCACAAGAAACCATCTCCTGCTGTTCTGGTTAAAGACTGGCTTGCTGACATCCCTCCTGGCTCCTTATCCTGCTTGCTGTTGCTCTACTTGGATCCCTGACTTCTGGCCTGGCTGATTACCCAATCTGGTTATTGAACTCTGGCCTAGCTGACTACTCGATCCGGTTACTGGACTCTGGCTATGCTTTGACTACGCTTTCTCTATTTACCTTTTTATTTAATAAACAAGTGTGATTTAATTGTACTTCTGTCTCGGTCTGGTTCATGGTTTCTGACACTGAAACCTCTTGGGCATGGCGTTCACCAGAGCTTTACAGGTTACCACTGGAGTCCTCTTTCACTTCCTCCTCCATGACGACATCACAGAGCTGGTGGATGTTAGCGACCTTGTGCTCCTCCACCTTCCGTTTGAGGATAGCCCACAGATGCTCAATAGGGTTTTGGATCTGGAGACATGCTTGGCCAGTCCATCACCTTTACCCTCAGCTTCTTTAGCAAGGCAGCGGTCATCTTGGAGGTGTGTTTGGGGGCATTATGTTGGAATATTGCCCTGCGGCCCAGTCTCCGCAGGGAGAGGATCATGCTCTGCTTAAGTATTTCACAGTACATGTTGGCATTCATGGTTCTCGCAATGAACTGTAGCTCCACAGTGCCGGCAGCACTCATGCAGCCCCAGACCATGACACTCCCACCACCATGCTTGACTGTAGGCAAGACACACTTGTCTTTGTACTCCTCACCTGACACATCTGAACCAAATAAGTTTATCTTGGTCTCATCAGATCACAGTATATGGTACCAGTAATCCATGTCCTTAGTCTGCTTGTCTTTAGCAAACTGTTTGCGGGCTTTCTTGTGCATCATCTTTAGAAGAGGCTTCCTTCTGGGACGACAGGCATGCAGAGCAATTTAATGCAGTGTGTGGCGTATGGTTTGAGCACTGACAGGTTGACCCTCCACCCCTTGAACCTCTGCAGCAATGCTGGCAGCACTCATACATCTATTTCCAAAAGACAACCTATGGATATGATGCTGAGCACGTGCATTCAGCTTCTTTGGTCGACCATGGCGAGGCCTGTTGTAAGTGGTACCTGTCCTGTTAAACCGCTGTATGGTCTTGGGCACCGTGCTGCAGCTCAGTTTCAGAGTCTTGGCAATCTTCTTATAGCCTAGGCCAGTGATGGCGAACCTTGGCACCCCAGATGTTTTGGAACTACATTTCCCATGATGCTCATGCACTCTGCAGTGTAGTTGAGCATCATGGGAAATGTAGTTCTAAAACATCTGGAGTGCCAAGGTTCGCTATCACTGGCCTAGGCCATCTTTATGTAGAGCAACAATTATTTTTTTCAGATTCTCAGAGAGTTCTTTGCCATGAGGTGCCATGTTGAACTTCTAGTGACCAGTATGAGAGAGAAAGAGATAACGCCAAATTTAACACACCTGCTTCCCATTCACACCTGAGACCTTTTAACACTAACGAGTCACATGACACTGGAGAGGGAAAAAGGCTAATTGGGACATTTTTACTTAGGGGTGTACTCACATTTGTTGCCAGCGGATTAGACATTGTGTGTTGAGTTATTTTGAGGGGGCAGCAAATTTACACTGTTATACAAGCTGTACACTCACTACGTTACATTGTAGTAAAGTGTCATTTCTTCAGTGTTGTCACATTAAAAGCTATAACGTATTTACAAAAATGTGAGGGGTGTACTCACTTTTGTGAGTGCGTGTGCGTGTGTGTGTGTGTGTGTGTGTGTGTGTGTGTGTGTGTGTGTGTGTGTGTGTGTGTGTGTGTGTGTGTCTCATGCGCAAGTTTCATTCAGTCACAGTGCCACCTAGCCAATGGAGGAATTTATGACTGCCTGTAACTTTATAATGTCTCATGATGCATCTCCCTATTCCTCTTTAGCAGTGCTAAGAGCAGTTAATCAGTCTACACATGAAGGTAAGCAAAATATAATTTCTTTAGTGTTGTCACATGAAAAGATCTAATAAAATATTTACAAAAATGTAAGGGTGTTCTCACTTTTGTGAGATACTATGTATATATATATATATATATATATATATATATATATATATATATATATATATATATATATATATATACATACACACACATACATACACACACACACACATACACACACACACACACACACACATATATATATATCCACATGATGACCAGCAGCGTACCAGTATGTTGCTATACTACAAGTAGTTATGGGGGATGATGCCAGTAATGACAATGTATTGTTAATTTGATTACTTTTCCTATAACTATTCTCAATAAACATAAATTGATACAAATATTTGAGAAAATTAAATGGCGCCTTCTGCATACCTCCTGATTTTTATCAGCCAGCGGCCATCACTTTTGATATATACCCCAAAAAAAGGTGTATTTTTTTAATGTTTAGGTGCTAGCTATTATAGTGTACACCATCAGTACATTACATGAATCCACAATAAAATAATCAAAAACAGCAAATGTGAATGAAAATGCAAAAAAAAAAAAAAATGAAATAAAACAATTCTGTGCTATTGATAGCAGTGGAAATAATGTCCTGTGTTCATCTGCAGCAATACCAGTCCTTTATACTTATTTCTTTATATCACCATGTGTACTCAGGGCTGGTGCAAGAATTTTTGACACCCTAGGCGAAATCTCATTTTGCCGCCCCCCCCCCCACTTTGGTTCCGCCCGTGACCCTGTAACACATGTGACTTGGGGAGGGGAGAGAGGGGGACTGAGAGGGGGGTAGGAGGGAGGGCTGAGAGAGAGGGATGCTGTGAGAGAAGGGGGGTTGAGATAGTGGGGGCTGAGAGAGGAAGTGCTGGCTAAGAATTGAGGGAGGGCGAAAGAGGGGGGTAGAGAGATGGGTGGGCTGAGAGTGACGAGTGGGCTGAGAGAGAGGGGGGTTAAGAGAGTGGGGGCTGAGAGGGGGGCTGATAGAGAATGGGGGGATGAGAGAATAGGGAGGTCTGAGAGAAAAGAAAGGGGGCTTAGAGAAAGTGGGGCTGAGAGAATAGGGTGTGCTGAGAGAGGGAGGCTGAGAGAAAAAGAAGGGCTAGGAGAGAAGAGGGGGGCTTAGAGAGAGGGGACTGAGAGAATAGGGAGGGCTGAGAGAGAGAGGGGGGCTGAGAGTATAAGGATGGCTAAGAGAGGGGGGTGGCTGAGAGAGAAGGAGGGGCTGATCGAGGGAGGAGGGCTAAGAGGAGGGGAGGACTGAGAGGGGAGGGGCTGAGAGAGAGGGGGCTGAGAAAGAAGGGAGAGGGACTTAAAGAGAGGGGAGGGGGGCTTAGAGAAAGGGAGGCTTGGAGAGAAGGGGGCTGAGAGAGAAGGGAGGCAGGCTTGGAGAGAGGGGGGCTAAGAGAGAAGGGAGGGGGCACTGAGAGAGTAGGGAGGGGGCAGAGAGAGAAGGGAGGGGGGCTTGGAGAAAGAGGGAGCTGAGAGAGAAGGGAGGGGGGCATGGAGAGAGGGGGAGCTGAGAGAGAAGGGAGGTGGGCTGAGAGAGTGGGGAGGGCTGAGAGAGGGAGGGGGACTTGGAGAGAGGGGGAGCTGAGAGAGAAGGAAGGGGGGCTGAGAGAGGGGGAGGGCTAAGAGAGAAGGGAGGGGGGCTGAGAGGGGGGAGGGCCAAGAGAGGTGGGCTGAGAGCGAGGGGGGAGGGTTGAGAGAGGGGTAGGGGGCTTGGAGATAGGGGGAGCTGAGAGAGAAGGGATGGGGCTGAGAGAGGGGGAGGGCTGAGAGAGGGGGGGGAGGGCTGAGAGAGAAGGGGGAGGGGGCGCTGAGAGAGAATGGAGGGGGGCTGAGAGAGAGGGGGAGGGCTGAGAGAGAAGGGAGGGGGGCTGAGAGAGGGGAAGGGGGGCTTAGAGAGAGGGAGGGGGAGTTGGGGGGGAGATGAGAGACCCCTAGCCCTGCTCCTGCAGTCCCACCTCTGTCCCAGTCTTTGTCTGCAGGTGTGTATGACAGACAGTACCTTCCATAACATGATGCCAGTCTCCTGCTTTTATCCGTCCAGTTCCAGTGGCTCCCGCAGCAGCCTGTGCCTCCTGCCCCTCGTCTGTGACAGCTCTGTGTCCCTAGTGAGCGGCGAGCCTGTCCTCCAGATTCGTGCCTCACATCAGAGAGTGGAGAGGAATTTGGAACAGTCCATGCTCTGGAAGCATGGGGTACGCTGCGCCTGGGGGAGGCGGGGTCAGGGGGCGAAGTCAAAGAGGAGGCGGTGCCACGGTGGAGCTCTTCTCCAGAGTCCCGGGCTCTCTGGCTTATCTGCCCTCAGCCAGCCCCTCGCTTTTCACTGGCATGTAGCAATGGATGCCCGGCCGCCCCCACATCTCCCCAACGTCACACGTCAGAGAGCGCCCTGGGGATTGCTGGACATATGACACTCGCTGCGCTGGCTGATAGAAGAGCAGAGGGGGGATTACTGTCTGGACTGGGAACACATAAGGGCGGAGAGTCAGGGCTGCTTGATATGACTCTATGGAGGAGAGGGCGGGAATAAAATAGCCAGCGGCCAGGCGCCCTAGGCGGTTGCCCAATCCGCCTAGTGGTAGCACCGGCCCTGTGTGTACTTATGTGATCGGTACTCTTCTTATTTAAAATGCTCCTTTTTAAAAATGTGCACCATCACCTATGGTAAGGGGGCCACTAGGACCCTCACAGCTTATATGGAATTCCTTTATATTCCTTTAGATTGGTATGGGCTCAGCATAGATCCTGTCTCACCAGCAGGGACACCAAGATAACTTTGGGCCACCAGGACACTCACAGCTTTTAAGAAATTCCTTTCTGTTGATATGGGCTCAGCAAACATCTAATGTCACCAGCAGAGATATCCCAAAAATGAAAAACAATACCAGATAATCATGCAGTGCGTTTATTAAAAACGTTTCCAATAAGAACATATGCCAGTAAACGCACATTTCCTTCTGCTGTGTAATGCCTGGTTTGCTTAAAATCCTCATCACTCGTAACTATGAGCTGGCTTGAGTTCCACTTGTGTACCACCTAGATCGGACGTGACGAACCGGAAATACCACAGCTACAGGGGCCTCAGTGCATTTCATTGGAAGACGTTGTCAGGAAGTTGTGTAGCGGCCATTTTCCCAGAGTCCTATATACTCCCCTTTGTTTTTCCATTGGTTGGCTTCTGCTAAGGCACAATCCCATTGGATAACATAATCAAAGAGCACTAATTATTGCCGTATGATAGTTATATGCAATATATATATACCAATTGTGCTCTTGGTGGCAATTCCCCTCCTTCTCATTGACCGAGTAAAGCCTCATACACACAATTGGATTTTCCACAGACAAAACCTCTGACTTTTGTCCTAAGGCATGAACGTAGCGACGTACTACGTGGTATTCAGCACTTTAGTGTCACCGTTTGGGTTCCTTGTGTTAGTAGAAGTTTGAGTGTTGATTCGAACTTTTCATTTCATGCTTTTCAGCTCGTTTCTGAATGGCTGTTCGTCAGACATGTTGCGGAATCGGAGGAGATAACATGTTATTTATTACTGGCCTTGGAGTTATTGCTTTGACCCAAGTCCAGTCCAGGAACAGGAGGAGGAGGATTTCTTGGACCAAAAATTGGTTGCTTTATTAATCATGACCAATTATGTCATATGCCTTTGCTGCGGGAGCTTCAGGAGAATAATTTGGATGTTTTTCGGAAAACTATCTCCAGGTGACGGACCCCTGCTTCCACCAACTATTGGCATTGTTGACCCCCTATATTAAGAAGCAGGACACATGGATGAGGCTTTTATTGTATTTTTTGGTTGAAGAATAATGATTTGATTTGTTGTATTTTCTATATTTTTGATTTATATAGAATGCACTTTTTGGTTAAGTTCTATTGTCAGATAGCATGTCTAATTTTATTCGTTTTCTTTTTTTAATGCACAATAAAAAATCCTGGAGAATAATACTTGGCTATGTGTTTTATGTCAAATGACAGTTTGGGAGTAGGCAGTTACATTTAAAAAAAAAAAAAAATACAATGTAAAATTTACAAGGGACACCAACATTGTTGTATCTTTGATCTTAAAAACTACAGGATAATGGTGCTGCGATAACTTGCCCAAAAAAAAACATAATATTATCATCACTAGCAAAAAAAAAAAAAAAAAGAAAAAAAAAGAAAGAAAATGTGTTTGCAATAACTCCCTCAGTATCACCAGCAAAGCAGCTTTATTATTATCCAATTAAAGAAGAAGAGAATGGTTCAAATCCCAACCAGGTCTGGAGTTTGCATGTTCTCCCTGTGCCTGCGTGGGTTTCCTCCGGGTACTCCGGTTTCCTCCCACACTCCAAAGACATGCAGGTAGGTTAATTGGCTTCTGTCCAAAATTGGCCCTACTATATGAATGGGGACCTTGGATTGTGGGCTCCTTGAGGGTAGGGACTGATGTGAGTGTGCAATGTACAGGGATGGGGACAATTGTAGACACTCACTCAGGTTGAACTGGATGGACTGGTGTCTTTATTAAACCTTACTAACTATGTAATGTGCACTGCATTTCGACATTTCATAATTTACCACGTCACAAATGTTAATTCTCAATTATGAGCGCTAGTTTACAAGACCGAACGCTTCTGGCTTGTCCTTGCTTCTCAGCATGCGTGTTTGTACTTTGGACTTTTGTCCTATGGACTTGTGTACACACGCTTGGAGAATCTGACAGTAGACATTTGTGCGCGGAAAATTTTAAAACCTGCCATCCAACATTTGGCCATGGAAAATCTGACAATTGTCCGATGGAGCGTACAAAGGATGGATTTTCTGCCAACAGTCTGTCATCACACAATTCCCGCCAGAAAACCCGATTGTGTGATGCGCGGCTTAAGTGTTCCTGTACATTCCTTTATAATAAATATCCCAAAAAAGATATAAATAAAAAATAAAAAAAATGTCTTCCTCAGTTTAGGCCAATATGTATTCTTCTACATATTTTTGGTAAAATAAGCGTATATTGATTGGTTTGCACAAAAGTTATTGCGTCTATAAAATAGGGGATAGATTGATGGCATTTTTATTCATTTTTTTATTAGTAAATGGCAGCGATCTGTGATTTTTATCATGACTGCGACATTGTGGCGGACAGATCAGACGCTTTTGACACTATTTTGGGACCAGTGACATTTATACAGTGATCAGTGCTATGAAAATGCACAGATTACTGTGTAAATGTCACCGGTAGGGGTTAAACACTAGGGGGTGATCAAGGGGTTAACTGTGTTCCCTCATGTGTTCTAACTGTAGGGGGGATGGGCTCACTAGAACATGACAAGTCTACTCCCTACGCATTCCCTATGCACCCTCTATAACTCACAGAGCACCCTGTGTGATCCTCATACCCTTTTATAACCCATAGTGCAGCCCACATACCACACAGTACTCCTTATGCATTTCACATGTGCTCTAATAATAACCTATAACTATAAACTACAGTGCACCCATGTGCCCCATGGTCCCTCAAAAACCTACAGTGCAGCCCACATATTCCCTAGACCCACTCTATAACACAGTGCGCCCCACACATCCACTATGTGTTCCACATGCCTCCACTATAACCCACAGTGCTCTCCACATCTTCCTCATACCATTCACTATCCCACAGTGCAATATATGTGCCCCCTAGCCACCCTCTATAAACCACAGAGCCCCCTATGTGTTCCCCATGCACCCCACTTGGTTCCCATACGCTGCAGTGCAACTCACGTCTCCCCCATACATCTAATTCATGGTGCAACCCATATGTTCCCTATACCCTTCTATAACTCACAGTGCAACCCACATTTTCTCCATACCCTTAACCCACTTTTCCCCTATGCAACCCACAGTGCTCCCCATGCACCTCCTATAACCCACAGTACGCCCCCATATCCTTCTATAACCCACAGTGCACCCCCATGCACCCCTACGAAACCCAGTGTTCCCTGCGCACAGTGTGCCTCATGCCCACTCTATAACCCACAGAGCCCCCCACATGTTCTCCAAACCCTTCTATAACCCACAGTGCACCCCACATCTTCCCCATACCACTCAATAAACCACAGTGCAATCCATTTGTCCCCCATCCACCCTCTATAAACCACAGAGCCCCCTATGTGTTCCCCATGCACCCTACTTTTTTCCCATACCCTTCTATAACTCGCAGTGCAACTCAAGTCTCCCCATGCACCCTCCAATTCATGGTGCAACCCATGTGTTTCCTATACCCTTCTATAACCCACAGTGCACCCCCAATCCTTCTATAATTCAGAGAACCCATGTGTTCCCCCCATACCCTTCTATAAACCACACAGTGCACTCTACATAACCCACAGTGCCCCCCCACGCATTCCCCATACCCTTCTATAACCCAGAGCCCCCCATGCGTTCCCCATACCCTTCTATAACCCACAGAGCCCCCCATATCCTTCTATAACCCACAGAGCCCCCCATGCGTTCCCCATACCCTTCTATAACCCACAGAGCCCCCCATACCCTTCTATAAACCACAGAGCCCCCCATACCCTTCTATAACCCATAGAGCCCCCCATACCCTTCTATAACCCATAGAGCCCCCCATACCCTTCTATAACCCACAGAGCCCCCCACACGTTCCCCAGACCCTTCTATAACCCACAGAGCCCCCCACGTGTTCCCCAGACCCTTCTATAACCCACAGAGCCCCCCACGTGTTCCCCAGACCCTTCTATAACCCACAGAGACCCCCACGCGTTCCCCAGACCCTTCTATAACCCACAGAGCCCCCCACGTGTTCCCCAGACCCTTCCACAATCCAGAGAGCCCCCCATGCCCTTTGATAACCCACAAAGCCCCCAGGCATTCCCCATACCCTTCTATAACCCACAGAGCCCCCCCACGCGTTCCCCATAACCTTCTATAACCCACAGAGCCCCCCACGCGTTCCTCATAGCCTTCTATAACCCACAGAGCCCCCCACGCGTTCCCCCATACCCTTCTACAACCCAGAGAGCCCCCCACACCCTTTGATAACCCACAAAGCCCCCAGGCATTCCCCATACCCTTCTATAACCCACAGAGCCCACCATGCGTTCCCCATACCCTTCTACAACCCAGAGAGCCCCCACACCCTTTGATAACCCACAAAGCCCCCAGGCATTCCCCATACCCTTCTATAACCCACAGTGATCCCATGCATACATAGTTCCTTAGAGTGCTGTCACTGACCTGGTCTATATAGGACAGGAATGGAGCGGTGTATGCCCTCACAGACACAGCACACCCCCCTTCTAAGCCCTCAGCCCCACCCACTTCCATGACTCGGTAATCATCTACCATCAGCCCCACACCGCTCAGATGTAGCCACTCTACCGCGCCATATGACCCGTCACGTGACCTCGCACTCCCCGCCCCTCCGCTAAACTGCTCGGTTCCTTGGCCTACCGTTGAGCGGACTGAGAGAGCTGTGATGTTAGTCGCCCCTCCCCGCCATGTGACCCGTCACGTGAGCCCCCGTGTCTCCGCCCCCCTCCGCTAAACAACTCCATTCTAGCATCCACTGTGCCGCCTGGGCTACGCTGAGCATGCAGCGGAGAGCGCAGGAGGACGGGGAGGCGCGGCCCCCGGTTCAGGAGAGTGAGGTGCGCTTCCCGGGGCCCCGGCCTATGCGCCTGCTGGAATGGAAAGTCTCTACGGGCACGTCCGTACAGATAGGCTCGGTGCTGGCCTTGGGGCTCACTATCCCCACCGCGGAGAGCAAAGAGAAGCGTGGCCCGCAGGAGGAGGCGGCGGGGGGGAGGCCGCACAGACCCCCTGAGAGGAAAGTCAAGTCGGACCGGGCCGGAGTGGTGCTGGAGCTGTGTGTGAGGCCGGGACAGGTCGTGTGTGCGGGGTAAGCTGGGGCTGAGGGCAGAGAGGTGTGTGTGAGGAGGGAGGGAGGAGGACGGCTCCGGCTTTCCCTCCAATGTGAGGAGCTCAGCCCCCTGTGCGCTTGTTTACAGCTCGGCCACATGTTCCCGGAGATGACAGCTCTGTGTGTAATGTCTACTCATCCCCCGCCCGGATGATTACTACCAACTCCAATCGCCGCACTACTACATTATTACCTTGTAGAGTGTCAGCCTGCTGGACAAGGCCGTGTTTACCAAACAAAAGCAGCCCCCCCCCCCCCCATTTATCTTCCCCCATGAATTACAACTCCGCTTATTTACTTTTTGGACCCACTTTCACACAGGCGTTGCGATCACAACTGTCAGATTTTTTCAGATGGATCTGATCAGTTGGTCGGACAGAAAGATGTAAACAGACCGCCCACCAGCTTCGGGAACAGGGCTGCATCCTTTTATGTATTTGTGGTCCAGATCATAGGTAGCCTGATGTAAGGGGACAGCAAAGTGCGTTAGGCTGGGTGTACACGGGATGTTTTTACAACCTCTCCTGAACAATTTAACTTGACAGATGGTAAGCCAGGTTTAAAACGTCTGTTTTGAAGCGTTTGAAAAAAAAAAAAATTTTTTTTCAAAATAACCAAATATGAAAAACGCCTGTAAACGAAACGCGAGTTGACGTGTTTGGCGTCAAAAACATTGGAAGCGTCAGCATCTGAACAGATTTTTTTTGCCTTCAAAGAAAAGCCTATAAACGCAAAAGTCATTAAACGAACCTGTGTACATGTACACATAAGATAACATTGGATGAGTTCAGAGGCAGTTGAAAAAAGCATCCAACTGCCTCTGAACGTCTGTTTACCAGCAGCAGTGTACATGAGGCCTTACACTCGGCTGCCTATTAGGCTGGGTTCACACCACAGCGATGCGGGAACGCCGCGAATGCGCGGCGTTTTCCCGCATCGCATTACTCCCGCCGGCAGTTCACACTGCCCTATGCGAACGGCTGGGAGTGTCAATGATATGTTAATGACACCCCCAGATCCGTCCGCATATCGCAGTGCGATCTGCCGACTCGCACAGGAATCGGATCGCATGGTGTGAACACCCATGCGATCCGATTCTGTTGCGGACCAAAAAAAGGGTCCCGTGCGAGTTTGCTGCGGGAGCGATGCGAATTCAGCCATACTATCTGTATAGCTGAACTCGCATCGCTACGGAGATCGGATGTGATTTGCACTGCAGTGTGAATCACATCCGGATCTCCCCCCCGCAGCAGTGTGAACCCGGCCTTAGAGCTGCACGATTCTGGGCAAAATGACAATCACGATTTATTTTGCTTAGCATAAAAAATCATGACTCTCGCAACGTAAAATCTTTCACATTATACAAAAAAAGGGGCTAATGCCGTGTACGCACGATCAGAAATTCGGCCAGCAAAAGACCGATGCAAGCTTTTGGTTGGAAAATGTGATCGTGTATGGTGGCCGAATTTTGGTCAGCAAAATATTGAGCATGTTCTCAATTTTTCAGTCGGAAAAAGTTCCTATCTGAAAATTCGTTCGCGTGTATGCAGTTCCAATGCGCAAAAAACTCACGCATGCTCAGATTCAACTACGAGACGGAAGCTATTGGCTATTGAACTTCCTTTTTCTAGTCCCGTCGTACGTGTTGTATGTCGCCACATTCTTGACAGTCGGAATTTGGTGGGACCGTGTGTATGCAAGACTGCTTGAGCGAAATTCCGTCGGGAAAACCATCAGAGCTTTTTCCAACCAAAATTTCGATTGTGTGTATGCGACATAACTTTACTGGTTATTTTTTTTTTTTCTTTTTTTTTTAATTCATTCAATTAATTAAAAAAAAATTGCATTTGAAAGACCACTGCGCAAATACAGTATGACATCAAATATTGCAACAACCACCATTTTATTCTCTAGGGTGTCTACTAAAATATAATAAATATATATTGTGTTTGGGAGTTCGAAGTAATTTTCTAGCAAAAAAATGATATATATTTTAACTTAACCAACAAATGTCAGAAAAAGGTTTAGTGGTTAAACTTTTTTCACTTACACACAGTCTATTGCGTTGACAAATTGTTACAATGTTTATACTTAAGTTCAACTGATAAAGAATGTTGCGATTCTTGTCAGACTGCCCAGTTTTTCTTTTCTGGCTGTGGCTTCAGAAGAGCAGAGAATTCTTTGCATAGAAAGAATTGTGAAACACTTTTTAGTTAAGATCGCGATAATGATTCTTGACGATTAATTGTGCAGCTCTACTGCCTAGCCCTATAGTAATCAACGACCCCATGGCCGCTCAACATAAACTGTGCAGGCTCAGATGTGACATCAGTCCCTGCTCTGCTCCAATCAGCAAAGGATCTACTTACAGATCACCAGATCGTGGTAGCATGAAAATTAATTTCGGCACACCCTTGCGGCTCTGGATCTTGCAGGCAAGTGATCAGGAAAACGAACAAGTACTGAGAGCTTGAGCCAAAGGGTACGATTTCAGTAAGCAGCGATCAGTTAAAGTGGAACTTCAGAAAATTAAATAGGAAGTGAACTTCCATGTATTGTTTGTACCTATAGGTACTGTAAATATATCCCGAACATGCACAGTTCAGGAGATATTACTGTATATGTAGCTGATGATGTCATGGGCGCATGCAGTCTGAAGGAACAGCCACCTGTGCCATTTCTTCAGAGCCCTTTGCCGTGCCCAGCAGCTCCCACATGGAAGTGATGTCACGTGGCTCCGAACAGTTACACAGCCGGAGTCCACGGACCCAGAGGGAAGACAAGTGAAGATTAAGGATGAGGTCAGGCGTCTTTGCAACCTGCATGTGCAGAGCCCGCCAAGAAGTCGCCACTGCATGGCGCTAATCACAACCAGTGAGACATTTACTCGATCTGCACCTGCAGAGATCAAGAAATGTCTCACTGCCTGTGAAGATGAGGCCTCCAGTGCTTCGTTTGCCAGTAAGTTTCACATAATGTGCTAGCATGCGACGCATACTAGCACATTATTCCCTTACTTTTGCAGATCGGAAAAAAACAGCGCTTATCTTCTCCTTAAGTCCTGCTAGATCACTTTAGGCTGGCCCTTTTTGCAGGTATAGCTATGTAACATTAAAAATCAGGTGTCTATAGTGTTCAAAATCTAATACTCTGTCAGATCCTGCTCTGCACATGCTCAGTTGGGACTCATTTACATTTTTCTACAATATGGCTTCGGACACACTATTTTAAAGCTCTCTGAACACCAGTGATGGCATCTGTCACTAAATAAAATATTTAGCTTACACCTTGCATTTATTTGCTTTGCCTTCAAAAATTATACCCCATATCAATTTAGGGGTAGTTTACACTAGATTCAGACACACTTCATTAAAACTCTCTGAACGCCAGTCAAAGCCCCTGTCCTTAAATAACATAGTTGGCTTACTGTCCTGTTTACACCTGCTTTTGCTTTTCTTTGAAAATGATACCCCATGTCGCTTTAGTGGGGCTTCAACGCACCTTCAAAGCCTCCATAGAAGTCTATGACACAGCTCGCTTGAAACATCAATGACTGATCAAAAATGCATGCTGAAGCAAGTATAAATGAGCCCCATAGTGGTGCTTCAAAGCCTCCTTAGAAATCTAAAAGCTTGTTTATGCTTGTTTCAAAACTCACTTTTTTAATGCTTTATGAAAGCCAGTCAAAGCCCATCGTTAGATAAAATGGTTAGCTTACAGTCCTGTTTACACCTTGCGTTTTCTTTTGCTCTGCTTCAAAAATGATACCCTTGTCACTTTAGTGGTGCTTCAAAGCATCTTCAACCTTCATAGCAGTTTTTGCCAAAGCTCGCTTGAAGCTTTTGAGAAGCTTTAATTCAGCTTTAGCTTCGCTTTGTTTTGGAGAAATTGCAGGTATGAGCTATCGACATACAAACACACGGCATATGCCAAGCATCATTAAAGCTTCATTAAAGGCGCCACCGAAGCATTGCAGAAGCATTAAAAAAAAAAGCATGTTGAAGCGGTAGGTGCTTTAATGTGCTTTGAAGTTAAAGCAATTGTAAATTAAATCTAAGACCAAGCTTGCTTGAAGCACCTGCAGCTTTTGAGTGACTTTACTTAATTATCGGGCCTATTTCTCAGACTGTTTACAAGTTAAAGCGGGATTCCACCCTAAAGTGGAACCTCCCCTGATCGGATCCCTCCCCCCCCCCTCCGGTGTCACAATTGACACCTTTCAGGGGGGAGGGGGGTGGAGATACCTGTCAAAGACAGGTATTTTCACCCACTTCCGGGCATAGACTCCCGGGGGAGTCTACGCCATTTCCTGCCCTGCCGCGCTGTCTGCTGGGACACACACGGGTCCCAGTGACAGCGCGGAGATTTCCTATTGCGCGGCGCGGCTCGCGCATGAGCAGTAGGGAACCGGGAAGTGAAGCCGATTTGCTTCACTTCCTGATTCCCTCACCTAGAATGGTGGCGACAGCAGCCGAGAGCTGAGCGATCGATCGGCCTCGGCATCGCTGGAACCCGGGACAGGTGAGTGTCCATTTATTAAAAGTCAGCAGCTGTAGTATTTATAGCTGCTGGCTTTTAATATTTTTTTTTTGGTGGAATCCCTCTTTAAAATCATTTTTTTTTTGCTAGAAAATTACTTAGAACCCTCAAACATAATCGAGAGATATGCACTTTTTTTTTTTTTTTTTTTTTTTGTGAAAAATGTTACCCCTATCAAATTGATACCCAACATATCATGCTTCAAAATTCCGCCTGCTCGTAAAATGGCGACACTTTTACCCTTAATCTCCATAGGCAACGTTTTTAAAAAATTCTATAGATTGCATGTTTTGAGCTACAGAGGAGGTCTAGGGCTAGAATTATTGCTGTCACTCTAAGATGTCGGCGATATTTCACATGTGTGGTTTAAACACAGTTTTAATATGCTGGCGCTATTCACGTATGCATTTGCTGCTTGGCAGGACAGAGCGGGTTTTTTTTTTTTTTTTTTTTTTTTTAAGAACAGTGAAAAAAAAAATGTAAAAAAAAAGTCACTTTTATTCCTATTATAAGGAATGTAAACATCCCTTGTAATAGAAAAAACAAAAACAAAAAACATGACAGCCTCTCTCAAAGCGGAGGTCCACCCTAAAGTGGACCTTCCGCTCATTGGAATCCCCCCCCCCCCTCCGGCGCCACAATTGGCACCTTTCAGGGGGGAGGGGGGTGCAGGTACCTGTACAGTACAGGTATCTGCACCCACTTCCGGGAAAGCTATCTGCGGAAAGGGGCGTAGATCTACCCCCCTTTCCGAAAGTCCCCCGCTGCCTGATGGGAAACACACAGATCCCAGAGGCAGCAGGACCATCCTTATTGCGCAGCGCGACTCGCGCATGCACGGTAGGGAACCGGGAAATTAAGCCGAAAGGCTCCACTTCCTGATTCCCATACCCAAGATGGCGGCGGCAGCACCCGAGACACGATCGAGAGATTGGCTTCGGGTGCAGACATCGCGGGCGCGATGGGCGGGTAAGTGTCCTTATTTTAAAAGTCAGCAGCTGCAGTATTTGTAGCTGCTGGCTTTTATAAAAAAAAAAAACGGCGGAACTCCCGGCGGACTCCCGCTTTAAGGGCCGGTTCACACAGGGGGCGACACGACTTGCCGTGCCGCGATCTCACAAGTCGCCCCCGTTCTGTACAATGGAACCGTTCTAAGAGGAGCGACTCGAGTCGCTCCGTCTTAGAAAAAAGGTTCCTGTACTACTTTTGGGCGACCTCGGGGCGACTTGCATCGACAGAAGTAATTTGCAAGTCGCCGCTGAGGTCGCGGCAGGTCGCGGCGAGGCAAGTCGCCTCGCATCGCCCCCAGTGTGAACCGGCCCTAAATATGAGATCTGGGGTTCAAAAAGACTCTATTTACACTAAAATGCAATAATAAAAAAAAAAGAGAGCTATGGGCATAAGTGACGTTTTCACATTGCTTCTGCCCTGCAATGTTATGGAGACTATCAGACTATGGTATCTGAAACCATACCGCTCACTGAAGAAAAGGCTACCGAGGTTATGGCGGCCACCTCCTGCCATAACAATGATATCCCTCTTCAAAGAGCTGACGCATATCGCCGTGACCTGGTCCAGAAGTGGTTAACTGAATTTCCAGGAATCTTCCAGGACAGCGCAGTTCCCTCCCAATATGTGGCTCAGTAGTATTGAGAATTAATCTGTGTATTATTTGTTGTACTTTTATGCATTATTTTTGTATGCTGTTGTCTAGGCCTGCGGTTATATTCCAAAACAGAGGCCTTTTCAGCATGCTGTGCTTTAAAAGAAAAGTTGGATCATGTATTTCCTGGTGGAAATGTATGTTGGTGCCGCCAGCCATGATCTCCAGATTGCGTCACAGCAGTACAGTGTCACCAGACTAGTGCTATCAGTCAGTGTCCCTGATCGCTGCTACACCAGTTAGTGTAAGCCAGCAATGCTGTCCCTGATTGTGGCAACACCAGTCCCAGTGTCACCTGACCAGTGCAACCAGCAACAATGTTTCTGATCACCGCACCAGTGCAGTGTTGTAAAAACAAAATATAATAAAAAGCTACTGACAGTCCACACCTCGATGCTGAATATTAGTGTCACTGTTGCATGACATTTAAAAAAAAAAGTATCGGTACTTCTACTCCAGTCTTAAAGTGGTATCGGGACAACCCTAGTAAAAAGTGTAAGCCCCCATTCACATTGACGGCAGCTTTCAAATGAGCAGAATGATCTGAAATTGCACAGTTTCAAAGCTGTATGTCAGTGCCACTTTGGCTACGACTTGGAAGACATCTGTGTGACTCCATGAACAGATGTCTACGCAAGTCGCACCTGAAATCACCAAAAGTAGTGCAGGAACCACTCTTTACAAATCGGTGTAGCACAGCAAATTTAGCGCTGCACCCATTTGAACAGTGCAATTGCTGGCAATAAGGTGCGACTTGACCTATCAAATCATACGATGAGTCGCTCCAATTTGAATGGGGGCTAAATGTGTTAACGTTAAAGTGGTTCTGAAGCCCCAAGTTTTTTTACTCTAATGCATTCTATGTATTAAGGTAAAAAAAACTCCTGTGCTGCTTGAGGCACCCCCCCCCCCCCTTACATGAGCCCATTCTGATCCAGAGATGTGTAAAAGGGTCTCCCTGCTTATTGGTTAGATTGCTAGCAGTGGCAGCCATTGTCTCCTGCTGCTGTCTTAACAAATGCCATTATAAGGAAGCGAGGGGCAGGGCCAAGCCGTTCAGTTTGTGTCAATAGAGGCAGACTGGGCTGCTTGGGAGCGAGCATGCATGGGTGCCCACAATGATAGTGGCTTTCCCTGGGGACACTCACTGAACAGGAGGGTCCTGGATCACTGGTGGGGAACTCCAGAAAAGGAGGATTTAGCAGGTAAGTATAACATGTTTGTATTGGTTAAAAAAAAAAAAATAAGTTTTTATAATCACTTTAAGGCAGCCTATTTATAGTGGATAGGTTGCCATTGCACTAAAGCGGATAAAAAAAAAAGCAGCACACCGCACGGTATATGGGTTGCATCATGTTTTTCACTCTACTGTATGGTGTGTTGATCACCACACCCCTTATTTAGCAGGTGCATTGCCATAGGTTGTGGTAATACGTGTGCCACAACACACAAGTTGGACGTTGCCTTTGCACAACAAAAAATTCTTTCAATTACCATCTAATGACGTGGAGATAAAGAGAAATAACAATGCAATGGGTCTTGTGATTTTCTGAAAGCCACTTCTTCCTGAAAATCGTGAAACAAAAAAAAAAAAAAGTGAAGGGAAACAGACACTTGAGTGTCAGTGCAGATACTTTCAGTTCTAAGAAGGCTTTTCTGTGCATCACACCGATTAAGCCCTTTTTCACACGGGCGGCTGTTCTGCTGATAAAAGCATGTTTTGTTATTTCGAAATTCCAAGACCCCAGGGACAGTAATTGCTTGCATTTGTACATTGCGATTAGTTGCGCTTACATGCGCTGTGTTTAGCTGCGGTGGAACAGTCTTGCCATTTCTGTTGTGCTTCCTATTTTTCTTTCCTTGTTGCCGCTTCTATCTGCAGGTAAAATAGTACACTGCAATTACCTGCAGATAGCTGCAATAAATCGGTCCTGGACGCAGTCAAATTTATTTTTTCTAACCACACAAAACCCTGTAACGAAACTGTTGCTAAATATAGTGTCAGTGGGGCCATAGGAAAGCATTGTGTGAGTTTAGTTGCGGTAGATAGCTTTATCTATCCACAGCTAAAAGCTGAATTCTATCCACTCGTGTGAAAGGGGCCTAAATGGGAGATTATTTTTCATTTACTTCCTTCCCCAAAATGATGCTGGTAAGACTGACCCCATGAAAAATAGGCAGATCAGGAATTGTGACTTTATTTGCAGTGTGCTTGTTCCAGATCAGTATTTCAAAAGATTTTAAAGTCAGAGTAGACTCAGTTGTTATGTGGAGGTACTTGCTGTTTGAGGGGGTACAATCCTGGCCATGGGGCATGTTGGAGATGCCCCTATTTGTCAATAGCCATGTCAATTTACTATTGAAAGCGGGGTTCCACCCTAAAGTGGAACTTCCGCTCATCTGAACTCTCCCCTCCTCCGGTGTCACAGTTGGCACCTTTTCGGGGAGGGGGGGGTACAGATACCGACTCGCGCATGCGCAGTAGGGAACTGGAAAGTGAAGCCGCAACAGTTCACTTCCTGATTCCCTCACCTAGAATGGCGGTGGAGTATAATACTTTCCACCTTTTTATATTAATAAAGTTATGTTTCTTATCCATAGAAGCCAGTATGGAATTATAACCACTTCCCGACCGGCGCACAATGATGTACGTTGACAGAATGGCACCGGCAGGCCGTCCTGCTATCATGTGCGTGGCGGCAGGCGCATGTGCCGGTTGGGACCCCCGTGAGTCTGGTCGCAGGTCCCACGGGCTCAATGGCCGCTGTGATTGGAGCAGAGATCAGTGTTCACTAACACACAGCCCAGCCCCCCACTGTTAGTAACACGCCCCTAGGACACACTAAACCCCTACACTGCCACCCCCTGGTTAACCCCTTCACTGCCAGTGTCCTTTACACAGGAATCTGTGCATTTGTATAGCACTGATTGCTGTTTAAATGACAATGGTCCCAAAAATGTTCGATGAGTCCGCCATAATGTCAGTCACAATAAAATTCGCTGATCGTCGCCATTACTAGGGTAAAAAAATTAAAAATGCCATAAAACTATCCCCTATTTTGTAAACGCTATACATTTTGCGCAAACCAATCAATCGCTTATTGCGGTTTATTTATTTTTATTTTTTTTACCAAACATATGTAGAAGAATACGTATTGGCCTAAACTGAAGAAAAAAACAGTTTTATATATTTTTGGGGGATATTATAGCAAAAAGTAAAAAATAATGAATTTTTTTCAAAATTGTCGCTCTATTTTTGATTATAGCGCAAAAAATAAAAACCGCAGAGGTGATCAAATGCCACCAAAAGAAAGCTCTATTTGTGGGGAAAAAAGCACATCAATTTTGTTTGGGAGCCACGTCGCACAACTGTGCAATTGTCATTTAAAGCGATGCAGAGCCGAATTGCAAAAAGGCTCTTGTCTTAAGCCAGCAAAATGGTCCGGTCTGAAAGTGGTTAGAGTTGACTTCTGGGTTGTAGAAATAGTATCCCTTGCAGTGGCTGTCCCTCTGTGCTGTAAGGGTTAAATGCTTGTTGGGTCTAGGCAGTGGTGGTTGACCTGGTAAATACCGTGGCCCTTGGGTGCGTTTTCAACATGTCCAAAGGGCCACGTAATAGAATTTGCTTATTCGCACGCTGCTGTGCATGTTTCTATGCATTACATCGTGTCAGAATGCGCTGTGCAAAGTGCAACATGTCCAACTTTTTCCAGCGAACACCATTGCAGCGCATTGGTGGGTACTGAAGCCATAGGGCAAAAGACAAATTGCCTGTGTTGTTACTGCATTGAAATAAGTTTCCAATCTCAGGGAAGCCTTGCTAAAAATGATTATCTCTACAACTTATGATACATTGGTGTGAGGGTCCATGAGAAAAATGCTCCTTAGGGCACTTTCACACTGGGGCAGGCACCCGCGTTAAAGCACAACTATTTTTAGCGGTGCTTTAACGTCGTTTTAGCGGGGAGCTTTTAACCCCTGCTAGTGGCTGAAAAAGGGTTAAAGGCACTGGCAAAGCGCTGCTGCTTCGGTGGCGCTGCCCAATGATTTCAGGGGCGCTTTAGAAGCGGTGTATACACTCGGCTACAATGTTCAGCTTGTTCAGTCAACCACCTCAATACTGGGTACTTTCATCCCTTTTCTGCCCAGGCCATTTCTAAGTGTTCAGCGATTTCACAATTTGACGGTTACTCAGTCTTGCAACATTACTCAAAAAAAATTGTGTGTATGTATATATAATGTGTGTATATATATATATATATATATATATATATATATATATATATATATATATATATATATATATATAATATATTTTTTATTTTGACAGATGCTGCTTGCAGGACTTTATTTTTTTTTTTTTTTTTTAGGGCCCTTTAACCCGAGGTGCTTTTCGGCCGCTAGCAGCAGAATAATGGTTTAAATCGCACGCAAAGCACAGTGGGCAGGCGCACTTTAGGAGCGGTGTATACACCACCAACTTTTATTTTTTAGCGTCCTGCCAGCGCACCTCGTCAGTAGGAACTTATCTGAGATTCAGAAATTGCTCAAGGTACACCTAGCAACCTCCTGGAGGAACCTTTTGGACTTCATAGAACCCTGGTTGAAAAACCCTGAATTTCTTACCTTTATTCCTTGCTCCCCCATCAACCAACGCTCTTTTCTGCGTTCTTGGGATTTGTGAGGCCATTGGAGTACCCCTAGGCATGGCAGGACCACTGGCCCTGCATTGTACATGTTAAATAGGTGAGATGTTTTTGGAAGCACAAAGGAGTGGGTTTGTGGACTGGTCTTATGAAAAGGAAGAAGCCTGTGGAGCAAAGTACATATTGTACTTTAATCTTATTCGCCTACATAAGACAACTGTATGGTTGAACTTGCATCTTGGACATCGCATGTGATCTGCACTGCATGGTGCGAATCACATGTGATGTCTGTGATCGCACTTGTGTGAACCTGGGCTGAATAATGCACTTTTAGCACCCCTATTCTTCTCAACTGCTTCTCTCCTTAAAGTGGTTGTAAACTGCTGGACTTTTGTTTTCTTCTTGCCCTGCCCTGCAAGGTAATGTCATAATGTGCTAGTATGCATCGCATACTAGCACATTATGTGAAATTTGCCTTAAAACGAAGCTCTTCCAGGCTCCCATCTTCACCCCTCTTGCTTCCAGGTTCGCAGACTCCGGCTCTGTGACTGGCCGGAGCCACGATGATGTCACTTCTGCACATGCATGTGTGAGCTGTCGATTAGGGCATATGACTCTGAAGGATCGTCAAGGGTGGCCGTTCCTTTAGAGCACATGCGCCAGTAATGGTGAGAATTACTGATCAAACTTACTTCCACTTTAAATTGGTTTGGTCCTTGATGTGTTTGTGGATATTGGATGCATGTTTATGGAAAGAGTAAATCGCCATGTAATATTTACCACTGATTAAGGCATACATGATAAAAATGTATTCATGTACATTATTATGGGTCCACATAAATATGACTGAGGAGGGAAGTTTGATATATATATATATATATATATATATATATATATATTTTTTTTTTTTTTTTTCTTAAATGAATACAGTGCAGCAGATTGCTAAACTAAATCCAAAACACATTCTGCTTTTGCTCCCATCTGTGTGTCTGTAGTCCTTGGAGAGAAGGAATAAAGGGACCTTCTTGTTTTCCTTCAGTGCCTTTGAGGATTTGTAGTAAACAATTTGTGTCTGACAGGCAAGAGGCGTGTCTGCAGCTGAACATTGCCATGTGCTGTTACCCTGGGGAGGGAGGGAGGGTGTGGTTGTTTCTTTAGAAGAAATTACCTCATATTGTATAGAGGGACTTGATTGTTATCATGCTCGCTAAAAAACAAAGTCTTTTTATTTTTATTTTTTATAGGTGTTTGATAAATGAAAAAGCAACAGAGCACCAAAGGTATTTGTTTTTAAAGAAAAATAAAGTAGTTTTAAAGGCAGAAGGTTTTTTACCTATCTATGCATGAAGGTAAAAAAAACCCTCAGTGTGCAGCTTCCCTCTTAGCCCCCCTTATACTCACCAGAGACCGATCCCAAACCAACGATGTGCACAAGAGCAGAAGCTCTCCCTGTTCCCTGCCTTCTCATTGGCTAATAAACATCAGCAGGAGCCCTTGGCTTCCGCTGCGGTCAATCACTGCTGGGGGGGGGGCAATGCTTTGTAGGTTCTCAGGAAAAAAAAATATAATTTTTCTCTGCAAAAATTAGCTTTTTTTTTTTTTCTAGAAAAGCAAACTTATAAAACTTTAAGGCAACATTCCAGCCTTTTTTGTGTTTATTAAAGTCAACAGCTACAAAAAGTGTAGCTGCTGACTTTTTTAATAAACAAACGCTCACCTGTCCCACGATCCAGCAATGCGGCTGCCCGAACTTCCGTCTCCCCCCCCCCCCCATGGCAAGTGTGGGCATCCGGATGTGACAGCTTGTGGCTTCACAGCTGGGTGCGTGCGCTGCGCCGCCTCAATGGCCGGGCAATCTTTTGGTGTATATACAGTACCTTGCAAAAGTATTCACTCCCCTTGGCTTTTTACCTTTTTTTTTTTTTTTTTTTACATTACAGCCTTTAGTTCAATGTTTTTTAATCTGAATTATATGTGATGAATCGGAACACAATAGTCTTAAGTTGAGGTGAAATTTGAAAAATTTATACATAAAACTATTTTTCAGAAATAAAAAACTGATAATTAGCATAATTAAACAATTATCACACAATAATCACATAATTAGTGAAATGATATCCACCTGTGTGCAATCTAAGTGTCACATGAGCTGTCATTACATATGCACACCTTTTTGAAAGGCCCCAGAGGCTGCAACACCTAAGTACCGAAGAGGTACCACTAACCAAACTGTCATGAACTCTCCAAGCAATTAAGGGACAATGTTGTTAAGTCCGAGTTGGGTTATAAAAAAAAAAATCCAAATCTTTGATCCCTAAGAACACCATCAAATCTATCGTAACCAAATGGAAAGAACATGGCACAACAACAAACCTGCCAAGAGACGGCCGTACACCAAAACTCATGGACCGGGCAATAATGGCAGCACAGAGACCTAAGGTAACCCTGGAGGAGCTGCGGAGTTCCACAACAGAGACTGGAGTATCTGTACATAGTATGACAATAAGCCGTACACTCCATAGAGCTGGGTTTTATGGCAGAGTGGCCAGAAGAAAGCCATTGCTTTTAGCAAAAAACAAAATGGCACGTTTTGAGTTTGCAAAAAGGCATGTGGGAGACTCCCAAAATGGAAGGAAGGAGGAAGGTGCTCTGGTCTGAGCCTAAAATTTAACTTTTTGGCCATCAAAGAAAACGCTATGTCTGGCGCAAACCCAACACATCACCCAAAGAACACCATTCATAGTGAAATATGGTGGTGGCAGCATTATGCTGTGGGGATGTTTTTCAGCAGTCGGGACTGGGAAACTGGTCAGGTTTAAGGGAACAATGGATGGTGCTACAGTGCCTTGCGAAAGTATTTGGCCCCCTTGAACTTTTCAACCTTTTGCCACATTTCAGGCTTCAAACATAGATATAAAATTTTTTATTTTTTGTGAAGAATCACCAACAAGTGGGACACAATTGTGAAGTGGAACAAAATCTATTGGATTTTTGAAAATTTTTAACTAATAAAAAAAATGAAAAGTGGGGCGTGCAAAAAATATTCGGCCCCCTTGCATTAATACTTTGTAGAGCCACCTTTTTCTGTGATTACAGCTGCAAATCGCTTGGGGTATGTCTCTATCAGTTTTGCACATCGAGAGACTGAAATTCTTGCCCATTCTTCCTTGCAAAACAGCTCGAGCTCAGTGAGGTTGGATGGAGAGCGTTTGTGAACAGCAGTTTTCAGCTCTTTCCACAGATTCTCGATTGGATTCAGGTCTGGACTTTGACTTGGCCATTCTAACACCTGGATACGTTTATTTGTGAACCATTCCTTTGTAGATTTTGCTGTATGTTTGGGATCATTGTCTTGTTGGAAGATAAATCTCCGTCCCAGTTCCAGGTCTTTTGCAGACTCCAACAGGTTTTCATCCAGAATGGTCCTGTATTTGGCTGCATCCATCTTCCCCTCAATTTTAACCATCTTCCCTGTCCCTGCTGAAGAAAAGCAGGCCCAAACCATGATGCTGCCACCACCATGTTTGACAATGGGGATGGTGTGTTGAGGGTGATGAGCTGTGTTGCTTTTACGCCAAACATATCGTTTTGCATTGTGGGCAAAAAGTTCGATTTTGGTTTCATCTGACCAGAGCACCTTCTTCCACATGTTTGGTGTGTCTCCCAGGTGGCTTGTGGCAAACTTTAGACGAGACTTTTTATGGATATCTTTGAGAAATTGCTTTCTTCTTGCCACTCTTCCATAAAGGCCAGATTTGTGCAGTGTACGACTGATTGTTGTCCTATGGGACAGACTCTCCCACCTCAGCTGTAGTTCTCTGCAGTTCATCCAGAGTGATCATGGGCCTCTTGGCTGCATCTCTGATCAGTCTTCTTCTTGTCTGAGCTGAAAGTTTAGAGGGACGGCCAGGTCTTGGTAGGTTTGCAGTGGTCTGATACTCCTTCCATTTCAAAATGATCACTTGCACAGTGCTCCTTGGGATGTTTAAAGCTTGGGAAATCTTTTTGTATCCAAATCCGGCTTTAAACTTCTCCACAACAGTATTACGGGCCTGCCTGGTGTGTTCCTTGGTCTTCATGATGCTCTCTGCGCTTTCAACAGAACCCTGAGACTATCACAGAGCAGGTGCATTTATACAGAGACTTGATTACACACAGGTGGATTCTATTTATCACCATCAGTCATTTAGGACAACATTGGAACATTCAGAGATCCTCGCTGAACTTCTGGAGTGAGTTTGCTGCACTGAAAGTAAAGGGGCCGAATAATTTTGCACGCTCCACTTTTCAGTTTTTTATTTGCTAAAAAAGTTTAAATTATCCAATAGATTTCGTTCCACTTCACAATTGTGTCCCACTTGTTGGTGATTCTTCACAAAAAAATTAAATGTTATATCTTGGTTTGAAGCCTGAAATGCGGCAAAAGGTTGAAAAGTTAAAGGGGGCCGAATACTTTCGCAAGGCACTGTAAATACAGGGATATTGTTGAGCAAAACCTGTACCACTCTGTGTGTGATTTGAGGCTAGGACGGAGGTTCACCTTCCAGCAGGACAATGACTCCAAACACACTGTTAAAGCAAGACTTTGTTTTAAGGGGAAACCTGTTGGAATGGCCTAGTCAAAGCCCAGACCTCAATCCAATAGAAAATCTGTGGTCAGACTTAAAGATTGCTGTTCACAAGTGCAAACAATCCAACTTGAAGGAGCTGGAGGAATGGGCAAAAATCCCAGTGGTAAGATGTGGCTCATAGAGACTTATCCAAAGCGACTTGGAGCTGTGATAGCCGCAAAATGTGGCTCTACAAAGTATTGCCTTTAGGAGGGTGAATAGTTATGCACATTGACTTTTTTTTTTTCTCTTATTTTGTCCTATTTGTTGTTTGCTTCATAATAGAAAAAAGAAAAAAAAATCAAAGTTGTGGGCATGTTCTGTAAATGTAAATGATGCAAATCCTCAAATAATCCATGTTAATTCCAGGTTGTGCGGCAACAAAACACGAAAATGCCAAGGGGATGAATACTTTTGCAAGGCACTGTATATTTTAAAATTGATTAGTCTTGTAATGATTGCCTATTTCATTTCTTGAGGCCCTAAGATGCACAGACAATACAAATTCCCCGCAAGTAATCCCCTTTTGGAAGGTAGACAGTCCAATATATATTTAGTAAGGCCGCGTACACACGGGCGGATTGTCTGCCCAACTTAGTCCGCTGAACCGTGTTTCAGCGGACAATCCGCTCGTGTGTGGGCTTCAGTGGACTTTTTCAGCGGACAGTCTGACGGACTTTGTCTTTCGGAATTCCCGTAATTTTGTCCGTCCAAACTTGGTTTCAGCGGACAGTCCGCTCGTGTGTAGGCAAGTTGGACGGACTAAGTATGGCGCATGCTCAGAAAGGATTTACACGGCCGAAGGTTGCATTGCAGTGTATTGGACGTCGTTTTTCTAGTCCCGTCGTACGTGCTGTACACGTCATCGCGCAAGTTTTCAGCGGACTGTCTGTTCATCGTGTGTGGTCAAGTCCGTTCATTCAAAATTTGGACGGACTGTCTGTCGGATTGTCTGACGAACTTAGTTGGGCAGACAATCCGCCCGTGTGTACGCGGCCTAAGAGGTATGGTGAGGTATTTGAAGTTGTAAATTTTTTTTTTTATTTTTTTTTTTTTTAAATTACAACTTTTGTTAACACACACACACACACACACACACACACACACACACGTGCTCATAAGATTTATTGGCTGTTTTTCAGAGAATATGAATGACAACACACAAACTTTTTTTTTTTTTTTTTTTTTTTCACTCATGGTTAGTGTTTGGCTGAAGCCATTTATTATCAATCAACTGTGTTTACTTTTTATTTTTTTAAATCGCAACAGAAACTTCCCAAATTACTCTGATCAAAAGTTTACATACCCTGGTGATTTTGGCCTGATAACATGCATACAAGTTGACACAGAGGGGTTTTAATGACTATTAGAGAGGAAGTAAACTCTCCTACTCTGATGCTGCTTTTCATTTAGTCCATTATAATAAGTAATTATCAAATGATAGCCACTGTAATCCAACCCAAATCGCATATTACTGTTTAAGGAAACTTTAAAAAAATTGTTTCCAGGGGTTAGGCAGCGCCATCTTGGGTATTGTTTTCTGAGTCCACAGTGGAGTGTATTTCCGCCCTTACATTGAGCACTTCCTGTACTGTTAACCAAGCCTCCTTCTCAATCCAACATTTCTATGGCAACCCTGCTTCCCTGTTCATAGCTGACTTGTTTTATTTCATAGTATTGTGCCGATTGTCTGTTTGCCTGTGTCAGTCTTATCGGCTTCAGCAGTAATGGTGAGGTTTACACTGCATATGAGGTCACATGGTGTGTAGGAGGAAGCTCTCAATGATTCTGCAGCCTCCTGGGATATCAGTGGTGTGCCGTAGGAAGTCCTGATAACAGATAGATAAGCACATAGTGTGCCGTAAATCAGGGGAGATCTGGGCATGCTCAATGTCATTCTAAAGAACAAAAGGGATACAACAATACAAAGCAAGTAAGGAGATATCTACAAGCAGTGTTCATTAGGGTTTTTTATGCTGATTTACATGGGACAAAGTTGTGGGGGAGAGTTTACAACCACATCCTCACCTGTGATCCGTTTGCTTGTAATTAGTGTGTGTAAAAAAAGGTCAATGAGTTTCTGGACTCCTGACAGACCCTTGCATATTTCATCCAGTGCTACATTCTGGATTCTGAGTCATGGGGAAAGCAAAAGAATTGTAAAAGGATTTGCGGAAAAAGGTAGATGAACTGTATAAAACAGGAAAGGGATATAAAAAGATATCAAGGAATTGAAAATGCCAATCAGCAGTGTTCAAACTCTAATCAAGAAGTGGAAAATTAGGGATTCTGTGGAAACCAAACCACGGTCAGGTAGACCAACTACAGTTTCAGCCACAACTGCAAGGAAAACTGTTTGAGATATAAAGAAAAACGCACAACTTCAGGTGAAATGCTGAACTCTGAAAACGTGGTGTGTTTTAAGATGCACAATAAGAAGGCACTTGAAAGATGGGCTGCATGGTTGAATCGCCAGAAGAATCCCTTTACTACACAAATGTCACAAAGTATCCCACTTACAATACGCCAAATGGCACAGAGACCAGCCTCAAACCTTCTGGCAGTCATTTGGAGTGATGAGACCAAAATTTAGTTTTTTGGCCACAACCATAAACGCTACATTTGGAGAGGAGTCAACAAGGCCTATGATGAAAGGTACACCATTCCTACTGTGAAACATGGAGGTGGGTCACGGATGTTTTGGGGATGTGTGAGCCACAAAGGCGCAGGAAATTTCGTCAAAATTGGAGAAAGAGGAATGCAGCATGTTATCAAAAAATACTGGAGGAACGTTTGCATTTATAAGCCAGGAAGCTGCGCATGGGACGTACTTGGACATCCTAACATGACAATGATTCAAAACACAAGGCCAAGTCGACCTGTCGTTTGCTACAGCAGAATAAAGTGAAGGTTCTGGAGTGGCCAATCTCAGTCTCCTGACCTCAATATCATTGAGCCACTCTGGGGAGATCTCAAACGTGCAGTTCATACAAGACAGCCCGAGAAGATATAGGAACTGGAGGCTTTTTGCCAAGAGGAATGGGCAGCATTACCACCTGAGAAGATAAAGAGCCTCAACCACAAACGCCACAAAGGACTTCAAACTGTCATTGAGGTTAAAGGGGTCAAAACACGGTATTGAGAACTGGGTTATTTAAACTTTTGATCAGGGTCATTTTGGTAGTTGTGATTATGATTTAAAAAGAGTAAACACAGTTGATGATAAATGGCTTCAACCAAACGCGAACCATGAGTTATTCATATTCTCTGAAAAATGGCCAATAAATCATGAATTCTGTCAGGGTATGTAAACTTGTGAGCATAACTGTATATAAATCCATTATCCTCTCCTCTCTCTCTCTCTCTCTCTCTCTCTCGGCGTCATGTCAAGCAAAATAAGCCACGCCCACCGCATCTCCGATCTAGCTAAAGAGCCTCTGACATAGGCTCTTTACCATGTAACCAGCTGTGTCCAATCACAGCTGATGACAGTGTAAACCGGAAGAGCCATTTATCTGCTTTTCCTCTAGGTTTGTCCCGATACATTTGCAGGAGTACTCCTGATGCCTAGTACAATACCTGGACACTCAGGGATGAGTGTCCCCTGTATCCTCCGGCTTCCCTCTGTGCTCCTCTGTGGGCTCCCCAGGTCCCACCCCCCTCTGTGTCCTCCTTCGTTCCTCCCTGAGGATGACCACCAGAGATGCTAATCGGTGCCCATCAGTAATTCCTACCAATGCCACCCATCAGTGCCCATCAGACTTTCAGTGCCGCCTAAAAACCCCAGTGGTGATCAAATACCACCAAAAGAAAGCTATTTGTGGGAACAAAATTATAGATTTTGTTTGGGTACAGTGTTGCATGACCACCCAATTGTCATTTAAAATGTGACAGGTGGAAATTGGCTTGGGCATGTAGGAGGGGGGGGGGGTGCTCTGTATTGAAGTGGTTAATCAAGGTATTTCTCACACACTGCATAGGCATACATCTTACTACACCTTGAAACACATTCTGCTATGCCTCCTGAGTATAGGCATGTCACATGTGTGAGAATTATTCACAGCCTAAATCCAAAAGCACCTTTTGCGCTTTCAAGTTGCTTAAAGTGGTTAAGCCACTTTATCCCCTTCCCGACTGCCGCATGACGATATACGTTGGCAGAATGATACAGATGGGGGGGGAGGGCGTACAGGTACGTCCCCTTTTTAGCTGCAGCATTGTGGGCACGCGCGCCTGCCGTGTGCTCTGTGACCGCGGGTCCCATCTATGTCCGCCGTGTGCCTGCAATCGTGTCACGGAGCAGAAGAATGGGGAGATGCCTTTTGTAAACAAGGCGTTTTCCTTGTTCTGCCTAGTGATGACAGATCACTGCTCCCTGTCATCGGTAACCGCGATCGCTGTCATGTAAGTAGTAGCCCCCCCCCCCCCTCCCGTTTTAGAATTACTTCCTAGGACACACTTAACCTCTAGGGGGTGATCAAGGGGTTAACCCCTGCCAGTGTCATTTACACAGTGATCAATACATTTTTATAGCACTGATCGCTGTATAAATGACTGGGGTCAAGTGTCCAGTGCGTCTGCCATAATGTCACAGTCCTGATAAAAATCGCAGATCGCCGCCATTACTAGTAAAAAAAAAAATTAATAATAAAAATGCCATAAAACTATGCCCTATTTTGTAGACGCTATAGCTTTTGCGCAAACCAATCACTATATGCTTATTGCGTGTTAGCATAAAAACCGCAGAGGAGATAAAATACCACCAATTGTCAGTTAAAGCGTCTCGGTGCCGAAACGCAAAAAATGGCCTGGTCATTCAGCAACCAAATCTTCCGGGGCTGAAATGGCTAAAAAATAAATTGCTCAATGTTAACTGATAAGTCCTACTCTGACTCACTGTTCACAGGAGTCTAAAATTCATAATATAACATAACATGGTATTCTTAAATTCGAACCATTTTGCCCATGTCTTAAGATATTTCCTGGTCAGCCATTTATTTCTACAAGTTAATTCTTCCATTAGTCAGAGCTCATCAACCCTTCATAGACATCGTGAGATAGTAGTAGGTATAGATCGCTTTCCCCAATATAATGGGAATTAGATTTACATGCGGTTAACAGATATGGAATCATAGACATCCTATATTGACCTATTGCTTCATTCCTACAATGGAATAGAAAAGTAATTGTTACAGGGGCGAGTAATTAGACCTGAACCAGAGATCAACTTCGCTACTTCTAGGGCAAGACCACTATATTGGCCCATGTGTGGCTCGGTCTCCACATTCACTCCAACACTGGTGAATTTGATGTGAACATTGTATGTCGTTTTTACTGGTGTATAATGCCACAGAGTAATAAGTTTAAAATGTACCTCTGTCTTTCTACACAAAGTGGCGGGCGTATAAGCCCTTGTACACACGGTCGGAGATTCCGTCGGAATGTGTCCGGAGCGTTTTGTCGGATATTTCCGACTGTGTGTGGTCTGCAGCGGACTGTTTCCGTTGGAATATCCATCGGACCAACTTTTCCAACTTGCCAGAAATATTTTCCGACAAAATGCTCCGATAAGACATACTCCGATCATGTGTAGAGACTTCCGATCAGACAAAGTGCCAAGCATGCTCAGATCAAATTCCTACACCAAAGCTATTGGCTACTAGTGTGAACATAGTCCCGTCGTAACGAAATGACGTCATCACGTCGGATTTTCCGACAACTTTGTCTGACCGTGTGTATACAACAGTTTTGGACAAAATCCGACGGATTTGGTTGTCGGAATCTCCGACTGTGTGTACAAGGGCTAAGAGTTGTATAGCCTTTATCTTTTTGCTTGTCTGTAAATGTAATTTGTAATGTCTTTTTCCCAACAGCCTATATAATTTGGATAACCTGGGTTTTGCAAGGTCATCAGGGCTTTATAAAAAAGTGAAATACAGTGTTGTGGTGGATCCTTGTATTGCATGATTGTTTTGATAGGGTTCAGTTTTTAGCGAATGGGTTGCGGGAGATCGAATAAATTAAGACAGCTATACATATCTCCACTGATCCATAAATGATGGATGATCTACCCTGCTCATGGACTTTAACTAGGACTGAAACAACTAATCGATTAATCGATTATGAAATTAATCGATTACTATTTTCATAATCGATTAATCGGCCAGTAAAATAATGGTGTTAAAAAAAACTAAAATGAGCTCTTGATAGTACAAAAAGAGCAAATAATGGCTACTGTAAAAATATTACTTTCACTGTTCTACAGTAAAAAAATAAACCCCTACAGTAGTGATTATCTGCTTTTTTCTACTATAAAGGGCTCATTTTCATTTTTTTTAACCCCATTATGTTACTAAACGTCTTAGACCTGGTTCACAGCTATGTGTTTATTGGTGCTTTTTGCAGAAATGCACTACAGTTCATTTACATGGTTTCCTATGGGACACGTTCACATCTGAAATGGTCAGGGACTTTAAACGCAAAATGGTGCTTTATTGGTTCAACATACTTCAATGGAGAAGCTGCAGAAAAAGCATGTAATGCATTTTTGCAGCAATTTGTGTTTTTTAATCTGCCCAAAAAGATGCAAAAATGCGAATTGCATTAAAATCACATGCGCAAAAATCAAAACGTACTGCAAAAAGCACGGCAGAAACAGATCAAAAGCAAACTGCATAGGTGTATACCGAGCCTTATGCTGGCCACACCGATCAGTTTTCAGATGAGAATATTCAGACGAAAAATCTTTGTACATTCGCTGAATGAAAGAATTTTGTTTGAAATTTTCACTTGTTTTTTACATTCTGTTTTTAAAATGAATGTCATTTCTGAACGAAAACCACAAACACCGTCTGAGAATTCCTTTTGACTAAGAAGTTTTCTATGATTTCCAAATTTTCCTGTCACTGTGGTTGAAAATGAACGTCAATTTGACACACTTTTTTTTTTAAGGTTATTAACCGATTAATCGAAACAATAATCGGCCAACTAATCGATTTTAAAAATAATCGTTAGTTGCAGCCCTAACTTTAACCACTTCAATAGCAGGCATATACACCCCTTCCTGCCCAGTCCAATTTTCAGCTCTGTCACACTTTAAATGACAATTGCACGGTCATGCTACACTGTACCCAAACAAATTTTGTTATTTTGTTCCCACAAATAGTTGTCTTTTGGTGGTATTTGATAGAGATCGACCGCTATATCGGCTGATATTTGGCCATTGTGGAGAAATTGGCATCGGCCCATTTATTATCCAAATTAGGCCGATATTAAACACTGGCTGTACCTCTGCCAGAAGAGTGTGGAGATGGGAGGAGCAATGTGGGGTTCCTCCTCCCTTCTCCACACTCTGTTGGCAGAGCAGCACTGTGGTGTGTGGAACTGTATGGAGAGAGAGAGAGAAGAGCTGTCAAAATTGATGTTGGATATCGGGGGTGGGCGAGCTATCCAACACCAGCCAATGGGAATGGATCTGGGCGGGCTGCTATGTGTATTTGGCCCCACCCCTTAAGCAGCCCAATCATTGGCTGGATAGCTGCTAGGTCCCCCTCACCTCCCGACATCACGCTGAATTTCAAGAAGGGAAGTGTATTTAACACAAAAGGGAGGTGGGACTTTATACTTTTAGATGAAGCAAGGAATTTTTTATTAAACTAGATTAAAAAGCATACAAATTCCTAGTAAGAATGCATGGTAATAATCATCATACACATGTCATAACAGTAATATGTAATACGCAAGAATTAACAATGTGGTTAATGGTAATCTCTCATAATACACATAAAATTCCCTGGTTCACCTCACAGAAGTAGATATAACCCAATATTAAAATATGGCCTGCAGGACCTATAGCCTCACTGGACCTGAATGAGTAAAATTGCATAGTCACTTAGAGAATCATGATATGATTGAAGACACGGCAACCGTTTTGTGGTTTTTAATACCACTCATCAGGAGCAAGCATGTGTAAAATATTGAGGTTTGATATGTTGCTGGTGTGATGGCAGAGTCCTGTAAGCCGTCCGGGAGTAGGCTCCAAACCGGGAGCTGAGCTGGAGACCTCGTAGGCTGGAAAGGGAGCGATATCCAGTGAAGGTACGGCAGACGAGGATGCTCTATGAAAGGAAACGGGGGTGTAACTAGGAAGGAAAAGAGGGTAGAGGAAGGAAAGGAAGGGGGAGGGAGATGGGAAGGAAAATGAGAGAGAGGGGAGGAAATGGGAAAGAGAGAGAGACAGTGAGGGGGGGGGGGGGGGGGGGAGAAAAGAAAGGAAGACAAAAAAAAAAAAGTGGGAGGAGTGCTGATAGGACATGAAGAAAATTAGTGTGGGGGAGTATGATGTGAGTGACAGGGAAATGTGGGGGGGGGGGATTTGGGGGGAAAACTTAAATGGTGAAAGTGATAAACCCATAATGATACTGGTGAATATGACAAATTTAACTTGTGAGGATGAGGTACCCATTGTGAGGGGAACCAAGAGAATGTGAGAGCCAGTTGGTGTGCACATCTATGTGTGAAAACAGCCTTGTGCCAGGAATGCCCCTAAATAGGCCAGCTGCTTGAGGATCCACCAATGTCGTGCTGCGCAGTAAGGGGGAGGGACACCGTGCCCCGGACAGACAAATCTCCGGCACAGCACACAGCCATTTCCCCCCATTCTGCGCAAGCATGGTAGGAACAAACTGCGGGCAACGGCATCAAAAGACAACTCGTGAAATGAGTGACCTCGACATGCAAGAATGGCGTGCCCGTCCTCCCAGTGGTGCGGATGGCAAAGGGGAGGAGGGACGCCTGGAAGACACGTCGCAGCTCCCGGAACAGGAGACCGGACAAAAAAACTGCCCAGAATGCACCCATCAGCAGCAACAAAATCTACTATTAAAGCTTATAGGACAATATTGAAAAAGAAATATAAAGATGACAAATGGGTATGAATATAAAATTAAGCAAATGAGGCAGCAATTAGACAAAGGTTATAAGGAACAGAGAATGTATTTAAAGTTAAACTAATGGAGCTAGACCGTGTGTTTCCATCCAAAATTGTATTCAATTAAAGTTTTTTTTTTTTTTTTTTGTTTTTTTCTTTTAGGAATAGGGACTTTCAGGAAGCCATGACCTGGTAAGGTCATGTATATCCATCCCTAGGGACCTAGGTCATGGCTTCCTGAAAGTCCCTATTCCTCAAAAAAAAAAAATTTTTAATTGAATCTCGCTCTTTCTATACAGTTTCACATATAGCGGAGCTGCAGAGAGCATTCAGTTTCACACAGGTACACTATTGGCTGTGAAACCTGCCAATTGGTGCCAACCTGCGCCACATGCCAGTGCCACCTGGCAAAAAATATCGGCCGCAAAAATAGGCATCCTATATCGGCCACCCCAATTTCTAAATATCTGCATCGGCCAGAGAAAAACCCATATCGGTTGACCACTGCTAGGTTTTTTATCTTTTGCGAAATAAGTTTTCTTTCTTTCTATTATAAAATGTTGTAAATAAGTTATATTCCAGGACTGCACAACCTGAGAGATGACTGGTCCACCTGACAGGAAACACGATCAACCCATGAGGTTAAAAGGCCCCTCAATTCCCCCCGTGTCTTTCCCAGCAGTGAGACCTGAAGCTGGTAGGGGACGGTCCCCCCCCCCCCCCCCCCCCCCCCGGGAGCTGGACGCCAAAGCCAGGGAGGGCTGTGGGTCCAGCCAGAGCTCAATCCCTTCTCAGGGGGCACCAATGGCCGGGGTTTTCCCTGACAAGGAGCCTCCCGGGCACAGGGGTATCCCGGAGCTTCTGACGATACATACCTCCTCTCTTACCTTCCACCCAGTCCATGTACATGGGGGCTGAAGAAGCTCCCCCATGTACGGAGGGTCAACTGGAGTCCAGGCTGCTGGAGGGGCGGAGGGTGTCCGTCCTCTACAGATTTCTGCTACATAGGGAATGCTGGTAACACTCCTGTTAGGAGTGAGCGTTCTGGCTGGGTGGAGCAAGATGGTGCCGCTTCTGTTTCCGAGCGGCTTCACTTCCGGTCTATGCAAAATGGCGGATCCAGAGACACTAGAGGCCTAAATGCTCCTTCCAACCGCGGGACTCCAGCAAAATGGTGCTGATCGGGGCGGTGTCTTGAATATAAGACTCTGGTGGAGTCAGGCGGCGGCCCCACAAGCCCTCTCGCCTTCTGGATCCTCACAGCGGGGCTCCTTGGTACGGAACCAGCGGGGACAAGGTATAGAAAGAGGACACAGTGGTGCCTACAACCCAGGAGAATGCTACAGGTGGTGAGGAGTCCTCTGTTTGGCAAATGGTGGCTTAAGAGGGGTCTTAACCACACCCCTTGGGTGGTGGGAGGGGGGGCAGGAAAAAAAAAAGTATAGACTGTTAAAGTTTGGGTTCTGTCTTTGCTTCCCTTAGAACCCGGTGAATCTGCTCAAGGGGCCCGCAAGGCTAAGGGCAAAAACCCTCCTCCCCCAGAACAAAAAGGTGTGGGTATTGCAACGAAAAACTCCCACAAGATCATGTAAAGCCTTTTTGTTACAGGTGCATACCTAAATTGTCGGGAAAGGAAACCTCACAGGTTATGAGGAACTTTCTTACAGTACAGTCAGAGATGCTTTCTAAGCTCCAATCTCAGAAGACGGTTATACCATCTAAGGAAGGGCCTGGCACTAGTGGTGGAGAGACTCTGTCCTCTAGAGAAGGTACTTCAGACAGAAGTCTGAAAACCCCGCAGAGGCCTCCCTCTTTCACTTCAGGAGTAGAGGAGTTTGAGGACCCGGAGGAGTCAGGTGGCTCATTAGAGGAGGGGAAAAACTCAGACTGAGAGCCAGGATAGTGACAGCCCTAGACGTAATGCACACCTTTTTTCCCGTGGAGGCCATGGGGCAGTTACTCAGGGCAATCTATGCCTCTGAGGATATCCCAGAACCTCCAGTTCAGGCGACCAGCCTGGGATAAGATGTAGGGGGGTTGGGTAAACCTCAGTCCAGTGTATTCCCAGTTCATTAAACTTTGAAAGACATAATTTTGAGAGAGTGGAAGGACCCGAAGAGACAGGTCCTTAAGCTCTTAAAGACCCCCAAATTAGACACAACCCTGTCACAGGTCTGTAAAAAATCTGATTTGACATTTGAGGACTCCTGCCTAGCATGTGTAGCAAGAAACGTGGATGCATGGTTGGGAAGGCTCTCCGGCCATGTTGCTAGAGGGAGTAATTCCAAAGAAGTCAGACTCCCTGGAGAGAATAAGCAAGGCTGCGGCATATTTAGCAGATGCGGCAATGGAAACTGTCAGGACCACGGCTAAATCAGCAACCCTCCTTAACTCCGCCAGGAGGGCCGTGTAGGTCAAATCGTGGGAAGGGGACCATATGTCCAGGTCATGGCTCTGCAGGTTGCCCTTTGAGGGTTCCCAGCTTTTTGGGCCTGGCATGGATCAGGTCTTGTCATGATCAAAAGGGGAGGAAAACGTTTCTGGTAAAAGCCAGGGGAGAGAGAGGCAGAAATCCCATTCCCCCCCCCCCCCCCAACCAGGGACAATTCAAGGCCAAGAAGGATGCAAATAGAAGGTGGGGGAAGGGAAAGAGCAGGCAAAAGTTTTGGCTTGCTCTTTTCTGGACCTAAAAGATACCAGCAAGCAGTCAAAGTGATGCCAGTGTCAGGGTAGGGGGGAGACTTTCTTGCTTTGTTACTCAGTGGAGCAAGATCTCCAAAAGCCCCTATATCTTACAGACCTTGACAGAGGGAGATCACCTGGAAATTCTCTCCCCTCCCCCTCAAAACTTTATTCTGACCCATCTCCCCAAGGATACTTTGAAGGCAGGGTTGTTGGACAACTTGCAGGGATTGGTGAACCAGGAGGTGATCATCCCCACTCCACTGGAAGAGCTCTACCCGGGATTTTACTGCATGTTTTCGTCATCCAAAAACCATCAGGGAAATTTCGCTTGATATTAAACCTCAGAAAGCTGAACAGGTTTTTGCGACAAAAGGAGCTTCTGGATGGAGAGCATATACACTGTGCACAAGCATCTATTGAAAAATGCCTTTATGGCCAAAATAGATCTGAGGGACGTGTATCTTCACATCCCGAATTCCCGGGAACACCAATCCCTGTTGAGATTTGCAGTCCTTACGAGCAAAGGCATACAACACTGTCAGTTCTGAGCTCTTCCTTTTGGATTAACTGCAAGCCCAAGGGTTTTCACACCGGTCCTGGCAGAGGTTGTAGCTTACCTGCATCTACGGGGGGTATCCCTTATACCCTACCTAGACGATCTCTTGGTCTATGGGCAGTCTTTAGAACAGGTGAGAGTAGAAGTGGGCAGAGTCTACGGAGTCCTTGGGCTGGATAGTAAACGGAGAGAGAAATCTTCTCTTGTACCATCCCAAATAACGTTGGTGGATGCAGGGGCTCAAACTTTTTTTTTTTTTTCTCCTAGAGGGAAAAAAGGTTAAAAGTGGTAACAGCAGTCTCCTCTCTAATGGAACCTAGGCACTGCTATCGTAGGCAGATTATGAGGGTCCTAGGTTTGATGACCTCATGTATTCCTGCGGTTCCCTGGGCTCGGCTACATTCCTGGGAGTTGCAGTTTTTCCTTTTATCCTCCTGGGACAAAGCGGGAGTCGTTGGACGAAAAGGTGTCCATTCCAGCAAATGTAAGGGCCTCCCTAAATTGGTGGCTGGCTCAGGACAGGCTCCCGTTTGGTCGACCCTGGGCCCAGTGGAATCCTATAAGTATTACTACCGATGAAAGCGCTTGGGGTTGGGGGACCTCCAAACACATGAATCCTGGACCCCTGACCCAGGAGAGGGCTTCCTCCAACCACAGGGAGCTCCTTTCGGTGGATCAGGCATTGAAGGCCTTCAGGGGCAGGATTCAGAGACTAGAGGACAACGTGACAGCTATCTCTTATCTGAACTGTCAGGGTGGCGCAAGGTTCAGGAAGCTACTGAACCTGCCTTTTGGATGTTCTAAATTGGGCCGAAGGAAACCTTCAGTCCATATCGGTGGTCCAAAAAAAAGGAACCGCCAATGTGGTGGCAGATTTCTTAAGCTGACAGCCCATTCACCAGGGGGAATGGGAGTTAAACCAGGATATTTTCCTCCAGATAGGTCAGATATTTTGAATTCCGGAGATAGACCTTTTTGCCCACAGAGGGAACAGAAAGGTGGAGCGTTTTTTCTCTCACCAGAGAGGGGGGATTGCAGGGAGTGGATGATCTCAGGAACGCGATTGCCACCTAGCATATGCTTTCCCTCCACTAGCCTTGATACCTCGGGTTCTACAGAGGTTGGCCCACTCACAGTGCAAGCTGATCCTGATAGCCTCATGGTGGCCAGAGAGGACATCGTTTGCTGTTCTCAGAAAATGGTTGGGTTCTGTCTTCTGCCCAGAGGGGATCATCTCCTACAAGAGCCAGTCCATCACCCGGACCCGGGTTTCTTCAAGTTGACGGCATGGCTCTTGAGAGGGAGATTCTCAGAGGCAAGAGATGCTCCGATTAGTAATTGCTCCGAGTAATTGAGACCCTCCTAGGTAGCCGGAATGATCTACTCAAAGATCTGGAAATTTTTCATACACTGGTGCCAGGATAGAGAGGTTTTGAATCCTTTGGTACCAGTGGTACTTGAATTCTTACAAGCTGGGGTGGATCAGGGGATTGCCCTAAACACCCTGAAGGTACAAGATGGCAGTCCTGTCTGTATTTGTGGACCAGATCCTTGTGCTAGAGCCCCTGATTAGGAGAATTTTACTAGCTAGGGAGAGATTAAAGCCCCGTACACAACGAGAGGACTTATGTCCGACAGACTTCCGAAGGAGTTCCGTCGGAGTTCTGACGGACTTTTCGGCGGAGCGGACTTGGCCACACACAATCACACTAAACTCCGACGGATTCGAACGTGATGACGTACGACTGGATTCGAATAAGGAAGTTCATAGTCAGTAGCCAATAGCTGCCCTAGCGTCGGTTTTAGTCCGTCGGAATAGCATACACACGAGCAAATTTTTCGAAGGGACCGGGTCCGGCGGAGTTCCTTCGGAAAAATTTGAAGCATTTTCAATATTCTAAAGTCCTTCGGACTTTGGCGAGTCAAAAGTCCGTTGCAGCCCACACACGATCGAATAGTCTGACGGACTCAGTCCGTCCGACTTTGGTTGTTGAAAAGTCCGCTCGTGTGTACGGGGCTTAACAGATTCCCACCATGGAATCTCACGCTGGATCGGGAGGCGTTGACAAAATCTCCTTTTGAACCAGCTCGGGAGATTTTGGTTACATTTTTGACGCTTAAGTTAGCCTTTTTACTGGCCATCACTATAGCCGGAAGGGTTGGCAACCTGCAGGCCCTGTCAATTAAAGATGACTTCCTCTTTTGCTCGCTGCTGCAGCCTGCAAATGAAAACATAATGGGCTAGTATGCATCGCATACTAGCCCATTATGTGCCACTTACCTGAAAAAGAATCCAGTGATGTCCCCTGTGTGGGCAGTGTCCATCTTCTGGCCCTCTTCCTTCTGGGCTGTGGACTCCGCCTCTGATTTTGCCGGAAGCCACGTGACATCACTCCCGCGCACGTGAGCATCGACTAACGACACAGGCTAGGGAAGAAACGGCACTCAGTTTTGTTTCTTCCCCGTGCATGCGCCGTAGGAATTTTCAGTGGACTACAAGTGAAATTCTCTCCTAAACGGCGCACGTTTAGGAGATCTTTCCACTAGCTATAGGTAAGCCTTATTTATTCTAGGCTTACCTATAGGTAGAAGTCCAAAAAGTGGGTTTACAACCAATTTAAGGAGCCTTTTCTGTTGGTACTGGAAGATGGAGTGGTTCTGAGACAAGACCCACTACATCTTCCCAAGGTCGCATCAGTTTCATAGATCTCAGGAGATCATTTTGCCCTCCTTTTGTGAAAACCCCAAAAAACGAGAGAAGAAAAATGTAATTTATTAGATGTCAGGAAGTGCTTGCTGACACACTTAGAGTGAAAGATTTCAGGAAGTCGAGTCACCTTTTTGGTTCTATTTAGCGGCACTAGAAAGGGAGGGAAGGCAACTAGATCTACTGTGGCTAGGTGGATCATAGTAGTGATAGCCATAGTAATGGCTTATGAACAGACAGGTTCCCCAGTCCCAGTTAACCTTAAAGCCCATTCAATGAGATCTTTGGCGGCCCCTTGGGCAGAAAGAGCTGGGGCCTCAGAACAGATCTGTTGAACAGCCACGTGGGTGAAGCAGGACACCTTCTTGAAGCACTAGTGGAACTGCTATCGCCTCAGGCTCTGACATTTGGAAGGAATGTCTTGCAAGCAGTGGTCCCACCCCAAGGTAGGCCTTGAACTTCTTGTCCATCCTTTTAGGTTGTGCTGTCTTGGAAGATGACTAGAGAAAATTGACAGTTACTTACCGGTAACCGCTTTTCTAGGATCTCTTCCATTACGGCAGGCCTACTTCCTGCCCCTGGTTTGATGTAAGTACTACGGGAAGAGTTTCTCTCTGGCACCCGGATAACCTATTACTTTGGGAGAACTGAGGTGCAAGGGGAAGGGAGTGGCCTTTTAACCTCATGTGGTGTTTCCTGTCAGGTGGACCAGTCATCTCTCAGGCTTTTCCTGTTTACACTGTGATTGGTAAAGAGCCTCCGTCAGAGGCTCTTTACCAAGATCGATGTAGCATTGTGTCAGACTGACTCCTCACCACCGATCACTGCACTGCGCGCCCCCAGTTATCCTGAAAGATGTCGTATGGATAACTGAACCACCACCAGTCAGGATAACTGAACCACTACCCGACCCTCCTTTTGCTATAGGCCGTGAAGTGGTTAATGATTTTAATCTTTTAGTACCTGATGTAGTAATGGTGTAGACTCTGGGAACCATGATCCAAAACGTTTATCTAAAACTCCTGGCATAAAGTATTCATGTTTCGGCGAAGGCATTATTAGGGAGTTGTATTCCCAGCAGTATTGGGTGTGTAAAGAGTCTCATAGTGCCAAGGTAGATCTAGTCAGTGGAGATATTGGAGATAACCCTCTCAATTGTTGTATACATGGTACTACCGATAACTCAGTTTCTACCAGTGCTATTTCAAGCTCAACCCAAAGTGTGGTCTTTCTAGCATACTTGCAATCTGCCATGCGTGTCAATATGATCGCTAGGTATAGTTTAAAATTTGGTAAGGCCAGTTCTCCCCAATTTTTTGGGACGGAATAGCATATCTCAAGCTAGTCTAGTACATTGTCCCTACCAAATATAATGTGCAATAGTAGACTGTATTATCGGGAAAAAAAATTAGGATTTTTATAACGGCTTACCTGTAAAATCCTTTTTCTTTTGAGGTACATCACGGGACACAGAGGTCCATCCCCTCTTCTAATACACTTATATTGCTTTGCTACAAAACTGAGGTACTGTCAGGGAACTCACCATGTGAATGTCCGTCCCCGTGTAGCAGCGGTTCACCTTCGTTCTAGGCGCCATGCGCGGTGTCCCCGTCAGAGGCGTACGAGTTCCGGAACGGACGCACGCCAATCCGAACACGCGTACGCACCCGCGCAAACCGAACGTATATGTACGTACTCGCGCACGCACGGCCACTTCCACCAATCCTGGCACATCTCTCCCTATATAAACGGGATCCTGACCTGATACCAGTGCTGGATCGTCTTCAGCTATTCCTGAAACACCTGATCGTTGTTGGTTCCTGTGACCTTGTTCCTGATCATCCGGCACGTTCGCCTATTCCTTTGGATACTCCTTGTTACTATTTCCTGGACTATAACTGACCTCGGCTTGGACTTGCTACTTCGGCTTGCTTGCTAATTTTGTACCTCACTGCCAGCACGCTACCAGACCCTTGCTCGTCCTTGACTACGCACATGCCTTTCATTCCTGTACCTCGTTGCCAGCCAGTTACCGACCTTGCTTGTTCCAGACGTGCAGTGTTTCCTTACGCCTGCTTGGCTTCTGCTGTATTCCTCCGGTGATCGACCTACACCTCTTCCTCCGTGAGGACCCAGCATCTCCAGGCCTTCAACTTCAATCTGAAGGCACCTGCACCCTTTCGCTGTCTTCACGCTCCCTGTTCCCACCTCCAGGGGTGTGGAGACCGGAATTGTGCAAGAGGCCACCCTCAACAGTCTGACTCTGCTGCAAGGTACGGGACAGGCACCTCCAGTACTGGGAGGGGTTATATGGGATGGGGGATTGAACTTCCTGTCTAGGGTGTGCCAGTGTCCAATCACCTAGTGATACCTATAACCCACCAGTAATTACTGAGTCTCCGTGTCCCGTTATGTACCTCAAAAGAAAAGGATTTTACAGGTAAGCTGTTATAAAAATCCTTTTTTTTTTTTTTCCCACAAAAAAAATTGCATTTGAAAGACCACTATGCAAATACAGTGACCTAAAATATACCAGCAACAACCACCATTTTATTCTCTAGGGTCTCTGCTAACAAATGTATATAATGTTTGGAGTTCTAAGTAATTTTTGTAGCAAAAAATAATGTTTACCTTGAATCAGCAAGTGCCAGAAAAAGGTTAAGGCTTCATGTACACTGCTGCTGGTAACTGGACATTTAGGAGCAGTTGGGTGTTTTTTCAGCTGCCCCTGAACTCTCCTTGGTTATCAGTACATGTACACAGGATCATTTTATAGGCGTTTCTAGGCAGTTAAGTTTAGAAGCTTTTTTTTGGAAAGAAAAATAATGCATTCAGGACGGATATTCAGAGGCATTTGAAACACCAAATACCTTTTTAACCACTTGAGACCCGCGCTATAGCCGAATGACGGCTACAGCGCTGATCTCCTTTTCCGGGACTACGTCTATTGACGTAGTCCCGTGCATGAGCGGCCTGCGCGCCCCCTAAGGGGCGCGCGCGGCACGCTCTGTGATCGGTGAGTCTACGAGACTCGCCTGATCACCGATCCGTGCAAGGGGGTCGATCCCGACCCCTTATCACGTGATCAGCTGTCAGCCAATGACAGCTGATCATGTGATATAACGGAGCCGGTAATCGGCTATTATTCCTCCTCGCGCTGACAGCAGTCCCGATCACGGCCAGCCCTGCCATGCCCACATGCCCCCTGCTTTGCCTGCCTGAATGAAAAATGTCAGTGCCACCCAGCAGTGCCCATAGTGCCACCCAGCAGTGCCCACAGTCTGCCTCAACAAAGGTGCTGCACCCCAGTGCCACATATCCGTGCCCAGCAGTGCCACCTATCAGTGCCCATCAGTCCCATCTATCAGTGGTACCTATCAGTGCCCCTTAGTGCCACCCATCCGTGCCATCTTATCTGTGCCCGTCTTTGCCCATCAGTGCCGCCTTATCTGTGTCCATCGGTGCTGCCTTATCTGTGCCTATTAGTGCCGCCTTAACTATGCCTATCAGTGCCCACCAGTGCAGCCTATCAGTGCCTCCTCATCAGCGCACTTCAATGAAGGAGAAAAATGACCTGTTTGCAAAATTTTATAACAAACTATTAAACATGATTTATTTTTTTATTTTTTTGCACCTTTTTTTGTTTGTTTAGCAAAAAATAAAACTCCCAGCTGTGATTAAATACCACCAAAAGAAAGCCCTATTTGTGGGAAAAAAATGATAAAAATTTCATTTGGGTACAGTGTTGTATGCCTGCGCAATTGTCATTCAAAGTGCATCAGCGCTGAAAGCTGAAAATTGGTCTGGGACTGAGGGGGGTTTAAGTGCCCAGTAAGCAAGTGGTTAACAGCTTGTTTACAGACGTTTTTCATTTTTGACTGCAAAAAAAATTAAAATGAAAGTGCTTCTAAATGTAAACGCAGCAAAACGGACATTTTTAAACATCGGTTTCTATCTGTCAAGTTTAAATTGTTCAGGAGAGGTTTTAAAACGTCCTGTGTACATTAAGTCTTAGTCTTTAAGTGGTTAATCTCCCCTCATTTACAGACCATAGTTCATTCCTTTGATCTAAAGAGCAAAAATGTTTATAGTTGGCTCTGCAGCTGAGGAATGTTGTGAAACTTGGCAGACTGCCTGCTTTTTTTTTATTTTTTTTATTTTTTTTTTATATATGACGGCTGTCGGCTTGAGCAGAGCACTCTGCATAGAATTGTGAAAATGCTTTAAGATGGGGGGGGGGGGGGGAAAGAATCGATTGTGATTCTAACGATTAATCGTGCAGTTAACCGCTTTCCGCCCGCCCTATAGCCGAATGACGGCTATAGAGCGGGAGCTCCCGTCCGGGAGGCCGTCCATGGACGTCGTCGTGTTTACTTCCGCAATGTGCGCCGCGGCGCACATTGCGGAAGTTTTGTGTTTGCCGTGTCCCCCGGAGACGGGCAAACAGATCGCTGTAAACGGCCAATCACAGCGGCCATTTACAGCACGATCGGCCTATCCAATGAGAGATGATCTCATATGTAAACGTGAGATCATCTCTCAGAGCCGCTCTCCCTCCTCACACAGACTGCGTGTGAGAGGGGAGAGATGAACGGCTGCAGCGGCCGTAAGTGAAGTAAAAAAAGTGCCACGTATCAGTGCCATCTGTCATTGTCCTGGTGCTCCAGGGCCTTCAAAAGTGTAATAGTTAGTCAACAAGTTAGATGTGTAATTTATGCTCCTAGAACACATGACTGCGCTCCCTGCATGTTGGGCCTCTCTATGTGGCCAGGCTGTGAAAAAGTCCCACACGTGTGGTATCGTAATACTCAGGAGGAGTAGCCAAATTTTTTGGGGGGTGTCATTTGTGGTATACACATGCCATGTGAGAAAAATAACCTATTACAATGACAATTTTGTGGAAAAAAATTTAAATAAAAAAACTTAATTTTGCAAAGAATTGTGGGAAAAAAATGACAACATCAAAACGCTCACCATGCCTCTTACTAAATACCTTGGAATGTCTACTTTCCAAAAAGGGGTCATTTGGGGGGTATTTGTACTTTCCTGGCTTGTTCGGGTCACAAGAAGTGAGAGAGGCCACCAGTACATCAGATGTGATAAATTTTGTATGATTCGCACCACAGCTTGTAGACTGTCTAACTTTCACAAAGACCAAATAATATCCACTAATTTGGGTTATTTTTACCAAAGATATGTAGCAGTATAAATTGTGGCCAAAATTTATGAAGAAAAATTAATAATTTGCATAATTTTGTCACAGAAACAAAGAAATATGCGTTTTTTTTTTTTCAAAATTTTCGGTCTTTTTTCATTTATAGCGCAAAAAATAAAAACCCCAGAGGTGATCAAATATCACCAAAAGAAAGCTCTATTTGTGGGGGAAAAAAAGGACAAAAAATTCATTTGGGTACAGTGTTGCATGACTGAGTAATTGTCATTCAAAGTGTGAGAGCACCGAAAGCTGAAAATTGGTCTGGGCAGGAAGAGTGTTTAAGTGCCCAGTAGCAAGTGGTTGAAGGGGTTGTAAAGGTTTGTTTATTTTCTAAATGGGTTCCTTTAAGCTAGTGCATTGTTGGTTCACTTACCTTTTCCTTCGATTTCCCTTCTAAATTTTTTTTTCTTTGTCTGAATTTCTCACTTCCTGTTCCTCCTGTGTAAGCTGTTCTGGCTGACTAAACACTGCTCGGATGATGGTGTGAAGTTTCTGAGGAGAAACAGGAAGTGATAAATTCAGACAAAGAAAAAAAACATTTAGAAGGGAAATCGAAGTAAAAGGTAAGTGAACCAACAATGCACTAGCTTAAAGGAACCTATTTAGAAAATAAAAAACAAACCTTTACAACCCCTTTAATGAGATTTCCCACATACAGCATGGGCATATTTAGAAGTAGCAGAATGTGTTTTGAGTTGTAATTCTAAGCATGGCTATACCACAAATAAAACTTATTATTTTTTATTTCTTTTTTGTGTGTGCCTGAACTGATTATGTACTGTACATTGTATCTTGTGTATCACACAAATCAACCAATTTTATCAAAAGCAATCTACTGTAACGGCTGCGTCTATATGTGATGTCGCTTATAGCAGTCCCACATCCTATAAGTCAAGCAAGTCTAGCCTACTGGTACGTGGCTGCCCCCAGGAATCCTTTCCACTGGCCAGCAATACAGGAGACTAAAGGAAGAACTAAAGCATTCCTTTGATTCCAGGAGTGCAGTTGTCTGCAGGGGATGGCTGAGACTGGTTTCTCACAGGAACATAGTCTGACGTGCAGATGGTTCAGTTCAGGCACAAGCAGAGACATGGTCAGCTTATGGTCAGAATTGTGGTTGTTAAACAGGCAAGTCGGGAACACTGATTCTTGCTACACTGGTCTGATGACACTGTGGCTGGTATGGAGTTGATTGGAGAACTGTGCCTGGCTGCACTATTAGGGCATGCTCGCACATGAGGTTAGGAGAGGGGGTGGTAAAACCTTTTGTTTGAGCCATGGTTTACCACCCCCTCAACTGCTCCCCCCTTTAGCTGCCTTGCCTGCAATGCTTTGCAGCTGTGGAAGGAATTATACCCCCTGTATGCCCCTGGATTGTGACCTTTTCATGTGAATGGGGTTGCTGGTGTGGGGTCCAAAGGGTTTAGGTAGGTGGTGGGGAGATGCCATGCCTCCTCACTACCTGATCTCCTAAGCATGGTGGTGGGAGTGTCATGGTCTGGGGCTGCATGCTGCTGCTGGTACTGAGATGCTACAGTTCATTGAGGGAACCATTAATGCCAACATATACTGTGACATACTAAAGCAGAGCATGATCTCCTCTCTTCGGAGACTGGGCCGCAGGGCAGTATTCCAACATAACGACCCCAAATGCACCCTTAAGACGACCTATGCCTTGCTAAAGAAACTGAGGGTAAAGGTAATGGACTGTTCAAGCATGTCTCCAAACCTAAAACCTATTGAGCATTTGTGGGGCATACTCAAATGAAAGGTGAAGGAGCGCAAGGTCTCAAACATCAACCAGCTCTGTGATGTCATCATGGAGGAGTGGAAAAGGGCTCCACTGGCAACATGTGAAGCTCTGGTGAACTCCATGGCCAAGAGGGTTTAAAGGCAGTGCTGGAAAATAATGGTGGCCACACAAAATATTGACACTTTGGGCCCAATTTAGACATTTTCACTTAGGGGTGTACTCACTTTTGTTGCGGTTTAGATATTAATAGGTGTGTGAGTTATTTTGAGGAGACAGCAAATTTACACTGTTATACAAGCTGTACACTCACTACTTTACATTGTAGTAAAGTGTAATTTCTTCAGTGTTGTCACATGAAAAGATATAACGTATTTACAAAAAAAATGTGAGGGGTGTACTCACTTTTGTGAGATACTGTGTGTGTGTGTGTGTGTGTGTGTGTGTGTGTGTGTATAGATCTCATGCGCAAGTTTCATTCAGTCACAGTGCCACCTAGCTAATGGAGGAATTTATGACGACTGCCTGTAACTTTATAATGTCTCATGATGCATCTCCCTGTTCCTCTTTAGCAGTGCTCAGAGCAGTTAATCAGTCTACACTTGAAGGTAAAAAACCTTTTGTGCACAGCTCCCCCTAATACTTATCTGAACCTCATCTCAATCCAGCGATGGGCTCCCACAGCTGTCGATCTCAGCCAATGAGGAGAGAGGGGTGGTAGGGCTGAGCTGCTTGTGTGAATGGACACATGTAGCAGCAGCTTGGGAGCTGCTTATGCTGGGGGCAGGAGTGAAGGGTCAGGAGGGCCGGCAGGACATCAGGACTGCTCTGTGCAAAATCACTGCCCAGAGCAGATAAGTATAACATGTTTGTCATTTAAAAAATAAAATCTGTCTTTAATATTGGTTTAACGGTTTGCCAAGTTGTTTCTCTGCTTCTACTAATGCATTATTTTTATGTTGTAGCGGTGTCTTGGTGAGATTGTCAGGCTGTAACCATCCTGTGGTGATGAAAGGCTTGTGTGCAGAATGTGGTATGGACTTGACACAGTAAGTAAACTCTTCTTTTTCCTGTGTTCAGACTTTTCATTATTTTCATTGTTGTATTTTAATTTTTTTTTATATTTAGAAAGTTGTAAAGTCAAACTATTGAGATGTTCTCTGTGTAGCAAGCTTTAACCATATGCCGACCGGGCCATAGCCGAAAGACGGCTACAGTGTGGTCGGCTTATTCTGGAAGGGCGTCCATGGATGTCCTCCCAGAATCTTGCTCCCGCGTGTCACTGGGAATATCCGTGACCGCCAGGTTCTAACGGATCATGGTAAACGGCCGCTGATGGCGCCCATTTACCATGTGATTGTTCACTTGTAAACAAACCGGCGTCACGTCATGATGCCGGTTCCTCCCTCTCCTCTCTGTATAGATCAGTACAGTGAGGAGGGGGAGAGGGAGAGAGATGGCAGCAATGCTGTGGGCGGGATGTTAAGTGCCCACAGTGCTGCTCAGTGCCAGTAATCTGCCCATGCTGTGCAATAATCTGTCAATACTCTGCAACACTGTGCAGTACTCTGCCATAAATGTTAAAAGAAACAATTTTTTTTTTAACCAAATTTTCAGTCTTTTTTGATCGCGCAAAAAATAAAAAAAACCCAGCAGTGATTAAATACCACCAAAAGAAAGCTCTATTTGTGTGAAAAAAAGGACAAAAATTTAATTTGGGTACAGTGTTGCATGACTGAGTAATTGCCATTTAAAGTGTGAGAGCACCGAAAGCTGAAAATTGGTCTGGTTAGGAAGGGGGGTTTATGTGCCCAGTGGTCAAGTGGTTAATTCAGTTCATTTTGTTTTATTACGTTAGTGCCCAGCTACATGGCCATTTGTATGGCTGTAAAAATCTAACAGATAAGACAATTATGTAATGCATCTGTGACAAGCACATAACATTCCTTGTATTACCCACCAGTGGCTGCTCAACTTTAGTGCTTGTACATTTGTAAAGCCAGAGGTATTTACATCAATTCTATGCCACCTGCCTCTCCAAAATACAGTGCTTGGGCTCTGATCATCCAGTCACCTGGTACCATTACTGTCACGTGGGAGTATACCAGTAAATGTACATTTCTTGATGACTGACCATTTCTAAAGCACCTTTTGATGTGAAATCCATTGTATAATATTTTTATGTTTGAGGGACATAGATGTCCCAGGCTATGAGATAATATTGCCATCTGCAGGAGGAGAGTGCCAAATGCATAAAAAAATGCAACCTTGGGAGCCAACACAATCTCTACTACAGTAGTAGTTGACTTGAAAATTGTTTAGGGCCTCAGGTTCGGCCCCTGACACATCCAGAGGGCCATACAATAGTAGCACGTTTTTGTGCATTTAGGGTGTACTCTGTTAAGTTGGGCAGCTCATTCAAATTGCATCGTATCATATTGCACACTGAAGAAGTCGGAATACAATAACCCCAACCCCGTGTTGTCAGTGGACACAATATTAACCCCCCAGCATTGGTGTCAGTACCCCCATCCACAATGAGTCCAGGCAGGGAAATTTAACACTCACACCCTCTGCAGTCATGGTAGTTACAGTTAATCAACCAGTCTCTCCTCGCATTTTCCCCTTTCCCCTTGCAATTGGTAGTCATGGCAGTGAAGTTAACCCCCCATTCCCCTGTGCATTCATGATCATAGCAGTGAGCCAGCCGTTGGGCACCAGAGTGGCTAAACTGCAGTTTTGTATCGTACATCACAGGACACAGAGCCAGTTATATTCAGAACCATTTGCGTTATACGCCACCTATAGGTGAATGGACACTGGTAGATCAATCAAACAATGTCCTCCCCTATATAATCCCTCCTGTACAGGAAGTACTTCCGTTTTTTTTTTTTTTTGCCAGTGTCTGTAAGGTGGTGGTCACTGGTGTGCTACATGTGCTCTTGGAGCATACTTTGAGGTCTGGAACAGTTCTACTGAGAATCATGGACTTCAATCAGATCCATTTGAAAAATCTGTCAGCCCAAATGGATGGTACCTGAGCCTCATTGGATAGGAGAGAAGATTCCCTGAGGTTTGCCTGTAATACAGCCTTAAGGTGCTAAACCCTGTGCAGTGTATGTTCTGACCAAGGTGCTTTCCTGCAGGGTGCTATACAGGCTCAGGGGAGTGGACCCCAGATTAAGTGGGACCCAGTCCCTGAAGGTCTTTTATTACTGAGCCCACTGTGATTGGTGAAGGTTGGACTCTTATTATGATTCAGAGTCCTGCAGCAGGAATGGTAAGTCTGCATTTTGCAGTTTCTTGCCTTTTCCCAATGACCACTGGGGGTAGTGTGCTGTTTGGTCATGCTCTGTGTTCTTCTCAGGAGTGTTGGGCTGCAGTTTTTCCTCCACCCGCTAGAGGTCACGGGTTCGTTCAGTATGGCTTATTTCTGTATAGGCAGGAAGTAAAAGGTCTGCAATTTTTTTTACCGTGTGGGTTAAAGGTTCTCAAGGCCTCTTGAGACATACAGTTGTGCTCATAAGTTTACATATCCTGGCAGAATTTATGACGACTTGGTCCTTTTTCAGAGAATAAGAATAACGGAAAAACTTTACTTTCTCTCATGGTTAGTGTTTGGCTGAAGCCATTTATTAATAAAATGTGTTTACTCTTTTTAAATCATAATAACAGCAGAAACTACCCAAATGACCCTGATCAAAGGTTTACATACCCTGGTGATTTTGGCCAGATAACATGCACACAAGTTGACACAAAGAGGTTTGAATGGCTATTAAAGGTAACCATCCTCACCTGTGATCTGTTTGTTTATAATTAGTGTGTGTGTGTGTGTATAAAAGGTCAATGAGTTTCTGGACTCCTGTCAGACCCTTGCATCTTTTATCCAGTGCTGCACTGACGTTTCTGGATTCAGAGTCATGGGGAAAGAAAAAAAATTGCAAAAGAATTGCAAAAGAATTGTCAAAGGATCTGCAGGTAAAGGTAGTTGAACTGTATAAAACAGCTAGGGGATATAAAAAGATATCCAAGGAATTGAGAATGCTAATCGGCAGTGTTCAAACTCTAATCAAGAGGTGGAAAATGAGGGGTTCTGTTGAAACCAAACCATGGTCTGGTAGACCAACTAAAATTTCAGCCACAACTGCCAGGAAAATTATTCGGGATGCAATGGAAAAACCCACAAATAACTTCAGGTGAAAGAAAGATGGGCTGCATGGTCAAGTCGCCAGAAGAAAGCCATTACTATGCAAACGCCAAACAGCTCAGATGAGCCTCAAACCTTCTGGCACAGTCATTTGAAATTATGAGACCAAAATTTTACTTTTTGCCCACAACCATAAGCGCTACATTTGGAGAGAAGTCAACAAGGCCCATGATAAAAGGTACACCATTCCTACTGTGAAACATGGAGGTGGATTGCTGATGATTTGGAGATGTGTGAGCTACAAACATGCAGGAAATTTGGTCAAAATTGACGACAAGATGAATGCAGTATGTTATAAAAAAATACTGGAGGAACATTTGCATTCGTCAGCCTGGAAGCTGCGCATGGGACGTACTTGGACATTTCAACATGACTGTGATCCAAAACACAAGGCCAAGTTGACCTGTTGGCTACAGCAGAATAAAGTGAAGGTTCTGGAGTGGCCATCTGTCTCCGGACCTCAATATAATTGAGCCACTCTGAGGAGATCTCAAATGTCTCATTCACAAATACCACAAGACTTCAAGCTGTCATTGCTGTTAAAGGGGTCAATACACAGTATTAAGAACTGGGGTATTTAAACTTTTTTGATCAGGGTCAATTTGGTTTCTGCTGTCATTATGATTTAAAAAGAGTAAACAGAGTTGATAATAAATGGCTTCAGCCAAACACTAACCGTGAGTGAAAAATGTTTTTGTGTTTATATTCTCTGAAAAATAGCCAAGAAATCCATACATTCTGCCAGGGTATGTAAACTTATGAGCACAACTGTAACACTAGCACATGGATACTAATGAAGTGTGAGTACATACTATCAGAGAGCTGTGTGACCAGACAAATGATTATAAAGATAAAGAGTAAAGGTATACTTACTGCTTAAACCGGGTGCTTGTACACCTGTCTGCCGATACACCCCTGTACAGGTATCCGTGCACTTTAAGGAGTTGTGTCTCCAGAAAAGCGTGCATTTGGTCTGCAGGAGCTTCGTTTTAGGCTGCTCTGAAGCAGCATTGAGGCTGCATTGGATGCATATGTGCTTGGCCAATCCTACAAAACTAGTATAGGACCAAGTGCAGTTGGGCAAGTGCAGCATAGTATATGTGCTTGCAAACTTGTTGCTTAAACGCATATTACAAAAACACATTTGCATACTTGCATACATGTGTTTGCATAGATGCCCGTTTGCATAAAATGTATGTTTGGGTAGATGCATATTTGCATAAACGCATACTTGCATGCTTCCATAAACACATTTTTAGTTAAACTGCATGAATATGTGCTTGGTTGCATTGAACTGCATACATAAATGCATTAACGGCAAGCATAATTATATACCTGCATGTTTGCATACTTGGGTACCTGCATAACAGCATACCTGGGTAACTGTACTTTCATACCTACGGATTTGCGTGCCGGCAGACCAATGTTGGTTTAGGCTTGCATCCTTGGGGGACTGCGTATTAGGTTTGGCTAATATATTTTCTACATTTACCTATTATACCAGCTAAATAAATCCAGAAGACTGAGGCAACCGAGAAAGGCAGGTCCACGGTACACTAGTTTTAGCAGCGCTTTACCATCATTTTAGTGGTGCTAGTGGGCGCATATAACCCAGCTAGCGGCCAAAGAAGAGGTTAAATGCGCCCGTGAAGCACCGCTGCCAAATCGCATTGTATGCACTTCGGCAGTGGTGCCCATTAATATCAATGGGCAGGAGTGGTGGAGGAGCAGTATACACCACTCCAAACGTGCTGCTTGCAGAACTTTTTTTTTTTTAACATCCTGCCAGCGCATCGCCTCGGTGTGAAAGCACTCTGTCTTTCACACAGACTGCAGGGGAGCCATTTTGCAGGCACTCTGCAGGCGCTATTTTTAGCTCAAAAGCACCTAAAAAAACACCCCAGTGGGAAAGGTGTTGGTTTTATGAGATGAAGGGGGATAAAAAAAATAAAATAAAATAAATCGGCCTAACATATCGGCCCAAAAAAATCGGCATCGTATTTCGGCCATCGGCTGCCATGATTTCTAAATATCGGCATCGGCCAGAGAAAAACCCATATCGGTCGACCTCTAATTAACATGCCTATTGTGGCAGGATTTTGTCAGGGACCGCTTACCTCCCACATACTGGCCGGCTAAACCCATCAGAGAAATCCCCATAGATGATCTCTACTGTAAAGTAGCCTCTTTGGTTGCATGTCTGTAAAACATGTCTCTGAGCTAGTGGCATTTTCTTGTAAGGAACCATACCTCCTTCACAAAGGCAAGGTAATCTTATGCCCAAGGCCATTCTTATTTCCTAAGGTGGTATTGGTCATCCAGCTTAATAAAGGCATTGTACTTCTATCTTTGTGCCATACTCCAAAGCACTCAAGAGAAACTGCCTTGATAGTTGTGAGAGTTAGCAGAATCTACCTAATGATACCAGTCTATAACCTAGGGTCTGTGAATATTCAGTCTGTGCCTTGTACTGTACGTCAAGATATGGAAATTGCAGGCAAGTCAAAATTCCTTTATACTGTGGTTGTTTATATTTGTACAATGAGGAACAGCCAACCAACAGTTGAAACTCAAGTAAAGTCTTTCTGCATAGGTCTGTTCCTGATTGCCACTCCAGCAAGTATAGGGAATGGGCTGCAAGAGGTATCAAATTGGGGTGCTCTTTAAGAGGATTATATAAAAATGGTTGACACACAGCACATCCTATTAAAAAACAAAACAAAAAAAAATTTGATTGTTGAGGGGACAAAATATATATCAAATATAACATAAAAGTACATTCTCAAAATGTATGAGACACCTAATCTTACACTGGAGTACCAAAACAACCACTAAATATTGCTATCCTTTAAAGAGGAAGTAAACCCTGATGAGTTTACTTCCTCTTTTTTTCCCTGCAAAGGTAAAGCATAATGGACTACTATGCATCGCATAGTAGCCCATTATGTGTCACTTACCTGACACAGGAGCCAGCGAAGTCGCCGCTGTCCCCTGTAGTCCGCCGCATCCATCTTGCTTGTGGCGTCTCGCAGCTCCGCCGAATGACAGCGGCGAAGCCGCGATGACGTCACTCCCGCGCATGCGCACGGGAGTGGCGTCTCGCAGCTCCGCCGCTGTCATTCGGCAAAGCCGTGATGACGTCACTCCCACGCATGCGCACGGGAGTCGACAAATGCAGCAGCTCCATTCTTGGAACTGCCGCGTTTAGTGCGCCTGCGCGCCCCTGTCTACGGCGCATGCGCCGTACACAGCGGTGCCCGTTTTCGGGCAAATATCTCCTAAACCATATAGGTTTAGGAGATATTTCTTGGACCTACAGGTAAGCCTTAATCTAGGCTTACCTGTAGGTCAAAGTGGTTTGTAAGGGTTTACTTCCTCTTTAAGTCAACACCTTCCTGCCTGGCATATAGCAGAATGACAGCCGGCAGTCGCTTGTAAGCTTTTAAAAATAAAACTCAGTGGTGATCAAATACCACCAAAAAAGCTCTATTTGTGCATACAAAAATGCTATAAATTTAATTTGCCTACCGTGTTGTTTGACCGCGAAATTGCCAGTTAAATTAACACAGTTCTGAATAACAAAAAAATGCCATGGTCATGGAGTTAAAAACTTCCAGAGGTCAAGTGGTTAAAAAAACAGATGCAAATCAAAACACAGCCTTAGGGGCCAGCACCATCTAGTAGCTAAATCCAACCACCTTCAGAAACCGCAGTTAGTATTTTATATATATATATATATATATATATATATATAATATATTATGTGCAATTCTGTGCTTCCAGGTAGGGGGTGTGCGGCTTCAGCTGTGATTGCAGCAGAAGCCGATCAGTGGGTGCTGGACAATGGATGACCACTGGCACCTGCTGATTGGCGAGGAGGCAATTGTTTCCTTGCAAACCAGGGAATAAAATCCAGCACATCCCTTAGTAAAAGCTGGTTAGGCACACATTTAACCCTTAGATCGCCCTAGATGTTCAACCCCTTCGCAGCCAGTGTCAAAAGATTTTCTACTTTTGTGTTCGAACATATCCAATCAAAAAAATCTAATTTCTTCATAAATGTAGACCAAAATGTATTCCGCTACATTTCTTTAAGAAAAAAAAAAATCCCAATAAGTGTATATGAATTTGTTTGTACGGACACTGGCTGGGAAGAGGTTAAAGTGGTTGTAAAGACTGAAGATTTTTTTTTACTTTTATGCACAAAGGTAAAAGGCCTTCTGTTTGCAGCATCGCCCCGCAGCCCCACCCACACACCCAAATACCCACCCACATACTTACCCACTTACCCACCCACCCAAATGCTTACCTGAGCCACCAGCTCGATTCAGCAATGTGCATGAGAGCCGAGGCACTCCTGGGCCTCGCAATCCTCATTGGATTGGCTGAGCGCCCAATAGCAGTCTTCTTGCTATGGGGGCACTTGGCAAGGGGAAGGGGCCAGGAGCACTGGTGGGGTGCCTGAGAAGAGGAGGATTGTGGGCTGCTTTGTGCAAAACCTTTGCTCAGAAGGTAAAGGTGAATATAACATGAGTGGTTGTTGTTGTTGTTGTTGTGTTTTTTTTTTTTTTTATTATTATTATTATTATTAAACGCAAGCCTTTAATATCACTTCAACATCTAGGGGCAATTAATGGGTTAACTGTGCCTAACAATGTGTAATGGGTGGTTTTTTACTTTACTATTTGGCTGTTTTTTTTTCTCCTTGCTTTTGAGGCAGAAGAAACGGCAAGATCCCTGTTCACAGTACAAAGAGTTCTGAGTTTTTGAAAAGCACACAAGCACTTTTATTGATAAGCTAAGCAAAGGCACATCACCTGACGGGTTTCTGCATATCATATCACTTTGCCAACAGTTTTTGTAGTAAGCCCATTGCTTTCTGCAACATTGCTGGGTATTAGAAGTAATTGTTTTATAGCTGATAATAAAGTGTACTGGAAAAAGAGAAGGCCCTGTTTGTTGCAGTGTGCCCTATATTGACACTATTAGAGCTGGTGTTTTTCTTATGTTTTGAATGCACTTTATTTGGAATTGTTGGTCTCCTATTTAAGTCTCTCATTTATTTAGGTTACAAAACAAGAATGGCAAGCAGCAGGTGCCGTTGTCAACAGCTACTGTTTCCATGGTTCACAGTGTCCCAGAACTCATGGTCAGCTCAGAGGTAAGCTGCAATACTGAGTATATCTAGGGGTTTTCAAAGCAGTAAAGAGGGAGCTATATTTTGGGTCAGTTGTATTTTTGTTAGAGGATAAGTATGGACAATTTTTTTTTTTTTTTTTTTTCCTGCCTGTACTTCTCTTGTGGGTCAGTGGTGTACATTTACTTTTTTGTTCTTTTGTAACTCAGTCAGCTGATAGTGGACTATTGCTTGCTATCAGCTGGCAGGGCAGAGCTGTATCAGGCTCAGGAAAGATTCAGAGCATAAATATGATTTTATAAATGTACTAATTTTAGAATATTAAATTGACCAAAAACCATTAGGCCCCTTACACACTGGATGGGCACTGTTGAAGCCGGCCTGCTCAGCTGGCAATATATCTGCTGATCCCCTCTGAGCAGGTGGATAGCTGGTCCATGTCCATTCCACTTATGCAGAGCGGACACAGACACAGCCCGCTCTCCTCTATGGGTAGTCGGATGTAAATAGACAGCCTTTCCGTTTATAACCGACTGCCATCCGATCTAATCCACAAGACTGGAGAACGGATCACCATCCACCTGTTTTTAGTGGACATGATTGGATTTCTGCAGACACGTGTCCATTGACACACGCCGCTCCATAAAGCAGACAGGAGGTTCTGATTGGGTCTGCCTTAAAAACTGACAGGCAGACCCAATTGGTTAGCCCATGTAAAAGGGCCTTTATAGTTTCCCTTTTAGTCAGCATTTGGTAATGATCATAATTTGGCTGCTTAACACTTTAAAGTTCAGTATATTCTTGTTTCTTTTTTTGTTTTGTTTTTCTTTAGCAAGCAGAACAGCTGGGTCGTGAAGACCAGCAGAGATTACATCGAAATAGGAAACTTGTTCTCATGGTTGACTTAGACCAGACATTAATCCATACTACAGAACAGCACTTCCAACATATGTCTAGAAAGGTAAACTTTTTTTAATTTATCATTGGCACTTAGTCTATGGTTAAACTTGCATGTGAAATGTCATTGGTAGCTTTTAGTTAAAGTATGCAGGAGAGCCCAAACAAGCACAAGAACTTCATCCAAGTAGTGAACAACAGAAATGTGTGAACCAGTGGTTTGAAATACAACCTGCACTGGGCCAGTAACTGCACATTTTTAACTATTCTTCTCACCAGGTCTTGTTTGTTTTTTCTACTTTTTTTGTTTTGATCCAATACACACAAAGGGAATAAGCGTGTGTATAGCAAAACATGTGTTACTGCAATACTTTTCTGTGAGAAATACTTTATTTTCTGGAAACATTTCTGGGGTGCCAACAATTTTGGCCATGATTATATATACATTCAAAGTTATTCATAGAGACACTAAGGGGCTCATATTTCCTTGACTCATTCCATCAATATCCCTCCCTTAACCCCACCCCCTCTGTACAAATTAACACTCTCCCTTAAAAAACATGAACAACCAAAATTACTTGATATTAGTGTATAGTAGCGAGTCAGAGTCTCTCTCTCTCTCTCTCTCTCTCTCTCTCTCTCTCTCTCTCTCTCTCTCTCTCTCTCTCTCTCTCTCTCTCTCCGAAATTGTAATTCATTTTTTTTTTTTTTTTCTTTTTTTTTCAAAGGGCGGGTCTATGGCCAGAAGCTTATAGCCTCCCCCTAGATTCCATGGCAAATACTGTGATTTACAAAAAAAATAAATAAAAGCCTTTGACACTTATAAAATGTTTCTAATTAATTATACTTCAGTATACCATAGTAACATTTAACAAAAGATCTAAAAACACTGAAGCAACAGACTTTGAGAAAATTAATATTTACCCCCCCCCCCCCCCCCTTTCCCTCCTATAGAAACATTTGTTACTAAATACCACTACATGAATCATTTGCAACACATTTGGTTCTGACAGCGACTTCTGCACCAAATTCTAAAATGTGCCACTTCACATTGAGCCATTTTGAATGCACCAAATATAAAACTGCAGCTAATTAAGACCAATTCTTTTTGCGTACAGAGAGAAAAACTGCCTCAGACCGATTTTGCAAAAGTGTCTCATTCTAAAAGTGGCGCAGCATGAGCCAAATTCAAGTACAAGTTCTAGACAGGTATATGGATTTGGAGCATTTTTCACCGCGTTTTAGAATGCATGAGAGACACGTTTTGGAATATCGGTCTGCACCCACCAGTCTTAAAAAATTGCAGGGTATATCTGTATAAAATTTATTTGGGCACAATGTTGCATGATGGAGTAATTGTGAGTCAAAATATCACAGCACTGAAAATCGAATATGGCCTAGAAAGGGAGAGGTGTAACATGATGGTATTCGGGTGATTAGCCACTTGCTGTCTAGGACAGTTTCTTTTAATTAGCACACGTTAAAATCAGCATTTTTTCCTAGAAATTTAGAACTCTCAAGCATATTTATTTTTTTTGAAAGCGGAGGTCTTAAATTAAAATGGTGGCTGCTTCAATCTTGTTTCACACAATCTCAGCCATTTTACAATTGCACATTTTCAGGAAAAAATTCACAAAATGATTTTTAGTGCACACAAACAATATAATATAAATAGATACCAGACATGTCAATGCTCAAAGTTAAGTGCATCTGAGTAATAGCGACAAACTTTAGTACCTAAGCTTTTTTTCGTAGGCTATGCTTAAAAAGTCTTTGCCGGTTGTAGAGTTGATCCAGCTGCTGTGTAACTTGATTTCCTATGAGGCATTGCAAGGCTGGCAGTTACAATTACTCCAAGGCATGATGGGACTTGCAGTTTTGCAACAGCTGGAGGACCCCCAGATGGCCTACCCCTGCTCTAGAATTACTGCTCTAACTGTGTTTGTGGTGATGCCTTGTGTGTGGTGCAATTTCTTTTTACATATGCAATGCATGTGGGTCCTATGCGTGAGTTTGCATTTGCATGATGGCTTTGGGCAGTGACAGGTGGACTCTTTATGATGACATTGGTGGTCTTTTAGACCCCTGATGTCTCCCTTGCCTTCCCGGGCAGCTGATCAATCACAGATTGTGCTTTTTGGTACTGTAAAAGTTATCACTTACAGTGGTGTGAAAAAGTGTTTGCCCCCTTCCTCATTTCCTGTTCCTTTGCATGTTTGTCACGCTTAAGTGTTTCGGAACATCAAACCAATTTAAACAATAGTCAAGGACAACACAAGTAAACACAAAATGCAATTTGTAAATGAAGGTGTTTATTATTAAAGGTGAAAAAAAATCCAAACCATCATGGCCCTGTGTGAAAAAGTGATTGCCCCCTTGTTAAAACATACTATAACTGTGGTTGTCCACACCTGAGTTCAATTTCTCTAGCCACACCCAGGCCTGATTATTGCCACACCTGTTCACAATCAAGGCATCACTTAAATAGGAGCTGCTTGACACAGTAAGGTCCACCAGAAGATCCTTAAAAGCTACACATCATGCCGAGACCCAAAGAAATTCAGGAACAATTGAGAAAGAAAGTAATTGAGATCTATCAGTCTGGAAAGGGTTATAAAGCCATTTCCAAAGCTTTGGGAATCCAGCGAACCACAGTGAGAGCCATTATCCACAAATGGCGAAGACATGGAACAGTGGTGAACCTTCCCAGGAGTGGCCGGCCGCCCAAAATTACCCCAAGAGCGCAGCGACGACTCATCCAAGAGGTCACAAAAGACCCCACAACAACGTCCAAGGAACTGCAGGCCTCACTTGCCTCAGTTAAGGTCAGCGTTCATGCCTCCACCATCAGGAAAAGACTGGGCAAAAATGACCTGCATGGCAGAGTTCCAAGGAGAAAACCACTGCTGAGCAAAAAGAACATCAAAGCTCGTCTCAATTTCTCCACAACACATCTTGATGATCCCCAAGACTTTTGGGACAACATTCTGTGGACCGATGAGACAAAAGTGGAACTCTTTGGAAGGTGTGTGTCCAAGTATATCTGGCGTAGAAGGAACACTGCATTTCATAAAAAGAACATTATACCAACAGTAAAATATGGTGGTGGTAGTGTGATGGTCTGGGGCTGTTTTGCTGCTTCAGGACCTGGAAGACTTGCCGTGATAAAAGGAACTATGAATTCTGCTGTCTACCAAGAGATCCTGAAGGAGAATGTCCGACCATCTGTTCGTGTACTCAAGCTGAAACGAACTTGGGTTCTGCAGCAGGACAATGATCCTAAACACACCAGCAAGTCCACCACCGAATGGCTGAAGAAAAACAAAATGAAGACTTTGGAGTGGCCTAGCCAAAGTCCTGACCTGAATCCTATTGAGATGTTGTGGTATGACCTTAAAAAGGCCGTTCATGCTCGAAAACCCTCTAATGTAACTGAATTAGGACAATTCTGCAAAGATGAGTGGGCCAAAATTCCTCCAGGACGCTGTAAAAGCCTCATTGCACGTTATCGCAAACGCTTGGTTGCAGTTGTTGCTGCTAAGGGTGGCCCAACCAGTTATTAGGTTTAGGGGGCAATCACTTTTTCACACAGGGCCATGATGGTTTGGATTTTTTTTCACCTTTTAATAATAAACACCTTCATTTACAAATTGCATTTTGTGTTTACTTGTGTTCTTGACTATTGTTTAAATTGATTTGATGTTTCGAAACACTTAAGTGTGACAAACATGCAAAGGAACAGGAAATGAGGAAGGGGCAAACACTTTTTCACACCACTGTATACAAGACAGCTGATTGCTGGCTGTGTTTACAAAAAAAAAAGATTGTAGCTGCAGTTTTCTTCTTGTAATGAACCCCTTGTTGACAGGCTGTGTGTGTGTGTGTGTGTATATATATATATATATATATATATATATATATATATATATATATATATATATATATATATATATATATATATATATATATATATATTATATTTAAAAAGAGAGAAGAGTGTTAGATGTAATAGCAGGCTTGGCTACACTATGGAACGTGAGCTAGAATTTGCTTCAATATGGCAATTGGTTACAGCAACTGTTTTTTTTTTTTCCCCCAATTGGGATAAGTTTTACATGAATAAAGAGCTGATCATTGTAAGCACATCACTTGTGTTTAAATGGTTTGTTGCATCCTTGTAAACTGATACATCTGAAAGAGAGCTTGTTCTTTTGAAAAACACTTACTGGCCAGATCACCAGATAAAGCAATCGCATCTAAGAATTGGTAAGCTGCAGTATAATGTTTGCTTCTGGGCTTAATACTGCTTTAATAGCTGCTAAAGGCTTTGGGGGGGGGGGGGGACTTAAACTGGAGCAGACTGAATCCGGAACAGCTGTGACTTGTAACCAACTTCAGTCTGTTTAGTTTAACTGGCTCACGTAGGTTTAATGCAGCACAGTGGCACGAATGCGCGAAACTCCAAACCCTGCAAGGGATTTGGAGGAGGCTGAGTTACCTTTTTTTCAATTAAGAATAAGGAATTGACTAGAACATTTACTTTTTTTAACAAGAGTTTAGTATCACTTTAAGCTTTGAAAATGAAAGCTGGTGATTGGTTGCCTTGCTGCTCCAGTCTAAATAAATTAAACTTAAAGAAGGGAATTTACAATGTGTATAATATATCCTGTTTTAATAAAGGTTTTTGTTATTTTACAGGGAATTTTTCATTTCCAGTTAGGGAGAGGAGAACCAATGCTGCACACCCGTCTGCGTCCTCATTGTAAAGAGTTTTTGGAGAAAATTGCTAAGCTATATGAGTTGCATGTTTTCACCTTTGGTAGCAGGCTTTATGCACATACTATTGCAGGTCAGTAGCAATGCCAAATGTAAGTGTCTACATTTAAAGTGATTGTAAATCTCTGACATATGAACAAAGCATACTCCTCTATAGTGTTTGTACTTGTCTCAATCCAGAGGAGAAGTCTCATTTCTATCTGATGCTTCATTCTTTTGCTATTTACACGAGTCACTTCTAACATGTTTTCCTGATGCTAACAGGTTAAAAGGCGACAGACGTGAGCACTTCAGGACACAGCCTGTGTTTGACAGCCTCAGCTCTGTTGCTTTGTGAAAGGGGATGTTCAACTGTGTACCTTCCCTCTAATCGGTTCTGAGGGCTTATTTCAGTGAGATCTGCAGAGTGTAGTTCAGCTTCCTGCTAGCTCAGACAAGCTGTATAAATTCTGCACTTTGAAGGCACTAGAAGAGAGGGCCACAGTCAAATGGGTTCAATTTATGCAGGAGGATTTGTTTCATCTGTGTAGCGCTTGAGGCCAGTCACTTCACTGTGTGGTTTACAACCACTTTAAAGGGCTCATGCTGTATACCTTTAAAAAAAAATGAAATGGTTTTCTGTCAGCTGTGTTTTTGTTTGATTTTTGAAATGCGTTCTCTTTTTTTTTTTTTTTTTTTATACAGTACTTGTTAATGTTACACTGTAAATGTATTGTGAATTTTCAAGTAGCTACATGCCAGAGTGGTAAAGGGGGCTGTTAAGCCCACACATCACTGCTATTGGTGGTGTAAGTTTTAGCTGGTGTCAGGCTCTGTCAGTATACAGCTGAAGTTCCTGTGTGGATGATCTGTGTTTCATAATCAGAACTCTTGGATATGATAAACATTCTGCTTCAGGCTAGGTTTACACTTATGTGAGTGCAGACATCGCATTTGAATTGCATCGCATTCCTGTGCACATCACATGCAATGTCTGGGCATTAGTTTGTATGGCTGAAATCGCATTTGCACCAAAAATGGTGTAGGACCCCTTTTCAGTCCGCGCTGTAATTTGTTTGCATGGGTGTTCAGACCCATGCGATCCGATTCCACAGCTCGCACTGTGTTCTGTGAACTGATTTGAGTGGTGTCATTAACTTTTATCTTGACACCCACAGCAGATTACAGTGTGAATTGCCTGCATTTCAGATGCGATGTGGGAACCCACACAGGAATCTCTGAAATACCGCATAGCACCAGTGTGAACCTTGCCTTGCTGGGCTTTTAGCATTGTTCATTAACTGTTTTCTGACCGGCTCACATCTTTCTACTGGGGCAAAATGGCTCCCCCACGCCAAAGCCTGTACGGGTATGGGGTTCCTTTTTAAGAGCCGCCCGCTGCTCAGTAAGGTAACTGATGCACGTGGCCGGCGGATGCAATCACAAGCCAGTGTGGGGATTTGTGTGTTTAAGCACACAAGTCCCTGTGCTGTCAAAAAAGAGGAGACATGTCCTTTGTTCCTAGTAAGTAGGAACAGCGAAATGTCTCCTCTCCTACTCAGTCCTATCCCCATACAGTTGGAACACGGAGGGAACACCCATTTAACCCCCTTGATCGCCTCCTAGTGTTAACCTCTTTCCTACCAGTGTCATTTACACAGTAATTAGTGCATTTTTATAGCACTGATCGCTGTATAAGTGTCAATGGTCCCTAAAACGCGTCAAACGTGTCCAATCTGTACGTCTGCAATACCGGTAAAGAAAACCGCAGATCACCGCCATTACTAGTAATATATGGAAACACTACTTGTTATGAAAAAATTAATCTACCTTCGTCCTATTACTAATTCGAAATTTGGACATTTGTGGAGGCAACGTGGACACTCGCGGTACGGTATAAACTTAGTCAATTTACAAAAATATATAAATTTATTATTCACAAATACACACATTATAAAAAGCCATCAATAATAGATAAATGACATTAGATGCTGCTAATCCTGGCGTAGCATCCACTTGTCTGACATAAATTGGAAGAACTTGGATAATGTAATAATAATCCCGTGCTGTTACACATGTAGAGTGTGTAACTGAAAGAACAAATCTTCATGTTTCGGGGGTTACCCCCTTCCTCAGGAGTATATTATGTTGGAAAATGATCCACATAGCCGGCACCATAATTTTGGGGCTCACAAGGCCCTGTGGCAGTTTGCATGGTGGTGGAGAGACATTCTGTGGAGTTGGACTAATTCTGGTGGATCTGGTGTTTGTCTGAGATCCTGTTTAATATCTCATTGTGAACATTCCTTGAAGCTTGGATCCCTACTGAGTATATCCAATCCGCTTGATGTGATCCTGACATTAGACCTTGAGATCTCTCGGATAGAACCTGTATGTGGCTTTGGATGGCTCCTTGGACTATTTCCATCTACACCTGACTTCAATATCCATTTGGATAACGCACTCTCTCCCCGCCCAAATTACATGCACTGTTTAGTGAATACTTCATAGTCTCTCTATGTGACTTCACTTTTTTCCTGGTTCCCGCACTCGATCGGTTGAGTGACAGTTTTTGGCCTTGTGACGCCGGCATATGTGGATCATTTTCTGACCTAATATACTGCTGAAGGAGGTAACCCTGAAACATTTAGACCCCTTTCACACCAGGGCGTTTTGCAGGCGCTATAGCGTTAGAAATAGCGCCTGCAATCCACCCTAAAAAAAACTGCACCATTGTTTGTAGTGCAGGGAAAAGTCCTGCCAGCAGCTTCTTTGGAGCAGTGAAGAAGCGGTGTGATTACCGCTCCTCCACCGCTGCTCCCCATTGAAATCAATGGGGCAGCGCTGTAATACCACCGGCAAAACGCCGCTATTGCGAACGTATTGCTGGCGGTTTTAACCCTTGGGGCAGCGCTGTAATACCGCCGGCAAAACGTCGCTATTGCGGCGTATTGCCTGCGGTTTTAACCCTTTTCTCGGCCGCTAGCGGGGGGTAAAAGTGCCCCGTTAGCGGCTGAAATGCGCTGCAAAATAGCTGCGTTTTACTGCCCACGGTGGTGTGGTCTGAAAGGGGTTATAGAGTGTGCAACTGGAAGAACAAATTTGTGTGTAACAGCGCGGGATCATTATTACATTATCTAAGTTCTTCAGATTTGTGTCAGACAAGTGGATGCTCCACGATTAGCAGCATTTAATGCTGTTTTATCTACTATTGAAGGCTGTTTATGATGTGTGTATTAAATTTATATATCTTTGTAAATTGACTGTTGTAAGTTTATACCGTACCACGAGAGTTCATGTTGCCTCCACACACAGTGCCTTGCGAAAGTATTTGCCCCCCTTGAACTTTTCAACCTTTTGCCACATTTCAGGCTTCAAACATAAAGAGATAAAATTTAAATTTTTTGTGAAGAATCGCCAAGTGGGACACAATTGTGAAGTGGAACGAAATCTATTGGATAATTTAAACTTTTTTAGCAAATAAAAAACTGAAAAGTGGTGCGTGCAAAATTATTCGGCCCCTTTACTTTCAGTGCAGCAAACTCACTCCAGAAGTTCAGCGAGGATCTCTGAATGATCCAATGTTGTCCTAAATGACTGATGGTGATAAATAGAATCCACCTGTGTGTAATCAAGTCTCTGTATAAATGCACCTGCTCTGTGATTGTCTCAGGGTTCTGTTGAAAACGCAGAGAGCATCATGAAGACCAAGGAACACACCAGGCAGGTCCGTAATACTGTTGTGGAGAAGTTTAAAGCCGGATTTGGATACAAAAAGATTTCCCAAGCTTTAAACATCCCAAGGAGCACTGTGCAAGTGATCATTTTGAAATGGAAGGAGTATCAGACCACTGCAAATCTACCAAGACCTGGCCGTCCCTCTAAACTTTCAGCTCAGACAAGAAGAAGACTGATCAGAGATGCAGCCAAGAGGCCCATGATCACTCTGGATGAACTGCAGAGAACTACAGCTGAGGTGGGAGAGTCTGTCCATAGGACAACAATCAGTCGTACACTGCACAAATCTGGCCTTTATGGAAGAGTGTCAAGAAGAAAGCCATTTCTCAAAGGTATCCATAAAAAGTCTTGTCTAAAGTTTGCCACAAGCCACCTGGGAGACACACCAAACATGTGGAAGAAGGTGCTCTGGTCAGATGAAACCAAAATCGAACTTTTTGCCCACAATGCAAAACGATATGTTTGGCATAAAAGCAACACAGCTCATCACCCTCAACACACCATCCCCACTGTCAAACAAGGTGGTGGCAGCATCATGGTTTGGGCCTGCTTTTCTTCAGCAGGGACAGGGAAGGTGGTTAAAATTGAGGGGAAGATGGATGCAGCCAAATACAGGACCATTCTGGATGAAAACCTGTTGGAGTCTGCAAAAGACCTGAAACTGGGACGGAGATTTATCTTCCAACAAGACAATGATCCCAAACATACAGCAAAATCTACAAAGGAATGGTTCACAAATAAAACGTATCCAGGTGTTAGAATGGCCAAGTCAAAGTCCAGACCTGAATCCAATCGAGAATCTGTGGAAAGAGCTGAAAACTGCTGTTCACAAACGCTCTCCATCCAACCTCACTGAGCTCGAGCTGTTTTGCAAGGAAGAATGGGCAAGATTTTCAGTCTCTCGATGTACAAAACTGATAGAGACATACCCCAAGCGACTTGCAGCTGTAATCGCAGCAAAAGGTGGCTCTACAAAGTATTAACGCAAGGGGGCCGAATAATTTTGCACGCCCCACTTTTCATTTTTTTATTAGTTAAAAAAGTTTCAAAAATCCAATAGATTTCGTTCCACTTCACAATTGTGTCCCACTTGTTGGTGATTCTTCACAAAAAATAAAAATTTGATACCTTTGTTTAAAGCCTGAAATGTGGCAAAAGGTTGAAAAGTTCAAGGGGGCCGAATACTTTTGCAAGGCACTGTATCTCCAAATTGCCATTACTAGTAAAAAAAAATAATAATGCTATAAATCTTTCCCATAGTTTGTAGAAGTTATATAACTTTTGTGATTTTTTTCTTTTTTACCAAAAATATGTAGAATAATATATATTGGCCTGAACTGATGAAGAAATCTTTTTTTTTTTAACCACTTAAGCCCCGGACCATTTTCCAGCTAAAGGACCAAGCCCCTTTTTGCGATTCGGCACTGTGTCACTTTAACTGACAATTGCGCGGTCGTGCGAAGTGGCTCCCAAACAAAATTGGCGTCCTTTTTTTCCCACAAATAGAGCTTTCTTTTGGTGGTATTTAAACACCTCTGCGGTTTTTATTTTGTGCGCTATAAACAAAAATAGAGCGACAATTTTGAAAAAAATGCAATATTTTTTACTTTTTGCTATAATATCCCCCCAATAATATATATATATATATATATATATATATATATATATATATATATATATATATATATATATATATATTAAAATGTTATCCTCAGTTTAGGTGTTTGATTGGTTTGGGCAAAAGTTATAGCGTCTAGTAGAGGATAGTTTTATGCCACTTTTATAAAAAAAATTTTTACTAGTAATGGCGGCGATCAGCGACTTTTATTGTGACTGCGGCATTATGGCAGACACGTCGGACATTTTTGGGACCATTGGCATGAATACAGCAATCAGTGCGATTAAAAATGCACTGATTACTGTAAAAATGTCGCTGGCAGTGAAGGGGTTAACCACTAGGGGGCAGTGTAGGGGTTAAGTGTGTTTCTTTTTAACTGTAGGGGGCGTGGCTTGGTATCTGACATCACTGATCGTCTTTCCCTATAACAGGGAACAGATGATCAGTGACAGCCTCACTAGGAGGCACGATGAGAGTTTTTTTTACACTTACCTCTCCTCGTTCTTCAGCTCTGTGACCCGATCATGGGACACCGGCGGCGATCGGGTCCACGGGTCCTGCGGCCATGGTCATGGATCTCAGGACCAGGTCACGAGTGTGCTGCCGACGGTGCACGTGACCTACGGCTGGGCTGAAGTGTTTAAATTCAGCAAAGTGAACTGCTTTGCAAGAGGAATGTAATTAGGATATTGATAGACATAAAAACGAACTCCTGTTAAAGTGGTTGTAAACCCTTACAAACTACTTTGACCTACAGGTAAGCCTAAATTAAGGCTTACCTGTAGGTCCAAATAGATAATAATAAATAAATATTTACAAAAAGACAGCCACCGCAGACAGCGGCACGCAGGCACACTGGGCAAGCCGCAGATCACGGCGATATGTCGCTTGTGACGGCTCCATGCGCAGGAGTGACGTAATCGCGACTCCGGCGAATCGCAGCGCCGGAGCAGTGAGACCAGGAAGTCACTCCGGGATACATTGCAGCGGCAAACGTGAAGACTGAGGACCGCTTCGGGGGCTTCGTTCTCAGGTAAGTTATTCATAATGAGCTAGTATGCTATGCATACTAGCTCATTATGCCTTTGCCTTTTTTTTTTTTTTTTTTAATAGCCTTTACTTCCTCTTTAAGTGTTTGGCATGTGCTCTAATATCTTCATAAAAAAATTGTTTTCGACACGTGACTTTACATAGGTAGTTCTACAGTGAGGGAACCCCTGCTGATTTTGTACGTTTGCCCACTGACAAAGAATTGTCTATATTTTTAGTCTATATTTTTAATGGTGGGTTTATTTTAACAGTGAAAGACAAGACAATAACAAATATCCAGAAAAATGCATTTAAAAAAAGTTTTATAAATTGATTTGCATTTTAATGAGTGAAGAGTATTTGACCTCTTCGCAAAACATGACCTTTTACTTGGTGACTAAACCCTTGTTGGCAATCGGTGGTTAGATGTTTCTTGTAGTCTGCCACCAGGTTTGCACACATATCCAGGAGGAAATTTGTCCCACTCCTCTTTGCAGATACTCGCCAAGTCATTAGGGTTTCCAGGCTGAAGTTTGGGCAGCTTGTCAGTGTGTTTTTATTTTATTTTTCTACAATTTTAACCTTTTAAAATATTTAATTACAATTCCTTTATTTTTAACCAGCCCTTTTGAAGATACCGGGGTCTAAACAGACCCCCCCGACATCTCCCCTTTTGAGACAGGGAAAGGGACCAAGGACCCAGATTCTCAAGTCCCTTTCTCAGCAGCCTCAGCTGCATTGAAGATGAATGGAGAAGAGACCGACTCCTCTCCATTCATAAACGGAGACATCGTAAACAGTGCTCAGTTATGAATGCACAGAGTCAGTAAACACTGACTGCATTTGGAAAAGGAAGGAGCCGTTAAATTACAACAGATTTACCAGCTCTTTACTCCACTCTCCATCCTCAGAGGAGGGGTCGGGGCATCAGCACATCGTCGGCGTGCTTAAACACCCACAACGTGGGCTATGCATAGCTATAAAGGTGCACATTTTGCTGGTGTATACAGCTAAAGGAGGGACACTGAGCAGATGGATGGCATGTGAGTGTGGGTGACAGGAATTCTCAGGCATGTTTACTTGGCTTTAGACTGAGCCATGATAGCAGTGGCAGTTGCTGGACTATTTTACTCAGCAGTGGGTGCATTGCTGGCTGTACCTTTGCATGTGTGCTTAGCACTATGGGCAGGAGAGTTACAAATACCCCGAAAAATAGGGGCTCAAAGGGATCTCTCTCAAGCTCTGAGGACCCCCCCCCCCCCACACACAGCCATCTCCCCCTGAAAGACCTAGGGAGGCCCGGAAGGGTATAACCATTATAGCTTACCTAGATGACCTGCTCTTAATAGACCGGTCGGTAGCCCACTTAGACCAAAGCTTGGTCGCCACAGTCGACTACCTGGAATACCTAGGTTGGGTCCTCAACCTAGAGAAGTCTTCTTTAAAGCCAGTAAGAAGACTAGAGTACTTGGGTCTGGTTATAGATACAACCCAGAAAAGGGTGTTTTTACCCCAGACAAAAATCAGCACCATAAAGGAGCTGGTTCAGGTAGTCAGGGCAAAGAAAGGTCCTTCTATTTGCCTTTTATATGAGGTTGTTGGGAAAGATGGTGGCTCCATTCAAAGTGGTTCCCTATGCTCAGTTTCATTTGAGACTGCTGCAAAACTGTATCCTGTCTGCCTGAAACAAGAAAGTCGAAGCGCTTGATTTTCCAATGTGTTTGTCGCCAATAGTGCATCAGAGCCTCAGTTGGTGGTTGATACCAGAGAATTTGCAGAAAGGGAAATCCTTCTTACCGGTTACCTGGAAGGAACATATGCCAGCCTTTTGGGTTGGGGAGCAGTCCTGGAAGAGACGACTGTCCAAGGGAAATGGCCCATATCAAGGGCCAGGCTTGACCTTATTGGTATTGTTTCAATGTCCGCTTGCTTCGCATTCTTTGGTTCGAAGCTATATACAGGGGTAAAACGGGTTAAGCCACCGGTTAGAGCACCCTTGAACCCTTGGGATTTGAATTTAGTTCTGTCCGCATTACAGAAACAGCCTTTTGACCTGATATAACATGCTCCCTTGGTCCTTTTGACAAGGAAGCTATTTTTTCTGGTATCCGTTTCTTCTGCAGGAAGGGTATCAGAATTGGCAGCTCACTCTTGTAAAGAGACATTTAATCATTCACAAGGATATAGTAGTATTGCGCCCTCATCCTAGCTTTGTACCGAAGGTGGTTTCTGGTTTTCATCTAAACCAGGATATTGTTCTGCCTTAATTTTTTTTTTCCCGCAACCCTGTTCTATGGAAGAAAAGTCACTACATTTTCTGGATTTGGTGAGAGCGGCCAAAATCTATTTGGAGGCAACTGGTCAGGTTCAGGAAACGGATGTTTTGTTTGTGTTGCCTGAAGCTTCTAAAAAAGGACGGGCAGCGTCAAAATCTACTATTGCTAAGTGGATTCGGCAAGTAATTATTCAAGCTTATGGTTTGAGGAGGAAAGTTCCACCTTTTCATAACAAAGCGCACTGTACCAGGGCTGTTAGTGCTTCATGGGCAGTGCATCACCAAGCCACCATTTCTCAACTCTGCAAGGCTGCAACTTGGTCTTCAGTCCATACATTCACCAGATTCTATTGGGTGGATGTAAGAAGGCATGAGGATATTGCCTTTGGGCACAGTGTACTACAGGCAGCAGTATAGGTCCTCAGGTCTGATTGGTCACACCCTACATTGCTCTGGGACATCATATAAAGTAAATACTGTGGCTCTGTGTCCTCTGATGTACTCAAAAGGATTTTGCAGGTAAGCTGTTATAAAAATCTTACTTTATCGTACAACAGCTTACCTGTAAAATCCTTTTTCTTTGAGTACATCAGGGGGCACAGAGGTCCCTCCCCTCTTCTAATACACATATATTGCTTTGCTACAAAACAGAGGTACTCCCAGTAAGGGGAGGGGTTATATAGGGATCTAAACTTTGTCTAGGGCGTGCCAGTGTCCATCACCTAAAGGTGCCTATATAACCAATACAGTAAATACTGTGGCTCCTTGTCACATGATGTACTCCTAAGAAAAGGATTTTGCAGGTAAGCTGTTGTAAAAATCCTATTTCTTGGGAAAATACTGCAGCTGCTGACTTTTAAAATAGTGACACTTACCTGTCCAGCGTGCCCGCGATGTCGGCACCCGAAGCCGATCTCTAGATCGTCTCTCGAGTGCTGCCGCCGCCATCTTGGGTATGGGAATCAGGAAATGGAGCCTTTCGGCTTAATTTCCCGGTTCCCTACTGCGCATGCGTGAGTCGTGCTGTGCAATAAGGACGGTCCCCGCTGCCTCTGGGATCTGTGTGTTTCCCAGCAGGCAGCGGGGCACTTGCGGAAAGGGGCAGGCACTTGCGGAAAGGGGCGTAATCTACGCCCCTTTCCGCAGAGAGCTATCCCGGAAGTGGGTGCAGATACCTGTCCTGTACAGGTATCTGCACCCCCCCTCCCCCCTGAAAGGTGCCAATTGTGGCGCCGGAGGGGGGGGAGGGTTCCGATGAGCGGAAGGTCCACTTTAGGGTGGACCTCCGCTTTAGGGTGGACCTCCGCTTTAAATGTGTTCCCTAGTCTGTGTTTTTTGTACTGTAGGGGAATGGGACTGACATTAGGAGCAGTGACTCCCCCAAACTCGGAACTATGTGTCTCCTCTCCCCTGACAACAGATTTGTGTGTTTACACACACAAATCCCCATTCTGGCTCTCGTTCGTGCAATTGCGCTGGCTGGCCACGCGCAACGGGTTCCCCACCATGCAGCGTGCGTGCCCCTGGGAGATCTTAAAGGGCACAACGTACCCATATGTCTGTTTGTGGGAATGTGCCAGTTTGCCAACGTATATCGGCATGAGCCAGTCAGCAAGTGGTTGCAAATTTGAAATGCGTTTTTCTGGATATTTTTTTTTGCTATTCTGTCTCACTGTTTAACTAAACCTACCAATAACCACTTAAAGACCAGCCTCATTTTGAGATTTTGGTGTTTACATGATTAAAACAGTTTTTTGTTGCTAGAAAATTACTTGAAACCCCCCCAAACATTATATATTGTTTTTCTAACACCCTAGAGAATAAAATGGCAGTCATTGCAATACTTTTTTTCACACCGTATTTGCGCAGCGGTTTTACAAACTCACTTTTTTTGGGAAAAAAATCACTTTTTTGAATTAAAAATAAGACAATAGGAAAATTAGCACAATTTTTTTTTTTTTTATATTGCGAGTAAATTGATACCCAGGAGAAAAATAATTCCTGGATGGCCGCACCTCCAATTTTTTTTTTTTCAAAAATTCTACAGGTTGCATGTTTTGAGTTAGAGGAGGTCTAGGGCTGCAATTATTGCTCTCGCACTAACTATTGCAGTGATACCTTGCATGTGGTTTGACCACAGTTTTCATATGCGGGCGCTACTCACGTATGCGCTCGCTTCTGTGCGCAAGATCGTTGGGATGGGGCTTTTTAAAAAAAAAAAAAAATTTTTACAGTTTTTTTTTTTTTAATATATAAAAATTGGGTCACTTTTATTCCTATTACAAGTAATGTAAACATCGCTTGTAATAGAAAAAAGCATGACAGTTCCTCTTAAATATGAGATCTGGGATCAAAAAGTCCTCAGATCTTTTATTTGAACTTAAATGCAATGAAAAAAAAAGTCAATTGGGGAAAAATGTGCCTTTAAGAGGTATGGGCGGAAGTGACGTTTTGGCATCGCTTCCGCCCTGCTAGGGTATGGAGACGGGCGGGGTCCATCTTGCCGTCACTCCATACCAAACAGAGACCAGATGGCCTATGCCGCTACCGACGGCTCTGCTAAGCGGCGGTGGGAGGGGGTAGCAAATCCTCCGCAGAGATGACCATTATCGTAAACCCGACCAGCACCTGAAGAGATGGATACCCCGGTTGTGGCAGCAGCTGCTGCCGTTAGAGATATCCCTCTTAAAAAAAGGGACATGCATCGTCGTGTGCTGGTCGTGAAGTGGTTAAAATTATACACGGATCATTTCTTTGTCAGTGGGCAAATGTACAAAATCAGCAGAGGATCAAATACTTCTGTTAAGTAACCTAATGTAAACATATTATGAGTTATGGGATAGAGCATAAAATACCATGTAGAACAAAAAAATTAAGTAGCAATCCTAATCCCAAAAAGTTGCACATTGAAATGCACATATGCATGTCACAAAATTGTAAAATATAATTTCCAAGTACAAGCTTTTTTTTTTTTTTTTTTTTTTTCACTTTTGGACATCTTTTGAGCACAAGAGGGCAGTGCAATGCCACAAAATAAGTTTCAGTGCTATACCTTTATTATGCAAGTGCATGTAGAGCTTTCAACCTTTGAATTGTGCTATTCAGACAGTTTTTAGATTTTTAACAATGTATACTGTTTATAATAAACAGAACAGACAAATTTATGAAAAAAAAAAATCCCTAAACTTTTTTTTGTTTTTTTTGTTTCATATGCAGTTGTGGTAAAATTCAGTTTTCAACCGTTCACATGAAAAATGGCCCTTTAACCACTTGCCGACCGCCTCACGCCGATGTACGTCGGCAGAATGGCACGGGCAGGCATAAGCACGTACATGTACGTGATTAGCCTCCCGCGGGTCGGGGGCCCGATCGGGCCCCCGCCCGGTGCCTGCGGCGGTCGGTTTTCGTTCGGGAGCGATCCCGGACGAGGGGACGGCCATTCATTCATGGCCACCCCCTCGCGATCGCTCCCGACGAATGGAAATCCCCGGTGACATCACTTCCTCTCCTGTAATGTAAACACAGGAGAGGAAGTGATGTATTCTCTCCTCCGTGTCGGTATTTTTCGTTCCGACACGGAGGAGAGCGGATCAGTGAGTTGCACCAACACATCCCACACACAGTAGAACATGCCAGGCACACTCACACCCCCCCTTTACCCCCCGATCACCCCCCCAATTACCCCTGCCCCCCAGTCACAGTGACACCAATGTCATTTTTTTTTTTTTTTTTTTTTTTTTTGCATTGGTGTCATTTGTGACTGTAATAACTGTTAGGGCAGTTAGGGTTAGCCCCCTTTAGTTCTAATGTACCCCCCTAACCCCCCCAATAAAGGTTTAACCCCGTGATCACCCCCCGTCGCCAGTGTCACTAAGGCTGGGTTCACATTGCAGCGGTTTATGAGAACGAATGTGATTCGCACCGCACTGCAGTGCAAATCACATCCGATCTCTGTGCGATTCGAGTTCAGCCATTCGCCGCACCCGCCGCACCCGCCACACCCGCCGCACCCGCCGCAAATTCGCACGGGACCCTTTTTTTGGCCCGCAGCAGAATCGGATCGCATGGGTGTTCACACCATGCGATCCGAGTTTGCAGATCGCACTGCGATATGCGAACTGATCTGGGGGTGTCAGTAACATTTCACTGACACTCCCAGCAGTTCGCATAGGGCAGTGTGAACTGCCGCCGGGAGGCATGCGATGCGGGAACCCGCCGCGGATTCGCGGCGTTTCCGCATCGCTCCAGTGTGAACCCAGCCTAATAAGCGATCATTTTTCTGATCGCCGTATTAGTGTCACAGGTGACGCTAGTTAGGCAGGTAGGTATTTAGGTTCGCCGCAGCTTTTTATAGCGCTAGGGACCCCCATATACTACCGCATAAAGCCCCCTGATTGCCCCCTAGTTAACCCTTTCACCAGTGATCACCATATAACTGTTACAGGTGACGCTGGTTGGTTAGTTATTTTTTTATAGTTTCAGGGCACCCGCCATTTATTACCTAATAAAGGTTTAACCCCCTGATCACCCGGCAGGTGTCATTTGTGACTAATAACTGTTAGGGCAGTTAGGGTTAGCCCCCTTTAGTTCTAAGGTACCCCCCTAACCCCCCCAATAAAGGTTTAACCCCGTGATCACCCCCCGTCGCCAGTGTCACTAAGGCTGGGTTCACATTGCAGCGGTTTATGAGAACGGATGTGATTCGCACCGCACTGCAGTGCAAATCACATCCGATCTCTGTGCGATTCGAGTTCAGCTATACAGATAGTATGGCTGAATTCGTGTCGCACCCGCCGCACCCGCCGCAAACTCGCACGGGACCCTTTTTTTGGTCCGCAGCAGAATCGGATCGCATGGGTGTTCACACCATGCGATCCAAGTTTGCAGATCGCACTGCGATATGCGAACTGATCTGGGGGTGTCATTAACATTTCACTGACACTCCCAGCAGTTCGCATAGGGCAGTGTGAACTGCCGCCGGGAGGCATGCGATGTGGGAACCCGCCGCGCATTCGTGGCGTTCCCGCATCGCTCCAGTGTGAACCCAGCCTAATAAGCGATCGTTTTTCTGATCGCTGTATTAGTGTCACAGGTGACGCTAGTTAGGCAGGTAGGTATTTAGGTTCGCCGCAGCTTTTTATAGCGCCAGGGACCCCCATATACTACCGCATAAAGCCCCCTGATTGCCCCCTAGTTAACCCTTTCACCAGTGATCACCATATAACTGTTACAGGTGACGCTGGTTGGTTAGTTATTTTTTTATAGTTTCAGGGCACCCGCCATTTATTACCTAGTCTCACTAGTGTACCCCTAAATTTAGGGGTGTCTACTTTCTAAAATGGGGTCATTTGGGGGGGGGGTTTGTGCCATCTTGGCATTTTATGGCCTTCAAAACTGTAACGCCCTTAGAAAGCCTGAAGGCGGTGCTTGGTTTTTGGGGCCCCGTACGCGGCTAGGCTCCCAAAAAGTCCCACATATGTGGTATCCCCGTACTCAGGAGAAGCAGCAGAATTTATTTTGGGGTGTCATTTCACATATGCCCATGGCATGCGTGAGCAATATATCATTTAGTGACAACTTTGTGAAAAAAAAAAAAGTTTGTAATTTTCCCGCAACTTGTGGCAAAATATAAAATATTCCATGGACTCAACATGCCTCTCAGCAAATAGCTTGGGGTGTCTACTTTCTAAAATGGGGTCATTTGTGGGGGTTTTGTGCCATCTTGGCATTTTATGGCCTTCAAAACTGTAATAGGTAGTGAGAAGTGAACTCAAAAAATTACGCCCTTAGAAAGCCTGAAGGCGGTGCTTGGTTTTCGGGGCCCCGTACGCGGCTAGGCTCCCAAAAAGTCCCACATATGTGGTATCCCCGTACTCAGGAGAAGCAGCAGAATTTATTTTGGGGTGTCATTTCACATATGCCCATGGCATGCATGAGCAATATATCATTTAGTGACAACTTTGTGAAAAAAAAAAAAAAAAAAAAAAGTTTGTAATTTTCCCGCAACTTGTGGCAAAATATAAAATATTCCATGGACTCAACATGCCTCTCAGCAAATAGCTTGGGGTGTCTACTTTCTAAAATGGGGTCATTTGTGGGGGTTTTGTGCCATCTTGGCATTTTATGGCCTTCAAAACTGTAATAGGTAGTGAGGCGTGAAATCAAAAATTTACGCCCTTAGAAAGCCTGAAGGCGGTGCTTGGTTTTCGGGGCCCTGTACGCGGCTAGGCTCCCAAAAAGTCCCACATATGTGGTATCCCCGTACTCAGGAGAAGCAGCAGAATTTATTTTGGGGTGTCATTTCACATACGCCCATAGCATGTGTGAGCAATATATCATTTAGTGACAACTTTGTGTAAAAAAAAAAAAAAATTTTTTTTTTGTCATTATTCAATCGCTTGAGGCAAAAAAATAAAATATTCAATGGGCTCAACATGCCTCTTATCAATTTCCTTAGGGGGTCTACTTTCCAAAATGGGGTCATTTGGGGGGGTTTTGTACTGCCCTGTCATTTTAGCACCTCAAGAAATGAGATAGGCAGTCGTAAACTAAAAGCTGCGTAAATTCCAGAAAACGTACCTTAGTTTGTAGATGTGACAACTTTTGCGCAAACCAATAAATATACAATTATTGACTTTTTTTTTACCAAAGACATGTGGCTGAATACATTTTGTCCTAAATGTATGACTAAAATTGAGTTTATTGGATTTTTCTAATAACAAAAAGTAGAAAATATCATTTTTTTTCAAAATTTGCGGTCTTTTTACGTTTATATCGCAAAAAATAAAAATCGCAGAGGCAATCAAATACCATCAAAAGAAAGCTCTATTTGTGGGAAGAAAAGGACGCAAATTTTGTTTGGGTACAACATTGCATGACCGCGCAATTACCAGTTAAAGCAGCGCAGTGCCAAAGTGTAAAAAGACCTCTGGTCATTTACCAGCAAAATGGTCCGGTCTGAAAGTGGTTAAAAGTCTACAATCCAGAGGCTCCTTTTATCTCCAATGGCTGGCCGTCATGCTTTATTTTATTTATTTATTTTTATTTGATTTTTTTTTTAAATCTTTGGCTCGCATGGTATCCACTGAACTAGGCTATTTGAAACCTGCAATGTTGGGTGTCTTGCTTGCTGATGAAATCCTACTTGCACTATGATCATGTAGAAAGAACTGTAGAAATGTTTGTTGTTTTTTCTCGCTGTACTTTTTGTACTTTGTGAAAGAATCAAAACATTAACAGTGTAACCAATGTTCAGAGTGCAGTTCTGCATACATATTTAAATGCATTCATAATGGGTTAGCTTTGTTTCTTATGATAGACTATCAACCGCACTCCACTTAGCTCCTCTTGCAGTGTTTTTTCATAATCAACGAACTGACTGCATACAGTATTTTCTCCACCCAAAAAAGTTTTTTTTGACTTGTTTCACCCCTCCTGGCTTGCTTACGAGGAAAGGGGAAGTCCGTTCATTGACTATTAAAAAATACTGCAAAAAGAGCTAAGTGGCGTGCAACTGACATTCTTTCATATTTTCAGTGGAGGCTGACAATGGCCAGAACCCAGCTTGTCCATGTACAAGAAAGGCCAGTCTTGAGTGGAGCTATGGATCTGATCTGATTTCTTATTTCTTTAATTTCATATAAATTTTTTTACTGAGTTGTATTTACATGTGTTTTGTGGTGCATGCGTTTATTTACATATGAACATTTTGTTTGGGTGCCTTGAAGAGACGGATGCATCATCCAGCATTGCTGACAGAAGCCTGTCCAAATATATACCTGGCTGAAATACCAGGGGGCTGGATACTGTACCTAGCAGTACTCACACTTGGGGCCATATATGTTTAGGGACATATGCCTCGAATGCACAATTCCTGTGTTTTGGGGAGTGTCTGAATGCTTTAGACCTAAAAATAAAAGGGTTTTGCTCAGTACAGTGTCCAGCCACTGTATATTTCAGTCTGTCATAGACTTTCACAGGCTGCTGACATCAGGGCTGGAAGCTGCACCTGTGTCTTGCGCCTGAGAAGACCAGGATTTGGTCACGTGGATCATATAGCCAGTGTCATAGAGGCCTAAAATTAGAGCACATTTTACCTGGGTGTAAATTGTAGTCTGGAACTGCTGTGAGTAGCTTCAGACTCCGTGAACACCAACCACTGCCTATGTTGAGAGAGATTGGCGAGTTCATACATTCCTTGAACACCAGAACTGGAAGTCTGAGCTTTCTTATTGACCACTTGCTGACACACCCCCTGCAGTTTTACTTCTACAGGGCGGCAGCTGTGCACCAGATCAAGTGTGTGTGTGTATATGTGTATATGTATGTATATATATATATATATATATATATATATATATATATATATATATATATATATATATATATATATATATATATATATATATATATATATAATATATTATGAAAGTAGAAACCTTAACATACAGTATATGTATCCACATGGCAACGAATAAGCCATTATGATTCTTTAGCTGTCAGTAGACTAACTTCTTTTTTTTCTTGTTTTTGCTTTGTAGGGTTTTTAGATTCTGAAAAGAAACTATTCTCTCATCGAATATTATCTCGAGATGAATGTATTGATCCATTTTCAAAAACGGGAAATCTTAGGTTTGTGTTTGCATCTTATTGGCTCTTTTAAAACTTGGATTTCATATATTTTTTTTTTTTCCAAGCACTCTAACCAACAATTTCCTTTTCACATATTTGTAAGAATATATTTGTTGTTGGCAGCACACTGTTTACTCTTTAGTACCTATTAAAGTGTAGTTCCACCCAAAAATGGAACTTCCGCTTATCCGATCACACCAGACCCCCCCCCCCCCCCCCCCCCATCAGGTGTTGCATTTGGTCTACTCCATGTCCGGCTCCTCAAATCCCTAAAGTAACTCCGCTTTTAAGACCTGTCCTTTCTGAAGCATTGCCTTATACTAATGCATTTGAACAGAAAAAAGTGTATTTAGTGGGTGTCACGTGTGCATTTGGTTAGTGTGGGGTGGTTGGTCTCAGAATACAAAATACTTTATCAGCCTTAACAGGAAAATTTTTAAGTTGCAAAACAAAGAAAACCATAACAAAAATGTATAGCCACAATAACAAACAAATATAAAATCACAATATATATACAAAAACCATGGATTACAATAATATAATGTAAAAACAAAACTATTAAATGCTATACAGTGAATGAAATGCGCAATCCCACTAAAACGCTGCACATGATAGATAACAGCAAATCTCCAGTGGGCCAGTCCAGGATAACCCCAACTACTACCAGCATAACTGCTAGTATCCTAAGAGATCAATGTATTTTCTTCTCTACTGAGAAGTTCTACCTATTTCCAATCAGCCTTTTTTTTTCTTCAATCAATATTCCTTCTATGTAGCTGCTGAGCTGGTCTTTATATGCAGCTATCCAGACACTTTTCTTCAGCTTGACTTTGGAATGCTGTACCTAGACTCGGATCAACTGGGTGTTGCAAAGCTAGCCTGGAATGGTACCATTGGGCACTGGGCTTTGCATTCACTTGGCTCTGCATTAGAGGTCAACCGATAAGGGTTTTTCTCTGGCCGTTGCGGATATTTAGAAATAGGGGTGGCCGATGGGTGATATACAATGCCAATTTTTAGGCAGATTTTTTTATTTATTTTTTGGCAGGTGGCACTGGTTAGCACTGACAGATGGCACTGGCAGGTTTCACACTGAGCCGATATAGTGTAACTGTGGGAAACTAACAATCAAACACCAGCCAATGATTGGGCTACTTAAAGGGGGTGTGGCCACATACACATAGCGGCCTGCCAAGATCCTATCCCATTGCCTTGTGTTTGATAGCTGCTGGGTCCCGCCCACCTACGACATCAACACTGAATTCTGGCAGCAGTTCTCTCTCTGCATTCAGTTACATATGTCAGTTTCACACACTCGGCAGCTCTGTCAAGCGCTCCTCTGCCAATGGAGTGTGGGAAGGGAGGAAGAACACTTGTGGGCTGACGGGGCACGGTGCGATTAAATCTGCAGAATTTGCATAATAATCAGCCGATGTTGATTTCTTAAAGCGGGAGTTTTTTTTAAAAGCCAGCAGCTACAAATACTGCAGCTGCTGACTTTTAAAATAGTGACACTTACCTGTCCAGCGCGCCCGCGATGTTGGCACCCGAAGCCGATCGCTAGGTCGTCTGTCGGGTCCTGCCGCCGCCATCTTGGGTATGGGAATCAGAAAATGGAGCCTTTCGGCTTCATTTTCCGGTTCCCTACTGCGCATGCGCGAATTGCGCTGCGCAATAAGGACGCTCCCCGCTGCCTCTGGGAGCTGTGTGTTTCCCAGCAGGCAGCGGGGCACTTGCGGGAAGGGGCGGGCACTTGCGGAAAGGGGCGTAAGTTACGCCCCTTTCCGCAGAGAGCTGTCCCGGAAGTGGGTGCAGTTACCTGGATTATCCAGGTAACTGCACCCCCCTCCCCCCTGAAAGGTGCCGATTGTGGCACCGGAGGGGGGGAGGGTTCCGATGAGCGGAAGGTCCACTTTAGGGTGGACCTCCGCTTTAAAGGCCAAATATCGGTCGACTTCTGCTCTGCATTGTGGTGCTTTCCAGACCTGTATGTACTGAGAAAAGGTCGTTTCTGAGCACTTTCTGGGTCCAAAGCCATGGCAATACTTTAGCGTGACTATGTCTGTGAAGAGTTATTTGTGAGTAGGCTATGAAAAATCCTATTTTCTCATATCGTCTTCCAGGACAGCCTTTGAGATATAGGGCTCCTCCCTCCGGGACAGGAAACACGTCAAGCCAATTAAATAAAAGGTGTGGTCCTCCAGGCCCTCCTCAGTTTTTGTGTTTCCTGCCGGACGGGAAGGAGCACGTTTGGAACTGGTAAGGGGAGCTCCTTCTCAGGGGTTTTGCCTGGGGAGAGCACCTTGATGGACCTGACCCTTGGCACCCCTCGGTCCGTACGAAGGGAGGAGAGGGTAGCTTTCAGTCCCCGCTGCCATTTAAAACGTTCGGAGAGAACGGGACCCCGATGCGCGGCAATCTCCCCCTCGGAGCGCTAACCGCTAGTACCTGTCGGTCGGATGGCGGCGGGAGACGTTCGTTCCACCGACCGGCGTCCGGGTACTGTGAGCGGTGCGTTCGTAAGGAACGCACGGCGTCGGGGCGGAGACTTTGCGTTCTGGCGTACGGAAGTGGGAGAGACGCACTTCCGCCGGATTCGCGTCATCAGGGGGCGCCGCAGGACCTGTTCCAGTCCTTTGGGCGCGGCGGTGTGACTACAGGGTTGCCTGGAGCGGTGTGAAGGCTCAGAGAGACTGAGTGAGACACAGGAACCATGGAGAGTGCAGTTGTGCAGGTGGACTCCGGTTCAACAGGCTCCAGTACCTCTCAGGTAAGCTTGGTGAGGGCAGACCAGGACTTACACTGGGGGGTGGGGGGTCACTCTGACCCATAGTACCTTCCCGGGGTGGAGAACCTGCTGGTGAAGGGGGGCACTTCCTAGACAGACCCTAGAAGCACAGTGGTGTGGTCAGGGGTGGTATTTTAATGGGACCCTGTTTTTCTTTGTTTTTAGGTTAAACAGGACAGAGCCCAGATACCTTTGCCCAGAAGGAAATGTGCCGTGTGTGGGGCTAAGTTAGGCACCGGTTGGGAGAAGCCGCTTTGCCCGGATTGTGTCAGTAGCCTGGTGAAAGAGGACTCGGTGGCAGCTTGTCACAATGTTTTAACATCCGTAAAGGATGAGATTGCATCCACCTTCCAATCTTTCAAAAACATGATGGATAGGATGCAGGGTCCCTCTGTCCCTTTACCCAGGGCCATGAGTATGCCTTCCTTATCCGAACCAAGTCAGGAGGAGGAGGTGGATAGGGAGAGGTTACCCAGGTCATTAGCCTCCTCTAGGACAGAGTCTACTTCTGAATCTGAGGGGGAGGAAGAGGCCATTGGGTCAGCCAGATACAAGCTGTCTTTGGATGATGTGGGTGACCTCCTCAAGGCTATATATGACACTTTGGAGATCAGGGAAGAACAGGTCCAGCTTTCAAAACACGACATGATGTATCAAGGGTCTAGTGTAATGAAAGACAGGGTATTCCCCGTCCATAAGTCGCTAGTAGAGGCGATTCTGCTGGAGTGGGAACAACCGGAAAAAAGGCAATTTTTTTCAGGTAGCCTTAGAAGGAGGTTCCCTTTTGAGTCGGATGCGGTGCATCCATGGAACAAGGTTCCCAAATTAGATGCTCCCTTGGCTAAAGTCTCTAAGAAGACAGATTTGGCGTTTGATGATATGGGTTCACTCAGGGACCCTATGGATAAGAGGGGAGATGTGCTGCTTAAGAGAGCCTGAGATGCCTCTTCCATCGGGCTTAAACCGGCCCTAGCAGCTACCTGTGTGGCCAGAAACTTGGAGTGTTGGCTTACACAGTTACAATCGCATATTTCTGCGGGTACTTCTAGGCAACAGCTGTTGAAGTCCTTTCCGCTACTGTTCAAGGCTGTGGGCTTTTTAGCTGATGCCTCTGCAGAATCAGTCAAACTGGCTGCTAGATCTGCAGCACTAGTGAACGCTGCCAGAAGGGCCGTTTGGCTTAAAACCTGGTCAGGAGACACAGCTTCTAAATTGAAGTTATGTGGATTACCCTTTTCAGGGGATCATTTGTTCGGGCCCGGCCTGCAAGAGGCGTTAGAGAGCACGCAGGATAGGAAGAAAGCTTTCCCAGAGAGGAAAAAGAGACCTGAAGGGAATCGCCTTTTTCGAAGCCCCAGGCAGCAGAACCTGCAGGAAAGGGAGGTTCGCCCCAAAAAGCATTGGACAGGTCACAAGGGAAGAGGCAGAGGAGGAATCTTATTCAATCCTCCTCAACCCTCCCCTAAAACCCAGTGACTCCTGCGTCCCGGTGGGAGGAAGACTGGGGAAGTTCCTCCCACAGTGGGAAGCTTCAACCGAAAGTCCGTTCATTCGAGATGTAATAAGGAACGGCTACAGGTTGGAGTTTGGTTCAGTTCCCCTCCCAAATTTTCAAGTAACAAGGTTACCAAGGGACCAAGAGAAAGCAGAGGCTTTGGCTCTTCTTCTGGGGGATCTGGTGGACCAAGAAGTAATGGTGCAGGTACCTCAGGAGGAGCGAGGCTTGGGGGTTTACTCCCACGTATTCGTGGTAAAGAAACCTTCGGGGAAGTTCAGGTTAATACTGAATCTCCGCCCCCTGAACAGATTTATAAAATACAAGCGGTTCCGGATGGAGTCAATCTTCTCGGTAACCAAGTTCCTGTTTCAGGGCTGTCACATGGCCACAGTGGATCTCAGGGATGCATATTTGCATATCCCGATTCATCTGGAATCTCAGGTTGGCGGTGAGGTTGAACACTGGTGTGTTACACCTCCAGTTTCGAGCTCTCCCCTTCGGGCTCTCAGCCTCACCAAGAATCTTTACAAAGGTTCTGGCAGAGGCACTGGCCCCATTAAGGCTCAAGGCTATAACAGTGATCCTATATCTGGACGATCTACTGTTCATAGCCCAGTCGGCCCAACAACTGCAGAGGGACATACAGGAGGCCTTGGTTTTCCTGCGCTCACTGGGGTGGCTGATAAACCAGGAAAAATCCCAGCTGACCCCCTCACAGGAGGTCCTGTATTTAGGATACAGGATTTCTTCGGTGGAAATGAGGGTATTTCTTCCGGAGGAGAAGATCTGCAAGCTAGAGCAGGCGGTAGCCCAGCTTCAATCTGGTCGGGAAGCCCAGGTCAGGGAGGTTATGAGAGTCCTGGGGTTGATGACATCATGCTTTCCAGCGGTGGCCTGGGCAAGGCATCATCAGCGTCCTTTACAGAGACTCATGCTCCGTTATTGGGATGGCAGGCAGGAGAGCCTGGATCAGGTTATGCCCCTATCCTCGGCAGTCAGGAGGTCTCTTTGGTGGGGGCGGGCCCAGGTCAACCTAGACAGGGGTCTTCCCTGGTCCCCACAAGCTACGGTGGTGGTCACGACCGATGCCAGTGCGCTAGGTTGGGGTGCCCACCTAGAGGGAACCTTAGCCCAGGGTTCCTGGTCGGACCTAGAGACAGGTTGTTCCTCAAACCAGAAGGAACTTCTGGCAGTTTGGAAGGCTATAGAAACCTTCCAGTCCCAGTTACATGGCAGGGATCTGCAGGTTCGCTCAGACAATGTGGCAGCAGTAGCCTACCTGAACAAGCAAGGGGGAACAAGAAGCCCTGCACTCCAGGTAATTGCGGACAGAATCTTCTGCTGGGCAGAGAAGAACCTGTCCTCAATATCAGCCATTCACCTAAAGGGAACGCAGAATTTACTGGCCGACTTTCTCAGTCGCCAGAAGATAGGTCAGGACGAGTGGTCCCTCAACAAGGAAGTGTTCGAGGAGATTGTGTCATGCTGGGGAAGGCCAGAAATAGACCTATTTGCAACAGAAGGCAACAGGAAGGTGACGCAATTTTTTTTCGGTTCACCCACAGGATCGGGCCAGGGGGATAGACGCCCTTGCCAATCCATGGCTGTTCGGCCTGTGTTATGCCTTTCCTCCCGTAAGGATGGTGGCGGAGGTCCTGCAGAAGTTCCGTTCGGAGACTACGGACCTCATTTTAGTAGCTCCTTTTTGGCCAAGGAGACCCTGGTTTGCCAACATAAAGAAATTGGCCGTCCATCCTCCGCTGTTTCTGCCAGTCAGGGAGGACTTACTTTCCCAGGGGCCGATCCTGTGCCCTCAGATAGAGAGGCTCAAGCTTGCGGCCTGGTATCTGAGGAACAAATCTTAAGGTCACAGGGTTTCTCAGAAAGAGTGATTAAGACCTTGTTAAAATGCCGTAAACCAGTTACTAGGGCAATTTACGCCAAGGTAGGAAAGAGGTTTAATTCCTGGTTGCGAGAACAGGGAATTGCAAGCCCCGGGGTCCCGGCAGTCCTGGACTTTCTACAAGCAGGGGTAGAGCTGGGCCTATCTATCAGCACTCTAAAGGTACAGGTGGCGGCCTTAAGTGTTTTCCTTCAGTCCTCCCTTCAGCAGAATCCATTTGTCAGGAACTTCTTCAAGGCTCTATCTAGATCCAGACCTGTGAGAATGAAGTCCTGTCCTACTTGGGATTTGGCCTTGGTTCTTAGGGCTTTGACCCAAGATCCATTTGAACCTTTAGAGGGAGCATCACTTAAGTGGATGGTACTAAAGACTGTGTTTTTGATAGCGATCACGTCAGCTAGAAGGGTCAGTGATCTGCAGGCGCTCTCGGTCAGAGAGCCGTTTCTGTTAATCTTAGAAGACAGGGTAGTACTTAAGACTGACCCTAGTTTTCTTCCTAAAGTGGTGTCCACTTTTCATAGGACACAGGATATTATTTTGCCAACTTTTTTCTCAACCTCAGACGAGGACGAGGCGCGATCTTTAAGTTTGTTAGACGTCAGGAGAAGTCTATTAATTTTTTTAGAAGCCACTAGGGTCTTCAGGAAGTCAGACTCACTTTTTGTTAATTTTTCGGGCGCCCGCAAGGGCTGCAAGGCGTCCAAAGCGTCTATCGCCAGGTGGATACGAATGGCGATAGTTAAAGCCTATGAGTTAGAGGGGAAGCAGGCACCCTTAGTTAAGGCACACTCTACAAGGGCGGTTTCTGCATCATGGGCAGAGAGGGCTGGAGCCTCTCCGGAGGAGATCTGCAAAGCAGCAACGTGGTCCAGCTACTCAACGTTCGCAAGGCATTACCGTCTGGATTTATGGTCTGATAAAGAGCAGACTTTTGGACGTAAGGTCCTCCAGGCAGTGATCCCGCCCTGACAAGGTGAGCTCCTTGCTTATCATCTCAAAGGCTGTCCTGGAAGACGATATGAGAGCCCCCCCACTCACAAATCTGAAAGGCAATGTCTGTTAGCCTTTACACTTAGAAAACCTGCACCTTGAATTCGGAAGGGGTTTCTCAGGGACTGCAAGATAGAATTTTTTCTCCCAGTCCCTTTTCTGGTTCAATGCTTCCAACCTGCCTTTGCAATCGCACAGATTAGTGAATCTCCTCTTTATATCCCTGATGGATCTTCTGGAGCAGGGCATCATTGTCCTGTTGCCCATGGGGGTTCAGTTCAGGGGGTTCTATTCAAACCAGTTCAGTTTGCCACCAACCTGCTTGTCCCTAGTTTTAGTTTAGTGCCTCAAGAATCCTGTTCTGGTGTAAAGTCCTTTCTTCTGGTGCTCTGGAAGATCTTTACATCAGATGTCAGTAAGTTGGGCTGGAGTAATTGGTGCAAGATTCTTGGACTCAGAGGAATCTCCTGATCAATATTCTGGAACTTCAAGCATTTAATTGGACTACCTGACTTTAGGTCAACTGATCCAGATAAAGTCAGACAACTGTACAGCAGTGGCCTTAGAGAGGAACCATAAATCCAATTGTGGCAAGAGAGGTAGAGCAGGTCTGGTCCTGGTCAGTACTTCGCATTCCAGGACCGTCTGCTGTTTTACATTCCAGAAATGTACTTCCATAGCTGGCAGCACTTGCACCTGCAGAAATTGTCCTATACCTGGAGGGAACAAAGAATTGCGCTTCATATGGCGTGTGCCTCCCATGGAGGCAGATCTTCTTTATTATTTTTTTTTCGGTCCGTCGGCGGAGGTGAATGGACTACATGGGACAGTGTTTTTTATTTTTTAATAAAGGACTTCTCCAACGGTGTGTTGTGTGTTTTGATTTTTTTTTATTTTTTTTTTTAATAAAAAAAAAATATATATATATATATATATATATATATATATATATATATATATATATATATATATATATATATATATATATATATACCATTTTCCCACTTTTTGGGGCGGGGGTTGAGATCTGAGTGTCCAGATTCTGATAAGTCCCCTGCCCGCAGACCCCCACAGCCACCGGGCAGTGGTTGTGGGGATGAGGCCCTTCTCCCCATCAACATGGGGACAAGGTGCTTTGAGGGGGCTGCACCAAAGTACCCTCCCAATGTTGAGAGCATGTGGCCTGGTTCGATTCAGGAGGGAGCGCTCTCTCATGTCTCCCCCCCCCCCCCCCCTTTCCTGCAGCCTGCCAGGTTGTGTGTTTGGATAAGGGTCTGGTATGGATTTTTGGGGGGACCCCACGCAATTTTATTTTTATTTTTTTTAAATTTTGGCACAAGGTTCCCCTTTAAATCTGGTATGGATTTTGAGGGGGACCTCCACGCATTTTTATTGTGGTTCGGGGTTTCGACAATTCATTAAAGCCGCAAGTAGTTTTAAATTACTTTTTTTCCTTTTAGAAATGTAATTTTTCTGTCAGACTTTTCTAAACATGGGAAACATGTGGCACTTTACAGGCATACTATAGACACCCCCCCCCCCACCCCCCCCCCCCCCCCCCCCCGGTACGAAATTGAATTGAATTTATTGTTTCACTTTTAGCATTATTAAAATCACTGCTCCCGAAAAATGGCAGTTTTTTAAAACTTTTTTTTTTTTGCATTAATACGTGTCCCCTGGGGCAGGACCCAGGTCTCCAAACACTTTTTATGCCAAAGAACTTGCATATATATAAGCCTTCATTGAGAACTTTGGATTTTGCAGGTTTGAGCCCCATTGACTTCCACTATTCCAGCATATGTGATCTGACAGGCATTATTGCCGGCAATAGCGATGCGTTCCATTTGCATTAGCGCTCAGTTTCTGAGAGTTGAAGCCTTTTTTGAGAGCTATTTTTTTGGCGCTGCAGGATAATTTTTCGGCGCTATAGTAAATTACCCCCATTGGTCCTTTTTTGAATGGGATAAAGCATTTTTAGTAATAAAGCATCGGTAGCGGTTAAACATCAAGAAAGAAAATATAAGATGATGAGATGATATTTGAGTCCAGTGGCCCTAAACAAAATAAAGATAATACAGAGATTTGTTGGAGATGTCTTAACCACTTGCCGACCTGCTCTCCTGTACATATACGTCGGCACTTTGAAGATGGATATCTCGGTAATGGCATCAACTGCTGCCACAACTAAGGTATCCATCTTTGGACCCGGCGGTTCTGTTTGCGATAATGGTAGTCTCTGCGATGGATTCGCCGCAAAATCAAAGTTATCGGCAGTGGGAGAGTGGCCCCTCCCCTTTCCCGCCACTTACCGGAGCTGTGGCTGTGTATGGAGATGAGTAAGGCCAAGATGGCACCCATCCGTCTCCATACCATAGCAGGGCGGAAGCTAAGTCAAAACCTCACTTCCGCTCATACGTCTTAACCACTTGCCGACCGCCGCACGCCGATGTACGTCGGCAGAATGGCACGGGCAGGCATAAGCACGTACATGTACGTGATTTGCCTCCCGCGGGTCGGGGGCCCGATCGGGCCCCCGCCCGGTGCCTGCGGCGGTCGGTTTTCGTTCGGGAGCGATCCCGGACGAGGGGACGGCCATTCATTCATGGCCACCCCCTCGCGATCGCTCCCGACGAATGGAAATCCCCGGTGACATCACTTCCTCTCCTGTAATGTAAACACAGGAGAGGAAGTGATGTATTCTCTCCTCCGTGTCGGTATTTTTCGTTCCGACACGGAGGAGAGCGGATCAGTGAGTTGCACCAACACATCCCACACACAGTAGAACATGCCAGGCACACTCACACCCCCCCTTTACCCCCCGATCACCCCCCCAATTACCCCTGCCCCCCCAGTCACAGTGACACCAATGTCATTTTTTTTTTTTTTTTTTTTTTTTTTTGCATTGGTGTCATTTGTGACTGTAATAACTGTTAGGGCAGTTAGGGTTAGCCCCCTTTAGTTCTAATGTACCCCCCTAACCCCCCCAATAAAGGTTTAACCCCGTGATCACCCCCCGTCGCCAGTGTCACTAAGGCTGGGTTCACATTGCAGCGGTTTATGAGAACGAATGTGATTCGCACCGCACTGCAGTGCAAATCACATCCGATCTCTGTGCGATTCGAGTTCAGCCATTCGCCGCACCCGCCGCACCCGCCACACCCGCCGCACCCGCCGCAAATTCGCACGGGACCCTTTTTTTGGCCCGCAGCAGAATCGGATCGCATGGGTGTTCACACCATGCGATCCGAGTTTGCAGATCGCACTGCGATATGCGAACTGATCTGGGGGTGTCAGTAACATTTCACTGACACTCCCAGCAGTTCGCATAGGGCAGTGTGAACTGCCGCCGGGAGGCATGCGATGCGGGAACCCGCCGCGGATTCGCGGCGTTTCCGCATCGCTCCAGTGTGAACCCAGCCTAATAAGCGATCATTTTTCTGATCGCCGTATTAGTGTCACAGGTGACGCTAGTTAGGCAGGTAGGTATTTAGGTTCGCCGCAGCTTTTTATAGCGCTAGGGACCCCCATATACTACCGCATAAAGCCCCCTGATTGCCCCCTAGTTAACCCTTTCACCAGTGATCACCATATAACTGTTACAGGTGACGCTGGTTGGTTAGTTATTTTTTTATAGTTTCAGGGCACCCGCCATTTATTACCTAATAAAGGTTTAACCCCCTGATCACCCGGCAGGTGTCATTTGTGACTAATAACTGTTAGGGCAGTTAGGGTTAGCCCCCTTTAGTTCTAAGGTACCCCCCTAACCCCCCCAATAAAGGTTTAACCCCGTGATCACCCCCCGTCGCCAGTGTCACTAAGGCTGGGTTCACATTGCAGCGGTTTATGAGAACGGATGTGATTCGCACCGCACTGCAGTGCAAATCACATCCGATCTCTGTGCGATTCGAGTTCAGCTATACAGATAGTATGGCTGAATTCGTGTCGCACCCGCCGCAAACTCGCACGGGACCCTTTTTTTGGTCCGCAGCAGAATCGGATCGCATGGGTGTTCACACCATGCGATCCAAGTTTGCAGATCGCACTGCGATATGCGAACTGATCTGGGGGTGTCATTAACATTTCACTGACACTCCCAGCAGTTCGCATAGGGCAGTGTGAACTGCCGCCGGGAGGCATGCGATGCGGGAACCCGCCGCGCATTCGTGGCGTTCCCGCATCGCTCCAGTGTGAACCCAGCCTAATAAGCGATCGTTTTTCTGATCGCTGTATTAGTGTCACAGGTGACGCTAGTTAGGCAGGTAGGTATTTAGGTTCGCCGCAGCTTTTTATAGCGCCAGGGACCCCCATATACTACCGCATAAAGCCCCCTGATTGCCCCCTAGTTAACCCTTTCACCAGTGATCACCATATAACTGTTACAGGTGACGCTGGTTGGTTAGTTATTTTTTTATAGTTTCAGGGCACCCGCCATTTATTACCTAGTCTCACTAGTGTACCCCTAAATTTAGGGGTGTCTACTTTCTAAAATGGGGTCATTTGGGGGGGGGGGTTTGTGCCATCTTGGCATTTTATGGCCTTCAAAACTGTAACGCCCTTAGAAAGCCTGAAGGCGGTGCTTGGTTTTTGGGGCCCCGTACGCGGCTAGGCTCCCAAAAAGTCCCACATATGTGGTATCCCCGTACTCAGGAGAAGCAGCAGAATTTATTTTGGGGTGTCATTTCACATATGCCCATGGCATGCGTGAGCAATATATCATTTAGTGACAACTTTGTGAAAAAAAAAATAAGTTTGTAATTTTCCCGCAACTTGTGGCAAAATATAAAATATTCCATGGACTCAACATGCCTCTCAGCAAATAGCTTGGGGTGTCTACTTTCTAAAATGGGGTCATTTGTGGGGGTTTTGTGCCATCTTGGCATTTTATGGCCTTCAAAACTGTAATAGGTAGTGAGAAGTGAACTCAAAAAATTACGCCCTTAGAAAGCCTGAAGGCGGTGCTTGGTTTTCGGGGCCCCGTACGCGGCTAGGCTCCCAAAAAGTCCCACATATGTGGTATCCCCGTACTCAGGAGAAGCAGCAGAATTTATTTTGGGGTGTCATTTCACATATGCCCATGGCATGCATGAGCAATATATCATTTAGTGACAACTTTGTGAAAAAAAAAAAAAAAAAAAAAAAGTTTGTAATTTTCCCGCAACTTGTGGCAAAATATAAAATATTCCATGGACTCAACATGCCTCTCAGCAAATAGCTTGGGGTGTCTACTTTCTAAAATGGGGTCATTTGTGGGGGTTTTGTGCCATCTTGGCATTTTATGGCCTTCAAAACTGTAATAGGTAGTGAGGCGTGAAATCAAAAATTTACGCCCTTAGAAAGCCTGAAGGCGGTGCTTGGTTTTCGGGGCCCTGTACGCGGCTAGGCTCCCAAAAAGTCCCACATATGTGGTATCCCCGTACTCAGGAGAAGCAGCAGAATTTATTTTGGGGTGTCATTTCACATACGCCCATAGCATGTGTGAGCAATATATCATTTAGTGACAACTTTGTGTAAAAAAAAAAAAAAAAATTTTTTTTTTGTCATTATTCAATCGCTTGAGGCAAAAAAATAAAATATTCAATGGGCTCAACATGCCTCTTATCAATTTCCTTAGGGGGTCTACTTTCCAAAATGGGGTCATTTGGGGGGGTTTTGTACTGCCCTGCCATTTTAGCACCTCAAGAAATGAGATAGGCAGTCGTAAACTAAAAGCTGCGTAAATTCCAGAAAACGTACCTTAGTTTGTAGATGTGACAACTTTTGCGCAAACCAATAAATATACAATTATTGACTTTTTTTTTACCAAAGACATGTGGCTGAATACATTTTGGCCTAAATGTATGACTAAAATTGAGTTTATTGGATTTTTCTAATAACAAAAAGTAGAAAATATCATTTTTTTTCAAAATTTGCGGTCTTTTTACGTTTATATCGCAAAAAATAAAAATCGCAGAGGCAATCAAATACCATCAAAAGAAAGCTCTATTTGTGGGAAGAAAAGGACGCAAATTTTGTTTGGGTACATCATTGCATGACCGCGCAATTACCAGTTAAAGCAGCGCAGTGCCAAAGTGTAAAAAGACCTCTGGTCATTTACCAGCAAAATGGTCCGGTCTGAAAGTGGTTAAAGGGCCATTTTTCTGTTGTCATTTTTTTCAAATCATCGAGATCATTAGAGCGAGAGCAATAATTCTAGCCCTAGACCTCCTCTGTAACTTAAAACACGCAACCTGTAGAACTTTTTTTTAAATGTCGCCTATGGAGATTTTGAAGGGTAAAAGTTTGCCATCCCACGAGCGGGTGCAATTTTGAAGTGTGATATGTTGGGTATCAATTTACTCAACGTAACATTATCTTTCACAAAATAAAAAAAGAATTGGGCTAACTTTACTGATGTCTTATTTTTATCTGTTTATTCAAATAAGTAATTTATAATTAATTTATTTTTTTAAGACCGATGCACAAATACGGTTTGACGAAGTATTGCAATGACCGCCATTTTATTCTCTAGGGTGTTAGGGGAAAAATGTTGGGGGTTCTAAGTAATTTTCTAGCAAAAAAGTGTTTTTAACTTGTAAACACCGAGTGAAAGAGAGGCCTGGTCTTTAAGTGGTTAAGGAGAGGAAAACGACGATGCATATCTGGTATGGTGTCATAAGGTGAAGGATTTCTGGAACAGGATATTTGAAATATATCAGAAAGTATCAGGTATTGAAATACAACCAGACGTAAAGGTCTCGCTATTATCTATAATACCAGGGTCAATAAAAATGGATAGCCTTCACCATATGACAACAGCTACCAAAACAGTAATAGCCCGAAGATGGTGAAAAAAGTCCTACAGTAGTGGAGTGGGTTTGTGAATTAAAACGAAATGCAATAAATGGAATAACAGATTAGTAGAGAAAAGAACACACAGAATCGGAAGGTTTAAAATGTCAACATTGGGAGGAATTTCGGTCCTCAGCATATATGATGCAATACGTATGAAAGGGAATACACCGCCCCAGAGAGAGGTGGGGGGAAAATGTTTTTATTTTTATTTATTTTTTGTTAAGGTTGTTGGATGAATGGAATAGAATGAGGGCCTGTGGAAAGGATAAGGGAATAGAAAAGGTAGATAGATGAATATAATATAAATTTGGGATACAGGACAATATGTATAGCTATAGTAGTAAAGTATGTGAATGTATACGTTTATAAAAGTAATAAATATGGATTGAAACAATGTTCCTTTTTTATTGAATACGTGGCCACATTTAGACCTGTTTTTGATCTGCAAATTTTTTTTAATTTGTGTGGATGGTGATAGATGATACAAAAGCCAAAAGAGCTAAGATGCAAATTTTATGTAAGTATATTTTGAAAGATGGGATATTTATAGCTACATTTTTGTGCAACGAAAACTTTTTACATCAGTTAGTTTTGCATACTACTTTATTAAATGTTTTTGCTTTCAACCTGCCACCTTCACTTCTGCTGCCATGGTTGCAGTTCTAAGCAGAAGGTTGTTTAGGGATACTAATGTTAGCTTTGCAGAGGTGCTTGCAGGTTGCCATGGTAGCTGAAGGAAAGGGTATCAGGATATTGTCAAACTTTCTTTTGAAAGACTGGTTTCATTGCCTGGGAAAATATTTTAATCTCATTTGTAACGCTGAAGGAGTCAGATTTTGTTTTCAATACTGGGCATTTTTTAAATGGAAATGTTTGTAATATTTTGCCTTTTATATTTTTCAGGAATCTTTTTCCTTGTGGGGACTCTATGGTTTGCATTATAGATGATCGAGAAGATGTGTGGAAATTTGCACCTAATTTAATTACAGTTAAAAAGTATGTCTACTTTCAAGGCACAGGGGACATCAATGCCCCTCCTGGTTCCAGGGAGGCACAGATAAAGAACAGAAGTTAGTAACTTGTGTATTTTAATTTGTATAAAGTACTTATTTTGTGAACCAGTGTTTAGTTAATTTTGGGTGTTTTCTTTGATATTTTTTTTGGTCAAGGTGCTAGCCTTTAAAGTTATTAAACCCAAAAGCAAAAAAATATATATATTGCAGCTTACCAATTCTTAGATGTGATGGCCGCATTCGTTTTCTTTTTTTTTTTTTTTTTATGGCTTGCTATTTTCATCTGAGGATCCAGCCAGTAAGTAATTTTTTTTTGAAAGAACAAGCTATCTTCCAAATGTATCAGTTTACAAGGATCCGCTTTTATTCATGCAAAACCATTATACCAAAAGGGGGAAAAAACTGTTTGCTGTAAAGAGTGAGCTGGAGTTTGGAGTCTAGCACTTTCGGCACATCTGCGCATGAGTGTCTTTTCTTGCGCATGACACAGTGAAGGATGTCCTGGACCTCTTTCCCATCTGCCCATGCCCAGGATTATTGAAAATAGCAGTGGAGGGGGCATAGCCACAATCAAGGGGACTGAAGTTCTTCATGAAGTCTATATGTTTGCTCCATTTTACAGTTGATGCTTTGATCCTGTAACACTGCAAGAAGATATCCTATACTTTAATCAAATAAAACACAAAAGCTAACCCACATATTATTCAAACCACACTGATTAAATGCAAATCAACAAGTAAAAAAGGTCCATAAAGTAAGATTGTCTGTGCATTTTATTCCCATTAATTCCCACTCGGCACATTTAATAATGGAGAAACAAATAAAATGTGAGGTATTTTTCACTAATTCACAATTAATGGTAAGAAATGGCACAGATGTAGTAATCTTGCTATGTTTTCATGTCTTGATTCACGTGAATTCACTATATCGGCTTATTTTCTTTTTAGGTAGACAGTGCAGTAACATGTAGGCCTGTGGGCAGTTCTCTTTACTATGTTACCCACACCTCAGTATATTGTTTAGTAGGAGTCTTGGGTTGCCTGTAAATTCCTAATCTTGGAGTACAGTCCAGGAGAAGGACCCTTTCTCTGTGTTTTAATCACCCCTATTACTTGTTAAAAAAAAATCTTGAATCTCTCGGCGTGGGCGGGGTTATGAGTATGCTCTTCGGGCAGCCCCAGCAAATGCTGTACTGCACTCCAAGGAATTTACAGACAAGTAAAATAAACCCTAGAGTCAGGTACCCAGTGCTGAAAGCCAACCATCATAATTCAGTGAGTCTATATCATGAAAAATGCAATTCCCAATATTCTGTGTAATTTTACTATGCTGTCCTGTCAACATGATTTAGTATATTAGTTGTAAACAAACATATTGTATATATTGTGTTTTGCTGCGTTAGATTTTTCAGCTGCTTAAAAAAAAAAAAATCTGCTTCTTAATTGGTCTATAATTTGTCTTTTAAGAGAAATGGCAATCTCACAAATGCAGGACAGGCAACACTGTCATTGTCAGGGGTCATTTTAATAATCTTGCCGGTGCTAATCCCCGACATTCCTTCCTCCATCACAACTGAAATCACTACCTGACATTTCTGAATATGGGGAAGCATGTTTCCTTCTCACCTGTGAGCGTGCTTGGGCCTAGCAGCTGATCGCTAGGCCTGTGCACTGTCACATGACTAACAGAATGACGGCACGCCTCCCCTTTGTTGCCTACACTGGGGATTTCCAATTCTGAAAGAACAGCAAGGAAGAGTAGGTAAGTTGTGTGAGGATTGGAGAGGCAAGGTAACGGTGTCCTTTTAAGGGGAGATGGTGCCATAAACCTGTACCTTTTTTTTATATTTATGCTGAGAAATAAAGAAAACATTTTAGAACATTATCATTACTGCCCTTTAATATTTTATGTAAGCAGACTTTTTTTCTTTTTCTTCTTCTTGAATAGCAAGCTGTCCAAAATCTAGTGCGGTGCAGCCATCTGAACCACCTACACAGTCTTCTGGTCAGTCCAAGGACATACCTGTAGAGGAACAAAGCAATGGACTTGGGAAAGCCAGTAAAGAACTTAATGGTGAACCTCCAAGCAGCAATCTTAAACCGGAGTCTGATGCTAGTGATGGACTACAAGAACAAGACTCTTTGTCAAGTCGGCATACTGACAGCATTTCTGATGGCAAGGATTCAACGCAGCTGACAGAAGTGAAGCCACCTATTGATCAGGATGAACGGACGGTAGTTTCTAAATCTCTAGTAAAAACTGGGGCTGCAAAAGACTTAGACTTTGACCTTTCCAGTGATAGTGATAGTGAGACTGAAAATAGGAAAACACCGTCCCCTCCTTCACCTGGGAGTGAAAATGAATGTAAAAAGTCAAAACATTTAGACCAGGAATCTGGTCTGTTACAGGAATCCAGCACACAAGATTTACCTGAAAAAACGTGCACTGAAAACCATAACAGTAGTGAAAAACTGACATTGGAAGCAAAAGATAAACTGCTTACTGGAGAGGACAATATGGAAGTTCAGGGGGTGGATCAAGATGGCCTTTGTGACTTGGGTAATGGTTGTACAGACAAGAAAGAGGTAGAAACTGAGTCCCAAAATAGTGAGCAATCTGGTATTACAGTAGGAGAGTCACTAGATCAGAGTATGGAAGAGGATGATGATGATGGTGATGATGTGGATGAAGATGATCATTTAATATACCTTGAGGAGATTCTTGTTAGGGTACACACAGATTACTATGCAAAGTATGATCGATTCCTGAAAAAAGAGTTGGAGGAGGCTCCCGATATTCGTAAAATAGTGCCAGAGCTGAAAAGCAAAGTTTTGGAAAACACAATGATTGCATTCAGTGGCCTTCATCCTACAAACTTTCCGATTGAGAGGACACGGGAATACTATCATGCCCGAGCTCTGGGCTCAAAGATCAGCAAACAACTGGTTTTAAATGAGGACGGACCAAACCGAGTGACTCACCTTATTGCAGCAAGGGCAGGTAGGTGAACTACTGTTTTTTGCAAAGCTTTAAGCATGCCTTCATAAAGCAGGGCAGTGGCTAATTGTATTTCAGACACCTCACGCTGACTTGTTTTACATTATCTTTGCAATACAAGAAAGGAGGGCTACAGAGCACATGAAAGCTAGTAACTTAACTTATGATATGATATTATTGTGGTCCTAGAAATTGAGTCATTGCTATGCACATTTGTTTTAATGTGTGAAATCAAATGCCTTATTAAGTCTTCCTTTAGATCTGTGGTGTTCAACTTGAAAATTGTAGAGTGTCTCATGCGCTGCCTTTGACGCTTATGGCAGGTGGGACAACAGCAGCTAGTTTTCAAATGCTGAAGTGCATTTTAACAAGTTGGGCAACCTATTCATGGGGTGTGAAACACCTCTGTACCAAATCATTTTCTCATGATGTGACAACAGCATTGCTGACACTGAGCACAATAGTATCCGCCAGCATTGGTGTTAGTGGATGCAATAACGCCCACATTGGTATCAGTAATTGCAATATTAACCCCCAGCGCTGGGGTCAGTAACCGCAGTATTAACACCCACATTGTTTTTAAGCATTCATATTGGCTTGTATAGAAGTAATAAAGCAAATCACATTATCTTGACTTGAACCTGTCCAAAAAGTCAGTGTCTACTAGACGGTCTTATTCAATGGCTTAGACATTATTACAGAGCTAAAAATCTGTGCAATTAGGCCGTTATTCAAGCAGACTTTTCTTGACTTTATGCAGCATGCTTGTTTTGGGACAGAAAAGCTAAACCATGTCGCTGTCCCAGAGCTGTAGGTAAATTTGCGTTGCAATTTACAAAGTGACAAAAAAATAAAACTGCCTATTGGCTATCACTGCACAAAGCAGAATCTGCTGGCTTATTTTTAAATATTCTGTTCCATCATCTTATTCCTTTTTAGGAAATAATTTGTCAAAATTAGATTTTGCTTAATAAAAAAATTTAAACATTTAATTAAAACAAATCATTCATATAAGAAAATCAGTGGGACTAAGGAAGAGCACTAATCTGCAGTTTCTTAAAGTGGTTCTTAGGACTGAAGGTTATTTGCACATGCTATGCATGAAGGTAAAAAAAACATTCTGCGTGCAGCGGCTTGCTATGGGGGCACTCGGCGAGGGAGGGGGAGCTCAGAGCGCTGACAGGGGACCCAAAAAAGTGGATGGGTGCTGTGTAAAACCCCTCTGCACAAAGCAGGAAAGTTTATTTATTTTTGTTTAAAAAATAAATAAATATTTAGGTCCATATATACTTGTACACAGGCACAAATGTGTTTTTGTTTTTGTTTTTTGTTTTTGTTTTTTTTGTTTTTCAAATATTTACCAAAACTTATTTGAGCTAGAGTTATAATGGATATGGGTTTAATTTGAGGGTATATACATCCAAATCTGAGGCAGGGTTTAGGAAATGCAGCTCTTAAGAATAGCCACTCTCCCCTTTTTCAAGGGACCAAAAGTAAATGGACAATTGAATCAAAAGCTGTTTCATGGCCAGGTGTGGGCTACTCCTTCGTTATTTCTTCATCATTAAGACCCCTTTCACACCACAACGCACCTTGCGTCGGCGGTAAAATGCCGCTATTTTTAGCGGCATTTTACCGGCGGATTTGCGGCGCATTTTGGCCGCTAGCGGGGCGCTTTTACCCCCCGCTAGCGGCTGCGAAAGGGTTAAAACCGCCGGCAATACGCCGCAATAGCGGCGTTTTGCCGGCGGCATTACAGCGCTGCCCCATTGATTTCAATGGGCAGCAGCGGTGGAGGAGCGGTAAACACACCACTCCTTCACCGCTCCAAAGAAGCTGCTGGCAGGACTTTTTTCTGACGTCCTGCCAGGGCACCGCTGTAGTGTGAAAGCCCTCGGGGCTTTCACACTACACACAATGGTGCAGCTTCTTTAGGGCGTTTTGCAGGTGCTATTTCTAACGCTATAGCGCCTGCAAAACGCCCTGGTGTGAAAGGGGTCTTAAGCAGGTAAAAGGTGGAGTTGATTTCAAGTGTGGTATTTGCATTTGGCATCTATTGCTGTGAACCTACATCATGCATTCAAAAGGCGCTGTCCATCCAAGTGAATCAAGCAATTGTAAGGCTTCAAAAACGAAATCAGTCCATCCGAGACATATCAGCAACGTTATGAGTATACAAATGAACAGTTTGGTACATTCTGAGGAAAGAAGAACACAATGGTGAGCTCAGCAACATAAGGCCTGAATGTCCACGGAAGAGGAGAGGAGGACACTCTCCAGGAGGTGAGTGTATCATTTAAAGTCTACAATCAAGAAAAGACTTCACAAGAGCAAATACAGAGGGTTCACCACAAGTTGCAAACCATTCATAAGCCCGAAGAATAGAAAAGCCTGATTAGATTTTGACAAAAAACATCTAAAAAAGCCAGACCAGTTCTGGAAATGCATTCTTTGGAAGGATGAAACGAAGATTAATCTGTACCAGAATGGGCAGAAGAATAGCGTGGCTAAGGCTTGGAACAGCTCATAGGCCAAAGCACACAATGTCATCTGTAGAAAGTGGTGGAGGTAATGTGATGGCTTCCAGTGGCACTGGGTCATTGGTGTTTGATTGTGTGACAGAAGACTGAAGTAGCCAGATGTGTTCTGCAGTGTTTACAGATATACTGTCAGCCCAGATTCAGCCAAATGCAAGCAAAGTTGATTGGACAGTGCTTCACAGTACAGATGAACAATGATCCAAAACACTGGAAAAGTAATCCAGGAGCCTTTGAAGGAAAAGTGGAATATTCTGCAATGGCCGAGTCAGTCACTTGATCTCAACCCAATTGAGCATGCATTTCACTTGTTGACGGCAAAACTAAAGGCAGAAAGACTCACAAAGAGCAACTGAAAATGCTGCAGTTAGAGCCTGGTAAAGCATCAGAAAGGAGGAAACCCAGTCTTTGGTAATGTCCATGGGTTCCAGACTTCAGGCAGTAATTGCCAGTATAGGATACTCAACAAAATATTCAACATTTTATTATCCTATTCATTTGTCCAATTACAATTCAGCCCCTGAAAAGGGTGTGGATAGGGGCTGTGTATAAAAAATGGTTGCAGTTCCTAAAATTTGTACTTGATATTTATGTTCAACCTCTGAGTGTCTGCACTTAAAATTTTATTTGGATTGTTTCGTTTTTAATTTTGTTTTGGTAGCATACAGAGTCAAAAGTATGAATGTTGTGTCCATCTATATAGACTTAACTGTGTGTGTGGAGATATATATATATATATATATATATATATATATATGTGTAAAATGAATATGTGTGCCATTTAATAGATATTCACAGTTTGCATCCAATGACGTACTGCGCTCTGAATTGAGGGCACACAATGTGTTGTCAGTCTGAAGCACTGTGCCATGACCATTACTCCCGTGCGTGGGAGTGATGTCATTGCGGCCTATCCATTCAAGTTGTCAGAGCCCGCGAATCGGGAAGGAAGACTGTGTAAAGATGGAAGAAGTAAAGATGGTCTGTTTTATAGATAAGTTTCATAATGTGCTAGTACAATGTGTTATTTATTTATTTTATATCTTTAGATATATATATATATATATATATATATATATTTATTCAGGAATTAAAGGGGTTGTAAACCCTCTGCGTGTTTCACCTTAATGCATGATATGCATGAAGGTGAAAAACCTTTAGTGCAGCAACCCAAAGTCCCCCTTAGCCGTTGTACACCCCGTTGGACATTCCAACGGAAAGTTTCCGATCGGACCATGTTGTCGGATAATCCGACCGTGTGTGGGCTTCATCTGACTTTTTCTGTCGGAATGTCAGACCAACAAAGTGTACGACAACACGATCCGATCAGACTTTGTCCGATCGTTTGTAGAGAATTCCGAACGAACAAAGTGCCACGCATGCTCAGATCAAATTCCTAGACCAAAGCTATTGGCTATTAGCCTGAACGTAGTCCCGTGATAACGAAATAACGTCATCTTGTTACGAACGATCGGATTTTCCGACAACTTTGTCCGACCGTGTGTATGCAACACCAGTTTCGGACAAAATCAGTTGGAAAAAATCCGCCCAGTTTTGTTGTCGGAATGTCCGACCGTGTGTACAAGGGCTTAGACTTACCTGAGCCCCGTAATTCTCGCAATGGGAACAAGCACACCAGCTCTGGTCGTTGTCTTGTGTCCTGATCGGATAGATTGATAGCAGCGCAGCAATTGGCTCCCGCTGCTGTCCATCAAATTCAATGGCCCTGGGGGTGGAGCCAAGTCCTGACTGTGTCAACAGATGCAGCAGCAGGATACGGGATCGCTTCTCCAGGGGCACTCAAGGAGAGGAGTTGGGAGCACCACTGTGGAACCCCAGAAGAGGATTGGGGCCACTCTGTGCAAAACCAACTTTACAGCAGAGCTAAGTATGACATGTTTAAAAAAAAAAAAAAGGAACCATTACAACCCCTTTAACTACACCACTTTAATCTGGAACCCTGGGTTATGCTGCCACCTACAGGAAGGTTGGACACTAGGCACAAAGCAAAATGTAGACCAGCACTAGGGACTCCTCACTTCAGACCATGCTAAGTTTAGCTTTGTGTCCTTAAGAGGATGGACACCTTTCTCAACTCTGTTCTCAAGACTAAAAGATCTCAAGATTAAAAAATGTCTTCAGTTAAAAGCTGCTTGAAAATTTAGATGAGATCTTGCTAATCCTGGAAGCTGACAATCCTGGAATGCTCACTGAATAGCTGTTCTTCCTTTCATGCACCAAAATATCCAGATAAGATATAATGCAAACTAAAAGTGGCAGAAAAGAGTGCAGGTAATGGTGCAGATAAAACCCTTTTTATGTATAAAATGCACTAACAAAATGCAGACTCAGCACCAAGGACACAGCAGAAGTGTCCTTGGTGCTGAATTCTGCTTCTGAGCCATCTGGGGAGTTAACTGCTGCGGGATGCTTTGAAGGTCCAGAGTAGGGATGAGCTCTGGCATGTTCGCACACTCCACGCGCAGAGCCGCCAGGAAGTCGGCGCTGCGCTAATCACAGGCAGTGAGACATTGCCCCGATGCGTGGCTGCAGAGATCGGGCAATGTCTCGCTGCCTGTGATTAGCGCAGCAATGCGCTAACTTCCTTACTCTGCACGTGGAGTGTGCGAACACGCCGGAGCCCATCCCTAGTCCAGAGCATTGTCTGCTACTTGTGTCTGAATAGTAACTTTTTTTTGTCTAGTGTCCAATCTATATAGTTGTCAGCAATAACCTATGTTTCTTTAAGCATCCTGTATTCCTCAATGGACATGTAAAAGAGCGATTTTAAAAATACAAATATTCCATTATTTGACATCGCCTTGTAGTGTGGAATGCTGGAATCCCATTTTTCCATTGGTTAGTGTAGCAGGTCATGAGTTTGACGATGCTTGATTGGGTTTAAAGCTTCAAGATTAAAGCAACCCAAAATTCAGGGATGTTGCGACTCTCTCTTGTTGACTCCTTTCAGGCACTGCTCAGTGCCCACTATTAGTGTATATGTTAATAAAAAAAAATATATATATATAATTAAAATATATCTCATATTTTTTTTTTTTTTTTTTGACCAGGCAACTGGAACTTAAGTCCATTATTCTTATGGTACCCACGAAGAGAAATCCATTTTATTTGTAGTTATGTTGGGGTATTGCTAATGGTTTGGCAACTTTGGGCTCCATTAGCTGTAATGACAATCTATAGTGTTCTAGCAGGGTATCCCCATACACCTCAAATGTGTAAGTCCACCCCATAGAAGTGTAGGATCAACGTTCAGTTGTAGCCAGAAAAATGCATAAGTGAAGTTCCTGATTACACTACGGTACACCTTCACTATGGCAGCCCCTGGATACTCTTCCAAACTCTTTAACCACTTCAGCTCCGGACCAATAAACACCTTAAGGACCAGAGGTCTTTTTGCAATTTCGCACTGCGCTGCTTTAACTGGTAATTGCGCGGTCATGCAATATTGCACCCAAACGAAATTTGCGTCCTTTTCTTCCCACAAATAGAGCTTTCTTTTGATGGTATTTGATTGCCTCTGCGATTTATTTTTTTTTTTTTTTTTTTTGCGATATAAATGGAAAAAGAGCGAAAATTTTGAAAAAAAAAGATATTTTCTTCTTTTTGTTATAAGAAAAATCGAATAAACTAAATTTTAGTCATACATTGAGGGCAAAATTTATTCAGCCACATGTCTTTAGTAAAAAAAATGTCAATAAGCGTATATTTTTTGGTTTGCGCAAAAGTTATAGCGTCTACAAACTAGAGTACATTTTCTGGAATTTACACAGCTTTTAATTTATGACTGCCTATCTCATTTCTTGAGGTGCTAAAATGGCAGGGCAGTACAAATCCCTCCCAAATGACCCCATTTTGGAAAGTAGACACCCCAAGGAAATTGCTGATGGGTATGTTGAGCCCATTGAATATTTATTTTTTTTGTCCTAAGGGATTGAATAATGACAAAAAAAAAATAAAATTTTTTTTTACAAAAAGTTGTCACTAAATGATATATTGCTCACACATGCCATGGTTATATGTGGAATTGCACCCCAAAATATATTCCGCTACTTCTCCCGAGTATGGGGATACCACGTGTGGGACTTTTTGGGAGTCTAGTCGCGCACGGCACCCCGAAAACCAATCACCACCTTCAGGATTTCTAAGGGTGCAAATTTTTGATTTAACTCCTCACTACCTATCACAGTTTCGAAGGCCATAAAATGCCAAAATAGCACAAAACCCCCCAAAATGACCCCATTTTGGAAAGAAGACACCCCAAGCTATTTACTGAGAGGCATGTTGAGTCCATGGAATATTTTATATTTTGCCACAAGTTGCGGGAATATTACAAACTTTTTTTTTTTTCACAAAGTTGTCACTAAATGATATATTGCTCACACATGCTATGGGCATATGTGAAATGACACCCCAAAATACATTCTGCTGCTTCTCCTGAGTACGGGGATACCACATGTGTGGGACTTTTTGGGAGTCTAGTCGCGCACGGCACCCCGAAAACCAATCACCACCTTCAGGATTTCTAAGGGTGCAAATTTTTGATTTAACTCCTCACTACCTATCACAGTTTCGAAGGCCATAAAATGCCAAAATAGCACAAAACCCCCCCCCAAATGACCCCATTTTGGAAAGTAGACACCCCAAGCTATTTACTGAGAGGCATGTTGAGTCCATGGAATATTTTATATTTTGCCAAAAGTTGCAGGAATATTACAAACTTTTTTTTTTTTTTGCACAAAGTTGTCACTAAACTAAATGATATATTGCTCACACATGCTATGGGCAGAAGTCAAATTACACCCCAAAATTCTGCTGCTTCTCCCGAGTATGGGGATACCACATCTGGGGGACTTTTTGGGAGCCTAGCCACGTACGGGACCCCGAAAACCAAGCACTGCCTTCCGGATTTAAATATAAAATGCTACCAAAAAACCTGTTAGCGATGGCAGGGATCAGGCCTGACTCTGCGATCGCTGCAGTTATGTGTTTAGTGTTTTGTAAGTGACAGTGATCGATCGATACTGCACTTGGGTGGGCTGGCCAGAGGGGCAAAACGCAGGTGCTAGCAGGTATCTGGGCTGATCCCGCTAACAATGCGTTTTTTTGGAACCCTAAACTGCTGGGGACGCTAGTATAGATCTGAACAGGTCAGATATTGATCTGTTCAGATTCTATAGCACTACGGGAGGTGTATGCTTTGCGTGTGGGTGTTAGCGGTACTGGCACTAACCTAGCGCTGCCTGGGGCGACGCAGACCCTGACCCTAAAACCTAATTGATATCACCCGCCGGGTGATCAGGGGGTTAAACCTTTATTGGGTAATAAATGGTGGGTGCCCTGATGCTATAAAAAACAAACTAACCAGAGTCACCCGTAACACTTATACGGTGATCAGTGGTGAAAGGGTTAACTAGGGGCAATCAGGGGGTTCAAATTTTTATTAGGTAGTATATGGGGGTCCCTGGCGCTATATAAAAACCTGACGGGGAACCTAAATAACTAACTGGCTAACCAGCGTCACCAGTGACACTTATACTGTGATCGCTGGTGAAAGGGGGTGAAAGGGTTAACTAGCAGCAATCAGGGGGTTAAAACCATTATTGGGTAGTATATCGGGGTACCTAGCGCTATAAAAACCTGGCGGTGAACCTAAAAAAATAACTAGCTACCTAGCGACACTAGCGACACTGATGCAGCGATCAGAAAAATTATCGCTTAGTGACACTGGCAAAAGGGGGTGAAAGGGTTAACTAGCGGCAATCAGGGGGTTAAAACCATTATTGGGTAGTATATCGGGGTACCTAGCGCTATAAAAACCTGGCGGTGAACCTAAAAAAATAACTAGCTACCTAGCGACTGTAGCGACACTAATGCAGCGATCAGAAAAACGATCGCTTAGTGACACTGGCAAAAGGGGGTGAAAGGGTTAACTAGCGGCAATCAGGGGGTTAAAACCATTATTGGGTAGTATATCGGGGTACCTAGCGATATAAAAACCTGGCGGTGAACCTAAAAAAATAACTAGCTACCTAGCGACACATGCAGCGATCAGAAAAATGATCGCTTAAGGACACTGGCAAAAGGGGGTGAAAGGGTTAACTCTAGGGGCAATCAGGGGGTTAAATCTTTATTGGGGGGTGATAGGGGGCTACCCTGGACCTAACACTAACTGTCCTGACAGTTTTTACTGTCACAACTGACACTGAATGCATTGATCAGTAAAGAAATGATCAATGCAATCAGTGACACTGTGACTGGGGGGGAAGGGGGCGGGGGGGGGATCGGGGGGGGGGTTTGTGTGCCTGTGTGTACCTACATGTCAGTGTAGTGTTGGTGCACACTTACTATTAGTCTTCTCCTCGTAGTCCGGTCAAAAAGACCGCCCTGAGGAGAATGACATCACTTCCTCCTTCCTGTGTAAACAATACACAGTGGGAGGAAGCTTCTCATTGGCCAGGAGCGATCCAGAGGGGGTGGCCGAAAACCAACGGCCATCCCCTCATCACGGAGCGCTCCTGGAGCGAACCGGACCGTCGTATCCAACGGGAGGGGGTCCGATCGGACCCCCCACCCGCTGGAAGGCAGGCACGTACATTTACGTGATTGTGCCTGCCTGTGCCATTGTGTTGACGTACATTGGCAATACGGCGGTCCTTAAGTGGTTAAACAAAAAAACTTTCAAAATACACATGTACTGTATAACATTGGAAAAGAGTTCAATGCTACTACCCATTCAGTCCAACATTAATAGAGCTCACAGGTGCCCAATCTGCAGTTGCACAGCTGAGAGTTGTCAGCACAATATTTTAGAGCAGCAACGGTTGTGCGATTGTAGAAACCACAGTGTACAAGTCACAGGTACAGTGAGTTGACGCGTTTCAGCCTACATGGCTTTAATCATAACTCCAAACTGCTATGATTAAAGCTTTGTAGGCTGAAACGTGTCAACTCACTGTACCTGTGATTTTTACACTAGTTTCTTTATTAAAGCAAGATTTTAGAGCAGCAACAGTTGTGTTCACTTCTATGGACTGTATAACACTACTGAACAAAAAATGGCTGGTATTCTAATGATATTGTTCATAGATTGTTTTTGGATATTTGCAATTCTAATTGGGGCACATTTAACAGAATGTATGCTGTTTTAAGATGCTAAATCCTTTCTATACGTGCCATGGAAGATGTTTAAAATGTGTGCTTTTTCAAAATGTGAAAAATTATACACGATTGGCATTGCTGGAGTTGTAACTTGAAGAAAAAAATGACAGCTTATATACTGGGTGTTTTTTAGCCTTGGTGTTTTAGATGTGGATGGCGGAAGGTATAGGTGCTTAACCACCTCGCGCCCGCCCTATAGCCGAATGACGGCCGTAGAGCAGGCGCGTTCATCCGGGAGGCCGTCCCTGGACGTCCTAATGTTTACTTCCGAAATGCGCGCCGCCGCGGGCGCGCATCGCGGAAGTTCTGTGTTCACCGTGTCCCCCGGGGACAGGCAAGCACAGATCGCTGAAAACGGCCAATCACAGCGGCCGTTTACAGCGTGATCGGCGTATCCAATGGGAGATGATCTCATATGTAAACATATGAGATCATCTCTCACCGCCGCTCTCCCTCCTCACACAGTGTGAGAGGGGAGAGATTAACAGCTGCAGCGGCAGCCGTTCTTCCTTGAGCTGAAGAAAAAAATAAAAAAAGTAAAGTAAAAAGTGCCATCCGCCCCCAGCAGTGCCATCCGCCCCCAGCAGTGCCATCTGTCATCAGTGCCACGTGTCATCAGTGCCACATAGTGCCACGTATCAGTGCCATTTGTCATCAGTGCCACATAGTGCCATCTGTCAGTGCCACGTATCAGTGCCATTTGTCATCAGTGCCACCTGTTAGTGTCACGTGCCATCTGTTGGCAGTGTCACGTGTCATCAATGCCACTTATCAGTGCCATCTGCCATCAGTGTCACGCGTCATCGGTGCCATGTATTAGTGCCATCTGTCATCGGTGGCACGTATTAGTGCCACCTGTCATCGGTGCCACTTATTAGTGCCACGTGTCTTTAGTGCCACGTGTCTTTAGTGCCACGTGTCTTTAGTGCCACGTGTCTTTAGTGCCACGTGTCATCAGTGCCACATATTGGTGCCATCTGTCATCAGTGCCACGTGTCATCAGTGCCACGTATAAGTGTCGTCATTGCCACGTATCAGTGCCATCTGTCATCAGTGTCACGTGTCAGTGTCCTGGTGCTTCAAAAGTGTAATAAATAGTCAACAAGTTAGATGTGTAATTTATGTTCCTAGAACACATGATGGCGCTACCTGCATGTTGGGCCTCTCTATGTGGCCAGGCTGTGAAAAAGTCCCACACATGTGGTATTGTAATACTCAGGAGGAGTAGCAGAATTTTTTGGGGGGTATCATTTGTGGTATACACATGCCACGTGAGAGAAATAACCTATTACAATGACAATTTTGTGGAGAAAAAAAAAATGAAAAATCTTAATTTTGCAAAGACTTGTGGGAAAAAAATGACAACATCAAAAAGCTCACTATGCCTCTTACTAAATACCTTGGAATGTCTACTTTCAAAAAAGGGGTCATTTGGGGGGTATTTGTACTTTCCTGACTTGTTCGGGTCACAAGAAATGAGATAGGCCACCAGTACATCAGAAGTGATCAATTTTGTGCGATTCGCACCACAGCTTGTAGACTCTCTAACTTTCACAAAGACCAAATAATATCCACTAATTTGGGTTATTTTTACCAAAGATATGTAGCAGTATAAATTGTGGCCAAAATTTATGAAGAAAAATTTATAATTTGCATAATTCTGTCACAGAAACAAAGAAATATGTGTTTTTTTTCAAAATTTTCGGTCTTTTTTCATTTATAGCGCAAAAAATAAAAACCCCAGAGGTGATCAAATACCACCAAAAGAAAGCTCTATTTGTGGGAAAAAAAGGACAAAAAATTCATTTGGGTACAGTGTTGCATGACTGAGTAATTGTCATTCAAAGTGTGAGAGCACCGAAAGCTGAAAATTGGTCTGGGCAGGAAGGGTGTTTAAGTGCCCAGTAAGCAAGTGGTTAAATTCTATAAGAGGCTAAGGGCTGCTGTGGCTGTATGGGGCTGGGCAGTGTATACTGCCCGAAATGTTAGTAGCACTTAGTACACCCTCCAGCCAGAGCATAATGGTGAAAACCCCAAGGGTCATTCAAATGTAAATGCACTCAGTCTTATTTACCCATACAATGATTCATGAATTGTGGTATAAACCGCCCATTTATTCCCACACATATTGTTCAAATTTTCAACTTAAAGTTAAAATAAAGTCCAACTATATGTCCAGTTTCTTAATATAACATCACCAGCAATCCTCCACCAACCACACCTCCTGTTCACCTCCAGGAGTTGACCTGTACACTCTCTAAGTCTCTATAGGCCTTCCACTTTAAATGGGGTAATAGCTCCAATGCAAGATTTCTCTAAATTTACCAACCAGATTCCCTTCTGCTTTTAGTTTACAGCAAGGTCACTGGATAAAGATGACACTTTTCTCTCCACCATAAGCTCAAAGAAATCAAAATAAGGCCATCATTGTGCAAACTTCTCTAAGGGCCAGTTCACACCAGATGCAGTTCCGTGCGGGGTTTTTTTCTGCACTAAAAATGCATGCACAGTGATTTTCATGTATGCCAATGGCTTTAGTTCACACCATGCAGTGAGTTTCTGTTGCGGAACTGACTGCATGGTGTGAACTAGAACCATTGGAATCCATTGGAATACTTGGAAAACACACTGCATGCATTTTGTGGAGAAAAAAAGTGCACAAACTGTACGTAACTGCATATGATGTGAACTGGCCCTTACTCCATAACATTTTTTTGAAAACCACTAAGAAACACACTCACATTAAAGTGAACACATTCTAGTGCACACCAGTAAAATCGGCATAAAAGCTCTTAAGGAGCCAAGATATCGGCTTCACCACTGTGTTGTATATGACATGTATCCATGTATGCACCAGCAGAGCATAGCATATTCAAATTTTCATGGTGGATGTTTTGTCCTTTTTTAGAGTCTGTTTTTTGTTTTTTCTTCGCATAAGCACTGTGTTTCTGACTCCCAGGTACTGAAAAAGTTAAGCAAGCTCAGAACTGCAAACGTCTTTATGTTGTGAACCCAGACTGGCTTTGGAGTTGTCTGGAGCGATGGGAAAAAGTAGAAGAGCAACTCTTTCCTTTAAAAGAGGATTACTTAAAGTCCCAGAGGTATGCATTTGGTATTGTGTATTAATGCAGCATAAATTAATAGAGTACTATGGAACATGCCAATTCCAAGGTGATATGCTCAAAATTTAGGAGACATTTAAGTGTAAATACAGTTTGGTTTGTTTAATAGAAATATCTGTAAATTCTATGGGGCTGATTTACAAAAACCAGAGTGCAAAATCTAGTGCATCTATGCATGGGAGCCAATCAGCTTCTAACTTCAGCTAGTTCTACTAAGCTTTGAAAAAGAACAAAAAAAAAAAAAAAAAACCTGGAAGCCGATTTGTTTTTTTATGCAGCGCTGCACTACGTTTTGCACTCTCTACTATTATTAAATCAACTCCGATGCCTCAGTATAGGTAAACCTCTCTCAGGTCTTTGCAGCCATTTTCATCCTTTTTTTTTATTTTTTTTATTTTTTATTTTTTTAAATGCATATTGCTATGTTTTTTAAACATTATTTATTTATTTTTTTACTTATATTTCTTCAACAGAGCACTTAGCCCCACTACCTTCCCAGACATTCATAGTGCATTTCAGACTCCACTCTATCATCCTACCCCTATTCACCCCATGACTCGGCCAGGCCCAGAAGTTCGACAGTATGACCCAGTCACTGGTAAACTTATTCGAAAAGGATCCCAGGATTCCAGTCAATCGCCATATATTCAGTCACTGTGCCCATCTCTTGGCCTAGCTGTTCACGGAGAACACTCATCCTTCAGGTACAAAGAAGCACTAATGCGGGACTGTATTTTTAAAGGCAATTTATAGTCTCTTGTTTTTTGCTGTTGGTGTGATAGTCCAACCATTGCTTGCATGTAGTATTTTCATTCCTCGTATTTGTGTTTTGTGGAAGCCATCCACCACCACACAATTGTCTAGAGATTACTTGGGTTGTAGCAGTTCATTATAGTAATCTGAGCATTGTATAAAATGATATGTGCAATGAGTCCTGCTGTTTCAGCAGTATTTACAATATATTTTTGAACATTGTTTATTGGCTTACAAACTGTTTATTGTCTTACAAGAGCGCTTACATTATAGCAACAGCCAAACATAACTTTTGTTTAGTTCTGAACACAGTAAAAAAGGGTTTCAACTACTTTGTTTCTGTGAGAGTTATCTTTTTTTTTCTAAGATAGAGAAGGGGAGAACCTTTTTCAGGTTCGAGAACAGGGGTCTCAAACTGGCGGCCCTCCAGCTGTTGCTAAACTACAAGTCCCATGAGGCATTGCAAGGCTGACAGTTACAAGCATGGCTCCCATAGGCAGAGGCATGATGGGACTTGTAGTTTTGCAACAGCTGGAGGGCTGCCAGTTTGAGACCTCTGTTCTGGAACCATAGAGCAAAAACTTTAACCCCTCAGTGACCATTCTGAAGGGGGTGTGTACATTAACTAATCTATGCCTAGTCTACAGTGTAAGTGCCTTAACTTCTCAGTATATAGCCATCACAGAAAAAATTGTCCCTCAGTTTATAAAGCCGGCCATAGACTGTTCAAATTTCAGCTGGTTTAGCAGGATCCGGCTGAGATTCGAACCACGTGTGGTAAGGCTGAATGTACCCAAATTGATTACAACCAGCCTGTCAGATTTTACATTTAATTATTTCTAGCGGCTCTTGTGTTCTCTTGAAGGGAACTGCCCCCCCCCCCCCCCTTTCCACCGCCCTCCACCAGGAGGAATTACCCCATCAACACTCTGCTGCAGGGAAGAAAATTGCTGCTCCTATGGCCGCCTTCAATGTTGCCGCTCGGTGACTGTTTGCAGTGTATGTAATCTGTTTCAGAAACATGTGCATCAACCCCTTAAATTGTATGTACCGTGGCCTGTCCTCAGAATAAAATTAAAAGCCTCTTAGCATCCAGCCACAGCTCAGGTGGGTTAACCCCTCAGAGCTCATTCCTCTGTGCAGTGTGGTAGCTCCTCAATACCCTTGTGCTTCATCTCCTTGTTGCTCATTCTCTAGGTATGAATATTGACCTCTCCGCACCTGGTACACAGTTCATGTAGGTTAACCACTCAGCATTTACCCCTTAGCTTTCAGTCTCCAGCAAATGTGTAATAACCCCTTAGCACTTAGTTTCCTGCACATATGCTTTAATCTATTGCATTTATGCAGTGCACCATGCCAAATATCAGTTTCATATGCACTGACTCTGGTCCAGTTGGAATATTATCTACACTGATCTGTTTCCTTTTTAACAATCCGGAACAAAAAAAAAACATGCCCATTCTCCCATGGCCCCAGCACTATGGCCACTTTTCCTGGATTCTATAACAGTCTCTGCTAATAAACTGACTGCATGTTGGTGTATTCTTTTCAACCTACATTTCCACTACATTTTCAACCCATTACCACCAACATAATACTCCTGTTTAAGTATCCTCCTCTACAGTCCATAGTGCTGCTGACAGTTTCAAAACGTTCACTGTCCCAGAACAGCTTGCTTTAATTGTAACGGCCTGTTTCCTGGACACTGATTTTACCCCCGTTTCCTATTTCAAACCCTCTGTGTGAAGAGATGGACTCCAATTCTGCCCCTCTATAATTTACACCATTTTGCAAATCCATGCTGAAGACATTAGGGGACACATTTTTCCACCCCTAGCCATTCAGCACTGTTACAACCCTGCACTCCTCCTCTGCATGTAATGCCTGCTAAGATACTTTTCTAGTATTGTTTATATCCACAATCTTTCTTGTTCTGGCACACTTGCTAGTATGAATAAAAAATGAAACGCGGTGTAATGTTGGCTTGTTTCTTATGTTTGCATAAAGGAAAACAAATAAAGGCCAAATAATTTAAAGTTCTGTGTACAGGGACTGAATACATTTTGTGCTAGGTGATTTTGCTGATGTGCACCCTTTGCAGCAACCATGTGAGAGTACATAGAGCTTTTAGTGCAGCATCAGAATTTGATCCAGCTACTGTATGTATGTACTTCGTTTTTCGCTCTCTTCAGGGTACTACACACGACTTGCTTTTTTTTTTTTTTTTTATACATCTCATTTACAACCCTTATTGAATGTTGTTCACCTAGTATTGGATCACAGGCTGTAAACAAAATGTAGATGTTCTAATGACAATGTTTTGTTCAGTGTCCACTGGAACCGGCTTGCATGTGATTTAGTTAATATTAGTCTGGATTGGATCATTGTAAAATGGCACAGATGCATCTAGCAAAACCTAGTTCTCATGAAAGGCAGTGTGCGTGCAGTGCCAAAACATTCCATCTGCAGATACCAACAGGTGTCAGTAAATCTTTAATGAATGGAGTCTGCATAATTGGTTCCTTTTTTTGTAATAAGTAGGGCCAGGGGTTGTTGTGTAAAATGTCTTTATTACAGGCCTACCCAAATAAATCCTTTTATCATTTTAATGTTGGCTACACTATGCAAGTCATTAATGCTGTATTTTTTTTAAAGAGCATTTTTTTTGTATCCTGTAAAATTTTGGTAATAAAATCTGTAAAATGTTATTAGTGTGTGTTTTGCTTTGTTTATCTTTCAAAGCATGTTTTTTTTTTTATTGGGTAGTAAGCAAGAATGGAGCAATAGAAGACATTAGCCGGAAACCCGGGTTGCCGGCTAATTACTTCTGTGAATTGATGCCTTGGAAGCACACACTCCAGCCATGGAGGTCCTTAGCAATCTGTGTGTGGGTAAAGTTTCTTCAGTAAGCAAGAATGCTCGGTTTGTCATGGACCTAAATATGTGGCAAGATATGCTAGGACAGTGATGGCGAACCTTGGCACCCCAGATGTTTTGGAACTGCATTTCCCATGATGCTCATGCACTCTGCAGTTTGGTGGAGCATCATGGGAAATGTAGTTCCAAAACATCTGGTGTGCCAAGGTTCGCCATCACTGTGCTAGGACATTAGACCTAAATTTTAGAGGTCCAGCGTTCATCTTGAAAAAACAGAGGATGTGAAAATAATTGAAAACTTGTAACTTGGCACGTATTGTTCCTGCAACCTCTACATGTTGTACTTATGCATTCAGCTACCCAGAAGCTTAGTCTAAGCCAGGGATGTCCAAACTTTTTTCAAAGAGGGCCAGATTTGATGAACTGAACATGCGCGAGGGCCGACCATTTTGCCTGACATTCTTTGAATCATTAAAATTCGGTCTAAGTCTGTTCGTCCGAGCACTAATACACTGCCCAACAATAATTTTTTTGCCTTTGTGGCTGTGTGTGGTGAGATGAACTCAAGTGTATTATTTGGATACACCGTATTTATTGGCGTATAACACGCACCTTCACTTTAAGAGGGAAGCTTCAGGAAAAAAAAAAAAAATGTAATTTTAAATAAAGAACTGTGAAGAAAAATAAGGGCCAGTGCCCATCTGCAGACCCACAATTGCCAGGAACGCAGAGCCCACCATTGCCAGGAACGCAGAGCCCACCATTGCCAGGAACGCAGAGCCCACCATTGCCAGGAACGCAGAGCCCACCATTGCCAGGAACGCAGAGCCCACCATTGCCAGGAACGCAGAGCCCACCATTGCCAGGAACGCAGAGCCCACCATTGCCAGGAACGCAGAGCCCACCATTGCCAGGAACGCAGAGCCCACCATTGCCGGCAACGCAGAGCCCACCATTGCCGGCAACGCAGAGCCCACCATTGCCGGCAACGCAGAGCCCACCATTGCCGGCAACGCAGAGCCCACCATTGCCGGCAACGCAGCCCCACCATTGCCGGCAACGCAGCCCCACCATTGCCGGCAACGCAGCCCCACCATTGCCGGCAACGCAGCCCCACCATTGCCGGCAACGCAGCCCCACCATTGCCGGCAACGCAGCCCCACCATTGCCGGCAACGCAGCCCCACCATTGCCGGCAACGCAGCCCCACCATTGCCGGCAACGCAGCCCCACCATTGCCGGCAACGCAGCCCCACCATTGCCGGCAACGCAGCCCCACCATTGCCGGCAACGCAGCCCCACCATTGCCGGCAACGCAGCCCCACCATTGCCGGCAACGCAGCCCCACCATTGCCGGCAACGCAGCCCCACCATTGCCGGCAACGCAGCCCCACCATTGCCGGGAACGCAGCCCCACCATTGCCGGGAACGCAGCCCCACCATTGCCGGGAACGCAGCCCCACCATTGCCGGGAACGCAGCCCCACCATTGCCGGGAACGCAGCCCCACCATTGCCGGGAACGCAGCCCCACCATTGCAATTGCCAGGAATTCACTCACCATTGCCAGGAATGCAGCCCCACAATTGCAATTGCCAGGAATGCAGCCACCATTGCCAGGAATGCAGCCCCACAATTGCAATTGCCAGGAATGCAGCCACCATTACCATCAGTGCAGCCATGGAGGGCAGGACGAGAGCCAAACACATCCTACAGGAGAATTTCCTGTTTACACAACGGCCCCTTTAAGAGAAAGTCCCGCCTCCTCTGATGGACAGAACAGTCGTCCAATGGCAGAGATGGGACTTCCTATTACAGCTGCTGTGTAAACAGGAAATTCTCCTCCTGTGTGCACGGCACTCGTCCTGCCTCCTCCCTCTGAGGCAGCAGGACTATATATCTTTTGTGACCCCGGTGCTGGGAGATCGCCGGGGGGGCCACAAAAGATGTATATGTTTAAATAACCAGGCGGGCCGTTCAAAACCGGGCCGCGGGCCGGACTTTGGACATGCCTGGTCTAAGCAATCATTCTCCCATAACCAAATAATTTAGCCTGTCCATATCCAAACGCAGTTTATACCTAAAAGTTGTAAGACCTAAGTGTGAATGAGCACACATGCATAAAAGCCTTGACAGCTAAAATAAATTCTCTCCTTCATAATCTTAATCTTTGCTGCCTGTTGCCTACAACTGGACCAGTAAAGCTTAAAGTGAACAAGAACTGGCTGCACACAGAGAACGCCTGGTAGATTAATCTCTCAAATGTTTCAGCCAACAATGGACTAAATCGCCTGGTATTCTCTTGTGGACTTTGTGTTGGGATGTAGATGAGCTCTGGGCTAGCGGTTGCACCCAACAGACGGGAACGGGTCCAGTACAAGGCTTTAAAACGTGTTTTGCTGTGAGCTTGCCGCTTAAAGTGACCTTAAATTGACATGTTGCGTTGCCTACAAATTCTTGTTTAAATCTCCAAGTTTGATCCCGATGTGCCTCTTGCATCCTTGGATCCATTGCCCAGGCTGTTAACGAGTCAAGAATCAGTCCCCTACTCTTTTTTGTTTAATGCTAAGACTTGTCTCATCATTCAACTGTCTAAAAACTCTTTAAGAGTAAATATTATTCCATTTGAGAAAACAGTTGTCCTTTGCTGGGAAGTTGTGTTCATTCTGAAGAGGCAGTTGTTTGAACTACACTATTCTAGCAGGGATAAGGGACACCCAGGCCCTTTGTATATACCGTTGATGGACTTAGATCTTTTTCCTTGGATTGCTTAAAGAGATGGATTGCTATGTAACACAAGATGCGTTAACCAGAGTTAAAATGATTGTAAAGTTAGATTTTTTTTATATAACAAACCTGTAATTTACCTGCTCTGTGCAAAGGTTTTGCACTGAGCACCCCCTGTGTTCCTCCTATTATGGGTCCCCCCCAGGTGCACACCAATTCCTAGATGTGATGTCTGCATTAGTTTCCTTTTTTAGGCTTACTGTCCTTTCACCTGGTCATCCATCCAGTAACACTGCTTTTCAACAGAACCAGCTCTCCTGCAAATATACCTAAGAATGTTGAGACAAACCATTTACCACTAACAGGGGTGTTTACAATGATCAGCTTTTATTGATGTAAAACATTTATCCCAAAAGGTAAAAAAAACGGTTCCTGTAACTGCAGTGTTGACTGGAGTTTGGCTTCAATTTCTTTAGTGCATCTAAATCTGCTAGTACATCTAATACTCCTCTGCCCATAAACTGACAATGCTGCTCTACTAAGGTGCCCTTGTGCGCCTTCATCCAGAGTGGGTACATTTTAACACTGAAGGAGGTGTTACTGGTCAGATTAGGTGAAAACACACGGGAATAAAAGAAAAGAAAACAAATGCAGCCACTACATCTAAGGATTGTTAAGCTGCAATATATTACATTTTTGGCTTGGGGTTTAATACCACTTTAAAAAAAAATCTGTAGGAAGTGAAGTTACTGCTTGTTGGGGGATTCAAGATGTGTTAAAGCAATACTGAAGGAGAACAGTAGTGTGAGGAGTCAGAATATCCCTATACATCCCACTGATTGCTGCAAGTTGTAGCCTGGAGAAACTGGAAAATTCAGCCAAAAATCTTTCGGCGTTGTAAGATATTGTCTAGGCGTAGCTATTGTCTATAATTTTATCCCTTCACTTTATGGCGCTTTGGGCTTGACTTTGTGGTCCTCCCACTGGTGAAAAATGGAACCTTACAAACCTTTACTGCCCACTGTGGATACTATAGTATAGACGTCAAGGCCCCTTGCACGGTCTAAGACTAGGATCCAAGACTTTCACGTGCATTTCTGTTAAGCTTAACACAGGTGTTTTAACACTTAACTTTTTTAGTCAGGGCATTGTAAAAATGAAATCGTGTTTTTTTTTTTTTTTTTTTAATCCTTGAATGTCTAGATGCAGTTATTTAACTACTTCCCACCTGACCAATGTATATATACGGCCGGGTGGGAGCCTTCTCCTTCTGACTGGACGTTTCTGAACGTCCTTCAGAAAGAGGGGGATTGTGCGCGATCCCGATGTGCTCGTGTCACCCGGACACGGCGCATCTCGGATCGGCAGGAGGGCTCTGTGATTGGCCCTCCTGATCACATGACGGCCGTGTCCAATCATAGCTGTCATGTGATGTAAACAAACAGCCGGTTGCTAGGCAATCGGCTCTCCTCTCCTTACAAGGAATTCGTCGCTGAGGAGAGCGGATCGCTGCAGGCGGCTGGTGATCAGGGAGTATGAGCTGTTTTTTATAGCTTTTTACTTGCTGATCACCAATCTAGTGTAAACACACATGTCCCCAAAAACATATATCCCACTAAAATCGCAGTCCCAATGATTATCTGCACACACGTCCGTGATCACCTGCACACATCTGTACATGATCATTTGCGTACATATGTCCGTGATCACACAAACCAATTATTATACACTTAACTGAATTTTTTTTACCAAAAACATGTAGCAGAATACATTTTGGCTTAAATTTATGACAAAATTAGATTTTATTGGATTTCTTTTAAAATAGAAAGAAGAAAATATTGTGTTTTTGAAAAAAAATAAATTAAATTTCCGCAATTTTTTCGCTTTTATCGCAAAAAATAAAAACCGGAAATCTTGACTTAATACCACTCTATTTGTACAAACAAAATGATAAAAAAATTTCATTTGGGTACAACATAGTATGACCGCGCAATTGTCATTGAAGGTGCGAGAGCGCTGAAAATTGGGCTGGGAAGGAAGGGGGCGAAAGTGCCCTGTATTGTAGTGGTTACATTTTTTTTTTTTTTTTTGTTTTTTTTGAGTTGTGTTTGAATTAATATAAAACTCCCATGGTATCCTGCAATTTTTTTTTAGCTAAGCTTTCATACAGGTTTGTGTTTAGAGCTTTAACTGAATCATGGATATAATTGCAATTGGAAAAACACAGTAAAACAAATATTTTCCGGTTTAGATGACTTGATGGTTATAACTATTTAGGTCACAGATGCCAGCCTTCTTTTTCTTCTTGAGAGATTAAATGCTAGTTAAAAGGACAAAACATACATACTGTAATATGTAATTTTTTTATGTTCTCCGATAGGGATTTACACTTTTGTTACCTGCACAGGGTTTCCCTTGTTGGTATCTAATTTGCTTAGAGGTTTACTTGGGACCTGATTACTAGATGAAGATTGCTCCTTCTGTCTAAACTACACTGTCACTCTTTTCTGTCAGCTTTTGGTATACGCTGGAAGATCTCGTCTCTTCTGAAACTATCTTTGTTGGGCTTCTCTTTTTTCCTAAAATTTTAGGAATGTCTTTCCTAGGCTTCACCCTTTACCTAACCTTTTTACATCGGCCACGTTGCTTTATTAGTTTGTCTCATTGGTTTCCTCTTGGGAGGCTGTTTAGTCATCCTTCCCTTGTGCTCCTAATCTGCCTTGAGAAAGAAAGCATTATTTTTTGCTCTAATAAGTATCCCCCCCCCCCCCCCAAAAAAAAAATAATTATATATATATATATATATATATATATATATATATATATATATATATATATATATATATATATATATATATATATATATATATATATATATATATATATATATACATGCTCTTTCCTTCATTGACGGACACAGCATCTTCATCTTGACCTTAGGGTTATATCGCCCCTCTAGGAGAGGACTAGGCAGAAAGTGTTAAAAATAACACTTGCACAGGGGGTGGTCCTACTGGCTATAACCCCTCACACTGCATCCAACAGCTCTGTTTATTTTTCTGCCTAGTGTAGAAGCACCTGGCTCCTGGTGGGACCATTGTGATTTTTTTTCTTTTTTCTGCATTTTTGATTCCTGTGATCTGCAATCAACAGTCGGGCTGAGTGACAGGAAGGATGATATAGATCCTGGTTGTCTCCCCAGCCTGGCCATCGAGCGTGAACAGGCCCTAGCTACGTGCTGGGTCGGCCACGACATGCCCCATCTGATCCAGGGGAGGCCGGTGAGCTATATGTTCTGGGGCACACATATGACCGAGCTACTGTTGTCTGTCAGTGTGCCATGGCCAACAGCCACCCCGTACTGCTCAGGTTATGGGTCTGTCCATGAAATGCCTCCAGCAGTCCCTGCAGGAGAGGGGTAAGTATGGTTCCACCTGTCTTGGCAGGATGGAGCAGCTGTGCATTCCCTGGGGGGGTTGACCAGGGGGTCTCTCACTCTTCCTTTCTTCTCTCCCTGTCCCTTCCCTCCCCATGCTATGGGCCGTTGCGTGACTGGGCACATGGGGGTCCTCTGGGGGCTGCGCTGGGTGTTGGGGGTCCGCTCGTCCTCTTCCCTGTTTTTGGGTCATGGGGTGTTTGTGGTGTGTTTGCCATGTGGGGAGGCCGCTGCGCACTCCGCAGCCATTTTCTTGGGGCCACGGCCATTTTTTCTGTAGCCACAGCCAGTTTTCCTTCAGCCATTCTCTGGAAGTTTGGCGGCCATTTTCTTGACGCCCTCAGACATTTTTTGCTTTTTCCAGTAGCCTCAGTTTTGCCTCTAGTGCCAGGTGCTTGTTTCCTTTTAGAACCGCACTCTTTTCACACACACCTCGTGGATGACACAGGGGAGAGCGGACAGCAGCACAATGCAGTACCTGGGTCAGGGTGGTGAGACCTGCGGGGGGGCCCCTCAGTCTGTGACAGCTAGGAGGGTGGACATTTTGTGTGACTTGCCTTAGGTCCCTAAGTGGAGTGTGGGTCAGCATGGTGCCAGAAGCTGGCGTTATTTCCCCAGACATCCCTGTTATTGCAACTGGTTCCCCTGCAGCTGCGGTGCCTATGAGCAACCTGTCGGCGGTCGTGGAGGCTTTTGTTGCCAGAGTGGAAGTGGTGTATGGGCGCAAGGGGGGGGGGTAAAAAAAAACGCCCCCGCCGTCTTCTTTTGAAAGCTTTGATTCAGACTCGGGCCCAGCTGTGACAGGAGGCCCCTGTTCTGGCATGTCAGAGGATGCGTACCAGGACCGTTCAGACAGTGAGAATGACTCTGACTCTGTGTCCGGGTCAGCGCAGGAAAAGGCGCTTGTAGCAGCACTTATTACAGCGGTGCGGGATACCCTAAAGATGGAGGATACGGCGTGGACATCTACAGAGGTGTTGGTCCCACAAGCCGGCCCACACGGCTAAGGTGTTTCCTTACCCAACTTATTTTGATAAGTTTATTTACAAGGAGTGGGGAAAACCGCAGTGGGCCTTTTCAGTCCTGAAATGCATGACGGTGTGTGTTACCCCTTTGAGGAGAGTTTCCTGAAGAAATGGACATCTCCATTTCTTGGACCTCAGGGCCCTCAACAGCTTTGTGAAAGTACAAAGATTCAGGATGGAACCAGTTCGCTCAGTGGTCGCTGCACTCAATCAGGGGGATTTATTTGTTGTCCATGGACATAAAGGACGCATACTCGCATGTCCCCATATGCATCAAGCATCCGAGGTTTCTGCGATTTGCGGACGGGGATGAGCACTACCAATTTGTAGCTCTCCCTTTTTGGCCTGGCGTCGGCACAGAGGGTCTTCACTAAGGTGCTAGCCCCAATTTTGGCTTTGCTAAGGCAGCGACGGATCGCGATCGTGGATGACCTCCTTCTGAGGGCAGCTTCTGCCTCAGAATTAAGGGAGGATGTGGCGATCACCATGCAGATTCTTCTGGAGGTTCAGTACCCAACCAAACTCCCGAAGTCTGTGTTGGTGCCGACTCAACGCCTGGAGTACCTGGGCTTGCGTCTGGACCCCTCAGAGGTGAGAGTCTTTCTCCCTTCGGAAAAGCTGCAGACTCTTCAAGCTGTGATGAATTGTTGGTGTCCCGCAGGTGGTTGTCGCTGCGTTTTTGCATGCATGTCCTGGGTCTCATGGTAGCCACTTTTGAGGCGGTACCGTATGCTCAATTCCACACTCAAGTCTTGCAAAAGGAGATTCTGTCTAAATGGGACAAATCTCCATTGTCCCTGTATTGTCAAATTTCGGGTGAGCCAGCTAGTCATGGATTCCCTGCTCTGGTGGCTGAGGTCGCCAGCCCTTTGGTCCAGGAAGTCGTTCCTTCCTCTTCATTGAACAGTGATCACAACGGGCGCCAGCCTGATCGATTGAGGGGGGAGTTTGGGGCATGCAGTCGGGAGTTTGTGGCTTCCAGGGTCGCTGGACCCAGGAAGAGTCCCACCTGCCGATCAACGTTCTGGAACTTCGGTCGATCAGGCGGTGCCTCTCCACATGGTCACAGAGGCTGCAGGGGTGTCCGGTCAGGATCCAGTAAAACAACACCACGACGGTGGCGTATATCAAGGAGAAACAAGGAGCTCGGCTGCAGCATTGGAGGTCGCTCACATCCTGCGGTGGGCAGAGCAGTGTGTCCTGGCTCTGTCGGCCGTGTACATTCTGGACGTAGAAAACTGGCAAGCAGGCCACCTAAACCGTCAGATGCTGGACCAAGGGGAATGGTCCCTACATCTGGATGTATTTCGGCTCCTTTGCCTAAGGTGGGGCACTCCAGATGTGGATCTTCTGGCTTATCGACTCAATCGGAAGGTACAGAGGTTTGTGGCCAGGTCAAAGGATCCCTGGTCGGACGCGGCAGACGCGTTGGTGGCTCCATGGTGGCATTATCGGCTGATTTATGCTTGTCCCCCACTCAAACTTCTACCGCGTCTGCTTCGGTAATTCTGATTGCCCCTGATTGGCCTCGGCATTCGTGGTACGCCGACCTAGTACAAATGGTGGCGGATGTTCCTTGGCGGCTGCCGATGCGAGGGGACCTTCTGTCTGATAAATCTGAACTCCATCCCCACGTACACGGCTGGATATGCTTGGTGCCGGCACAGGCGCATGTGAGTTTAACTATGCTTTTTTACCTTTTTAAATACATTTTGATTACATGCTACACTATGATGGCTATTTATATATCTTTATGAGAAACAATTATTGCAAGAGGCTCTTACATACTGCTTGGAAAGGCTATTGGTGAAATCCTGAATGGAGTGGTTCTCCTAAATGAACCAAAGGCGCATATGCAGGTTTATCTGGTGGGTGGCCATTGCAGCAGGTGGTGGTGAAGTCACTTGTTTGGATAAAAGAAGCACTTTATATAGGAGGAATTAATTGGCACTGAAGTGATCACTCGCTTGGGGCATTCATTTGCACTGGAATTATTTTTCTGTCCTCTTTTTCTTTGTACTATTCTTTTTGGTATTGTTTTTAATAGTGAATTGCACTTTTATACAGTAGCATAGAACATGTATGCTTTTATTAAGGATGTAGTGAGGAGTTTATAGACGTATTAATATATGCACGGCACTTTTGGTTTTTATAAGGCACTGTGATATTTGACATTCAATGAGTTGTGGTAGTTAGCGCAATCCATATTACATATGTTTCCAGTATCCTGCTGTTTTTGCAGCGAGGAGTGGATGAGAAACTTGCCTTAAGCACCATTTAAGGGGCAGGTATCGGCTTTGGCTGTCTTTTTTTTTTTTTTTTTTTTTCACCGAGCCTTTGGCGACTCGTTCATTGGTGAGTGCGTTCAGGGGGTTCGACATGTGGCCCCTCCGGTTCGACCACCGGTACCTCCGTGGGATTTGAATCTGGTGCTCTCGGTGCTTCAGAAACCGCCGTTTGAAAACATTAGGGAGATCGCCTACTAGAAGTAGTCTTTCTAGTGGCTATTACATCTGCCAGAAAGATTTCTGAGTTGGTGGCCTTGTCTTGCAAGTCTCCCTACTTGATCCTCCACAAGGATAAAGAGGTGCTGCGTCCGCAGCCTTCGTTTCTGCCAAAGGTTGTTTCGGCCTTTCATCTAAATGAGGACATTGTGCTTCCGTTCTTATGTCCTTGGCCGTCACACCCCAAAGAGGTGGCTTTGCATTCCTTGAACATTGTCGGGGCTCTGTGGGTGTATCTGTCTGCTATGGCTCCTTTTCGGAGGTCAAACTCGCTGTTTGTATTGGGGGCTGGTCCAAAGAAGGGACTGGCGGTCTCGTTGGCCCCATTTCTTGGTGGATCAGACAGATTGTGGTTCAGGCTTATGCCATAAGGGGGCAGGGGCCTCCCTTTCATGTCACAGCACATTCTACCAGGGTTATTGGTGCCTCTTGGGTTTTCTGACATCAAGCATCTGTTTCTCAGGTGTGTAAGCCGGCGACCTGGTCGTCCATTCACACTTTCACTAAATTTTACAAGGTTGATGTGAGGGCATTTTCGGGTGCTTGCTTCGGCTGCAAGGCTTTGCAGGCGGCTGTTTAGGGTTGCAACTCCTCCGTTGAGGAGCTCTGGTTGTTATGGGTGGAGGTATTTTCTTGATGTTCCCACCCCTTATTTTTTGACACTGCTTGGGGACATCCCTAAGGTCGAGCTGAAGATTCTGTGTCCGTCAATGAACGATAGAGAAAATAGGATTTTTGTACTCTACGTAAAATCCTTTTCTCTGAAGTTCATTGATGGACACAGCACCCACCCCTCCTATTTATGTTTGTACTCTTTTTGACGAACTGAGCTGCTGGATGCAGTGAGGGGTTATAGCCAGTAGGACCACCCCCTGGGCGGTACTGTGCAAGTGTTGCTGTTTTTAACACTTTCTGCCTAAAGGGGCGAAATAACCCTAAGGCCAAGATGAAGATGCTGTGTCCGTCAATGAACTTCAGAGAAAAGGGTTGTACAAAAATCCTATTTTTTTTTTTCCCTCAGTTTAGGCCGATACATATTCTTCTACATGTTTTTGGTTAAAAAAAAAAAAAACCTAAGTTGTTTTTGATTGATTGGTTTGCGCAAAAGTTATAGCATCTACAAAATAGGGGATAGTTTTATGGCGATTTAATGAATAGTTTTTTTTTTTTTATATATATAGTGACCGCAACATTATGGTGGACACGTCGGACAATTTTGGCACGATTTTGGGACCATTCACATTTATACAGCGATCAGTGCGATTAAAATTGCATTGATTACTGTGTAAATGTGACTGGCAGTGAAGGGGTTAACCGCAGGACTCTCATCCGCATCATTGGAGTTGATTGACCACAGCGGGAGCCAATGGCTGCGCTGCTATGAATACAATGCCTTGCGAAAGTATTCGGCCCCCTTGAACTTTTCAACCTTTTGCCACATTTCAGGCTTCAAACATAAAGATATAAAATTTTTATTTTTTGTGAAGAATCACCAACAAGTGGGACACAATTGTGAAGTGGAACGAAATCTATTGGATTTTTGAAACTTTTTTAACTAATAAAAAAATGAAAAGTGGGGCGTGCAAAATTATTCGGCCCCCTTGCGTTAATACTTTGTAGAATCACCTTTTTCTGCGATTACAGCTGCAAGTTGCTTGGGGTATGTCTCTATCAGTTTTGCACATCGAGAGACTGAAATTCTTGCCCATTCTTCCTTGCAAAACAGCTTGAGCTCAGTGAGGTTGGTTGGAGAGCGTTTGTGAACAGCAGTTTTCAGCTCTTTCCACAGATTCTCGATTGGATTCAGGTCTGGACTTTGACTTGGCCATTCTAACACCTGGATACGTTTATTTGTGAACCATTCCTTTGTAGATTTTGCTGTATGTTTGGGATCATTGTCTTGTTGGAAGATAAATCTCCGTCCCAGTTCCAGGTCTTTTGCAGACTCCAACAGGTTTTCATCCAGAATGGTCCTGTATTTGGCTGCATCCATCTTCCCCTCAATTGTAACCATCTTCCCCTCAATTGTAACCATCTTCCCTGTCCCTGCTGAAGAAAAGCAGGCCCAAACCATAATGCTGTCACCACCATGTTTGACAGTGGGGATGGTGTGTTGAGGGTGATGAGCTGTGTTGCTTTTACGCCAAACATATCGTTTTGCATTGTGTGCAAAAAGTTTGATTTTGGTTTCATCTGACCAGAGCACCTTCTTCCACATGTTTGGTGTGTCTCCCAGGTGGCTTGTGGCAAACTTTAGACAAGACTTTTTATGGATATCTTTGAGAAATGGCTTTCTTCTTGCCACTCTTCCATAAAGGCCAGATTTGTGCAGTGTACGACTGATTGTTGTCATATGGACAGACTCTCCCACCTCAGCTGTAGTTTTCTGCAGTTCATCCAGAGTGATCATGGGCCTTTTGGCTGCATCTCTGATCAGTCTTCTCCTTGTCTGAGCTGAAAGTTTAGAGGGACGGCCAGGTCTTGGTAGATTTGCAGTGGTCTGATACTCCCATTTCAAAATGATCGCTTGCACAGTGCTCCTTGAGATGTTTAAAGCTTGGGAAATCTTTTTGTATCCAAATCCGGCTTTAAACTTCTCCACAACAGTATTACGGACCTGCCTGGTGTGTTCCTTGGTCTTCATGATGCTCTCTGCGCTTTCAACAGAACCCTGAGACTATCACAGAGCAGGTGCATTTATACAGAGACTTGATTACACACAGGTGGATTCTATTTATCACCATCAGTCATTTAGGACAACGTTGGATCATTCAGAGATCCTCGCTGAACTTCTGGAGTGAGTTTGCTGCACTGAAAGTAAAGGGGCCAAATAATTTTGCACGCACCACTTTTCAGTTTATTTGCTAAAAAAGTTTAAAATATCCAATAGATTTCATTCCACTTCACAATTGTGTCCCACTTGGTGATTCTTGATTGATTGAATTTTATATCTTTGTTTGAAGCCTGAAATGTGGCAAAAGGTTGAAAAGTTCAAGGGGGCCGAATACTTTCGCAAGGCACTGTATATCCAATAAGGACACAAGACGCCAGCCAGAGCTGGTGTGCTTGTTCCCATTGTGAGATTTACGGGGCTCAGGTAAGTAAAAGTGGGGCTCTTTGGGGGTTGCTGCATGACAGGATGTTTTTCACCTTAATGCATAGAATACATTAAGGTGAAAAACTGAGGGTTTACAACCCCTTTAATTACCGGTCCCACTGGCAGAATTGCCCAACTTAGCCAGGTTGAGGTACAGAGCTTACCAAAAGATCTTCATCATCTAGAACTCTTATAGGTTAGGTATGTTGGATGCCTTACCGTTTGCTGTTCTTTGTGGTTTATCCTTGTGCCCCTCTCTATAGTGACTTAAATGCTAGCATAGGCAGCCACACAGTGCAGGAGCTACAGGGACCAGTCTTGTGCTCGAAGGATTGGCTGATTAGGCGAGTATATCTCCCCTCTTCTCACCCCATACAAAAATTAGCAGTTAGCAGTTGTCACAGGGATAAAACCATCAATTAATAAACCTGTTCTGGTGAAAAAGATCTGGTGGTTTATTTCCAGATTTGAAAGATCTTATTTTCTGTCTTTGGGACAAAAATCGAATGCACATCACCCAAACAGTACACAAATGGGGGGAAAAAAACGAACACGAGTCTTAATAATTCCATACTTTATCCACAATGAAATAGTTTGTCTTTTGTGTATGGCAAAAGTAAGACTTAAAATTGAACATTAAAGTGGATCTGAAGTCAAAAAGTGAAGAAGTGTTATAGGACAGGGTTTAAAATTTCAAGTCCTGAGCCACTAGCCTGGCCTTGAGGGTTACTCGCCTCCAGTTGCCCCACCCAACCCCTATCCTGCCAGACCCTATTTCCACCCCTAAACACATCCTCATAAATTGTTTCATGAAATTACACTTAAAAGTTTTATGCAGAATTAAGTTATAAAAATAAATATTAACAACTTTATAAGCGAAGCTTCACCTGTGCCCAAACAATGCTACCTCCCTGTGCCCAACAACGCCGCCTCCCAATGCAGGGAAAGAGGAGAGGAGAGCAGGTGGTTGGATTATCAGCGAGCGGGGACATCGCTGTAATAGCTTACATTTCAATTGCCGTGTGTTCCCACCGAATTTGAAGGCTCTTATAGAGGACCTTTAAAAATGTTATTTTGCATAATGTACCCCGAAAGATTCCCCTTTTTTTGTCTGGAATTCTTCCCTGAAAAATAGCAGTACACTTTGTGGTATTCGAGCATGCCTATCTACACCTCTTCTGTTGCCTTTTATAGATTTAAATCTGCAGTGGAATGTCATCTAAGGCACTATGTCTTAGACTGCTATTCTCAAGAGTAACATTTGGTGATATTACTACTGTGCTGCTGACTGTTCTTTGAAGGTTTTGACATGTCCTCCTTCTGCTAAGATGCCCCCACACAGAGTGCAGATAGGGCTGTAAATAATATTATTTATTATTTTTTTTGGGTGTGGTGGTGATGGTAGTTCAGTCTTGGGGACCCACCCTGAGGGAAAAAAATGGATGTTGAGGTGAGTGTACCTCTGCAAATTGTGCATGTGGCAAAATTGAACTGGGAGGAGTTTGAAACTTCAGTGCTTATACACAGTGCAGAGGTCAGGAGTGCATAATTCAAAATCGCAGGGGACAAGCGTATATAACACACAGAGAGTGAGCTCAGAGAGTCAAGATAGCAAAATGCGCACAGTTCAGTACAGAGTAGAATAAAAAATGACCTCTCTACCCAATAAACACTCGCCAATCCAGGGCAGTTCAGAGTAAGGGAATTCCTCCCTCGACTTCATCATGTGACTGGAGCTGAGAAGAGCAGACTCCCTCACTCTGAACGGACATGCTGCTGATGTGGCTCCTGCTTATGTGTGCCTGGTGTGGCTGTCGTGCTGCAGACACTATTAGGGGGAGGTTTGGTCACTCCTATTCCCTCCCAATCTACACTGCTGAGTGCAGAGCAAGGCATAGTATGTTAGTAATAGGGAAAAGTTTAGCTGCAGGGGGACAACAGACAATACTGATGACTAGCTGTTTGTTCTTTGCCTGCCATTTTTATGGGTGCAACTGCCAGAGTTCAGTTACTTTTTATGTGAAATCACATGATGGAGTTTTTTCTTTTTAAATATACATAGCTTGTTGATAATTTAACATATGCCTAAGCAAAGATAATATCAAGAAAATCAAAACTATTTAGATAGGCAGAAACAAACTTGAAAATAAGACTAAAGTCTAAAGGTAGAAAAGCACTTCCATTTAACAGTAGCAAGAAGCTTGCTCATGTACTGAAAGACACGGCATGTTAATTGACTAAGGAAACCCATTTTATTTGACAGAGTTGTTCAGCCCAGTCAAGAACAACTGTTTGATGATGAAGAGCTGCCTACAGAAAGTGCAGAGGAGGAACAGTCTGGTCCAACTCGAAGAAAGCGTCAGCCTAGCATGTCTGAATCTATGCCTTTGTATACACTTTGCAAGGAAGACTTAGAGAGCATGGACAAGGAAGTAAGCTCAATCATACAAAATTATGTTGTTTAAAAATGAAATGTTAAATGCTGTAATATGCTTCTCTGTTTGTTTTGTCGAGCAAAGGATGGATCCCATGAATCTGCACATCAATGCAGACCCACTGGTATTGGAATGAATGGCAACTCCAGCCTGGGCTGCATGCCCCAAATGTGTTTCACTCCACCCCTCGGAACCTAATCATTATCATCTTCATTAACCACTTGCCACCCGGCCCATAGTAAAAATGTGTCACTACTTGGAGGTTTAATGACGGGGTTATGGCAGCAGCCAGCTGCCATAACCCCGTTATAAATTTTCACTATGGGCAATTCTGCGTCGGTTAAAAGTGGTCCCATGCGTGGATTTACTGCCGACTTACTGGAGCCATCTGTAAAGGCCAGAAGCCATCCGATGCGGCCGTTTGGGCAGGAAGTTGAGTAAGAGCAAGATGGGTCCCCCACTCCGTTCTATGACCTTGGAGGACCTGAGTGACCTCTGACATCACTTCCAGTTCTTGAACATAATCAAATTTATTTATTTTTAATCTTCATTTTAAAGGGCAGTAAGAAAATATTGTAAGTGCAGACATCCCCATATGTATTGCAGAAAACAACCAAAATATAAACCTGTAAGGGATTCCATACAGGACATAAAAAATAAAAAAAGGTACAAAGAGCACCAGTGAGCGATCTACTCAGGCTAAAAGGGAGGACCCATAGGGTACAAAGTAGAGAGTAGGGGTCAACAAGCCTCATTAGTGAAGAAAAAAGGATGAAGAAGAAAAAAGGGGGGGGGGCAGGGAATGAGACCATGTATCAACATAGTATGCATAACACATGTTCGTGTAGCATTTTCTGGTCAGCAAGCCTCAATAAAAGTGTAAGTAATTCAACATATCTAGATAAATTAATACAATTACACAAGTTATACAAGTCAGAGGAATGGAAGTTCGTCCATAGGGCCCAGCATTTATAGGATTTTCGGTAAGTGTTGGCACACCGGTGTCTCCACTCTTCCACCTCCATAATGTCTTGCACCCTTTATGGCCATTCTTTTAGGGGAGGGGCCAATTGGGATTTTTAAATGGAATAAGGCATTTACCAGCGTTGAGCTGAGACGTCAGAGGGTCTATAAAACCCTACCGACCCCACAGTCTCGTGGAATAACATGGGTAAAGGATCATCAGCAATCTGGTAATTTGTCACCTTGACAATGTTACAGACTTCAGTCCAGAAAGGCCGGATTATAGGACATTCCCACCACAAGTGTAAGAAGGTACCTTTCTGTTCGCACCCTCTCCAGCAAAGATCGGCTACCGACGGAAATATTCAAGACAGTTTGTCAGGTACTTTATACCACCTGGACAAAAATTTTAAAACCACATTCTTGGGTTTTAGAATTGACTGAAAAGTGTGAGCTAGCATAGTGATCTTCTCAATGCTGCCCTCAGGTAGCTCTTTGCCTAATTTTTTCTCCCATTCCCTGATGTTATAGGGCAGTGATGGCGAACCTTGGCACCCCAGATGTTTTAGAACTACATTTCCCATGATGCTCAACTACACTGCAGAGTGCATGAGCATCATGGGAAATGTAGTTCCAAAACATCTGGGGTGCCAAGGTTCGCCATCACTGTTATAGGGAGTTGTGGTAGGTATGGTTCTGTAGTAGAAGTTTGTATAGCTTATGCCGCGTACATGTATCAGACTATCCGCCGGACTTCCCGAACGAGCTACCTGCCCACACTAGGTCCGCTTTCTTACCACCTGAGATTTAAGGATTTGACCCCCCCCCAACTAGTGAAGGACTACAAGTCCCAGCATGAACCCCTGAGATCTAAGGATGTGTCCCCTTAGGTCCTGAGCTCTGAGGGGTTCATGCTGGGACCTGTAGCCCTTTACTTTTGGGATATCACATCCCCAAAAGTAAAGGACTACAAGTCCCAGCATGACCCCTGGCTAAGATTTAAGGATGTGATCTCCTCCTCTGCTACCAGCTCATTCTCCCATGACACATATGTGCCCCATTACACATATGTTCTAATTCATTCACTGCTCCCTCACCTCAGGCAGAGGTGCTTCTGTCAGTCAGTGACCGTTCCCTTCCCTCAGGCAGACTCCGAGGCGCATGCCGCCGCACAGGAGAAGATGGAGGGAGGAGGTGGGTGGATAAAACACTAATAGGGGTGGAGGAGGTGGAAGATCCTTTCCTCCTGGGGACTGTGACATCACTGGTTGCTAGATGCCAGGCAATCCTAGCAATCCCTGCAGACGATAGCGGCCAGCAGTGGAACAAACTCATCTTGGCCAGCAGGGTCACTTTGTGAGTAAAGCTATGCCACACAGAGAAACCGCTCCACATTTCCCTGCACAGCGAGAGAGAGACCCTGCTCCACGTTTCCCTGCACCTGATTAGAGCCATAGTCTCTAATAGGCTTCAAAATAGGGTGGACTCAGAGCATTGCACTTGGAGCCCACCCAGGTGTATTAGAAAAGCAAATTAATATTTGCTTTTTTTAACACTGAATCGGCTCTCCACCAATCAGGATAGCGCAGGTCTAATACCCATCACCTGATTGGCTGGAAGGTCAGGCGCTCCTATTGGACATCTAGCAGGAGGAAGCATGGAGGACACAGGAGCCACTGCCTGACCTACTGCCCGTCCCACAGCTCACCCCCGTCATCTGCTGCCTGACCCGCCACCAAGATGCGGTAAGTGGCAGTCAGAAAGCGAGCGGGCAGGGGTTGTGCTGGTTAAATGCTGCTGGGGGGGTCGCTGCGGCTGCATTTGATGGGCACAGTGAGGCTGCATTTGATGGGCACAGTGAGGCTGCATTTGGGCACAGTGAGGCTGCATTTGATGGGCACAGTGAGGCTGCAATTGATGGGCACAATGTGGCTGCAATTGGTGGGCACAGTGAGGTTGCATTTGGTGGGCACAGTGAGGTTGCATTTGGTGGGCACAGTGTGGCTGCATTTGGTGGGCACAGTGTGGCTGCATTTGGTGGGCACAGTGTGGCTGCATTTGGTGGGCACAGTGTGGCTGCATTTGGTGGGCACAGTGTGGCTGCATTTGGTGGGCACAGTGTGGCTGCATGTGACTGGGGGGGGGAACATGCAGGAAGACAGTGAGATCAGCAACACTGCAGCACACCAGTGTGAGCCCACATCATAGGACCAGCTACTGCACATGCTGCTGAAAGAAACTTCCTTATCTGCAGAGGGGGGAGAGACTGGCCACAGCTCACTTGGAAGGAAGGACCCAGCACCAGGCTCAGTCATCACAGCGTCCCATAGAAAACATTGTCTGCTCTGTTTAAATGTTCCCGCCCACACATCCTATTCAGACGCAGCGCATAGGTTGCTCAGAGTGTCACAGAGAGAGAGGGGGCTGGAGGAGGCGGAGCGGATCCACCCTCTTCCATTCGGCTGTGCTTGCAATGGACACAGACTGTCAGCTCAGAAGCCAGGGACAGCACTGTGACAGGAGGACTGATGTCCGCTCACAGCACAAATGTTCCTGCGCTTCTGGGCTGTTATCCAGCCCTGTCAGCCTCCCTCCGGACCGAGCAGTAACATGTGGCCAACTGCGGAACTGCACATCATGTGCAGTTCCCAGCTCAGCTGGCAGCACATCAGCATTTTTATAGGGAATCAGAGCAGCCCAGGGGGCAAATGCATCCCTGCCCCCCAGCCCAGCCCGCCCCTGCCGGCAGACAGATTGATGTGCAAAACTACTTTTTTAGTCCGCCGGACATTTGGGTAAAAAAAGTCAGCCAGAGCCCACACACGGGCAGATTGACTTTTCCACCGGATTGTTTGATCGTGTGTACGGGGCTTTAGAGAGTAAATTTGTTGCGTCCTCTCTATCTCACACACCAGCTTTGAATCTGGTCAGGAAGTTGCTAGATCTCATGCCCTCCTGTACGGTTTAAAAAAAAAAAGTAGCTGGAAATGTTTCCAGTTAACCCAGGATGACATGCGACATTCTCTGCGAAGTTCTGCTAGGGGTTTTTGGTTGGAACTAGTCATAAACCGAAAGCAACTAATTTCCTGCGCTGCCCCAGGACCTAAAAAAAGCCAAATCCTCCCCAAGGGTTAGCCAACGATAGCCTCCTAATTGGGACAGAAGTGAGGGAAGTTGAGCAAGGGAAAATTTCCTATTAAGTCCATCCCAGATAGATAGGGTCACAATAAAGGGGGAGAGACCGAGGTGGATAGTCTCCTGGAGGCACGGCGAAGCCAGGGGGCATGGGCCAAGTCGCGGCCCACCATTAGTTTTTTCTAAAGGAACCCAAAGCTTCTCATGAGTGTGCAAGTTCCAATTCACTATACGCAGTAAAGACATGGCCTGGTAATGCAATAAGATATGAGCAGCAGGAGGGGGGGAGCAGGACACAGGAACAAAGAGGAGAGCAGATAACAGGCTTCTGATGACAGAGGCGTGTAAACTGACCATGGTGTCTGGTCTCGGCAGCCATGATGCACCATGGTCAGTTTACAGAGGGGTTGGTAGAAACTGGTAGGATTAGACAGGTTTTTTTACGCATTACAGGGGGCCCAATGACACAGGACAAGCAATGTGTCATATAACATGCTTTAAAGGAACATAAATTAAGTATAAGTTAATAAATGCTTCAACTACTTGCCGATTTATACGTCTTCACTTTGAGGATGGATATCGTTGTTATGGGAGCAGCTAGCTGCCATAACCCCAGCATCCCCGTGTTCAGTCGGCTACAAGATAAGTGGTCTCTGCAGCGGGTTTCCCGCAAGATCACTTTTATAGGCGTCAGGACAGGGGTGCCCTCCGCCACTTACCGGATCTGTCTGCAGTGGCGGAGGCGATCCAGTCTTTTCACTGGCCTTGCATGGAGACAAATGAGGGGAAGATGGCCCCCACCCATCTCCATGACACTGCAGGGTGGAAGCAATGTCAAAATGTCATATCCGCCCATAGCTCTTATAGGGCTATTTTTTTAACTTATTTTTTTTTAAATGACTTTTTAATTTTTTTTATTGCATTTTAGTGTAAATATGAGATCTGAGGTCTTTTTGACCCCTTATCTCATATAGGTCCTGTCATGCTTTTTGAGTACTTACTATGTTGGTTTATCGGGCCACTGATAGGTAATGAACACTGGCACACCCTGAGGCAAGAAATGTACTCCCTATATAACCCCTCCCACTATTGGGAGTCCTCAGTTTTTTTGCCAATGTCTAAGGTGTTGGTCACGAGTTGATGTGCTGTGCTGTGCTGAGCTCCACTGAAAGCAATACTTGTTGGGGCTAGCCATGTTGACCGGATCTGTTCAGTGTCCTTTCATAGGCTAAAGGAATGGTACCAAATGCTTCTCTTTTTAGAGAGCTGGATCCTGGGATCTAGTACTTTTTGGTAGTAAGGCCATAAAGACGTTTTTACTGGCAGGGTGCTGTTGCAGGTCCAGGATTGTGGGTAACCTCTAGGTTCCCCTGTTCCGGAAGGTTTCGGAGCCCACTGTGAAGGGTGAAGATTGGGATTATCTCAGATAACCCTGCAGTGAGGAAAGGTAAGTGGAGATTTTCTTATGAATATCTCCTTTTAGGTTATAATGTTGTCATGCCTATGTGTCACCACTGGGGGCTGTATTGAGCACTCACCGCCTGATGCTGGAAACAGCGCTGTGTCAGAAGCTTTCATTTCTTCCTCTCCGGCCACAAGCAAATTCTCTGGTAAGAAAGGGGGGACTGGTTCTCCTCCTGCGCCCCCAGTGTTGGAATTTCCCCCTTCGGGGGACTTGTATGGCAAAAAGCATTTCTTTAAAAAAAAAAGATGGACCGCACAGCAGTAGATTTACACCCCCCCGCCGCAGCCATATCAGCTGTTCGCAAGGCGTTTGAAGCCCGCCACTCCTACAGGAAGACACTTTCTTTTGAAGGGGGCTATAATTAGCACGGGGGTGGGGCTAACGGCGTCAGATGCCAGCCACAGGTGGAGGAAGTTAAAGCACTGTGTGTGTAGCTGGCTGTGTGTTGGCTTGCTTCAGGTTTGGTGACACAGGCATTCCCTTTGACACATTATTACTTTACCAGGCTAGGTATTTATAGCAGCTTATAGCGCAGGACTATTACCTAGCAGTGTACATTCTTTTGCTGGTAGTGCCTCTTTGTGCTTCAGGCTATGAGTGGTAAAGGGACCAGGAACTCCTGTAAGGGTTCTAAAGGGTCAATGGTTTCACAACCAACTAAATCCATTTCCAAAAAAATGTCATCCTCTGAGAGTGGTGCACTAGATACTTCAGTCCCTGTATATATCACACAAGAGGTTTTTTCTTCTACCATTTGTAATTTGGAAAAGATTAATGCTGTGATATTTCCCCATAGTGGGGCCAAATGTAGCAGTTCCCCATCTAGTGCTCTGTACCCTCTTATTGAGGTGCAGGAAGCTGGTGATCAGGTAGATCTTCCCAAAGATTTGGAAGGTACTTATTTATCCTTCCATGGATCCTAATATAGGAGGAGTAGCATCACAAGACAGGTTGCTTGTGCACTCTCTTACTAAATGGGTTCGTTCAACCTTTTTGCTGCCTGTAGCGCAGGCTCTTGAGGAACCCACCTCTAATTTGGAATCATTAAAACCTCCCCCATCTGGGGATGATTTTCCTATTCATGCATGGCTAAAAAAGCTTATGTATTCTGAATGGGAACATCCGCATAAACAATATTATCCTCCTAAGAAAGTCTCCACACTTTATCCCATGGAAGAGAATTTCTATAAGAAATGGGTTCCAAACACCCCCACATTTAAAAGGCTTACAAGAGAATGAGTCGAGGAACCTACCCCAAACGAGGCGTAGCTTGTGTAGTACTGACACGTTCCCAAAGGCTTTATACTGCTAGCTAATCATCTTGAAATATATCCCTACGGGCCTCTTGCCTCAAACCACAGAGTGATCAATGGATGACTGCCCCAGCCCTCTGCTCACGCGCAGAAGCCAATGCATACGCAAGTGGCACCCGCATATGTAAACTGTGTTCAAACCACACGTGAGGTATAGCCTTGATGGAGCGAGTGCAATAATTCTGCTGCTAGACCTCCTTTGTAACTCTAAATAGGTAACCTGTAAAAAATGTTAGTGTCGCCTATGGAGTACTGTAGTTTGTTGCTATTCCAAGAGCGTGCACAATTCTAAAACATGACATGTTGGGTATCTGTTTACACGTTGTAACATCATCTTTCACATTATACAAACAAAATTGGGGTAACTATTGTGTTTTGTGGTTTTTAAATCGCCACTGATATATTAACCCCTAGTACAGTGACTGCATATTTTTTAACATTGATCACTGTGTTAGTGTCACTGGTCCCCAAAAAGTGTCAGTTTTATAATGTCTGCCACAATATCGCAGTCCCTCGTTAAGTTGCTGAACGCTGCCATTACAAGTAAAAAATAAAGATATCCCATAGTTTGTTGACTCTTTTGCGCAAACCAATTTACACTTATTGGGATTTTGTTTTTACCAAAAATATGTAGCAAACACAATTTGTTTTAAATTTATAAGGACATTTTTGTTTTTTTATTGGATGTAATTTATAGCAGAATGTAAAAAAGTTTTTTTACCCCCAAAATTGTCAGTTCTTTTTTTGTTCATAGCACAGAACATAAACGCAGAGGTAATCAAATACCACCAAAAGAAATTAAAGGTGATTCTGATTGGGTTGTAATAATCGAAAACCCCCTAGGAGTGGGATTTTAATGGCACTACCAAAACACAAATATATCATACAAAGAAAAATTAATTAAAATCCAACTCCTAGGGGGTTTTCGATTATTAACCACCAAAAGAAAGCTTTATTTGTGGGGGGAAAAAAAGACATACGTTTTATTTGGGTACAGCATCGAACGGCCGTGCAGTTGTCCGTTAAAATAATGTAGTGCCGTATTGCCTGATCATAAGGGGGGGGGGGACTGGTGGTTAAATTTCCCAAAAGGTCAAGTGGCTAAAGACTCTACTTTCATAGGCCCAGCTTGACAACAAGTTGTTGCTGAAACGTCTGTTTATCAAACTGCAACTGATTGTACTGGTGCAATAAACAACCAACATGAATGCCAACTTCCAGATCTGTACTTTGGCGGAGCACTTGCAAACTTTTACCTCCCTTTGCTGTTTTGTGTTGATGTCCTAGAACAAGCCATGGCACAAACCTCCAGTCTGGTCAGCTGAATCTGCCTGTAAAAGATGCCTCACACATACATATACCATTTGAAGAAGGCTATTTCTTTGGTGATGCACTTGACAAATTTAACAAAGATGTCCCAAGAGGAAGGGTCTTTCTAACATGGCTGAAAATCAAAAAATCCCCCTCCTCAGGTCTTCTACTGCCTTAAATTGAACATATCAGCACCAGTTTCAACTTCTATCTCAAAATTGAGCCCTTCCTTTTGGCACAAGCCTCAGAACACAACCACCAAGTCTTACTCTGTAGACCTTGTTGCAGTGAAGGGAGGCTCACTCCTAAGAGTGGGGAGGTGTCTGTTACAATTCACCTTTCTCTGGGTCACAGATGTCCCAGGCCTGTGGGTACAATAAGGGGTTTCAAAGGGGGTTCAGAAGAGTTTAAAATTCTAACCTCTCACCACTTTCTTCTGTTAAACCCATCAAAATCTGCTCAAGGATAGAAAGATTTGCAGAACGCTGTATAACCTCTCCTGTCCCAGGGAGTGGTCATTCCAGTACCTCTGGAGGACAGGTTCAAAGGATTTGATTCAAACATGTTCAACATATCAAAACTGAGCAGGGCTATTCAATCTATCCTAGACCTAAAAGTACCTTAAGTTCCAAAGAATCATAATGAATCCACGTGGTCAGGTATAGCCTCTCTGAAATGAAGGTAATATGTAGTATCCATAGACATCCAAGATGCCTATCTGCATATTTCCATTTACCCACTTCATCAGTGCTTTCAGCGCTTCATCCTAGGAGACAAATGCTTTCAATTTGTCGTATTTGATCTAACCTCTGCCCCCAGAGCATTCGCAAAAGTACCTGAACCCCTTTTTTGCCCTCTTAAGCACACAGGACATTCAGGTCACAAAGGATCTGCATAACCTCCTTCTGATGGACTCTTCGTTCATCGATTTGCAGATACTTTAGGCTTTCATTTGGTTAATCAACGTTTTGTTTAATAATTTTTATTAAATGCATTTAAGGCAAACATTTGTTTGATTTTTTACTTGAATAAAAATATTGATAAAAGGTATAAACATTTGTAGCAAGACACAATGAGGGTATAGCCTATTGCACTGCAATGCAAGCAGCAGGCTATGGATCCATGTGGTATCACAGCATGAGCAATAAAGGCAAAAGAATGAGCTCTTTCCTATTGGCAGCTGCTGGGATCCAGAGTCCTGACTTGAACAGTTAGATTTTCAGTGCCCATTAAATGGCGATCGTGGATAAACCGGAGCAATTATTAGGGATGCACCGAATGGGTTTTTTTGTTGCCGAAACAGATACCGAAACTGAAAAGTACACTAGGCCGAAAACCGAAACAGCACAGATGCCAAAAGGGACTGTTTAAAAATCTTTTTATACAGGAGGTGGTCACCGACTGCAGACATATTACAGGAGATGGTCAGAGACTGGGGACATTCTACAGGAGATGGTCAGAGACTGGGGACATTCTACAGGAGATGGTCAGAGACTGGGGACATGCTACAGGAGATGGTCAGAGACTGGGGACATGCTACAGGGGATGGTCAGACACTGGGGACCTGGTACAGGAGATGGTCAGAGACTGGGGACATGGTACAGGAGATCAATGCAGCCTCACCAGTGCCCATCATATGCAGCCTCACTGTGTCCAGAAGCCTACCAGTGCCCGTCATGCAGCCTGCCTGTGCCTCACCAGTGCATATAAAGGTACACATATAACACACATGCATATAAACATGCACACATATAAACATACACATAACACACACATAAACACATGCATACAAACATATATAGATCGCCTTTTTAAAAATTGGCAGCTGCAGCTCTGTACCTTCAATCTCCATGCCGGGTACTGCACTGTAGGGGGAGGCAGAGAGCACAGCACGCACTGTGCTAGACATCTCTCCCTTGCTTTCACTTTCACAGTAAACGGCTTTTACACATTGGCTGAGGATCCATATGCAGCCACCGCTCGGGGAGAGGGGGACATTACAGGGAGACCCCACGGACCGTCTGCAGCATGGGCGAGGAGGGGGGGGGGCGGAGGAGAGAGTAAGGATGGACGCTCCCGAACGACACCCCCATGATGGGGGCAGCACCCGGGGCGGGGCCCTGCCCCATTTTCGGCACCATTATCTGCGTGAATTGTATTTCGGCAAATTGGCAAAAAGGCTATTTTTGGCCGATATGTTTCGGCGGCTGAAATTTCGGTGCATCCGTAGCAAGAAGTACAAAGCCAATGGCCCTTAAAGAAAAATTAACAAGTTGAGGATATGAAAGGGAGAGAAAGAAAGGAAAGAGAAGGAGGAAAAAATGGCTCCTCTTGGCCAACCTATTTCATTTGCTCCTGATCCTCTATGGAAAGTTGTGTAAATTGTATGTGCAAATTCCGGATTTTTTTTTCTCGTTTTTCTTATAACATTTTTGCTTTCTGTTCTTGAGCATTATCCAGGAATTATTTTTGGTTGCTGAAACTTTAAATCTTACTGATTTCTTTTCATGCTCGATGGACGTTTTCTCTGTGAGAAAGAGGTATAAGAAGGTCTCGGTATGTCTGAATACCTGCAATTGGTTAATTTAAGAGGATTGTTCAGGCATTTTTGAGTACATTCACATTTGTAACAAAATGGATCAATGTATATATCCTAGTCGAATATCCACCAGACCAAAAACATTGTTTTACTCTATCCACAAATCGTAGATACATCAAAATAAATCATAGGGATAAATAGCTTAATTAAAGTCATATTAAATATTCCTTTATGTATTCTGTTAGTCCATGATGACCAGTTCATGTCAATGATCTCCAAGCTCAAATCTTTTCCCCACACTGTTGAGGTAGTTTGGTAGGGATTGTGGAGAATAACTGATATAACACAGAGATACGCCCTGCTGTTCCACAGCCTGCAGGCATCTATTCTAAAAAATTGGGCTCTTAGTGGAGCACAAGTGAAGGATTTGATGCATATGTTTTTGGAGGGGGCATCTCAAGCATTCAAAGTCCAAATCTTTGTGATCTAGGAAGTGTTCTTTCATGTATAGAACTTTTTTTCACCCACCATTTAACCACTTAGACTAACCTTGTTTTGAGATTTTGGTGTTTAAGACCGTTTTTATGCTAGAAAATTACTTTGAACCCCCAAACATTATATATATTTTTTTTCTTGCACCCTAGAGAATAAAATGGTCATTACAATACTCTTTTTCACACCGTATTTGCGCAGCGGTCACTTTTTTTGGAAAAATAAGACAACAGTAAATTTAGCCCAATTTTTTTTAAATTGTGAAAGATAATGATACACCAAGTAAATTGATACTCTACATGTCACGCTTCAAAATTACGCCCGCTTGTGGAATGGCGTCAAACATTTACCCTTAATCTCCATAGGCGACGTTTAAAAAAATTATACGGGTTGCATGTTTTGAGTTACAGAGGAGGTCTAGGGCTAGAATTATTGCTCTTGCTCTATTGTGGCGATACCTCACATGTGTGGTTTGACCGCCGTTTTCATATGCGGGCACTACTCACGTATGCGTTCGATTCTGCGCGCAAGCTCGTCGGGACGGGGCACTTGAAGTAAAATAAGATTTTTTTTTTTTTTTCACTGTTTTAAAAAAAAAAAAAAAATGGGTTACTTTTATTCCTATTACAAGGAATGTAAACATCCCTTGTAATAGAAAAAAGCATGGCAGGTCCACTTAAATATTTGGGGTCAAAAAAATCCTCAGATATCATATTTGGACTAAAATGCAATAAAAAATTGTCATTTGAAAAAAATGTGCCTTTAAGAGCTATGGGTGGAAGTGAAGTTTAGACGTTGCTTCCGCCCTGCTATGGTATGGAGACGGGTGGGGAGACATCTTAGCCTCACTCATCTCCATACCCAAGCACAGAGAGGACCCAATCGCCTCCGCCGGCTCCGATAAGCGGCAGGGGGCCTCTCATATTGGTGATCTTGTGGCGAAACCGCTGCAGAGACACCACCATTATCGTAAATACGACCGACTCCTGAAAAGCTGTATCTCTCGGTTGTGGCAGCATCTTCAAAGTGCTGACGTATATGTACAGGAGCCGGTCGGCAAGTGGTTAAACTGTTAAGGATGTAGGTGGAAACGTAGAATTATTAATTGCCTACCAGGGCAATTCTGACATTTCTCACATACATTGTTAAAATCTGCATTTTCTTGTTAAAACTACTACTGCTTAGAACCCCCAAACATTTGACATTTTCTGAATGCACAATCCTTAGAGAATAAAATGGTGGTTGCAATTTTTGTTAATGTCACACAACATTTGCACAGCAGTTTATCAAATGCAAATTTAAAAAAAGACACTTTTAATGCATTTTAGTGCGCATTATAATACCCAATTTTTGGTAGCAAATAAAAGATGATGCGCTGAGGAAACGGATACCTCACATGTCACACTTTAAAACTGTGTACACCTGTGGAATGGCAAGAAACCCTGGCACGTCCATAAATTATCCATAGGTGAGGTTTTTAAAGCCTTTATATGTTTAGCGTTAAACAGAAAGAAGGTCTGTTGCTAGAATTATTGCGTTCACGGTGATAACTCACGTGTGGTATGATCACCATTTATATATATGCATATGGCACTTATCTGTGCGTTTGCAATTGCACATGACCACAGGGGTGCTTTTATTTTTATTTTTTTATTTTATGTGAATGTATATATTTTTTACACCATCTCCTTAAAAAACATTTTTTGTAAACTTTATTACTATCAGAAGGGATGAGCAACATTCGTTGTGATAGCATGGGCAGTGACAGGTGCTCTTTATGGAGAGATACGAGGTCTAATAAACCCTAGATCTCTCCTCTTCCCTCAAAAGCATCTTACCATATCAAGATGAGTTTGATCAGATGCTTGCCTAGCTGTTAACGGCTAGTAAGCACCAAACCAGAAGTGACTAAAACCTTTTTCACTTCCAAAACAGATGTTCCTTGTCTGTTCAGCTGACTTGGCCGCTTTCAGTCGTGGTCCTGGGCTTCAGATGAGAATGGGAGAGCCACGGAACAGTGTTGGGGGGCCTCTTGAACACCCTGTAAAAGCGATCAGGTGGCTGTTAGAACTGTTAGGATCACTTTTACAGTAAAGGGCATAGCCAGCTGTCCAAACTGTGGCCCTTTGCTTGCCTTTATCTGCCCCTTGGCACTATTACACCTACTACCACCAATGATGGAGCACCATTTCCCCTACTGACACCATCAATGGGGCACTCATCTTCTCATTGCTATCATCAATGGAGCAATATTCCTCCCAAATAACTAACTGCTCCTTTAAGACATCATGATTGCACCTTTAAGGTCAGAGACCTGCATGAGTGTCCTGGGCCTCATGATGGCCCTAGGGTGTTCTATTTGCCCGATTCCTTTTGAGGCTTCTCCAACACATTTTGTTGTCATGGAACAAACGCATCCTCTTGTGACTTCCTTTATGCTTCTATCCAACCAAGATTTAAACTCCCTAGCTTGATGGATTTTTAACCTAGGCTTGATAGAAAGTTTGTTCTGTTGGTAATCCGTATGGTATATTAAGACCCTGAACTCTTTGATTGTAACCAAACTCTTGACAAATGGCTACATCTACAGTTCACAAGGATATCCCCTTGCACTTGTACATGTGTTCAAAATGTTAGATTTGCAAATCAGAAGAGCTCTGATTGGGTCACAGTGACTGACCTCAGGAACCTTATGTAAAAATAGAATTCAGGATATGGAAAATACAGTTAAGAAGAGCCGTGTTTAGCGAGAAGAAAAAAATAAAAATTAAAGCTAGTGCTGCCAAGTGATCAGTTTAATCTTCCTTTAAATTTTACTTTATACAGCTCAAAGTGAAAATGTTAACTCTAGATTTCCAACTATATGTGTCTACATGTGAATGCTAACTAAGATGGCTGGTGTTTTGTGGTGGTTCTTTCTCTTTTCTGCAAGGTAAATATTGATGTGTGTGTCATGAGACTTTTAGTATCGTGCTTATTAATTTGTGTGAGTAATTCTGCCTGCCATGTATTGATTCACACTACTGCACTCAATCTTCCTTTTAACTACCAGCACCAGAATAGAACATGACCCGAGGAAGCTGCAGTGGGTGAGACTGCTCAGACTAATTAGAAGACTCAGGCACTACAAAGCATGGAATTGTTTAGATGAAAAGTTCATTCACCTGTAATGTCCACCGTGTACCGCATTCCTATATTGAATATCCCACAGTATGATTTTCTCAAAGGGTTTTTTCTTTACTTGGAGAGGGCTTTAACCTTAAACTTTTTTGTTGCAGTTATAAGAAAGTTTTCATTAGACCCTTGCTATTCTCTTTCCTTTAGAGCTCTTAATGTGATACTTAACACACACTGTTTAATTTACATTGCCCCGTCTATGTATGTGGATGATGGCACTGTAATTATTTTAATACAAATAAAAAAAATCTAAGTTCCTTTTTTCTCAATATACAGCTGTCACATGACCCACATTTTTCCCAGCCTCTGTGTGGAAACATAAGCAGGAAGAGCTTCTAGTCCTACTACTGATCACATGTTAAAAAAAAAAAAAAAACAACAAAAAAAAAGCCTTTGAAACACTTAATTATATATTTATTTATATATATTTGAAATCAAATCTTTATTTTTGGCAATAACATGGTGTGGATGGTTTCTGCCAGGCACAGGCTGTCATGCTGGTTAGTGGGCATGGAAGAGGGTGGGAGTGGGCTGTCGATTACCACTCTGTATACGGCCACTAGGGGTGCGCACCTTCACTGGTCTCAGATTAGATTACGATTATCTGGTCAACGGTTCGATTCCACGATGCATCACAATTACTGGCGCGCTTCCGCTGGGCTGTCTAGGCAGCCCTTCTTTCCTGCAATCTTCTGGGACACATCACAGTTCGTAGAAGATTGCCCGGCTGTGCAGGACAGCGCAGTGAGAAATGCGCACCCAGCTGTGAAGTTGCAAACTGTGGTGCCCACAGTAGTATTGCCAGTACCGTGGACCGGCAGGGGAGAGAATAGAAGGTTTGGGTGGCCACGTTGCTGGATTGTGGGACAGGTGAGTGTCTTTTTATTAAATGTCAGAAGATGCACTTTTTTTTGTAGCTGCTGACTTTTTTAATAAATAAAAAATGTACTAGGCGGTCCCTCCCTGCCAGCGATCTTCTTGGACACAACACAGGTCCCAGAAGATTGGCTGGCCAATGACAGAGCGCAGTGCGCGCCCAGCAGTGAAGCCGTAAGCTGTCACGGGTGAGTGTCGCTGCCCACAGTAGATATGATGGCGCTGAGGAGAGGAGGGGGGCTCTGTGCGGTGGCATCGCTCGGCCGTGGGACAGGTGAATGTCTGATAATTATAAGTCAGGAGCTACACTTTTTGCAGCTGCTGACTTTTAATAAACTAAAAAACTCATGGAACGCCGATTTAAGGAGTGCACTAATCTAGTGCACTACAGGGTAAAGGAATTCACACAAACGGCTACTGGGAGGTCAGGAGGGATTAGAATTCACAACTGACAAACAACCCTGTGAAGTTCCTTGTACTGTCTCTGTGTTGACATTTCTCTGGGCTCCCTTGTTTGCACCTTCGAGCACACTAGGAGTTAACACACTGGAATGTGCAAACAGGGGTGTTGGAGGAGGAGAGCCAGGGAAATGTCAGCACAGAGCATGTGTAGGAGCCAGCGTATGTAGAGTACAAGCACATGTGTACTCTACATACTGCTGTTAAAAAATACCTGTGTGGTAATAAATGCAATTATAATCCATTAAGTGGCCATTGCTGTGTGCATTTTAAAATATATGTAGCTTCATTCCTTGTTTCTTAGTGTGTGTATAACTGTTTAAGCCACTCTGCATATACTGCTCGGTTCTTCCCTCCTCTCTCCTCTCAGTCTCTCGTCTCTCCTGACGTCAGTGGGAGTTCTCAGCCCCGCCCACCGACTGTAGCTATCAGATGAAAGGCGGACCATCCGGAGCAGTCACCACACAGACACACGCGCACACATACTAAAAATTAGGTATGAAGCTGCATATATTTTTAAAAAACACAGCGGTGACCACTTAATGGATTATAATTGCATTTATTTACAAAAGCCATTTTGACAAAAATGCTCGTAGCACTCTTCCGGGAGGGGCGGGGCAAGTCGGGATGACGTCACCTGACATCGATTTTTCGGGTCGCTTGCATCGATGCCGCATCAGGGACACTCGAATCATAATTCAGCGATTAAATTCCACACCCCTAATGGCCACATGTGACTCTATAGTGACATGGGCTGTTCAACTGTGATAGGGAGGAAATATGCAGCATAGAAACTCAATGAAAACTGAGCATGTGCTGAACTGCCAACACTGCTCTGCAGAATCCCTGGTTTAATTTGAAATATGAACAGAAGGTGGAAATAGAGAACAGGATCAACCAGGATTTTTGCAGAATGAAGAGTGAGTATGGGCAGCATGTAGTACAGCATATATTGATAGGTTTTTATGATGTGGGTTTGGTGACCATAAAGGTTTTTTTGTTTTTGTTTTTTAACCTAAAAAAAAAAAAGTAGGTTCTAACCTGTGCAAAACTATTTCACAGAGCAGCCCACTTCCTGATCCTCCCCTTCACAGGTCATAGTCAATACCCCCCGGAGCCCCTGGCTCCTCTGCACGCCACTATGGAGACACTTGTGCATGTTCACTCCCAAGTCCCACTCTGTTACTGGCTGTGGTTGGCATTGGCTCCTGCTGCTGTGTCAGCCAGTGAGGAGAGAAAGAGCCTTGGCCCTCGTTGACTTTTCTTTTATGAGATCCAGCACAGGTATGTACTTGGGGGGGGGGGGGGGGGGTGAGGGGGGAGCTGAATGCAGAAGTTTTTTTTTTTTTTTTTTGCAACTTACTGCATAGAAAAAAAAAAAAAAAACCTTGCCTGTACAACCACTTTAAGGCTGGACAAATCTCAGGGTCCAAGTAACCAGCTCTTTGAGCTTGCATATACATTTATGGAGCTTGTTGAGGTGGAAGCACCTGCTTCCTGACACCTTAAAATGTTCTCGTTGGATGCCAGATTTGGTTTTTGGCTGCAAGTTTGTTTTCATGACTTTTTACCCAAGGCTTCAATTCATCTTGAAAAGTTGACAAACTCCTTGGCTTATACATTATTGATGTCTTACTACACAAATCAAACAGCAATGTGTTTTGAGTCTTTGCATGAGATTTTAAGAAAGCAAAATTTAATTGTAAATAATTCATATTGTTTAATCCAAAATTTTACTTGAAGTCATAATTGTTGTTGCCCTTGAGATGGGTAACATTGTTCAAAACTGCATTTGAACATGCAAATGCAAAGATCTAGAGGATTGTAATTTTCTCGAAATGGGCCAGTTATTTTTAGTACAGATTTTTTTTTTTATCCCCCTCATTGCCATTTAACTAACATTTGCATTATGTGGTTGCAGTGTTTTTTTTTTTTTCTGCCATATTTTCAAGCATACAGGTGTCTTTTACTGAACTAAATGCAGCCAATTGTTATCAATGTTGCCTGTACGCACAGGCATACAGATGAGTAAAAAATGCAGAAATCTTAGTTGCTGGTCAGTACTTTGCATGCATATACATGCATAAAATGTTAATTTGAAGAGGATAGAATTGATTTTACTTGTGTATGTACATACACATGAATCAGTGCACAAAAAAGCCTGACATTTTGCCCAGGAATACTGATGTTTAAACATAAGTACTGTATGCATGTATTCTCACAGATCACGATAGTCCAAATAACTGTAGCCTTCATCTGATTTTCTCTAGAAGGTTGAAGCCCCCTTTGGCTAGGCTACATCCGAAAATGGCATCCATGTCTGAGCAAAAGTATTCAAATTTTTCATGTTTTGTTGCCTCACAACCTGGAATTAACATGGATTGTTTGAGGATTTACATCAATTAATTTACAGAGGGTATAGCTATCCAGGATGGCAGCGGTTGACGTCCGGATGTGGCTCCTCCCCCTTACGTGTTACGTTCACAAGAACTTTGTCAGTGGGGCGCAGCCAACCAGCAGCACCTGTCCTCTTATAAGCATACTGATCTTAGGCCGTCATGTGATCAGGAGGGCCAATCACAGAGCCCTCCTGCCGATCCGAGATGCGCTGTGTCTGGGTGACATGAGCACATCGGGATTGTCCCGCTGCACGGGCGCGATCCCCCCTCCTTCTGAAGGACGTTCCCGAACGTCCAGTCAGAAGGAGGCGGCTCCCACCCGGCCGTATATGTACATTGGCCAGGTGGGAAGTGGTTAATGATTTAAAAAAAACATTTTTTATGAATTTTTATCTTTTTATGTTATGTTATAATATGAATTTGATTGTATAATGTTTTTTATTGTCTTTGGGTATGTTGATATTGGATGTGTGGGTATACAGTTCTGGTGAACGCAACGCGTATGGTGGAAGGAGCCACATCCTGACTTCACCCGCTGCCATCCTGGATATCACTACCCTCAGTGTCTACTCTGTTATGTGCTGTACATTGAAGCCCTTGTGAATAGCCATTCTTAACACCCTGCAAAATAACGATATCAGTGATCACTTAGATTTGCTTTTCTTTTACCATACTTACCCCTTGGGATATCAGTCGGTGGACCTGCACCCTATTTGGAGGTTATACCCATATGGGACATGCGTTGTTGGCCATCTGTTCAGTGGTCCACACTTAGAGGTGAGCAAAGCGATTGCTCTGGAGGTGGAGGGAAAGTCGCTTTTGCACTGAAATTTTCTCACATGGAATCTCTGCTTGCTGGGACTGTTAGTCCACCATCTGTCCTTGTTTTTTAGATCTATATGGACTTTATATCACATCTGTTATGTTTTATTGAGCCATGATATGCACTGCACTCCTGTATACTAGTCTTAAATACTGTACTGTATTCTGAAAAAAAGTCTAAACACAAATCAAACTCAATAACGTTTTAATTTGCATAAGTACAGAACACAAAAATGTAAACAAACCCTGTACTGTACAGTTCGCAAAAAGTAAACCTATACAGTAGACCTTTACAGTAACATTTTAGTCTTCAAGTCTTTCAGAGAGTGATAGTGCTTCAGGGTCATCAGTGTCATCGTTTGGAGTTACCAACAGGGTCATCGGGAGTTGTAGATGAGGGAGAAGACGATAAGGAATTGATAGACCTGGTAGGAGTAGCTTGAAAGAAGAATTCTGTTAAGGTGCTCTGCTCTGTAATCTATTTTTTTTTTTTTTTTTTTCTTCTTCATAAATTTCACGATAACATTGCATAAGTTTCTTTGCCGTTCAACATTTGGATCTATACCCTCTAATTGTAATAAAGCCGCATTCACTTTTGAGAACATGCCAGCCAACCCCTTAATTGTGAACTTCTTTTTTACTACCATTTTTTTTTCCTTTTTCTTCATCCACAGTGCTGCTGTTCTTCCAACTCTAATAAATCTTAATTACTTAAACTGATTGTAAGGCTTTCTTTTTTTTTTTTTTTATAACAAACATGTCATACCTCCACTGTGCAGTTTGTTTTGCACAGAGTGGCCCCGATCCTCCTCTTCTAGAGTCCCCCGAAGGCGCTGGTAGCTCGTCCCCCACATTGTAGAACCCCCTAGAGGAAGCGCTCTCCCGCATCATTGGATTTCATTGATGGCAGCGGGAGCCAATGTCTGCGCTGCTATCAATTTTTCCAATCAAGAGCTGAGACAGAGGGGAAGAGCGTGTCTCCTAGGGGGTCTCCACTTTAACTCTCCCTCAACATATTCCACTAATTCTTTAATATCGGTCACTTCAACATCTAAGTCAATCATGTTAGAAAGTTGCACACTTTTTTGATTTATAACTTCAATATCTTTCATTAAACCCTTCGCTAATATTCACAATGTGCTTTAAGCATTTTTTCCATATGCCCTGCATACACTTTTTTGTTACTCCCTCCGAAGATGATGTAATGATTTTTATTCAGTGTAAAATGTAAGCTTTACAAAAATCGATTTCAGTTGCTGCTACAGCTTTGGAAAAGGCAGTGTGTAAATAATAGATCTTGAATGTTGCCAATGCCCCCTGATCCATGGGTTGTAGGATAGCAGTTGTGTTTTTAGGCAGATACACTACCTTTACGTCTGGCTGTGGGTGATGGGGGGGGGGGGGCAGGGGGGGGGCATTATTAAGAATTTTAAAAAGAAAACTCTGTTTTGTAGACAAAAATGGCCAGTCATCAAATAAAGCTTGCGTCATCCATGCTTTATTTGCACGATAATAAACATTTGCTTACTAACCTGCTTCAATGCACATGGGATAGATGAGGGGCTTTAACTTGAACCCAGCAATATTTCCTCCCAACAACTATGTGACCCTGTCTTTAAAAGCCTTAAAACCAAGCATTGTTTTATCTTTTGTGTATGTAGGACCTTTCAGGCATTTTTTCCCAAAAAAATCTAGTTTCATCCGCTTTAAATATCTGCTCTGCACAGTAGCCACCTTTTTTTTAAACGATTTTATCAAATTCAACCACTAATTTTTCAGCTGTTTCCACACCTTTACGTCCAGCCTCACCACTGATACTCCAATTATGGAGGTTGAATCTCCCACTAAACCTTTGAAACCATCCATGGCTTTCTGTAAACGTTTGTCGATTCTTCTCCTTTGTGCATTTTAAAGTCTCAAAAATACTGCGTGCTTTGGTGGGAATCAATAGACTTATTGGCATTATTTTTTCTATTTAGTCATCAATACCGCCAGCAATTTCTCCATTTCATGAATGAGGCCTTTCTGTTGCCTAGTTATGATGGCTTGAGATCCTGTTTATGCTTTTACTGAACCTTTTACTCTATCCTTATCCTTTAGTATTGTTGAAATGGTACAATGTGCAAGTTCCAATTCACTTGCTATTTCTTTAACTTTCTTGCCAGCCTCATAGTCCTTAATGATCTTCATTTTTATATTGAGATCAATAGCTTTTTATTTATTTATTTTTTTCTTAGCACTTTCTGCAGGTGTAAGCACGCATTTTCTTTTTTCTGACATGGTGTGGGCAATTCCTGTTCAGTACAAGCACACATTACATTTTGTAAAGACATAAAACAGTACAGTATAAAGAATGCTGAAAGGGGCATTGAAGAGAACCAAGTACAGTACCTGTAAAACAGAAGTCGGGAGTGAGAACGAGGCTAAAGCAGAGTGATGAAATGACCTCCTGCATTAGTGTACATCGCTCAGATCGGGAGAGCTGGTCATAAGTCCGATTGGTCGTTAAACGAGGAGTATGTGTAATCAGAATAGTGCAGAAATTGTGTAATACTTCTGAATCTTGGTAAATTGGGTTGCAGCGTTCGAACCTTGGTTCTCAAGTTTGCAATAAGGTGTAAGAACGTCAAACTTCAGTCCCTCTGTCCTTTCTTTTTGTTTTTTGTTTTTCCTGTGGAACCCGTGAATGTAATAAACATGTTGTGAGAACAACGTTTCCTGCATGTACGGAAATCGGCAGACTCCAGTAATTGCATGACAGAAATGCATGAACTCTGTAATTCTCAAACTTTATAAAGCTGTCGTACATGGCAGTTATATTCCTAAGTAAGTAATTGTTCAGAGAATGAAAAGGGAAAAATGTTGTGCTTATGCCTATGATTTTGTGCAATCAGTCTTCAGCATTTAAATGTTCCCCTACTTGTGTCATTTAGAAAGCTAAGCCCTTTGGGCTTAATGTTTCACCTTATGATTTCTGGGTACTTTTCTTTGCCTGTCTTGACAGTTCACCTATGTGTTCCTACACAAAGAAAACACAGCAGGGGCACATTCTGCTCTGGGTGTGAAGTACAGAACATTTGTCCACGCATCGAGTGGGTAATAATGAGAGCTACTAATGTACCCTGTGGTGGCGCTTTTGAGTGCCTGCATTTGTACTAAGCCTAAAAATAGCGAAATAACCGAGGAACAGCATGTTTCATTTTAAAACATAACCTTGTTATTGAAATTGTTTTACAGTATATTTTTATGCTTTCACAAAATAATTAATGGCTTTTATGCTGCTTTCTCTTTGCTGCCATTCTTCCCTCACCGTGTCATTTGGCAACATATTTTTTTCAGGCAATATCCCACAGTCTATAGAATGTTGATGAACTTGAGGTTTTGTGACACATGCTATAAATAGCATTGAATCTGCTATGTCGGAGCAGAGGTAATATGTAATAAAATGGTGATGCTGGGAGATTTTTTACATTGAACCAGCCATAATGAACAAGCAGACCATTTCCCTTAACGTGTTTTGAAAAGATAAATGGATCATGTCTTTAACACACAGGTCCTAAAAGATTTTTTTATGTATAACGGCTGTGACTAGGTCCCAAGTCTCATTTTAAAATCAATCATATGTTATCTTAAATAGCTTGCAATATCTTCCTATGTATGTTTTCTTTTAAAAAAGTAACCTAAATGTAAACAGCCAGCTAGTTTACACTGTCCATTCAAAGACAAATTGGTCAAAGTTTTGCAGATTAGTGATTATGGGTCCAATCTGACAAAATTTAGCACTTGTACCCAAAAAGTGTTTAGGTGGTGTCTACATCACTCAGATATTAATATTCTTTGATTCTACAAGATTTATATAGCCCCAGTAAAGAAAATCCTTGTGGTGTAATGGGTCAAGGACCAATTGTTTGCACAATATAATGGAGGACCATGTAGCTACAATACATTTCAAAACAGGAAGACCCTGTGCATGAGAGCTTACAGTCTTAATAGGAGGGGGAAGTGATGCAAAACATATCTGTACAGGGATGAGTTGATAAATTCAAAATTCATGTAGCGCTAAAGCTGCCCCCCCACAGGAGATTCTTAATTATGTTTGTTGAGTACTCTGCCTCTCAACTCCAATAACAGCTTCTGCCCCTCTTGGCACACATGGCAATAGTGTAAGTGCAATGACCAATGAGAGACACAGGTTATGATAAAACACAGAAATTGTCTTTGCTGGAATATGTCTGTGGAAAAGTAACAGTATATATATTTTCAAGTAATTAACTGAAGAGCAATAACTGAGATTGAGCAATATAGTTCAATACTATATTCAGGCTGCTTTCAGGGGATTCCAAATCTGAGAATGTTCCCAAGAGCAGATGCACACGTAAATGACAAATGAATCACAACATGGAACTTCACATCGGATTGGTTACCTCTACTCAAATTTGGCTCTTGAGATCACACCAATGCCCCAGGCTGCAAAGGGAAGACTTTGAGACTCCAGGACTGGCAATTTTCACCACATACTGAACTCCTCTAATTTAACCTGTATACCTATCCTGAGTCTCTCTGAATTTATGAGAGAGATTTTTTGGGAGCGTTTTTCTACAATCCTTATATTGGAGTGGTGGCGCAAGGAGAATATCGAGGACCCCTCTGGATTGGGAGACTATTATATATTCATATGCCTTCTGTGACCCTCTGTAGTGGGGGGTCATGATTTTCTGGTAAGCGGCAAATTAATTTTTTTTTGGTGGCGGATCAAGCACTACTTAATCACACACAGCAGTGGATCGCTTATGGTTCATTTGTGGAGGACTTTATTCACATTCTTGAAAGAACTCTTTTGATTCACACATACAAACTTGTAATCCATACACTGGGTGTATTTAGAGTTTGTATTGCTATACATAGGGGCATGCGACTTGGTCCTATACTGCAAGGAATAGGCGGTTCGCATGGTCTGAGTTTGTAATAATTATATGCATTTATTATTGTTTGATCTCATATTTATGTTTAGAGGCTGGGAACAGCCCATAATTCATTGTTACTTTATTTATGTATACACAGTTTGATGTTTGTGGGATTTAGCGCAGCTTATATTTTTATCTTTAGTTTTTTTCTGTAGTTGTGACACAGTTAAGCCGCAGCCAAATCTGATCCGTCTAGGATCAATCTATATAATTGTTTTTTGTGTCTCACCTTAGCGCAGTTTTTCCCCTTTTTTCTGTTCTCAAGGTAAACTGTCCCGCACATTCCCATCATATACAGAGCCTTGAGTATGTGTGTGCCGGCCCATGTGGCACTAGTAACTTCAGTCCCTTTGATGAAAGATGAAGCGTATCTTCAACTAGCCACTCTTGGTGGTGCACTTAAACTTCTGAATAGCAGGGCCAAACAACAACTGGCCCAGATCATCAAGTAAAGAATGCAGGATCATCCTCAGCAAGGTGAAAGAACAATGTTGTCTGTATACAGTTTCTTTATATCTGGGTGGCCTGATGTACTGTGGCACTACAAGTGTCAGCAAGGTGACTAACTGCAGTGATGTCTGCATACAGTGTCCATTCAACCCTATCTGCGTGCAGTGTCCTTGTTTCCTGCAAATGGGCAAAAGCCCTCTCCCCCAATCCTGCGGTCAATCCCCAAACGTCCTGGAACAGGCAGGCTCTTCTGGTGACCCAATTTGTCCCCTCACACTGGAGTGCCTCACCCTGTTGATGCAGGTGCGTCTGGATATGCACCTGGGACCCCCCTCTTACAGGCTGTATGTCCCCGACCGGCTGTGGATGCCTGAAACAATGCAGTGGACTGACCTGGGAGGCAACACCTCTCCCCTAAGTCCAATCTCTTCCCTTGCCTCGTGTTGTCTGAGAATCGCCTCAGATCCGCAAGATGGAGTCTCTAGTTCCTTTTTTTTTCAGAGCAGGCTGGCTCTTGTAGTTGTGTCTCTATAGAAATCTATGGGGACTACATATCCCAGAATCCCTTGCAGCTGCTGCTTGTTAAAGTTCTTCTGAATTGCACCTGTCATTGGCTCTCCATCTCCTGTCAATAGGGACATGGGAGGGTGCAGAGTGAGCAGCTCTGTGTGTCTGTGAAGAAAAAAAACCAAGGGAGGAATTGTAGATGGAGAATAGAAAGGGTCAGAGGATAGAGCCCTTGGGGCACCCCTATGGGAAGAGGAGAGTAGTAGTTGTAGCTGACACTGACAGAGTTTAGATAGGTAGGAAAATCAAAAGAGCAGAGTCTTGGAGGCCAACGGTGTTGAATTATTAGAGGAACAGTGGGTAGTTAACTATCATAGACAGCAGAAAGGTCTAATAGTTTGATCACAGAGTAGCAGCCAGTTGTTTTAGCAATTAAGTCATTAATGAGTTTTTAGTAGAGCGGCTTCTGTGGAGTGTTGTGAGTGAAAGCTAGACTGTAGAGGAGTCAATGGCCATCAGTAAGGTAGCTCAGACAGTTGAAGACTTTCTAGGAGTTTGGCGAAAAATGAGTGCAAAGAGGTGGGCATAATGTTCAGACTGGCAGGGTTCAGCAAAGGTTTTTAAGTATGGGAGTGACCAGGTGCATTAGGGAATGGGACAATGCCAGTAGAGAGATTAAAAATGTGAAAGCATTGAATAGAGCAAGAAGGTGAAAAGGGCAATTGTGAGGGAATGGGGTCAAGTTTAGCAATGTCGCTGGAAGAAAGTATTGAATGTGATGGTAGATATGGTGAGGTAAATCAGAACTAAAAGGAAAACTGACATGTCCCAGAAGGTTGTGGGCAGTGGGAAAACTGCCGGAGGATTGCAAAAGGAGGCAGCAATGACTTAAACATGGGAGCCTATGGGTGACGTCATGTTTTCTGGAATTCTCAGCCGTTGTTGGGCCCTCCATGACACAGGACTACCAGAATTGCAGGGTTAAGTGACCAGACTGAAAAATGGGTAACTATACACATAATTTTTTTTTTTTGTTTTTTTTTTGTTTTTTTTACAAAGGGTAGATGCTCTGGACTGATGAGTCAAAGTTTGAAATATTTTGCTGCAGCAGGAGGCGGTTTGCTGAAGGGCTGGAGAGTGGTAAAATAATGAGTGTCTGCAGGCAACAGTGAAGCATGGTGAAGGTTCCTTACAAGTTTGGGGCTAAATTTCTGTAAATGGAGTTCGAATGTAAGTTTGGTCAGGATCAATTGTGTCCTCCATGCTAAGAACTACTGGCAGATACTTATCTATCATGCCATACAAAACAGAAAGGGAGATGTGGTGGGCCCCAAATCTATTCTGCAGCAGGACAATGATCCCAAACATCTAATAGGAACCATCTTCAGCGTGAAAAACAAGGAGTCCTGGAAGTGATGATTTGCCCCCCACAGAGCCCTGATCCCGTTATTTAGCCTGTCTGAGATTACACAAAGAGAAAATTATTTGAGGCAGCCTACATCCACAGAAGATCTTTGGTTATTTCTCCAAGATGTTTGGAATAGGGGTCGACCGATTATCGGTACGGCCAATATTCACCTTTTAAGTATCGGTCACAAAACTTACCGATATTGCTTCAAGGGATTGTACCAAGGTGGTGCCCGCAGCTGTAGGCATCACCCTGGTACCATTCTTTAGAGCAGAAGGTCAGCTTTCTTGTAATAACAACCAATGCGGCTCAGCAGCCACTCAGCTGTTGTTATAAGCAGCGGGAGGGGATGTCCCTCTCCTGCTCGCCTGGGCTCTCCTGTCCCACCGGGAGACCCAAGCCACCAACCGGCACATCCGCCAGCTAACCGTAGACCCGAACAAAGCCAAAGACATCGCTTCTGGATTACTGGCATCTTAAAGGCACCAGTTTTAAAAAATAGAAAGTTTTCAAAACTGACGATCTTGACGTTTTGAATACTTTCAAGTGCAGAGGAAGAGTTTGGGGTCTTAAAGACCCTCGATCACTCCATAACGAGTACCTGTCACTGCTTATTACTGTAACAAGGGATGTTTACATTCCTTGTGACCGCAATAAAAGCGATAAGTGTTTTTTTTTTTTGTAAGTGTTTGTAAAAATAAAAATGTTAACTGTGCAGAATATTGGCACCCATTCGCTATCGTTCTGAAAGGCAACCAAAAAATCATTACAGTATCGGCCCTGAAAAAACTACATCTGTTGATCCCTAGTTTGAAACAACCTACAGTGGATATAGAAAGTCTACACACCCCTGTTAATACTTTAGGTTTTTGTGATGTAAAAAAAAATTAGACAAAGATAAATCATTTCAGAACTTTTTACATGACCTATTAACTGTAGTTAACTGTTGAACAAACTGAAATCTTTTGGGTGGAGAAAAGTAAAAATAAGACTAAAATGAATATGGTTGCATCAGTGTGCACACATTTAGACTGCTTTCACACTGAGGCGCTATACAGGCGCTACAGTGCTAAAAATAGCGCCTGTAAAGAGCCTCTCCAGTGTGAAAGCCGGAGTGCTTTCACACTGGAATGGTGCGCTTGCAGGATGGTTACATAGTAGGTGAGGTTGAAAAAAAGACTCAAGTCCAGCCTATGTGTGCGGTAAAGTCCTGCAAGTAGCATCTTTGCAGAGCTGTGGGAGCGGTGTATACACCGCTCCTAAAGCACCTCTGCCCATTAAAAATCAATGGGGCAGCAGCGCTTTGCAGGAGGTTTTAACCCTTTTTCGGGCCACTAGCGGGGGTTAATAGCACCGCTAAAACGACGGCGGAATGCCGCTAAAAAATAGCGGTGCTTTACCGCCGCCGACTCCTCCATGTAAAAGCACCCTTAAACTAATATTTTGTTGAAACACCCTTTGATTTTATTACAGCACTCAGCCTTTTTGGGTATAAGTCTATCAGCATGGCACATCTTGACTTGGCAAGTGTTTTTGGCGAGTGCAAAAACACTCTGTGCATAGCCCTCGTCAGATCACCCAACAGTTTTTCTATTAAATTAAGGTCTGGGCTCTGGTTGGGCCATTCCAAAACATTAATCATCTTCTGTTAAAGCCAATCCTTTGTTGATTTTGATGTATGCTTTAGGTTATTGTCATGTTGCAAGATGATTTCTTCTTTATGTTCATCTTTCTAGCGGAAGCCTGAAGATTTTATGACAATATTGACTGGTATTTGGAACTGTTCATAATTCCCTCTACCTTGATTAAGGCCCCTGTTACAACTAAAGAAAAACAGCCCCAAAGCAGGATGCTGCCACCACAATGCTTCATTGTGGGTATGATGTCCTTTTGTGCAGTGTAGTTTTTGTGCCAAACATATCTTTTGGAATTATGCCACAAAGTTTAACCTTGGTTTCATCAGACCATAACACATTTTCCCACATGCTTTTGGAAGACTAAAGATTTGTTTTTTCAAAATTTATCCGGGCTTGGATGTTTTTCTTTGTAAGAAAAGGCTTCCGTCTTGCCACTCCTACCCCATAGCCCAGACACGAAGAATATGAGAGATTGTTGTCACATGTATCACACAGCCAGTACTTGCCAGATATTCCTGCAGCTCCTTTAATGGTGCTGTAGGCCTCTTGGCAGCCTCCCTGACCAGTTTTCTTCTCGTCTTTTCATAAATTTTGGAGGAACATCCAGTTCTTGGTACTGTCTCTGTTGTGCCATATTTTCTCCACTTGATGACTGTCTTTACTGTGTTCCATGGTATATCTAATGCCTTGGAAATTGTTTTGTACCCTTCTCCTGACTGATACATTTTAACAATGAGATCCCTGTGATGCTTTGGAAGCTCTTTGTGGTCCATGGCTTTTGCTGTAGATTGCAACTAAGAAAAGGCCTACTAGAACAGCTGAACTTTATTTTGGGGTTGATCGGAGGCATTTTAAATCAGTGGTCATCAACCCTGTCCTCAGGGCCCACTAACAGGCCAGGTTTGCAAGATAACTGAAATATATCACAGGTGATATAATTTGCTGCTCAGTGATTTCAGTATTCTACTCTGCATCTCCCCAAGGTAATATATAAAACCTGGCCTGTTAGTGGGCCCTGAAGACAGGGTTGATGACCACTGCTTTAAATGATGGCAGGTGTGTGCAGACTCCTATTTAACATGAGTTTGAATGTGATTGCTTAATTTTGAGAACCGCTACAGCCCCAGTTATAAGAGGGTGTGTGCACACTTATGCAACCACATTTTCGTTTTTCATTTTCACTCCCCCCCTAAAAGATTTCAGTTTGTTTTTCAATTGAGTTGTACAATTTATAGGTCACATAAATGGTGTAAAAAGTTTTGAAATAATTTTTGTCTCATTTTTTTACATCACAGAAACCTGACATTTTAACAGGTGTGTTGACTTTTTATATCCACTGTACCTTTTTAAAAAAACAACGTACCAAGGTGCAAGTGTACCCAGAAGAATTGATGTTTTGAAGGCCAAGAGTGGTCACACAATTTTTATTTGGATTTCTTAATTTACAGCATCTTTCTCACACTTGCCTAAAATTATTCCACAGTAGTGTGTGTATGCATACAGTATATACCTTTTTTTATATATATACACACACATTGCTCAGCATAAATATGTACACCCCTCTTGAAAAGTAAGATTTTAATTACTATCTCAATGAACACCAGAACAATTTCAATTTTTTTTTGACAAAACTACGTTTTATAGAACATTTGTTTAGCTTATAAAATGTAAGGTTAATATGAATTAGATTCCAAAATCTTCAGTTTTACTCAAATTGATGCAAAAATGAGTACACCCCATAACAAAAACTACTACATCTAGTATTTTGTATGAACTCCATGATTTGTAAGGACAGCACCAAGTCTTCTAGGCATGAAATGAACAAGTTGGCGACAGTGCAACATCTTTTTCCATTTTTCAAGAACGAGCCTGGTTGCAGGGTGGATAGTGATGCTCTACATCAGAGATATGCAATTAGCGGACCTCCAGCTATTGCAAAACTACATGTCCCATCATGCCATTGAGTGTTATGCTTGTGGCTGTCAGTCTTGCTATGCCTCATGGGACTTGTAGTTCTGCAACAGTTGGAGGTCCGCTAATTGCATATCCCTGCTCTACGTGCTCTTTGGAATTCCCCATAGATGTTCGATTGGGTTAGGATCAGGAGACAATACAGTACTTGTCCACTTGAATCACCTGTTCTTCAGAAATGCAACAGTGGCCTTAGATGTTTGTTTTGGATCATTGTCATGTTGGGAAAGTGCATTTTTTTTTTAATCCTCCTCACCTTTGCGACGCCATATAGTTTTGAAGCCATCAGTTCCAAAAATATTTATCTAAGTTTCATCACTCCAGAGTACAAGTAGTCCTCTTTTTTCAGCATGGGCCCTGGCAAATTCTAGGCAGGCTTTTTTGTGCATGGATTCATGGACGACTCCCATGCATTGCATTACTCTGCAGTGTACACCATATTGTGTCACTGGAAATAATCACCCCAGTTTGGGTTTCTACTTCTTTAGCCAACTGCAGTGAATTTGCATGACAATTTTCTTCAACCCTTATCAGAAAACGCTCTCGTCGAGGTGTTAACTTCTGTGGACTGCTGGAACGCCACTGTGAGATGGTTGCATTGCTACATTTTTATATCACTTTTGCTACAGTATTTTGACTGATGTGCTGATCTTCTTGTAGCCTTCATCTTGCGTATGTAAAGAAATTTTCTTAGGCCTTGTGACACTTCTCTTCTATGTGGTGCTGTTGCTGACAGCATGAAATAGGATGGGGTTTTTCTTTAAAGAGGAAGTAAAGGTTATTTAACAAATAAAATAAAAAATGCAACCTGCAAGGCATAGCATACTAGCTCATTATGAATAACTTACCTGAGAACCCCCGAAGCGGTCCTCCGTCTTCATCTTCGCCGCTGCCTAGTATCCCGGAGTGAATTCTGGGTCTCGCTGCTCCGGCGCTGTGATTCGCTGGAGCTGCGATGTCACTCCCACGCATGCCCACGGGAGCCGACACGAGCGGCATATCGCAGTGATCTGCGGCCTGCTCAGAGCACCTGTCTTTTTGTAAATGTCTCCTAAACCGTATAGGTTTAGGAGATATTTCTTGGACCTACAGGTAAGCCTTAGGCTCCATGCACACTGAAGCTGATAAACTGCAGTTTATTGGCGTTTGGGCGTTTTTTGTAAAAGCCCATAAACTCCACTCTATGTTAGCCTATGTGTCCATGCACACATGGACGTTTTTCAGCTTTAATGAGCAGTGGAGTTTATGGGCTTTTTTCTGAACGCCAGAAAGTGCCGTTTTTCAGCGGCAAAAAACGACAAACGCTCATTAACGCTCATTAACGCTCGTTCATTAGTGTTCGGCATTCTATTTTTCAATGCATTGTGGGATTTTTGGAGTGTCCTCTGTGTATTTTTATAAAAAACGCCCATTAACGCTAACGCTGTAAAACGCTCATTAACGCTAGTATAAAACGCTTTTAAAAGCAGGTTTTTCAACCAGCTTTTTCTGCCAGCAATCTGGCGTCCAGAAATAGCTTTTTTGAGCTTCAGTGTGCATGGAGCCTTAATCTAGGCTTACCTGTAGGTCAAAGTGGCTTGTAAGGGTTTACAACCACTTTAAGGGCACTTTCACACTGAACCGCATGGACTGTAAAGCACGGCTATTTTTAGTGGGGAGTTTTTACCCTCGCTAGTGGCCGAAAAATGGTTAAAAGTGCAGCGAAAGCAGCGCTGCCCATTTATTTCAATGGGCATGGGTGCTTTAGGAGAAAGTAGCCTAAGTAATGCCCTCAACTGTCTGCTGGACACCTGTTAAATGAATATTTGGACTCACCTGTAATTGAATTTTTGTTAATTGGGATTTTGTTGTTGATAATTTTAGCTATTTTTGCAACATGGTCTTGAATGAATTTGTTAGGAAAAATACTTTTTTGTGTGTGCAAATTAACTAATCTTGGTAGCGATCAATGGCCTGTATTTGTGGGAGTATTTTGTAGTATAGTGTCCAATAGAAAAGGTTGGTTCTGAAAGGGAAGTAAAGGTTTTCTGACAAATCTGTTAGTGTTCTCATTTATGCTGAGCTGTGTGTGTGTGTGTGTGTGTGTGTGTTTATAAGGGCTGGACGTTTTTTTTTTTTTTTTTAAGTATATGTTTCGAATCGATTCTTTTTTTATTAAAGTGCGTCAACAAAGGCAAACCCTTTCTCTAACTGAATTCATTTAGCAAGTAAAGCGGCACATTAATACACATACTACAGGAGAGGCTCAGAGTGCAGACATACTGCAGGAGATTACCAGAGACTGCGGTTATACTGCAGGAGATTACCAGAGACTGCGGTTATACTGCACGAGATTACCAGAGACTGCAGACATACTGCACGAGGTTATCAGAGACTGCGGATATACTGCATGCGAGTATCAGAGACTGCGGATATACTGCATGCGAGTATCAGAGACTGCGGATATACTGCATGCGATTATCAGAGACTGTGGATATGCTGCATGAGATTTCCTGTGAATTGGGGCCCCGATGACAGCTGTGCAGAGTGCACTGCACAGAGGACACAGGTGGCTGTATTCGCGCACTAGCTAGCAGAGAGGTGGCGGGGCCAGGAGCTCCACTCGGAACAGAGCGGCTGTAGTTAGAGCAGTGATCGGAGTTGGCGCGTCAGTGGAGCTTCTGGCCACTCCCCCAGACCTCTGTATTCCCCAGCCAGTATAGAGGGAGTGGGGCTGGGAGCTCCACTGATGCACCCACTCCAATCACTGCTCTAACTACAGCCGTTCTTTTCTGACTATACAGGCTACATGGGGTGGAGTCAGCATGTCAGCTGAGCTGCCAGCCCTGCCCCCTCACTGCTGGCTAGAACGGGAATACAGCCTCCCGTGTCCTCTGTGCGCTCTGCAAAGCCGCTTGCTTTGCCTGTCCTGTCGCGACGGGCCTGCGGACACGCCCCCTGCTATGGAAACTCTGAAGGGAAAAAAATCTAAAATGCATCTAAAAGATTTGACCTCGCAACTCGATTCAAGAATAAAATCGATTTTTTTTTCCCCATACACTGTGTGTATATATACACACAGTTGTGCTCAGAAGTTTACATACCCTTGCAGAATTTAGGATTTCTTGGCCATTTTTCAGAGAATATTAATCGTAACGCAAAAACTTTTCTCACTCATGGTTAGTGTTTGTTAGTGTTAAACCATTTATTAGCAAAGTAAGTAAATAGAGTAAATACTGTGTTTACTCATTTTAAATCGGAATGACAACAAACGACCAAAATGACCCTGATCAAAAGTTTATATTCGCTGGGGATTTTGGCCTGATAACATGCACACAAGTTGTTATTTTGGCCTGATAACATGCACACAAGTTGACAAAAACTGTTTTGAATGGCTATTAAAGGTAACCATCCTCACCTGTGATCTGTTTGCTTGTAATTAGTGTGTTTGTGTGTATAAAAGGAGAAAGCAATTCTGGACTCCTGACAGACCCTTGCATCTTTCATACAGTGCTGCACTGACATTTCTGAGTCATGGGGAAAGCAAAAGAATTGTTAAAGGATCTGCAGGAAAAGGTAGTTGAATGGTATAAAACAGGAAAGGGATATAAAAAGATATCCAAGGAATTGAAAATGCCAATCAGCAGTGTTCAAACTCTAATCAAGAAGTGGAAAATGCCCGAAAATGTATCTAGTTGTAAAGAAAAACCTACAAATAACTTTGGGTGAAATACAGGACTCTGAAAATATGTGGTGTGGTTGTTTCAAGATACACAATAAGGAGACACTTGAAGAAAGATGGGCTGCATGGTCGGATCGCCTGAAGAAAGCCATTACTACACAAATGTCACAAAGTATCCCATTTACAATACGCCAAACAGCACAGAGACAAGCCTCAAGCCTTCTGACACTGTCATTTGAAGTGATGCAATCAAAATTGAGCTTTTTGGCCACAACCATAAACACTATATTTGGAGAGGAGTCAACCAGGCCTATGATTAATGTTCCTACTGAGAAACATGGAGGTGGATCGCTGATGTTTTGGGGATGTGTGAGCTGCAAAGGCACAGGAAATTTAGTCAAAATTGCTGGCAAGATGAATACAGTATGTTCTCGAAAAATACCAGAAGAACATTTGCATTCATCAGCCAGGAAGTTGCGCATGGAACATACTTTGGTATTCCAACATGACAATGATCCAAAACACAAGGACAAGTCGACCTGTCATTGGATACAGCAGAATAAACTGAAGGTTCTGGAGTGGCCATCTCAGTCTCCAGACCTCAATATCATTGAGCCACTCTGAGGAGATCTCAAACGTGCAGTTGAAGAATTTACAGAACTTGGAGGCTTTTTGCCAAGAGGAATGGGCATCTTTACCATCTGAGAAGATAAAGAGCCTCTTCCACAAATGCCACAATAGACTTCAAGCTGCCATTGATGTTAAAGGGGGCAATACAGGGTATTAAGAACTGTGGTATGTAAACTTTTGATCCGGGTCATTTGGGTAGTTTGTTGCCATTATGTTTTAAAAAGCGTAAACGCAGTTGATTCATAATACATTTATTCAATAAATAAATTGCTTCGGCCAAACACTAACCATGAGTGAAAGAAAAGGTTTTTGTGTTATTCATTTTCTCTGAAAAATGGCCAAATGTAAACTTATGAACACAACTGTATGTATATGTGTATGTATGTAATGTATCCGTACGTTACTTTGAAATTCCAGCCGGGCATGCGCCTGCCGCGACCTCTGCCCGCGGACTTGATCGCCGCGGGGATACCCGTGATCGTGTCACGGAGCTCAAGAACAGGTAGATGCCGATGTAAACAGCATCTCCCCGTACTGCCTAATTACAGGATACTGATCGTCTGCTCCCTGTCATCGGGAGCAGCGATCAGTGTCCACGTCATACAAGCCCATCCCCCAGTCAGTTAGAAACACTGCCCTATTACATACTTAACCCTTCCCAGCCCCCTAGTGGTCAATCCCTTCACTACCAGTGACATTTTTACAGTAATCAATGCAATTTTAAAGCATTGATCGCTGTATTAATGTCAGTGGGCCCAAAAATGTGTCAAAATTTGTCCGATGTGTCCGTCATAATGTCGCAGTTACAATAAAAATCGCTGCCATTACTAGTAAAAAAAAAAATATATATTAATAAAAAAGCCATAAAACTATCCCCTATTTTGTAGACGCTATAACTTTTGCGCAAACCAAACGCTTATTGCAATTTTTTTTTTTTTTTTTACCAAAAATATGTAAAAGAATACGTATCGGCCTAAAAAAAAATTGGGTTTTTTTTATATATTTTTGGGGGATATTTATTATAGCAAAAAGTAAATAATCTGTTTTTTTTTATAAATTGACACTATTTTTTTGTTTTATAGCGCAAAAAATAAAAACCGCAGGGGTGATCAAATACCACCAAAAGAATGCTTTATTTGTGGGAAAAAAGGGTGCCAATTTTGTTTGGGAGCCACGTCGCACGACTGCACAATTGTCAGTTAAAACGACGCAGTGCCAAATCGCAAAAAGTGCTCTGGTCAGGAAGGGGGGTAAATCCTTCCGGGGCTGAAGTGGTTAAACTCACCATCTTCAGAAAACGTTAGACAATATTGTCTAATATAACTCCACTTGGGTTACATCAGCCAGTATTAGCTGTAAATTTAATGTGAGGGAAAGTGTGGGGTGTCGGCTCCAAAATGCAAAAAAACAATTAGTTGATTATATTCCAATGCTACACCTAAAATTTGTGGAAACTAATAATGCAAATATATATATACGCAAAGGAAACAATACAAAAATCTAAAAAGCTAAATCAAATTAATATACACTGTGTATCTGATGATTAAAGTGCACTATAAAATAAACCATCTGAAATGTCCATAATGATAATATGTGAACAAATCCCCTTGCGTATTCTCCAACACCATGAAAAATAAAATACACATGTGCTTCAGTAAACTTGCTTAAAGTGCTTCACCCAAAGTGATGACAAAATGCGCTCACCAGATCGCCTCGGCCACACAGTGACCTCAAAGCATGACTAATGGGAAGGACTTCTTCAATGCTGTAGCTCCTTTATGCATCCCATTTCAATCAAGCAATCATATATGGAGGAAGCTGGATCCCAATCCACTTCGCAGGTATACAAATGTAGATGTCGTCACCTTATAACATCTCTCCACTGCATTTATCAACTTTCATCCACTGCATATGTCAACTTGCATCAAATAGGTCTGTGAAAAGGAAAGGCTCCCCAAAAAAAGAGCCACGGAAGGCAAGATATAGTGTAATACTGCTTTGTTTTATTGCTTTACTTGCATAGTCCAGCATGCAATCACAAACCATCTGCTCAGGAGGAAGCAGAAACCAGTCCGACGCCGGTATAAAACTTGTAATGTGTGTGGTGCATCTCAGCTGTGCAAGCCATAGTATACAGCTCCTATGATTGTAAACGTTAGGCCTCACCTCTATGCATTTCACGCTAGAGCGCGCGTCATCAGGAAGACATTTTAATGTGTCATAATGTGGAAACCTTATGCATATATTTTGACATTTTTCTTTTCAAGCGCTATGTGCGTGGGATCACATAAGCCGAGCATCCTGAAAGAAGAATCACAATTTTTCTCCCACTCTAGTACCTTGACCCTGGAGGATATGCTCGCAATTCATGATTTGTGGTGCAACACAGCAGTTCTGTATTGCAGCTCTTATCGCAATACAAGTTATAGCTGGAAGATTTGCTTATGTCTTATCACAACTGTTAAAGCTGACCTCCAGGATAACTGCTAATTTACACGCATTAATTAAAATATATGCACTTTTTTATCAGCCAATTTCTGTTCAACCAGTCCTGAGATGCAGTCCTGTATAGCAGGGGAGGGGACCTGATCTTCTCTGCTGCAACGTCGCCTAAACATCTCACCCCTGGCTATGACTGGTCAATGAAAGGAGAAGCAGCACGCTGAAGCACTCCAACTGTCACTCTGGTCTACCCTCTTATCAGCATGGTTTAAGTAGGGATGGTACATTATTGCAATGGGTAATCTAGGCCTCTTGTATAAATCTACATTTAGTACAGTAATATAGAACAAAAAGTAATCTGTCTAATCATTATTACATCATAATTTCATTTTTTTAAATAAAATATTAAACAACCCACTAAAATTTTCTTTAAACTTCTTCTCTCCCACAAGTTTTTTTTCAGCACAGTCGGAGGATACATTCATTTTATGCTCTTCCTTTGAGTCATCCGCCAACACAGCAGCTCTGAGTTTCCGCTTTCCTCCTCATGTGATCATGGTGTCATGTATTTTTATTTTTTTTCAATTTCGCAGTTACTGGGGGCTAAAATTTTGTTTTTCTACATTTAGGTTTAATTACGCGTTCACAGTTGAAGGCATTCACTCCAAAAGTATATATATTTTTTTGGACTTGAAGGTCTTAGATTTCAGAAATTCAAAATGTGGCTTACTTTATGGTTGTGCTTAAAAGTTAATGGCTCTTGTTCTAGTGCAATTAATATATATATATTGAGCCACTTCCTGTGTTCCTACTGTAAATCCTACAGACTCAGTGAGAGTGAGTGATGGCACATCCAGGAAGTGACATTGGCGCTAGAGGGGGGGCTGCTTACCCAGTCAATTTTTACTGCATGCATGCCAGCTTACTAGTTCTATAGTTAAAATAGAACAAAAGGAAAACTTTTTTTTTTTTTTTACACATACAGGATAGAATGAGGCAGGGTTATAACCCCGGGTGTGTGTGTTTTTTTTTTCCTCTCCTCTTGAGTTCCATTGAGATTTCATTTCACTTACTTTCCCAAAGACAAAACCGTAAGTGAGAGGAAATCCCTCCAAAGTAAAGGAATCCATGGTTGTCACCAGAACTAGTGTCCCTGTTCGAAGATTTCCCTTCTATTTATGTCTTGCTTACATCTGAATTTTTTTTTTTTTTTTACTTATGTCCAGTACACAGGACAAATAGAGAGGGTGAATCTCCATAACGAGGTCACAGACAGCAATATTAAAGCGGTTGTAAACCGCCATTAAAACAAAACAAAAATAAAGTGGGCCCCCTGCAGGGTTAAGTCATAATGTACTAGTATGCACCGAATGAAATTTAGAGTTATGACCACAGTATATACAGAGGTCTCTTGGTGCGGGCACTTTGGCTTACGCATACATTTGCAAATGGTTGCAAGCAAAACTCTGTTTTTAATGTAAAACTGTTAGGCAAGGGCCAGTTTGGTTGTTTTGCAGGTTGGTTGGTAAGTGAGCTGGGAAATCCTTGTGTTTGTGTGTGATGTGATGTGCATTGCTCTTTCATGTGCACCTTGCTGCAAAGGCCAGTTATAGATTGGGGTGGTTGCCACGTTTTTGTAAAGTTGATATTGCAACAGACGCATAATGGGCCAGCTGAGTTATTGCCCTTGTTGTTTTGAAAGAGCCAGCAGAATTGGCTTGGATTTTAGTATACAGGCATTTTTCGTTATTACGACTCTAGTTCTACACAAATGTATGCACGTTTATGCAATTTGTCTAAAATTATTTTCTCCTCCGGTTGAATATAATATTTTATTGTATATTGTCGGGATTATAATGTATGTTTTATGACAGCTTAAAATAATTTTAATGAAAGTAAATGTACCATATTTCCCGTTATAAATAACGATCTGCATACCACTAAGTACATTTTGCTGAATAGCCGATGTCAGATGTAGTGCAAACTGAAAGCAGGATTTATCTTCTCCTTCCACCTGCATCTTATTACGTTTTGCAACTTGCATTTTAAGAGAAGCTATTGGATTTTCTACATTATGAATTGTAATACTTTTGCATCTCTAGTTTAGCTTTTTAAATGTGATGTATTCAGTGCCTGTACGTGTGAACATTTTCTGAATAGTTCACGTTGTGTGATGCATATTTCATGTGCAAAATAATGGAAGTTACTCATTGTTATGATAAGCAGATTTGCTGATGCATATTAAGGGTTAAATTGTGTTTTTTTATGTAGATTGTCCCAGCTTCATACTGAATTGTGCATTTTAATGTATGCTTTTTTTTTTGTACTTTACTGTTACCAAAGGTCACCTCACCAGCTTGAATATGGGCTAACCGTGTTTGATCATTAACATCAAAGTTACGAAGCTGAATGATGTGCCTGAAATAGAATGTTAAAAAAAAAAAAGCTTATGTACATGAGGTATTTTTGTCTTCTGTTCTGAGCTGGAAACACTACTGATATAGGATTTTTTTATTTATTTTTTTTACAGTTAAATTCACCATAGGCAGGAGAGAACAGTCTGCTGTGCGCACACAATTCTAGTGTCTTAAGATGTCTAAAGTGTATAGCTTTTGTCCTAAACAGCAATGCTGTGGTCACACAAGTATTCTGCTTAGGCAATGAGGGCAACAGGAGGTAGTACATGGCTGTTGTGGCTTTTCTCTTGTGAATCAATAGGTTTGTGGTCCAGTCAATTTTATCTCAGCAAAAAGTTGTACTTGACTGTCGGGATGTCCAGTATAAAAGACTTTAGATCTTCCAAATTTTCTTGTATCTAAAGACAGCTATTTAATGTCTGTGCAGGCATTGGGTATTAACCTATTAACATTCTACAAGGAAGTGAGCCGCAATCTAGATAAAGGAAGGCCCGTAGACATGGTGTATCTGGATTTTGCAAAAGCATTTGATACAGCCCCCCCACAAACACTTAATCTACAAGCTGAGGTCTGTAGGCATGGGCCATAAAGTTTATTCTTGGATAGAAAACTGGCTAAGGGGTCATGTCCAAAGGTTGGTGATTAATAACTTGTACTCAGAATGGTCTAGAGTGGTTAGTGGGGTATCCCATGGCTCTGTCCTGGGACCAATTCTGTTTAATTTATTTATAAATGATATAGGTGGGATAAATGGCTCGATCTCAGTGTTTGCTGATGACACAAAAATATGCAGGGCAATAACAACACAGCAGAATATAGAAACTTTACATGAGGATCTGAATAAATTAATGGTGGGCTACTGCATGGCAAATTAAGTTTAATATTGAATAATGTAAGGTAATGCACTTGGGAGGGTAAAAATATAAATGCAAGTTACTCATTAGGGGGAGAACCTCTAGGGGGTTCCAGGATGGAGAAGGATCTAGGGGTCCTAGTGGAAGACAGACTGAGCAATAGCTTGCAGCTTCAAGTTGTGACTAACAAAAAGGCAGCAGAATATTGGCGTGCATTAAAAAGGGAAGTTACCCCAGAGAGAAAACGATTATTCTACCACTTTATAAAACTGTGGTTCAGCCGCATCTGGAGTATTCCGTCCAGTTCTGGTCACGAATCCTCAGAAGGGATGTACTGGAGTGAGTCCAGAGATGGGCAACTAAATTAATATGGAGACTGGAGGACCTCAATTATGAGGAGCGAATACAAGCGCTAAATTTCTTCTCCCTGGAGAAGATGCTTGAGAGGAGATACGATAGAGATTTACAAATATCTTAATGGTGATCCCAGCGTAAGTATGAAACTTTTCAGTCCCAGGGAGTGCAAGATGACATGGGGTCACACGATGAGACTGGAAGAGAAGTGGTTTAACCTTAAAGAGGGATTCCACCTACAAAAAAAAAATTAAAAGCTATAAATATAGCTGCTGACTTTTAATAAATGGACACTCACCTGTCCCAGGGTCCAGCGATGTCAGCAGCCGAGACCGATCGCACAGCTCTCGGCTGCTGCCGCTGCCATTCTAGGTGAGGGAATCAGGAAGTGAAGCGTTGCGTCTTCACTTCCCGGGTCCCTACTGCGCATGCGCGAGTCAGGCAGTGCACTAGGAATGGCCCGTGCTGTCTCTGGGACCTGTGTGTGTCCCAGCAGACAGCGCGGCGGGACAGGAAACTGCATAGACTTCCGTGGGAGTCTATGCACGGAAGTGGGTGCAAATACCTGCACCCCCCCCCCCCCCCTGAAAGGTGCCAACTGTGACACCGGAGGGGGGAGGGTTCCAATGAGCGAAAGTTCCACTTCAGGGTGGAACCCTGCTTTAAGTTGTGTAGGGGGTTTTTCACTGTTAGGGCGGTAAGGATGTGAAACTCCTCCACAGTCGGTGATGTCGGCAGAAAGTATGGATAGTTTTAAAAGACTCTTGGACGGGCATCTTAGCGAAAACAATATATGGGAAATTCTTTTTTACACCCAGGTTGAACTGAATTGACTGTTGTCTTTATTCAACCTTACCAACTATGTAACTAGAAGTATCAAAGTAATGTAAACCCTCCATGCTCCTTAGACCTCCAAGTTGTCTTTTAACCTTCAGTGTTGCCTTGAAGTTGCAAGTGCTTCAGATAGGGGGGGGGCATCCCCCTGTCAGAAAACAATAGCACAGCAGGGGAGATCCATGTACTAACTTTGGATTGTTGGTACAGTGGCTCTGACCTGAGTTGTCATGTTTTCTGTTCAACCTGTTGGCATGAGCAAAATAACAACTATTGGTGGGTGTATACTAGGCTTTACAAGGGTGTTGGTTTATAATTTGCAGAAATATGGCTGAGAAAGCTGATCATATAGTTTTTTTTTGGGGGGGGGGGGTGGATTTCATTTCAATCCACAGGAAATTATAAGGACACAAGGTTTCTGACAGGATCAACAAGTATTTCTGCACTTGCAGCCTCAAAGTAAACAAATGCAGCCACCACATAAAATGACTTGTAAGATGCAGTCTTATAACATTTTTGGTCTTGAGTTAAGGTATACTTTAAAGTGATTCTTAAGCCTTAAAGTGGAGCTCCACCCAAAAGGGGATGTTCCGCTTTAAGGCCCTTTTGGGCAGCGGGTACCTGAGCAATTTCCCCTCTCCCTCCCTGCAGTCTTCTGGGACATGTGACAGGTTCAGAAGAATAGACCATTCCAGTGCGTGGCTCGCAAATGTGAAGCTACAAACTGTCACAGCCAGGTGCCCACAGTTAACATGCCGGGGACAGGAGATGAAACAGTTGGGGAGAGCACACCGCTGGATTGTGAGACGGCTCAGTGGCTGTTTGTTAAAAGTCAGCAGCTAAAGTTTTTGTAGGTCCTGACTTTTCGTTTTTACACAGGAGACTGGTGCTCCTCCTTTAACATTTTTTTTTTTTTTTTTTACCTGAGCCCAATCAGCGGCTCTCTCCCTCTTCACAGGGCTGTCTGCATCTATGGCCTACACTGGGGGGGATAGTTACTCAGCATGTGGGCCCAGGAGTGCCAGTAGAGGACCTCGGAACCATCAGGGCTGCTCTGTGCAAAACCATTGCTGGTGAAGTATAACATGTTTGTTTAAATAAACAAATAATTGTAGTCACTTTAAATGTAAGCACCGGTGGTGTAACCTTTCCCACTGGTCTTTTTGGTTTAGGTTCAGATTTCCCTGGATGCATGGTTTTTCCAAGTCAGGCCACAGCTCATATACTTATAAAAAGCTGGCACTGCCAATTTGTTTTTAATTTTAATCCCGACAGGTTATCTTTAAACTACTTGAAGTTATTAGTAGCATTATGGTCATGTGTGAGGGCAGATTCTGACCACTGAATTCAGTTATTTGAACATACTTTTATTGAATGACTGTAAATGTTTTTGCACTTGGCATACACCTCCTGCCTCAGAGTTGCCTTGGAGGAACAGCAGACTGTTGGCCTCACTGTCATAGATATTTACTTGGGATCTGTCAGCTGGAGGCTGATTCTTATAGATAGTATACAAACATAGCCCCCTTGCTGCAGATACCATGATTTCCTTTACTTTTTTCCTAAAAAATCTCCCCTGTTGTTTTCAGGTTGATGACATTTTAGGAGAAGGAAGTGATGACAGTGACAGTGAGAAGAAGAAGTCTGTAAAGGTAAAGAAGTCACAGAATACAAAACAGGAGAGTTCAGAGAAAACCTCAGGATCCAGGGCAGAATCATCCTCATCAAGTGAGCAAAGCCTGTCAGACCAAACGCCACGGTGAGTGAATATTTAGGTTGCTGTTCTTTGTTCTGAGAGAGAAATGGGCAAATTTTTGGACAAATTTTTTAATAATTATAATTCTCCAACCTGTACTAGACACAACAGTGTTTACATTCTAGCACTCCCTAAAATACACGTGCAACTAACAGAGTCATACTGTAGAACAATCATTTTGATGAAAGAATGATATTGTTAAAGACTCATCTTGGTTTAGAACAACTGAATTGACCAGATCAATTTTGTATGGGGTTTCCCCTCGTTTTTGAAAAAAAATTGTTCAAAATGGGCATTTCTGGCCGTTACTATTTTGGTTAGCATAAAAAAGTGAAAGATGAAAGGGCTATGGGGGCCTGGTGTGCCTGGCTCTTATTTTCTATAAGCTAGCCTGATGCAGATCCTACATGCCCATTTTCCTCCCAAAATATACTACTCTTCATTTGCATTAAGAGCACTAAAGGGTGTAAACATTCTGTTGAGGACAAATGTTTGAAATTTGACAGAAGCTTCTGTTGGAGAAAGGCAGGGCTGTCAAGTTACCCAAGAAACTTAAAAGTAACCCAGTTTTTAGGGATGGTCTCCTGTGATGTACACCCTCCACTGTCTACAGCATAGGTCTTCAAACTACGGCCCTCCAGTTGTTCAGGAACTACAATTCCCATCATGCCTAGTCATGTCTGTGAATGTCAGAGTTTTACAATGCCTCATGGGATGTGTAGTTTCGCAACAGCTGGAGGGCCGTAGTTTGAGGATCCCTGGTCTACAGGGTTAGATTAGGTCACCAAAACTCTGAGAATAAATTAAAACTATTCTGCCCATTAATAGTGGTAGGTTGTTAGCGCCTCTGCCAGGTTGCCATTTTGTACCCTTCCTTTTTAAGCACTGTTAAGTGGTGCCAAATACCTGCCTGCCCATCTAGACCTGGTCCCAACCCCACTGTCCTCTTCTGTGCCCTGGTTCAGAGGATAAAACATGCTGTGATTCTCCAAGCAGCATCTACCACACATGGGTGTGCAAATGTGTGTGCTGTATTGCTTGTACACTGCCTGATAAAGTGTACTGCCCTTGTGTGAGTACAGAATATTTTTTTATAAAATGCTGTTGCAAAACTAGTTTAGTGAGCTTAGTCTTAACCACTTCAATACCAGGCACTTTATACCCTTCCTGCCCAGGACAATTGTTAGCTTTCATCACTGTTGCACTTTGAATGACAGCTGTGCCAGTCATGCAACACTGTACTTAAAATGTTTATCATCTATATCAGGTGATGGGCACCTTTTGATGGGGCTGTGATGATTATCAGCACAGACCCCCCTCCCCTTCTGACAGTGGAGAGCCGCCGATCAGCTCTGTCAGCGTGAACCGAGGAAAGACATTGCCCGCACTTCCTGGTTCACGCAATGATCAGCTGTGATTAGTCACAGCTGATTGCATGGTAAGAGGCTTCATACTACGATCAGAGTTGCGTTGTGTCAAACTGACACACAGCACCTCCAATTGCCGAGCTGGCTCTGTTATCCTGATCACTTCATATAAAGTCCGATCAGGATAATATCTCCAAACAAACAACTTTTTCACTGACATTTTGTTTGGAGCAACACTGGCACTTTATGGATTTCTATTTTGATGTACTTTAATGCACCGGCACTTTATGGACTTTAGTTCAATAATATTGAGACATATTAATGCACTATTTCATATTAGGTGTTTTATATGTTTGGTAGATTTGATTTATGCACATATATCACTTAAGTGGATAATATATTTATATATTGGTTTAGTGATTGTTGGGTGAGAGTGGTGACTGCCTTCGTTTTCTTCACTAGAGTTTTTTCACCATTACTTCTTTACAGATTAATTTTCATATCAATATATTTTTTATTTATGTTAATTTCTTTGTATGTATTGTTAGTGGCATAATTTCCGCTCTTATAGCATATTATTAATGATTTTGGGTTATCTTGATTTTCTCACTTTATCTCATTTTATCTCACTATCAAGACACTAGAGAATTTACATGGTGGATTAACCATAACATAACCACCTTGAAGAAATTTTTTTTTTTTTTCAAATAACATTTATTTATTATCAGGTTGTACAATACACATTCAGATAACTTGAGTGTATACTTTTCATATCCAAACAATGTTTAAACAAAGAGAAGGACAGCATACAGTGAAGTCTATGCCAGGTTCTGTTTCTTCTCTGATCTTGAAATGTCAATCACGTGTTTAAAGCATGTGTATCAACTAAAGAAAAATCGCGTAAGAAGGACAAGTTGGAGTCTACAGAATACTCCAGGTAGAGAAGAGGAAAGGAAAGAAGGAGAGTAAAGATGAAGAATAAGGGGAGGGTGGGGGAGGGGGGGGGGAAGAGGTGCCTCACCTCTGTTCATCTGATCAAGGTGGGTCCTCCCGAAGGTGCCACCGCTCCCACACTTTATCGTGGGCTTCCGTTCTATCCTGCATCCTGGCCGTCATCCTCTCCATCAACTCCACATCTTTAATTCTAGCGTATAGGGTATCGTCGGAAGGGGGAGTCCTCTTTTTCCAATTGAGGGCGATGAGGCACCGTGCCGCTGTGAGGATATGTTGAACTAACTTTTTACGGGGAGTGGGAAGCTTAAGTTGGGATAGTCCCAATAGGGCAAACTTGGGGCCCATTGGGATCTGTATGCCCAAGAGGTTAGTTAGGAGCTGTTGGACCGCGTTCCAGAAGGGGGCGATTAATGAGCAAGTCCAGTAAATGTGGAGAAGGGTGCCCCTATCTCGCAGACATCTCCAGCACCGGTCGGAGCTGTTAGGATAGATGGTGTGGAGTACATCAGGGGTCATATACCATAGAAAGATTATTTTATAAGCATTTTCTTTATATAATGTGCAGAATGAACTTTTTGCCGCCTGTGACCATATCACCTGCCACTGTTCTCTGGATATGTCCTCATTGAGGAGTTTCTCCCATTTTAGCATGTATGCGTGTTTTCCGGTATTGTCCATGGAGTAAACATTCAGTATTTTGTAGATATTGGATATCAAGCCTCGTTGAGCTGTACCCGCCAATATCAGGCTTTCAAATGGGGTTGGGGGGGAGAATTGTAGGCTAGGCGTTATGGTCAGGGCATAGTGGCGAATCTGCAAGTAACTGTAGAATGCCTGGCAAGGTAAGTCATGCTTGGTCTGCAATTCAGAGAAGGGTAATAGTTTACGTGATCGTGGGTCTATCAGATTCCCATAGTGGAACAAGTCCCGCGAGGACCAGGGGTATGACATTTGGTGCGTAAGGCTATCCGGCACTGAGGGATTACAAATAAACGAAGTTAAAGGCGACCTGTCTGAGGATAAAGCATGTGAGGGCGCCAGCTTACGCCAAAGTCGGCGAAGCTGGGACATGGGTCCCAACAGGCGTTCGGGGGGCACCTCCACATCTGCACTCCACAGGAGGCTGTTTGGGTGGGCAGGGGCCATCCAGATTTTTTCAATTTCTGTCCACCTATTGTACGATCTTTGAGTGAACCATGATGTTATTGCACGGAGTTGTGCCGCCTGATAGTACTTTAAGAGGTTGGGAAAGGCTAGTCCACCATCCGAGCGGGCTGACATCAGGACAGATTGGGGTATCCTATGCCTTTTGTAGTTCCACAAAAATTTGAGTAAGTCCGATTGTAGTTTTTTCAAATGTTTGTAAGGAACCGGGATGGGTAGCGTTTGAAATAGATAGAGTAATTTCGGGAGGATCGTCATCTTTATTGATGCGATCCGGCCTAGGAGGGAGATCCTGTGTTTTTTCCATGACTGGATCAAATTTCTAACCGAGCGAAAGAGGGAAGGGAAATTCTCCTGATATAACGTGGTAAACTTTGGGGTGATGTGTATTCCCAGATATTTCAGGGAGGTACTCTTCCAACGGTAGGAGAAATTTGCCTGCAATCGCGAAACTTCGGCTTCCGGGATGTTTAGTGGGAGAGCCTCTGATTTGGATGTGTTAATTTTATATCCTGATAAAGCCCCGTAGCTAACCAGTTCAGCCTGAAGGTTGGGAAGGGACACCCTAGGCTGGGTCAGGGAAAGGATGATATCGTCGGCAAACAGTGAGATTTTAAACTCCTTGCCCCTGACCGGTATTCCCCTAATGCTTGGGTTGCCTCTGATTGTAGCGGCTAGGGGCTCTACACAGATCGCAAACAGCAGGGGCGAAAGTGGGCACCCCTGCCGTGTGCCGTTGGTTATAGAGAATGATTTGGATAGGGCAAAGGGGGTCCTCACTTGGGCTGTAGGGGCAGTGTAGAGATGTTGGATTGCCCTCAGGAAGGGTCCCCTGAAGCCTGCATGTCGAAGCGCAGCGATCAGGAAGGGCCAACCAAGACGGTCAAAGGCCTTCTCAGCATCCAGGCTGAGTAGCAAGGACGCCGAGCTCTCCCTGTTCGCCACGTCCACCAGGTCGATGATCTTCCTGGTGTTGTCGCCCGCTTGCCTGAGTGGGACAAAGCCCACCTGGTCTTTATGTATGAGGGATGGAAGGACTACATTCAGGCGGGTGGAAAGTAGTTTCGTGAAAATTTTGAGGTCAGAGTTAAGCAGGGCAATTGGTCTGTAGTTGGCGCATAAAATGGGGTCTTTGTCTGGTTTGGGGATCACCGTGATAAAGGAGCGTTGCATATCTGGTGGTATAGGAGTATCATGGAGGAAAGCATTGAAGATTCTGCACATATGGGGAGTCAGAATGGAAAGGAAAGCCTTATAATACTCATAAGGCAGTCCGTCTGGACCCGGGGAATTACGAGGAGGGAGTGCTTTGATAGTCCGTTCTAATTCCTCGTCTGTGATCGGTGCATTCAGGGCTGCCAGGTCAGCAGGTTGGAGTCGCGGGACTCCACTACGTTCCAGGTACTGATGCATACGTAGGGAGAGGGAGGGTTTTGAAGAAATTTTATAGAGAATGCCTCATTTACCTCCGTCTCCTCTCTAAACAATAAATATAACTTCCCCCAATATTGAACTTAGGATATTCCTCCAAATTAGATATTTTTACAACTCACATTTCCTAATTACAGACATTGTAGCACCTACATTTTATGAAAATATATGTTCCAGATCCCCAAGAGGAGCAGGTCTAATATCCGAGATATATTCAAACTTGATCAGTACAGATAAACAAGCCAAACTTCCTTACATGATTAAATGGGAACAGAATGTGATATTTCACTTCCCCCTGAAAAATGGTCGGACTGTATCAACCACTTACCCAGATGCACTAGATCTATCACAATCAGAGAAACTGCAATAAAGGTATTTACAAGATGGTATTACACACCAGAAAAACTCCACTCCATTTTTCCTTCAGTTCCCCAAACATGTTTCAGAGGCTGCAATTCTATTAGATCTTTTACTCACATTTTTTGGGAATGTGTTAAGGTATCTCTAATATGGAAACAACTCGAAAAAAATTTCCTCCAGAGTTTGACAACAACATAAATTATTACCCTTCCTAATTGTCTATTATTTACCCCAATCACAGGTCTAACCACTCATTTAAGATTAATTCATTGACTTATAGCTTACCATTGGAAATACTTATTGCTACCAATAACCCAATTAAAAATAGAATTAATAATATTCACATCATGGAAAAAATGTCCACACTTTATACAACACCACACATCTACTTGAAATGAACTGGAACCCTTGGCTTACCCCAGGGGTGCCCAACCAGTGGCCCAAGGGCCACATGTGGCCCGCGGAGCCCTCTGATGTGGCCCGTGACCTCCTGCTCTGGGTTGGCAAGCCCAGATTGTGGGTTGCCAACCCGCCATCCCAGAGCATTAGTGTTGTGAATAAATCCACTGGTAGAGCTTCTGTTAAAAAAAAAAAAGCCACTGTAGAGGAAGCAAGCAGCTGCAGAGCCGCATAAGCCAATACGTCCTGTATAGCGCCAACCCCTATCACAGGTGGAGTGACACCAAATGCGATCTGTCTGGGACAACAGCCAGCTTTACCTGTATTTAAAACTGTTATTAAAGATAAGTTTATTACTTAAATCACAGGTGCAGCGCAGACCACTTGCGAGTTATCTACACTGAGGTATAGACTTCTGTTATTACCTGTAAGTTTAGTGCACTTTCTGAAAGTGCACCACACCCGCAGGATATAATAGAAGTCTGTGGCAAAGTACAGCTAACCTGCAGGAAAGCCACAGGTGAATTTGTCTGCACCCTCTGTGTGGGTAAACCACAGCGCATCAGTGTGAAAACAGCCTTAGGCCCCATTGACACCATTGGTCTGACCCTCTGTTCACCTCTATCGAGCCACAGATGTAAATGGACTTGCGGCCATTTACACCCCACTTACCTCCACTCCGATCCATCCCCTTCTATCTGGGGCAGATGGTATCCGGGGGCCCATAGAGTAGAGTGTGTTGTATCCGTGTCGGCTCTGCATATGCACAGTGGACATGGAACTGTCAGCCTTCTGCTACACTCATTGTAGCCCGTGACCGGTTACCAAGGCTCTTAAGTGGCCCTCGCTCTTAAAAAAAGTTGGGCACCCCTGGCTTACACACTCTGATCACCTCTCAAAGATTCATCCATCAGCCAAATTCACTCATGGGAAGGAAGAAAAAAAGACTATTCTCTATTTTACTTCCTGTTTGACTACCATGTGCATCACTTATAAGAAATAATCTTTCATTGTATTACTTTATTAACCCCAATAACCATGACTTTTATATACTGTATTTCTCTAAACTTATGATATGTTTTGTACCATTATTTTTGTATCAAATAAAAAATTTGTAAACAAAAAAAAAAATGCAGCCACCACATGTAAGGATTGGTAAGCTGTGGAAAATATTTTTTTGAGTTTTGCATTTAATAGTGTGACAAACCCTAAGAAATGCAAATAATTAACATAATTTCAAATATTGTCCCTAATACTGGAAATTATTTTCTTAAAACACTGTGCACTTCTTATATCTTCACCAAATATACTGCTACAAAGTAAACTGGTGCAATAGTAAGTGAGTTCTACTGCCTACTAGAGCTGCACGATTCTAGCTAAAATGAGAATCAACATTTTTTTTCTTAGAAGATAGATCACGATTCTCTTGCGATTCTCTTGCGATTCTCGCGACGTAACATCATCTTTCACATTAAAACAAAAAAATTATGCTAACTTTACTGTTTCGTTTATTTTTTTTTTATTTTTTTTTTTTATTGATGTTTTTTTTTCCCAAAAACTTGCATTTGAAAGACCGCTGGGCAAATAAAGTGACATAAAATATTGCAGCACTTGCCATTTTATTCCCTAGGGTCTCTGCTAAAATGTATAATATATGTGTATGTGTGTGTGTAAAAAAAATATATATATATATATATAAATATATAATATATATATATATTTAATATATATATATATATATATATATATATAATATATATATATATATATATAATGTTTGAGGGTTCCAAGTAATTTTCTAGCAACAAATATAGATTTTAACTTAAAGAAGTGTCAGAAAAAGATTGACTGTAAGTGGTTAAGCTTCCTGCATTTACACGTGGTTGAAAGCTTGGCAGACTGCCCAGATTATTTGTTTACACAAGAAGTTCTATCCCTTTGATCTAAGAAGTAAGTTAGTTACAATGTTTCAAGTTCTAAACTTGGCAGATTGCCGGGGATGTTTTCTTTTGACAGCTGAGTGAGCAGATAATCTCTCCACTTGTTGATATGAAAGAATCGCCTACTCTCAGCAGGAGAGATCCTGGGGGGTGAATTGAGATCACAATTTTTTTAACGATTAATCGTGCAGCTCCACTGCCTACGTATACTAATTTGCAAGTGCTATGGGGGGGGGGGGGGGGGGTTCCGTTAGACTTTGCCCTCCTTTGAGTCACAGATGTCCCAAACCTTCTGTGGTTTCAGAGGGGTACATAATGGAGTTCAAAACTCTACCGTCTCTTCTCTTAAATCAACAAAAAACTGCAATTGTGCCAGTATCCCCCATAAGACAGATTCAGATGATTCTATTTGTTCATTCCTTAGTTTTCTTCATATTTTTCACCCTAACCCTCAAAGGATACTGGAAAATAAAAAAAATCCTCTGCCCAAATTACCTATGACTATGAAAGTAACATTAGATTGAAAGCTGTAGGGCAGAAGGGTTTTTGAATAACTGTGAATAGTTCAATGTTCTTCATACAATGTTGCAGAAAACCTGTCAATGCTATGTAAATGAATAAAATAAAAATAGAGAGAAGCTTGTTAATGAAAAAAATGTTAAAGTATAATATAGGAAGACGGCTTAAATTCAGCTGCTGCATGTTTGTCAGAGTGATATTGCACTACAGAGGCCACGCATCTACTAAACCTATGCATCTCACTCTAGCTGGTATTTAAAAAATTATTTGATTTTCAATGACCATGCATATCAAGAGATGGCAAGTTTGTCTGAATCCTTTTTAAAAACCGACAGATTCACCCAAAGACTCACACATTTGTGTTGTGAATGCTGAAAGTATGTATGCATAAAAAGATTTAGTGATTATTTTTATACAATGACACCTTGGGGATGTCCCTTATTATACTACTTTGTGCTTTTCACCGCTTTTGCATTCTGTGCTAGCACAAAGCCAGCAAACGTGAAGCTTTAGGGTCTACTTCATTACTAGAATGAGATGATTTTTTTTTCAAAAGAACACAATCATTTGGAGTTTTCAAAGTCATAAGGACATCTCGATTATTACAAAGGAAATGTCAGATGTATATGGGAGTAATTCTTTTCAGCATTTCTTTTGTGCAAGTAATTTTAACTTTTACAGTGTGCTTCATTGTAAAATCCATAAAGTGGACATGAACAAAGAAATGCAAGAATATAGTGTCTTATATAACTAACGGAATGTAAAATCTTAAGTTGAAAGTAGGTGCCGCTTACGGAAACTGATACTTATAGAATGTCAGGAATTTTTTCTTCTGGAAATGGGTCCCTTGCGCAAAGGCAATATGGGTTCTGAGGCACCATAGCTCCCGAAAGACAGTAAACCTCTTCATTGACATTCAGGTAGTTTGCAGGTGGGCATCATGGGTTTGATGCTCCTTGATACAGGCTAGGAAGATTGATGCCCCAAGAAGTAAAGGGAAGGAGAAGCGACGGAAGAGGAAAAGAAAAACAGGATAAAGGTTAAAGAGGGGGGACAGAACCCCTAAGAAAAAAAGTTAATTAAGCAGTAAAAAAAGACTTTTCATGGGAGAAAACTAAACTTAGTTGGCTTATTACAAGCCTGCCTAGCCCTTCGGGTCCTACCCACAACACTGACTGAATCTCAGGGAAGGCTAAGGCATATTGGAGGTGGTGGTAAGTGAATATAGAGGTTGCCTCAAACATGTAAAACATATGTAAAACATATGTAGTTAGAATTGGCTAAAAGAAGAAATGCAAATAACATACCAATGCTGATAAGGTAACATTCTCAAATAGTAATATAGTAGCTATGAGACACATATGTATGTTGTAAAAGTGTACCCTGCAAATGATGTCTCTGGGTCTGTCCACAGTAGAAAGACGCCGCCCCCTTTTTCCTAAGAACTCTGTCTAGTTCTGTTGCCTCAGTAGGCTCCCGGCCTAGCACTGTAAGGAGGACAGTGTCACACGGAAGTCCCTATTAGTGGTTTCCTCGTGGATCCACGCTCAGCTTCACATTGTTACAGTGGCTCCTATTCTTTAGGTCATCTTAATGGAAGCACATGGAGAGCAGATGTTGCTCCTGTTGTGCGGCTTTAGCTTTCAGATGAGCCAAATGGTCCTCAATAGAGGAGTGGCCCGACTCCTACATCCAGATGGATAGCGAGTTGTTGCATAGCATCTTTCATCTCCCAGAATTCATCCTAAATCACCTTCTGCATCACAGCTTCAAAGCCAGCAGGTCCCACTTGGTAGTGAGTGAGGCAAGGAATGACTTAGAGTCCTGGTCTGCTAATAGAGCTGCCAGCCAGTATGAATCTGGGAGTTGCGCCCAGCAGGGGACTCATCCCCACCTATGGGAGGAAGTAGCCATCTCTTCCTCTCAGTACTTGATGGCGAGAAATCTCTGGGGCCCTCACCCGTGAGGGAGGAAAAAGGGGTGTCTAAAAAGACAGTTCACAGTTGAGTGTGCTCCTCGTCTTCCTCAATAGCAGGCACCCTATTGGAGTCTGGAGCTTCATGGGAACCAGTGGTGCAGGGAGAGAAGAACTCCGCTACCAGTGAGCTGTGGGTAATGATCCGGGGGCATTTTTACTGCCTTTGGGAATGACAGGTCATGGAGCAGAGTGGAGATCGGTCCAACTGAAAGATGCAGGAGCAGAGCAGCCTCACTTCACCATCATGACGCCATGCCCCATGCCTTATTTTTTCAAACGTTAAAATGGATGATCTTTTCACCTTGCTGATATTCCTGGTTATTCAAGCCCTGTCAACACTGAGCACTATAGTAGAACTCATTCTTCCGGCCATTTAAAGATTGCGAGGTTTGGGAAGGTCTACCTGTGTAGATTAGTGTAAACAAACACAAGAAAACTAGCTCTAGATGCTTAGTAATTGTTAGTACTTAGTTTTGTCTTGTACTTAAAATGAGTTTAAATGTTGATTGATGATCTGTAAAATAATGCAACTTGTGGAAATGTTTGCAAGAAACCCCATTCAATATTCATAATGCTAAGTGCAATGATTAATATTTAACTCAGACGATCATAAATTTTCCATTTGTCAGAATGTTATTTAAGGCGTAATGATAATTTTAGCTGTTGAAATAAATGGTATTTAAAGATGGCGTTTGCCATTTGGAGAAGCGCTTTTTTTTTTTTTTTTTTACCTGTCCAGCTCAGACCTTTTAGCCATTAAGAACGCACAACAGAAAAAGTAATTGCTTTTGATGTAAAACTTCCACCATACAAAAAAAGTGATCTGGTAAACACAACTATTAATAATCAGTAATGCTTTGCTGCCTACTGGACAAACCCTATATTCTTCTTGCTTTATTTTAGTCAGCAAAAATGCAAGCTGACTTTGTGTAAGTTGGATATTGTACGTGACGAGAAAAAACAAGAGTATAGGCAGGAATGTTTTCACTGTCATCGGGAACAAGGACAGGTGTCTAGCGATTAGCTGTTGCAGTAGCTGCATAACAAAAGAGGTGGAGCAGTGACACACACAGGATGACAGCAAGGTGGGGATAAAAGGAGTGGGGTCAAACTGGGTGGAGTCAGGCACTAACACTCACTACTCACTATTGGGCTGCGCTGATGTGCTATTTAATTTGAATTAACCACTTAAGGATCTATCCTCTTTTTGACACTTGTTTACAAGTTAATATTTTGTTTAGCAATTGGAGCAGTATGTATGTCCCTGGGCATCTGTAATAGAGTGTACCATAGTCCTTACCTTTTGAGTCTGAACAGCTCTAGCTAGAAGGCAACCACTTTTGTTACCCTGTTCATAAAAAAAACTTTCTAACGAAATGCATATAGTCTACGGGTCCTCTTACCCAGTATGTCAAGAAGTTGTAGTCTGGTTCCCGTTGGAGCTTGGAGTTTAGAGGTAGCTTGAGTACACTTGTGCGTCTTCTCAAGTAGGTTAATTAGAGAAAATAAGGAGTTCACCGAAGCTTGGTGGGATTTTTTCATCTCCGTGGATAAAGACAGGAATTTGCCCCTAATGACACATTTGAGGGTTTCCACTGTATTAAAGGGTCTACATCAGATGTCATTAATGGTTTAGTAGCAAGTTTTGAAACCGAGGCAAGTCAGAGTCCCTGGGCAAGTCAGAGTTAAGCCTCCATAGCTTTCTCCTCATTTGCTTTTTAGGAAAAGTTAGTGTGAGGATTATAGGATGATGATCAAGACCGTACCATGGGTTCAATGGTTGCTGAGGTCAGTCTGAGATCAGAAGAAGTAATCTAGCCTGGAGAATTTTTCATGTGGGATAGAAAACAGTGTAGTCCTTTTCTTTCTAGTTTAAAACCCTCAGAGACATGAAGTTGTAGATTCTGAAGCTGCAGGTTAATCTGGCAAAGTGCCCTATATGGAAGGGTAGAGGAACTCGTCAAGGTATCCATGAGAGGATTCAGGGACACATTGAAATCTCCTCCCAGCATCAAAACTCCAGAGGTGAAGTCTGCTAGTTTTCTGCATAGACTATGAAAGAATGGGACCTGGCCACTATTAGGATGATAATTGTTGACGATGGTAAGGGGACGTGACCCAAGCTGGCCCTTCACGAACAAGTAGAGACACTCAGGCTCCGCTTTAGTTTCCTGAAAATTAAAAAATATATTTTTGGATTGTAAAATTGATACACCTTTAGTTTTGGTGTCATGCAATGCAACCCAGGAAGTGTTGGTAAAATTAGGGATGTGCCCGTCTTACAGTGAGTTTCCTGAGCTTTCAGCCTGTGGAAATCCTCTAAAAATTGTGAATGTTTCTCAGGGATGTTTAAGCCTGTCTTTCACCAAGACAAATTTTAGGGAAACTGGCATAGCCACATTGAGTGGTCATGGTCTCCTTATGGCTTTTACCCTTTTGAAGCTTACAAGTCCAGCATTCTCTTCTCATTCTCCACGCTTCTACAGCCGGATCTGTCCCACAACGCCATCTTTGTGTTCTACGTAATTAAGATCTGGTTGTCTTTCTGGTCTCTACAGCTATCACCTACTGAAGCTACACAATATCATGAATGCTCCCTGTCCTCCACTTCACTTGCCCCTGGAGAAAGACATTGGCCTACTGGGATATGTGACCTAGGTATTCCAGGGGCAGTGTAAGGGTAAAGGACATGTCACTTTCAACTAGATGAGGATTGAAGTGTGAGGATGCTACTGAACTATCAAAGTACAGTAAAACCCTTATTTTGAAGGACGAGCTAGATTTTTTTTAATACATTTTGACTTGATATACAAGTAGCGTTGTCACAACTTAGTATAAAAGAAAACGGGAGTGCCTCTTAGTGTAGCAATATGGTTACATTTAATGAAGGTGCAACATTTAGCAAGTCACATGGTTGATTAAAGCAGGCACATCTAAGTATGCAGCCCTCTGGGTTAAAGCTGTCCACATAGACCAGGGGTGCCCAACCAGTAGACATGTGGCTCACGGGCCCCTCGACCTCCTGCTCTAAGGTGGCAGGTTGGCAAGCCCAGATCATGGGTTGCCAACCCGCCATCCCAAAGCAGCAGCTTTGTGAATGAAACCGCTGGTAGTGCATGCAAGTGGCTGCAGAGCAGAGCCACATAAGCCAATGCTTCCTGTATAGTGCCCACTCATGTCACAGGCGGAGTGATACCAAATGCACTCCGCCTAGGACAGCAACAGCCACCGATACCAGAATGGAAGACCGTTATAAAAGGTAAGTTTACTACTAAATTCACAGTATATATAGATATATCTGTTTTTCAGTGGTTACTGGGCTGCTTTCAAACTGATCCGCAGGTGCAGTGCAGCTGTGGGTTGCCTGCATTGAGCCATAGACTTCTGTTATTACCTGCGGGTTTGTTGCGTCTTCATAAAGTGCACCGAACCTGCAGGATATAATAGAAGTTTACGGTAAAGTGCAGCTAACCTGCAGAAAATCCACAGGTTCACTGCTCTGGACCGGCTGTTTGGGCAAATCGCAGCGCATCAGTGTGAAAGCAGCCTTAGGTCCCTTTTCACATGATTGGTCCAACCCAATCGGCCTTACTATTCACCTCTATGGAGCAGCAGATGTAAAACGGACTTGTCTGTTTACACTTGCCTACCTAAAAAAAAAAATAAAGGAATCTGCCCCTTCCATCTGGGCAAATCAGATTGGATCAGAGGGCCCATAGAGTAGAGTGGGCTGTGTCTGTGGACACGGACCTGTCATCCTCCCGCTCCACTCATTGGGGCCCGCGACCAATTCGCTTAAGTGGCCCTCGCTCTTCAAAAGGTTGGGCACCCCTGACATAGACCATCTTCCACACCACCATCAACATCATTCCTTCCATGCTGTGCACCACAAGCGCTTTAAGCCTCGCTTTCAAAACACTCTACTGCAGTGTAGTCTTCTCTGTCACTATTGCAGACTGACGGCGGTGAGAGCCGGCGTTGCAGAGGACCGCCTGTGGACAGCCGATGCTTGCATACTTAGATGTGCCTCTTTTAATCATCAATCATGTTGGTTGCTAAATGTTGTACATCAACTTTACTGTTGTCTTATTTTATTTTTTAAAAGTGCACTTGTAAGACCGCTGCAAATACAGTGTGACCGGGTATTTTTGTATTTTTTATTTTTTTGCGATATAAGCGAAAAGATTGCGTAAATTAAAAAAAAAAACATTTTCTTCCTATTTTAAAAGAAATCCAATAAAATCGAATTTTGTCATAAATTTAAGCTAAAATGTATTCTGCTACATGTCTTTGGTAAAAACATTTCCGTGTAGTGTAAATGTGTATAATAATTGGTTTGTGTGATCACGGACATATTTACGCAGATGATCATGTACAGATGTGTGCAGGTGATCACGGACGTGTGCAGATAATCATTGGGACATGTGATTTTAGTATGACACATGTGGGGGACATGTGTGTTTTGGGGGCACGTGTGGGGACATTGTGTTTACACTGTGTTTTAGACTAGGTTTGTGATCAGTGAGTAAAAAGCTGTAAAAAACAGCTCATACTCACTGATCACCAGCCGGCTGCAGCGATCCGCTCTCCTCTCCTCAGCGACGACTTCCATGTGAGGAGATGAAAGCCGATTGCCTAGCAACCGTCTGTTTACATCACATGACAGCTGTGATTGGACATCCTGCCGATCCAAATGCACCGTGTCTGGGTGACACAAGCTCATTGGGATCGCGCCACTGCGTGGGCACCCACTACTTCTGAATTCAGGAACGTCCAGTCAGAAGTAGAGAGCTCCCACCCGGCCGTATATATACATTGGCCGGGTGGGAAGTAGTTAAAATAGCCATTCACACCAGACATCTACAATTGTGTCTGAGCTGAAGCAATTTTGTAAAGAGGAATGTTCAAAAATGTCTCCTGAATGTTGTGCAGGTCTGATCCAGAGCTACCAAAAGCACTTGTTTGTAAGTCATTGCTGCCAAAGAAGGTTCAACTAATAACTCGAAGGGTTCACTTTTAAGCACTGTGAATGTTTAATGGGTGTGTTCAATAAGGATGAGCTCCAGCATGTTTGCACACTCCACGTGCAGAGCCCACCAGGAAGTCGGCACAGCGCTGCACTAATCACAGGCAGTGAGACATTGCCCCCATGTGCAGCTGCGGAGATCGGGGAAATGTCTCACTGTCTGTGGTTAGCGCAGAGCTGCACCAACTTCCAGGCGGGCTCTGCACATGGAGTGTGCGAACACGCCAGAGCTCATCCGTCAATACAGACGATTGCGTATTATTAGCTTAACTGCTTAAGGACTGCCTCCTGCACATATACGTTGGCAGAATGGCACGGCTGGGCACAATCACGTACCTGTACGTGGCTCTTTAAGTGGCCAGCCATGGGTCGGGAGTGCACCGCCGGAGGCGCACACCCGGCCCTGAGCTCTGTGACCATGGCTGCGGGACCAGCGGACCCGGTCGCCGCTGGTGTCCCGCGATCGGGTCACTGAGCTGAAGAATGAGTAGAGGTAAGTGTAAACAAACCTCTCCTCGTGCTTCCTACTGTGGCTGTCGGCAATCGCCTGTTCCCTGTTATAAGGAAACACGATCAGTGACGTCAGACGCCAAGCCACGCCCCCTACCATAAAAAAACACGTCACAACCCCTCCTCGCCCCCCTAGTGCTTAACTCCTTCACTGTCAGTGTCATTTACACAGGAATCAGTGCATTTAAATATCACTGATTGCTGTATAAATGACAATGGTCCCAAAAATGTCCGATGTGTCCGCCATAATGTCGCAGTCGCAATAAAAATCGCTGATCACCGTCATTACTAGTAAAAAAAAAAAAAAAATGAATAAAAATGCTATAAAACTATCCCCTATTTTGTAAACGCTATAACTTTTGCGCAAACCAATCAATAATTGCTAATTGAGATTTTTTTTTTTTTTACCAAAAATATGTAGAAGAATAGGTATAGGCCTAAACTGAGGGAAAAAAATGTTTTTTTATATATATTTTTTGGGGATATTATAGTAAAAAATATTGCTTTTTTTTCAAAATTTTCGCTCTATTTTTGTTTATAGTGCAAAAAATAAAAAACGCAGAGGTGACCAAATACCAAAAGAAAGCTTTATTTGTGGGGAAAAAAGGACGCCAATTTTGTTTGGGAGCCACGTCACACGACGCAATTGTCAGTTAAAGCGACGCAGTGCCGAATCGCAAAAAGGTTGCTTGGTCCTTTGGCTGCACATTGGTCCAGGCTTAAGTGGTTAAGCATATTGTCTTTGTCTATTGTTATTTAGAGGAGGATCAGATCATATTTTTATGACAAATTACTGCAGAAAAACAGTTACTTTCAGGGATTCACATACTTTTTCCTGGCACTCAATTCTCCTTAGTGTATGTGTGGTTTAGCTGTCAGACTTTGTTAAGCGCGTTAAATTGTGAGTTCCTGTAAAGTAAAAGACTGCATAATTGTATGTAAAATTGTGCAATGCATCTTTGCTACATAAATATGAAAAATCAAAGTATTCTCACAATCTACCCTCTTCAGAGTAATGTCTGTGCACCCGTGCCTAGGCTTTTGACATCTAAATTTCAGTCTTTTTCAACATGCCAAGACAAAATTGGGGATGAATGCTGAGATGTTACAGTCAGTCTGGGGGGCACAGTTGTGAATAATTGGACTCCCACTGTAAATGGTAATGGGACTAGTGATTAAAGTATTGACAGTGTTGTATCTCTTGCTTTTCGTAGCTTCCGTTTATGTATTCTGTAAGGGATATTTGTGACAGGGTAAATACAGTACAGTTACGTTTTAAGCCTTAGTGTAGTTTAACCACTTCAATACCAGGCACTTACCCCCCTTCCTGCCCAAGCCAATTTTCAGCGCTGTCACTTTTTTAAAAATGACAATAGCGCGGTCATGCTCCAATGTACCCAAACAAAAATTTGTTCCCACAAATAGAGCTTTCTTTTGGTTGTATTTGGTCACCACTGGGGTTTTTATTTTTAGCTAAACAAATAAAAAAGACTGAAATTTTTGGGGGAAAAAAACTAAACATTTTTTTCTTTGTTTCTGTTATACTTTTTTTCCAAAATTGTGAGATTTCTCCTTCACTGGTGGGCACTGATAAGCTGCACTGATAAGGTGGCAGCAATGAGATAGCACTGATAAGCGGGGCTGATATGAAGAACTGATGGGGCACTGATAGGCGGCACTGATTGCACTGATGGGCATTACTGATCGCATGGCAATGGCAGGCATTATTAATGGGCACTGATTGGCAACTGCCTGGGCACTGGCATATCCCTGGTGGTCTAGGGTGGCATACCTGTTGGGCTTTCTTTTGTGGACATCCCTGGTGGTCCTGGCGCGAGATCAGTTTATCCTGCTGGATGTCATATGATGCTCAGTCGGGATAATGGAACTACCACCCAGCCATCATTTTGCTATAGGCTGGGCGGGAAGTGGTTAAAAATAAGGACAAGGGAGGTTACTACTTAACTTTGTGTGTCCTTTGTGCTGCTGTCTCCTGATTTGGTAGAAATCTTCCTCCGCCAATTCCTTCCTACCCCCACCACCCTTATCTTCATGTGTGGTGGGGGTTTAAAAGAGCTGAGACTGCCAGAGGATGGGCAGATGATTGAAAGGTCCACCTCCTTCATTCATAGATCAGTTTCATTCTTGGAAGCAATAGTATGGCTTCTGTGAATGGGGGAATGGGGCAGAAAGGGCAGGCGTAGTTTGGGGCTCTTTAAGTGTGCCGTCATAGTTCCCTCAACTCTGTTGATGCCTGCCACACTGGAAAATTATGATGTGGAATGGGGGGAAGAAGATTCTTTACTAAGCCAAGAGCAAGCAGCACAAGGGGAACATCAAAATTATAGTCGGTAAGTAAAATCCCTTGTGTATTTTTTTTTTTTTTATCTAAACTTAGGCTTTAACTATTTTGTTTTGATATGCTAGTTTATCCCTTGCAACCTCTGTGCTGCTTGCTTTCTGTATGTGGAGGTACCAGTGGCAGAGTATTTTGACTGGGGGCATACAAGCACTCTTTGACATCATCAACAACCAGAACAATATACATTTTTGGTGTTTGGGTGGCTGGACCAAGTATTTACATGGTTCCAATATTCGGTAAATAAGCTTTAAAACAGGCTAATCTTAGTCACTAGCTGCGGGCACTGTGGAGCAATTCATCCTCTATTCTAGAGCATGTCTCAGCAGTTCAGCTCAATCTGCTTACCCTCCTAGTTGTAACTTGATAGCCTTCCAGCCTTCTGATCTCTAAGGTTAACATAGAGGAGCTCTAAGCTGCGGATAAAACTACTAGACCTGACCTCAGTGCCACTGTTGTGCAACTGGAGAACAAATTACTCCACAGTGCCTGCAACTACAGAGGTCAGTGAAGGCTTGTGGTAAAGCTTTTTCTTCATCATACTTCATGGGACACAGAGCCTAATTACTTAATGGCTTATGGGCCACCTTTAGGTTTTGACACTGGTATTCCCAATACAGGAAGTTCACTCCCCCTATATAACCCCTCCTCCCTCCAGACGTACCTCTGTTTTTTTCGCCAGTGTCTAAGGTGTTGGTCACAAGTGAAGATGTGCTCCGAGCAGCTCCAGGAGGGATCCATGCTGGATTTAAGTAACCTCCACAGCCGGATCCATCCAAGCCACAGGATGGTACCTGGGCCTCACATACAAGAGTGAGGTTTTGCCTGTAACGCTTCTCTTTGAGGGCTGGACCCTAGGAACCAGGCCTTTTTTTTTTTGTTGGTCCTGCTACACTACCTGAAGTTGCTCCCTGAGGGTTGCTATACAGGTCCAAAGGAGTGGAAACCCTATTAAGAGACCCGGTCTTTAAAGGTTTACTAATGCAGCCTGCCGTGATGGGTGAAGTTTGGCTCTGCTTGTTTCAGCATTATCTTGCAACAAGGGTAAGGGAAGAAGCCTAGGAAAAAGACCACCTATGCCTTTCTTCCACACATTAAACATTGTATGCCTTTAGTTCCCTTCTAATAGGAGTAAAAATACGCATACCTTGGTACGTTGCTTCTCTGCATGTGTGGTCCCAGCAGTCAGTTTGGGTTCCTATTGAACAGTGGGGGAACACCAGCAGTTTTTGACATTTTTGTATGTAAAAACCGCCCCTACTAAGTAAGCCAGGTATATATCATGCAGATTAGGGACTCTGCTGTTTAAACTCCCCCCCTCTCAGAGAGGTGCGGTGGCGGCTTCATATATGCTTGCAATGTCCAGCATTCTTGTGACTGGCAGCGCCAGTTCTCTGCTTAAGCAGTACATTCACCGCTCTGGCTAGGTAAATGAGGAAATGATTATCCACACTCCAGTGATTGCTCTTAAAAAATGTAGTATTTATTAACAAGCCACAGTGACCAAACGCAAATAATAATAATCATCAAGCTTGTTAATAAATACTGCATTTTTTAAGAGCAATCACTGGAGTGCGGATCATCTTTTCCTCATTTCCCTACTCAGCCAACAACTGTGGATCGCGCACCTGGGAGCTCTGCTATCTACAGTGGTGTGAAAAAGTGTTTGCCCCCTTCCTCATTTCCTGTTCCTTTGCATGTTTGTCACACTTAAGTGTTCCGGAACATCAAACCAATTTAAACAATAGTCAAGGACAACACAAGTAAACACAAAATGCAATTTGTAAATGAAGGTGTTTATTATTAAAGGTGAAAAAAAATCCAAACCATCATGGCCCTGTGTGAAAAAGTGATTGCCCCCCTTGTTAAAACATACTATAACTGTGGTTGTCCACACCTGAGTTCAATTTCTCTAGCCACACCCAGGCCTGATTATTGCCACACCTGTTCACAATCAAGGCATCACTTAAATAGGAGCTGCTTGACACAGTAAGGTCCACCAGAAGATCCTTAAAAGCTACACATCATGCCGAGACCCAAAGAAATTCAGGAACAATTGAGAAAGAAAGTAATTGAGATCTATCAGTCTGGAAAGGGTTATAAAGCCATTTCCAAAGCTTTGGGAATCCAGCGAACCACAGTGAGAGCCATTATCCACAAATGGCGAAGACATGGAACAGTGGTGAACCTTCCCAGGAGTGGCCGGCCGCCCAAAATTACCCCAAGAGCGCAGCGACGACTCATCCAAGAGGTCACAAAAGACCCCACAACAACGTCCAAGGAACTGCAGGCCTCACTTGCCTCAGTTAAGGTCAGCGTTCATGCCTCCACCATCAGGAAAAGACTGGGCAAAAATGGCCTGCATGGCAGAGTTCCAAGGAGAAAACCACTGCTGAGCAAAAAGAACATCAAAGCTCGTCTCAATTTCTCCACAACACATCTTGAGGATCCCCAAGACTTTTGGGACAACATTCTGTGGACCGATGAGACAAAAGTGGAACTCTTTGGAAGGTGTGTGTCCAAGTATATCTGGCGTAGAAGGAACACTGCATTTCATAAAAAGAACATTATACCAACAGTAAAATATGGTGGTGGTAGTGTGATGGTCTGGGGCTGTTTTGCTGCTTCAGGACCTGGAAGACTTGCCGTGATAAAAGGAACTATGAATTCTGCTGTCTACCAAGAGATCCTGAAGGAGAATGTCCGACCATCTGTTCGTGTACTCAAGCTGAAACGAACTTGGGTTCTGCAGCAGGACAATGATCCTAAACACACCAGCAAGTCCACCACCGAATGGCTGAAGAAAAACAAAATGAAGACTTTGGAGTGGCCTAGCCAAAGTCTTGACCTGAATCCTATTGAGATGTTGTGGTATGACCTTAAAAAGGCCGTTCATGCTCGAAAACCCTCTAATGTAACTGAATTAGGACAATTCTGCAAAGATGAGTGGGCCAAAATTCCTCCAGGACGCTGTAAAAGCCTCATTGCACGTTATCGCAAACGCTTGGTTGCAGTTGTTGCTGCTAAGGGTGGCCCAACCAGTTATTAGGTTTAGGGGGGCAATCACTTTTTCACACATGGCCATGATGGTTTGGATTTTTTTTCACCTTTAATAATAAACACCTTCATTTACAAATTGCATTTTGTGTTTACTTGTGTTGTCCTTGACTATTGTTTAAATTGGTTTGATGTTCCGAAACACTTAAGTGTGACAAACATGCAAAGGAACAGGAAATGAGGAAGGGGGCAAACACTTTTTCACACCACTGTATGTGATGTATGGGTAGTAGCACTGACTTTTTTGTTTATATGCTCTATCTAGGTGCCAGATGGCGCTTGCTGGTGCCGCCTCCTTCGGTCTGCATTTGCAGACCCGAATGCCGTTTGGGCCTGTGAGCGGACTAGTTCTTTTGAAAGGAGGAGGGGGCTGGAATTGAGGGCGTGGTTAACTGGCGGCGCCTTGTGCAGCGGAGGAGAGCGTCCTCATGGAGCACACGCTGAGGGGTGGAAGCGCGGACTAATGCCACGCCAGGCTCATCTGAGGCTTTTAAGGAACAGATCCTCTCATATCAGTAATGGAGGAGAGGAAGTCTGACACACTGGAGGACAAAGGAGCACTAAGTTACGTGAGGGGTGTATACAGGCATTTCCATTACAGGAAATAAAATTGTTGTTCAGCACCAAAAGCTGATCTTTATGGTGGCATTGTTTTTTCTAAAACTATTGCTCAGCAAGTGGTATGTTTTTTCTTTAGTGCCTCTGCTTTTGTGGTTAGAACTACCAAAAAGGTACCACAGATTACACCCCCAGGCACTGGGAATTCCAGTCATGCCTCCACACTGTCATCCTCTCCGGACATACCTGACATGGCAAAGCCAGGGTGAGTCATTGGAAGCAATTGGTGGTGCAAGTGCTTCTCACACTTCAGCCCCTGTCTACATGACTGAAGATGCATTTTCCTCTGCCCTGCAGGGCTTAGAAGGAAGATTAGCGGGCAATCCAAGGGGATAGGAAGTGTGCTAGATCCCCCACCTCAAAACCTTTACCAAGGGAACAGTGGGGACAGGATGAGATATAACCCTCAGACTATCGAGAGGAAAATCAAGCCGATTATTCCCCTGGGGAGGAAACAACAATTGATGATTCAGCTTCACAATCTGAGGTACAAATCCTTACGGAAATGGTTCGCTCCGCTTTCATGATACCCCAAACAGACTTGGCTAAAAGTCCGGTTTCTTCCTTTGGTTCTTTAAAATCTTTACAGCCTTTGCATGCATTTCCAATCCATGCATTACTAGAAATGCTTATTTATGCTGAATGGGATCATCCGGATAAGCATTTTGTCCCTCCAAAGAGATTCTCAGTTCCCTTTCCAATGGAGATGAAATTCACCAAAAAATGGAAGGTTCCAGCAGTTGACGCTGTGATTTCCAGTGTGAATAAAAGTTTAATTTGTCCAGTAGCACAAATGCTTAAAGATCCAACAGATAAGAAGTTGGAATTCCTGTTAAAATACTCTTTTTCCTGGACAAGGACCATTTCTCAGCCTGCAGTGCGCAGCAATAGGCATCTATCAGTCCCTAAACTAAAGGACTAGTTCAGAGAGGCTCTTGAAGAGCTCCCTGCACAACAGGCCTGTGAGTTGGCCAAACTACCAAAGGCATTATGTTTTTCCATAAACGCTGTGAAGGACTCTATTCACCAGGCATCCCGCCTCGCACTTGTGCTAGTACACATGCATAGGACCCTTTGGTTAAAGCCGAAGCACCTTGTAAGAAGCTTATGACTAGTTTCCCCTTTCATGGGGAGTGACTATTTGGTGATAATTTGGATAAATACATCCATATGATTTCTAGTGGAAAGAGTACTCTCTTGCCAGTCAAAAGAAAGTATAAACGTCCCTCATTTAAACTGACTTTTTCTCCTGCACCAGGGACATCCGCCTTTAGGCAGTGGCGATAGCCTCCGCCGTCAGACTCTAGAGGAAAACCTCAGGGTCAGACCCAGGCACAAAAGAAGATCAGGGGCAGCAAATCTGCAAAGAAGAATACTAAAGCGTCATCATGAAGAGGCACCCCCCTCCCACCAGTGGGGTGGGGGGAGGGAGACTTCTGAAATATTCAGAAGTCTGGCAAAGGGAAATTCAGGACAGATGGGTCATCACCATGGTGTCTCTAGGATACAAACTAGAATTTCGTCAGTTTCCACTCTCGTTTTGTGAGATCAAACATTCCCAAAAGATCCAGGGAAAAGGCTATCTCTGTTTCAAACATTAGACCAATTATTGGCTCAGGGGTTGATCATACAGATCCCCACAGAGGAGCAAGGTTTGAGGTTTTATTCAAACCTGTTTACGGTGCCAAAACCAAATGGAGATGTCAGACCCATTCTAGATCTAAGGAATCTAAATCAATTCCTGAAAATTCGCTCCTTTCACATGGAGCCAATCAGGTCAGTGGTTTCTATCCTACAGGGAAGAGAACTTCTATATTTCCCACTCACCAAAGGTTGCTGCGATCTGACGTGAAACAGCAGCACTTTCAGTTTGTAGCCTTGCCCTTCCGGCTAGCTACAGCACCCCAGGTGTTCAGAGGTACTGGCCCCCCACCTCTAGCCAGGTTAAGCACACAGGGCATGACAGTCTTGCGTACCTAGATGATCTATTGTTAATAGACCAGTCAGTGGCCCGCTTGGAGAAAAGTGTACGCATTACAATCAGTTACCTGGAAAGTCTGGGTTGGATTCTTAACCTAGAGAAGTCTTCCTTAAAGCCACTAAGAAAGTTGGAGTATTTGGGCCAAGAACCAAAAGAGCCTTGCCCATCAACATCCTAGAGATACAGGCAGTGCGTCTGGCTCTGAAAGCCTGAACTTCCACGTTAAGGGTTTTCCTATCAGGATCCAATCCGACAATGCCACGGCTGTGGCCTATATCAATCACCAAGGGGGCACCAAGAGTCTCTCAGCACAGAGAGGTGAATCATATTTTAACTTGGGCAGAAAGGAATATTCCATGCCTATCGGCCGTCTTCATTCCGTGAATAGAGAATTGGTGGGAGGACTAATCAAGCCGCCAGCAGTTATTCCCAGGGGAATAGTCTCTTCATCCCCACATTTTTTTGGGCTCTTTGCCAAAAATGGGGGACTCCGGATGTAGATTTTCTAGTGTCCAGATTCAACATGAAGTTAGTCAACTTTGTGTCCAGGACAAGGGATCCACTAGCATCCGGAACAGATGCGCTGGTAACCCCGTGGAATCAGTTCTCACTGATCTATTCAGTTGCTGCCATGACGACTTTGCAGGATCAAGCTGGAAAGAAAGCCGGTAATTCTGGTAGCACCAACATGGCCCAGACGTTGGCAAGATGGCCGTGGAAGATCCAGGGTCCCTCCCACTAAGGTCAGAACCTGCTGTCACAGGGGCCGATATTCCATCCTACTTTATGAATGCTAAATTTAACGGCCTGGCTATTGAAACCCACATTCTAAAGAAACGTGGGCTTTCCGGGTCGGTTATCTCTACTTTGATTAATGCAAGGAAGCCAGCGTCCAGAGCTATATATTAGAAAGTCTGAAAGGCTTGTTTCCTGGTGTGAATCCAAGGGTTGGCACCCTCTGGGATATATCATAGGCAGAATTCTTGCCTTTCTACAATTAGGCGTAGAGATGATTTTGGCCTCGAGTACTTTTAAGGGCTAAGTCTCAGCCTTATCAAATTTATTTCAGAGACCGCTTGCTACACATTCTTTAGTCTGGGGTTTTATGCAAGGGGTGATGCGGATTAATCCGCCAGCTAAATAGCCATTAAGCCCTTGGTACTTGTACTTGGTTTTGTCAGTGTTATAAAAACAGCCATTTGAACGGATACAGAATATTCCCTTAGTCCTTCTGACAAGGAAGCTGGTATTTTTGGTTGCTATTTCCTCAGCAAGGAGGGTTTCAGAATTGGCTGCTCTTTCTTGTAAAGAGCCGTATTTGATTATTCATAAGGACAGAGTGGTGTTACACCCACGTCCAGGCTTTTTGGCAAAAGTGGTTTCAGGTTTTCACCTAAACTAAGATATTGTCCTGCCATTATTTTTTCCAAAACCACGTTCCAGGAAAGACAAGTCACTACATTGTCTTGATGTGGTGAGAGCAGTGAAAATCTAAAGGCAACCGCTGAGGTTCGTAAGACTGATGTCTCATTTATTCTGCCAGAGGGTCCTAAGAAAGGACAGGCAGCGTCTAAATCCACTGTCACTAAGTGGATTAGATAAGTGACTATTCAAACTTATGATTTAAGGGGTAAGATTCCTCCCATTTCAAGTTAAAGAAAAAGAAGATATTTGGGGGGCACATCCTAAAAGATGCATTAAAGATGGTGCAGCCATAAGACCTAAGATGTCTTTTTCACATGTGTGCGCTGTAATATTTTGCTCTGTTGTATGGTCTTATGGCTGCACCATCTTTAGTGCATCTTTTAGGGTGTGCCCCCCAAATATCTTCTTTGTCTATTGTATGGATTCTGACAAAATCCTTTTGGGTGTGGAGCACCCCACTGCCTCATTAGTACCCACCTTTGTCATGGGTGGGGACTTCTAGTTCTCCCATATAGCTTGGGTATGCCAGTGTCAACACCTGAGGGTGGCCCATAACCCATTAAGTAATTACTAAGGCTCTGTGTCCCCTGATGTACACCAAGAAAAGGATTTTACAGGTAAGCTGTTCTAAAAATCCTATATTTTATTTTACCGCTTATTGAGTATATATGAATGCATTAGGCCTCGTTTACAAGGTTAGCAGTAAAGATAGGTGGTTACTGCCCCCTGACTACCCAGTTGCAAATAAATATAGGCAGCAGCCATGTCTGTACACATCGCCACAGTTGCTGTTCTGAAAAAAAATCATAAAACCTGTCATGTTTGGCAGGTGGTACCGCCACAAACGTGATGATTTAATGCACAGGACCGTACCACATCCGCATGTAATGCAGGCAGTTGCGGTACAGTTAAATTGACTTTTAATGGTTAATGGGCTTTTAGTGAGCATCAAGGGTCTTTAAAAAAAGTGATCCACTGCAGATTACTTTTTAGAGGACAGCCGTGTGTAGACAAGGCTTTAGGGTAGGCAACCTTAAAGAGGTAGAGCTCTACCAGAACTACATGGGGGAATTCAAAGATCACTGGGCAGTGTCTCGCCTCCTCACACCTGATTTAAACCTTGAATTGCCGTACTACAGTGTAGCAATCACGTGCATTACACAGTAATCATGGGTTTAAATCAAGTGGCGAGGAGGCAACATATCACTGCCTCTGCACCTGTCAAAAACTCTCGGATCACTTTTCAGGAGAGCAGCAGGGCTTGCCGCACTTTTGAATAAACCTTTACTCTTCTGAGCCCCCCTAAAAGGCTGCTTTCACACTGATGTGCTGAGGTTTACTCATACCCGGGGTGCAGCACAGTGCGTCTGCAACTTTCCTAGGTTAGTTGCACTTTGCCATAGACTTCTATTATATCCTGCAGGTGTGCACTTTCTGAAAGCACACCAAAACGCCTGCATTCAGAAAGTGCACCAAACATGCAGGATATAATAGTCCATAATCTATGGTTAAGCGCAGGAAACCCGCAGGTACTCTGCACTGCACCCGTGGTGTGGGTAAACAGCGCATCAGTATGAAAGCAGCCCTATACTATTATGCTCGGTGTATTGCTTCACACTGACCTTAAAGAGGAAGTAAACCCTGATGGGTTTACTTCCTCTTTCATTCCCTGCAAAGGCAAAGCATAATGGACTACTATGCATCGCATAGTAGCCCATTATGTGTCACTTACCTGACACAGGAGCCAGCGATGTCACCGCTGTAGTCCGGCGCATCCATCTTTTCGGTGGAGTCTCGCAGCTCCGCCGCTGTCATTCGGCGGAGCCGCGATGACGTCACTCTCGCCCGCGCATGCGCACGGGAGCCGACACGCGCGGCAGCTCCATTGTTGGAAATGCCGCGCTCAGTGCGCCTGCGTGTCGCTGTCTACGGCGCATGCGCCGTAGACAGCGGTGCCTGTCTTCAGGCAAATATCTCCTAAACCGTATAGGTTTAGGAGATATTTCTTGGACCTACAGGTAAGCCTTAATCTAGGCTTACCTGTAGGTCAAAGTGGTTTGTAAGGGTTTACAACCACTTTAAGATCTCTTCTTTCCTGCTGCTGCCACCACTCTGGAGACCGCTAGCTGGGATAAGATGTGAGGTGCAGTTGGTATCAGGAGCCGGCACTACAGAGGAGGCATTGGCTTATGTGGCTTTTGCTCTTTACTACAGCTCCAACAGCCGATTCACTTAAATGGGCTACTGTACCTACAAGAAATGCAGGAAATGTGTCCTTGTACCTTTTAAAAAAAAAAAAAAAAAAAATCAGCTGCAGTAAAATCACATGGTGCTTTTTGCACTATGCGATTTTCCACACTCCGCAAATGCTCTGCATGCTTAGATGCGTGGGGGTGCCAGGCCTAGGCAAATTTCTTTATACAGCTAATTTGGGTTTTCTTAGCTAAGCACACCCTCCTGCCTGCATGCCTGACCTAAAGACAAATATATTATAGGAAATAAATCATACATGATTCATCTGCATACCTCCCAACTGTTCGATTTCGAGGGACTGACTCTCATTTGGAGTAAAGTCCCCTCTGTCCATCTTTCCTCCTCAATTGTCCCTCGTTTTGGTCTGATAGATTAGTGCATTTTATATACAACTATATGTATCAAGAAATGTTTCCCAGTGCTAAACATTTCATCCAACCTCTAAATTGCTGCATTTGTAAATTCCAGAAGCCAATATAAAATATAAGAAAAAGCACTTGTGAATTTAACCTAATAAAGAGACAGTTTTGAAAAAAACACAATATTTTGTACTTTTTGCTATAATAAATATGCCCATTTTTTTTTTATGTATTCTTCTACATATTTTTGGTAATAAAAATTGCAATACGCGTATATTGATTGGTTTTCAGAAAAGCTATAGCGTCTACAATACAGGGGAAAGATTTATGGCATTTTTATTTTATTCATTTATCTTTTTTACTAGTAATGCAGGTGATCAGTGATTTTTATCAGGACTGCGACATTATGGTGGACAGATTGGATACTTTTGACACATTTTTGGGACCATTGGTATTTATACAGTGATCAGTGCTATAAAAATGCACTGATTACTGAGTAAATGTCACTGTTACCTAGGTAGTGATTCTAACTATGGGGGGGCGATGGGACTTCCTGGGTGAGGAGAGCGATCATTGTTCATACTTGGTATGAACAACAGATCGCTCTCCTCAACCCTAACAGCATGGAGATCTGTCTATTTAAATTGACAGATCTCCATTCTGTCTCTGTATGGTGCGATCTCAGGTGCCGGCGGTCATCATAAAAGACGCACATCGGCTACAGCATTGCGGCACGTCAGCACACCTCTGGTGGCGCATGCCCCCTAGTGGTCAGAAGGCGAGCCGACATATAGCTAGGACGTTTTGCCCAGGGGAGCCAACCTGCCGCAGTATAACTACAGCAGCTGGTCGGGAAGGGGTTAAATAGTGTTTGCTTTGTGGCGCCCAGATGCAGTGCAGTTCCGCTTTAAACAAAGTGAACCTCAGAGGACTGGTATTCAGGGAAGTCTTGTATCTCAGCCACACACATTATTCAAAATTAAATTGTGTACTTGGAATGCTTTGTTGCTGTAGAATTGGGTATTAAAGCAGTTTCTACTGTATATGTAACATAGTCTAATGAGTTTTCCATCCAGTGCCAAGTACAAAAACATGAATTGCTTTCTGTACCTTTTGGAAATGAGCACACATTTCTGCTGATTCAAGGTGATAATAGAAGTTTCTGTTAAATTACAGGAAAAAATGGAAATGTTTGCCTTGATGTACTGTCTTCTCTGTTCAGCTTTGCTTCAGAAAATGTATGAACCTTTTTTTTTTTTTTTTTTTTTTTTTTTTTTTTCCATATGTAACGGACAACTGAATGCTAGAGGTGCTGTGTCTGTTTCAATTTTAATAGAGTGTAACTGTGATGTAACTTTAAAAATAACTGTAGCTCATTACATTTCCATGGCATGTTTAGTTTTTTCCTAGTTGCAGGTCTAATGTACATGGAAGCTTTTGCACTAATAATCTTTCTTAACCACTTACCACTTTTTCAGGTTTGGTGTATACATGTTTAATACATTTTTTTTTTTTTTTTTTTTTGCTAGAAAATTACTTAGAACCCCCAAACATTATATTTTCTTTTTTTTTTCTAACACCCTAGAGAATAAAATGGCGGTCGTTGTAATACTCTTTTTCACACCGTATTTGTGTGGGAAAAATTAACTTTTTTGAATAAAAAATAAGACAACAGTAAAATTAGCCCAATTTTTTTATATTGTGAAAGATAATGTTACGCCAAGTAAATTGATACCCAACATGTCATTCTTCAAAATTGAGCCCGCTCGTGGAATAGCGTCAAACTTTTACCCTCAAATCTTCATAAGCAACATTTAAAAAATTTGACAGGTTGCATGTTTTGCGTTACAAAGGTGGTCTAGGGCTAGTTTTATTGCTCTCGCTCTACCAATCGCGACGATACCTCACGTGTATCTTGACTGCCGTTTTCATATGCAGGCATTACTCCACGTATGCGTTAGCTTCTGTGCATGAGCTCGTCGGAATGGGGTGTTTTAAAAAATTAGTCTTTTTTTTTTCTTACTTTATTTTACTTGATTTAATTTATTTTTACACTTTAAAAAAATAAATAAATAAATGGATCACTTTTATTCCTATTACAAGGAATGTAAACATCCCTTGTAATAGAAAAAAGCATGGCAGGTCCTCTTAAATATGAGATCTTGGGTCAAAAAGTCCTCAGATCTCATATTTGGACTTAAATGCAATAAAAAAAAATGTCATTTGAAAAACTGACATTGAAAAAAATTTACCTTTTTAAGAGGTATGGGCGGAAGTGACGTTTTGACGTCGCTTCCGCCCTCCTATGGTATAGAGATGAGTAAGGGCCATCTTAGCCTCACTCGTCTCCATACCCAGCAGAAGAAAGGACCCGATCACCTCCGCCATTACCGACGGCTCCGGTAACCAGCGGAGGGAGCGGGAGAGCATCGGGAGGGGGGTGGCACCTCTCCCGCCGACGATAATGGTGATCTTGCGGCGAACCCACCGTGGAGACCACCGTTATCGCACACAGGACCACCTCCTGTAAAGAGGGATATGTCGGCTGTGGCAGCAGCTGCTACCATTACCGAGAGATCCCTCTTCAAATTACTGACGTATATGTACAGGAGGCGGTCCTTAAGTGGTTAAAGAGGAAGTAAACTCCCCTGGTCTGTTTGTACCTCTAGGTAGGCCTATATTAAAGGGGCTTACCGATGGGTACTGTAAATGGCTCCTAAAACTGTTTAGGAGTTGTACCGTTTAGGAGATAATTACTGTATAAGCTGCCGACTACGTCATCGGCACATGCGCTCTGAAGGAACAGCTGCCCGTGACTGGCACAACGCACATCAGTGAAGAAGAAAAATGACAAACTTTTATAACCGAAACTAAACGTATTTTTTTTTCAACATTTTTGATCTTTTTTTTGTTGTTTTTTTTATTTTGTGCTATTAAAAAAAAAACACAGTGGTGATTAAATACCACCAAAAGAAAGCCCTGTCTCGAAAAAATTATACAAATTTAATTTGGCTATTTGGCTACAGTGTAGCATTAAATGAGTAATTGTCTTTCAAAATGTGACAGTGTTAAAGCTGAAAATTGACATGGGCAGGAATGGGGTGAAAATGCCCGGTATTGAAGTAGTTAACCACTTCCCACCCAAGGATGTTATATAACTTCCTGGAATTTCAGTGGGAATATCTGAATGATGCCTGCAGCTATAGGCATCATTCGGATATCCTTGTTTGCAGCCGGCGATTCTGTGCACCATAGGAACGATCATAGCTGCAGTTTCGCCGCTTGATCGTTCTTACAAGTGACAGCAGGGGTTGCCTCTTATTGACCCCACATCTCTCCATAAAGTGGATCGGTCATGATTCCTATTACAAGGGATGTTTACATTCCTTGTAATAGGAATAAAAGTGATAAGAAAAAAAATGTAGTAAAAATAGAAAAAATTAAATTAAAAAAAAATACTTTAAAATGCCTCTGTCCCCCCGGTAGCTCGCGCTCAAAAGCGAATGCATGCGTTAGTCCCAGCCACGTATGTACATGCCGTTCAAACCACACATGTGAGGTATCGCCACGTGCGTTAAAGCATGAGCAACAATTCTAGCACTAGACCTCCTCTGTAACACTAAACATGTAACCTGTAAAAAAATCTGAAAGCGACGCCAATGGAGATTAAGTACTGAAGTTTGTTATCATTCCATGAGTGTGCGCAGTTTTAAAGCTTGACTTGTTGGGTATCTATTTACTCAGCGTAACATCATCTTTCACATTATGTAAAACAAAAAGGGCTAACTTTACTGTTTTGTTATTTTTTAAATCATGAAACTTTTTTTCCCCAAAAAATTAGAAAAATTGTTGCGCAAACACCATGCGAGATAAAAATGGCCGCCATTTTACTCCCTATGGTGTCTGCTAAAAAATTATATATAATGTTTGGGGGTTCTGAGTAATATTCTAGCAAAAAAAAATGATTTTTACATGTAGGAGAGGAGTGCTAGAATAGGCCTGGTATGGAAGTGGTTAAACATAATGGCCTACTCATTTTATTCCTTTCTGCTCCACACGCTGAAATGTTATTTTATTTTGCTTCTTTCCACTAGAGGCCACAAGAGAAAACTGGATGTGGATGAGGAGGATGCAGAGGACGATAGAGCGAGTGAGTCCAGCAATGAGGAAGGAAGCAGTTCGGAAGCTGATGAGATGGCGGCAGCAATTGAAGCAGAGCTCAATGATTTCATATGACATCTTTGTCAATAGGGAAAACGTCAGTAATCTGTGTACTTGCACATTTACACACAATGACCTTTCATGTCTGCTACTTCAGTGTATGTACGGATTTTTTTTTCCATGACAGAAGTATCTTTTTGTATATTTTGACGAGGAACACATTATTTTACACATTTCAGGTTACTTCTTTTAAAGGTGTTTTAGTTAAGGAAGCTAAACAATTTTTCATCTTGTTTCTTAAAGGAGAAGTGTTAACGGGAGAGGTTGTGCTATGCCAAAGACGTAAAGCTTTTGTCTGAGCTTTCTAGACTTTGACAGGGGGCTGTGCTTTGTGTCTGTTTTAAATTTTATTTTTGTCTTGATTTTCTGATAGGGGTTTGAGGGGGAGCACAGTCCAACAGTGGACAAAAGCTCAATCACATGGGAAGGACACTTTAAAGTGGAACACCAGGAGAAAAATATTTTTGATTGGTCCTTCTAAATTACCACTAATGCTGGATGTACTGAGTTCGGATATATGTTGCGGATGTATTTTAGTTGTATTCTTGTCAGATACTACTGTTTGCTTTTGATCTTTCGCCTCTGCTGCTTAGAGTTCCAGTGTTTGTACAGCGAAGGATAGTGGTGTTTACTCTCCCCCTTCCTCTCCTTTCTCATCCATTCATAAATTGTCCCTTCCTCTCTCATCTATTCATAAAATGTTTTGTATTGTTTTCACAGAATATAAGGCATGCTGTGATTGGACAAGGAGCGAGGGAGGGCAAATAAACAATGGGAAAACCCCTTGTTTAATCTCTTAATGACTTGTATTGTGTGAAGAGATTAAAAAATGTTTTAAAAAGGGAGAAAAGAGAGTAAATTTACACCATCACTGTACAAGCGACAGAACTCCTAGCACTAGAGCTGGAAGATCCAGGCTGACAGTAAGTAAATTTTGCCTCCTAAGCAGCCATCTGGGCAACGTTTATTCTGTATTAGGGATAACTTGGCAAGACTGATCAAACGTGGTGAAAAAAAATTTCCTTGGAGTTCCACTTAACCTGCATGTGTGCTTTCCAGGTGTATATATATAAATATATCAAACAAGACTTTTTTTTTTAAAAGGAATACAATATATATATATATATTTGTATAGATCTAGAAAATGTGATATGAGAAAATTGTAAACGTGACAGACTTTTCACTTGCCTCTAACTAATGTCACTGAGTACGTTTCTTGTTTTTACACATTCCTCTGTGCATTAGTTTGGATTTGTTAGAAAAGCAGTGATTAGATTTTTAACCTTACCTCCCTGCAAGTGTGTATGACTGCCGAGTGCGGCAGTGTACCACTGTCACAGGGAACGTATATATTGGATGTTCCCTAGGCAAAGGAAATGGTTGCTACAGTTTAACATGCAATAGGGTTTTATTCAATTGAGAGAACTAATGTAAAGTTTTTGTATATTCTATTTCATATTTGACCCACAGAGCAGATTTCTTTCATTTAATAAAACAAATTCATTTTGTATAGTTATGTGTGTGGTGTTTTTATTAAATGCTTGTGACTCTTGCATTCTTTTGGTTATAAAAAAATTAATTCTGAATTTGGTTGGCCATTGAACAAAATTGCCAAATTTGAGTTATTCTAATAATTGTAGGTTGATTAAAAATTAGCTAAACTATTTTTTCATGACTGTCAAAGTGGAATTCCAGATTTAATTTAATTTTAAATAGTTTGGGCAAAGCTGGCCCAACAAGCTATTTGTATTACATAATAATGTGCCCGCTACTACCTACATTAAGTGGTGATGTGATTTGGCAGTTGTACAGGGGTCGTCTTATCTGCTGTCAGATATAAAGAGAATCGGCTGAGGTGCATCAATACAAGGCTTTCTGGGATAGGCGGACAAATGTCATTGTAAATTCCACCTTGGCCAATCAGCGGAAGCCTTGCATTGATAAAAATGCAAAACTTCTAAATGACAACAAAGCACCCATCCTCATTCTCTTATATTCCAGCAGCAGACAGGAAGTTGCATGTAATGCTGCCAGAACACAGCACCACTTACTGTGTATAACTAATGCTACTACAATTCGTTGCAGCATACACAACAGCTACATCATTCTGTAATAGTAATACAGGCAGTCCCAGACTTACAAACATCCGACTTACATACAACTCTTACAAAAAGCTTGAGACAACAGGAAGTGAGAAGAAATCGATCCCTATAAATTCACTCCTGTAAGAGCTATCCCGTTAACAGTGTCTCCACTGAAGCTTTTTCACTAATCCTTGTTTCCACAACAACCCAAAATTTTCCAAATCCATTTGTCACAGGGGCAGAAAGAGAGGTGAAGTCTTCTAAACAGGGGCACAGACAGCAAAACAAACATTACAGGGATGTTAACCCTTCCTTATGCTATCCAAAGAACATAAACTTTTTTTTTTTTTTTTTTTGACTGACGTTGCACTTAAATGTCCCTGTTCCAACATACATATAAATTCAACTTTAAAAAAAACCTACAGACCCTTTATTGTTTGTAACCCAGGGACTGCCTGTAGTTTTGGCTAGCTTTGCCCAAAAAAGAAAGATTTATTAGATATTAAAACTGGAATTTTACTTTAAAGTTGAACTTTACCCATAACAACTTGATAAAAAAATATTTTTTAGCAAGGAACATACATTCCATATTACGAATTATGCTACCAAAAGTAGTGTGTGCTTTAAATTGCCTCCAGTATATCTCTAATTTCTTCTTGCCAAGGCTGCTATTTTGCTGAAGCCCAGAGCCCCTGAATGGCAGTCATAAAGCGGATCTAAACCCATTGATTTAATTGTTTCAAAATAGTTACATTCATGGAATGCTGGGATTTCTAACTCACATTTTCTTGTGTACACAACCAAACTCAAACCATCAAATGGCCGGTGGTATCTGATCACATGTGCACCATCATGGCAGCTGCAGATAAATAGAAGCAGCTTTCTTGGCTGTAAAGAATAGGGGATTTAATTTTGCTTGAAGTCTGTCAGCAGATCGACCTCTTGAAATACGGCAGTGCCTAAAAATAGAATGCAACTGATCATGTGCAAAGCAAGGTGAGTCAGTATATTACTGTTTTTTTTTAACAGCATAGGCACTTATGTTTTACATCGCTATACCTGTAAAAGGGGCCAACTTGAAGTCATCCAACAGGAATTTTCTGACCAAAGTTCCACTTTAAGGCCCCTTTCACACGGACGGACAGTCTATCCATTTTTCTTCCATCCGTCAACGGACGACAATGCATTCCTATGGGCAAACGGATGACCATCCGTTAACCTCTGCTTCCGATTTTATCCATTTTTTTTTAATGTACAAGGCTACGTCCAGATGCGTGAAAACTTATATTAACTGATGTTAACAGACAATGTCTGGCAGCGTCCGATCAGTTGAGATTCGTTTTGAAGACATTTTCTTTTTTTTTTTTCATCTGTGAACTCAACCTATGACCCAGGCAGTAGTTGGACAATAGGAAGTACATGCCCAAGAAGAAACATGGTAAGAGATGTCTCCCATGAGGAGCTTATAAACCTGGTGCACGAAAAGACAAAGGAAGGGCACAGCAAGGACAAGTCACTCACTGAAAACTGCAATGCAGCATGGGAGGAGAAATGCTGGGTAATTTCCTAAAAGGCACAGAAACTGATGTAAATGGATCACACGATGTAAACGTGTACGTTGATGGATGAAACACGATATTAACGTGGCTAAACTGACGGTGCCCGTGTGAATTTGGCCTAAGTAGTGAACAAATGCTGGAAAGTATAAGGCTCTGGAAGGTAGCTACTGTTGCTTCTTTTGATAGTAAGGATTTTTTATTACCTGTACAGTGGTTAGCAAATAAGTCTTCAGGTCAGTCTGCAACACTGTGAAGTCCACCTCTGGGGAAGAGTTCTCCATACAGAAGTGCATTTTGTATTTTGGAAGTGCCCTGTATAATTCCTTCTTTAGCTCTGTGTGACTTGCCCCTTAATTAGATGAACCAAGAGTTAGATGTTGATTCTGCATCTCAGAACATCAGCCTAAAAAAAATGCAATACTGCCCAGATAATATCTTTTTGCTTTTCACTGTTGCATTTTATTTGCACCAAGAATGCCAATGCAGTTTTTACTGTACTGTGTGTAGATGGCAACAATTCTTAATAAAAATGTTAAATAGACCTGACATCATTTCACATTTGGTGGAGAGTAGATTTTCGAAAACACAATCCTTTCTTGCAAACAATGGTAATGTATGCTAAATAGGATTTAGTGTACGTTGAGTTGCAACACTGACAGGCAATGCATTATGATAAGAAAAAAATAAATCTTAGGCAAGACTGACCAACAAAACACAAGGAAGTATTTCAGACATATAAAATCAAGAAATGTACTTCCTGGCCAATATATTGATTCCTAGCAAACAAATCACCAGGATTGGCATGCAGGTTATTAAAATTAAAGCAGTAGGCTTTTTATTTATTTGTTTTTGAAGAAATCATACTTGGGTGGATGCAGCATCGGTCCCCTGCCGACTCTGAGTGATCAAAAACCGCTGTTTACTCAGTTCTCTGTGCTCTATGAACAAAGCGCTTATGACTCCCAGTCACCACTGTCTGCTCTGTCCCCAGCAGAGCACTGGGCTGTAGACTGGGTGGGAGTGGCTGATTCAAGCAAGTGAAAGTTATAAGAACAGGGATAAGTGGGCGAGTGGTTGCGGGGTGAGGACAAGGGTGGGCATTAGAATTTGCTCTCTGCAGCATTCTCCAAAAGTAGACCATAAATTATACAATTTAACATGATTTTTACCTTCAGTATGGGAAGGTTTATTTTCCAACAGGACAAGGACCGAAAGCACACAGCAAAAATGACCACACAATGGTTGAAGGACAAAAGGATGAATGTCATTGCATGGCCTAATCAGTGCCCAGACTTAAACCCCATTGAAAGTCTGGGAAATTAGTTGAAGACTGCAGTCCACAAATGATCACTATTAAATTTAACTGAACTTGAGCAGTTCTACAAAGAAAAATGGGCAAATATTGAAAAGTCTGGATGTACAAAGTTAGTAGAGACATATCCCAACAGACTAAAGGCTGTAATTAAAGCAAAAGGTGGTTCAACAAAATACTGGGGTGATCCTTTTTTCCAACTCGGTGATTCTGATTTTTAATTTTGATATGTTGGTGTTCTATCTTTTACTTGGATGTTATAAGTTGCCCTGAGTAAATACAGCTGGATAAAACAAAAACTGTCTTCATTTCAGGCTGCAAAGCAACAAAATGTGTATATTTTAAAGGGGGGGGGGGGGATTCTTTCTATACCCGCTGTATACATATTATGCAGTATGTCGTAAAGTGAATGTGAACACTGCCTGTTCCAAATCATTGTAATCATGTACAATAATAATCTAAGGCAAACTTTTCTAGACAAAATAAATCTTATAAATACCTTTTTTTCATACGTTTACAAGCGATCACGTAACTGCCATGCAGGGTCTGCATCGTGGTCTCCAAGGGGTGGAGAAGGTGATACCTAGTGACAATCAGAAGCTTCTGCCAATGTCACATATCCCAGCCACTGTCGATCTGCAGAGCTGGGCGGAGGGCATTTTAATCAGCATCACCAAAGTAGTACAGGTGCACACAGCATCCTGTAGCTCCCACGCTATAGGCAAAGGAGGTGTGTCAGCAACAAACTGACTACACTAGGACAGATCTGCATCCATAGCTAGTGTGTCTTGAAGGAATTGGAGTGAATGGGACATGCAGGATCACCAGGTCTTTTAATGTATGTCAATATTTTTCAAGAAAGAAAAAGTCTACATAGTTTGGGACAAAAGGAAATGTAATCTTTAACAATTCATGGAACATGTGGATCTTCGAGGAGAAGTCCAGCCAAAGCTAGTTTGGCTATACTTCTATGGATCACAGGAGTGCAGTTCATTCTGTACTCCTGTGACCCATTTTCAGCAGAGAGTGGCTTGTAGTCTGATCTCTGCTGATGTCAAAGAAGTCGGTCCTGGCTCGGGGTCAATCGCCACCATGGAGTCAAGATCCGCCCAGATCCCTGGACTGATACCCGGCTCAGCCTCTCAGCAAGCCGCTTAAAGCCTGAGTCGGCCACTCCCTCCACAGCTCAGCGCTCCAGTGAGCGAGGAGGGGACAGAGCAGAGAGCTGTAACTGACAGTCTGCTCGAGGAGCTGTGAGAACCAAGCGTTTGGTGGTGTTCGATCGCTCGGTTCTCGGTGAGGGACAGATGCAGCATCGGAATGATGCTACATCCACCTAGATGAGTATGAATAAAAAAAACATACTTTTCTTTTAAGGATATGTCCACTTTAATTTTTCCTTCCTCTCCTTTCAAATTAGTAATTCTTTTGCTACCTCTGAAATGTAATAGTTTTATGGTAAACATTTACACGATTGTCTGTCCAAACTTCATCCATTTTTATCACAGACTAATTAAGTCTGCAATGCCGTTCAAAGCAAGTTTGAGCTAAACCTATATCTAGAATCACGAATAAGAAAATCATTCCGTAGCCACAGGAAAGAAATAGTCTGCAAACTCTGCAGGCCACTTGCATCTGAACATTATCATTTAAACTTCCACATAAGGCTTTTTTCATACCATGAAAAGAAGCCAAAACCCCCTAACTGTAGTGGCAGTTTATTACTATTACATTGAACAATAGTTCTTTCTATAGAGATGGGATAATCTGTTGTTGAGTGCAAACCACTTAGATTTTGAAAACCTAAGTCAGGCCTGTGGAGATTTAAATGATTTTAGTTGCCAACTTCTAAAGCATGCTTGTTCTGGAAGTCATAATGTTAGTCTGGCTTCCTTATCAGGGAGCTTTCTATAATGACTTTTATTTCTGCTCCATGGGGTACATTCTCTCCCACACTAACCATTTGTTCCGAAAGTTGCAGAAAGCACACACCCCTCCATTTAGCAGATTTTCTACTCATAGCATTGACGTGATTTCTGTAAGCTTGCACAGGGCATGTAATATACAAAAGCAAGCTTTTTTCATTTGTGATACTGCTACAGCAGAGACCTTTATAGGACAAGGTCCCCTGAATAGTAGAACATTATTGTTTTTCCTATTAGACCTTCCATTACTATTATTAAGCTTGCAAGTACTGTATTCTACCTTCACTGTTGCTCTGCATTGCGGAAAAAGGTTTTTAAGGATTGAAGCAGATGCCTGGCTGTTTCTACAAAGTAGTGATGATCTTTTTGCTGCTGAAAATTAGAAAGCTAAGGAACATCAAGGAATCACTATCTAGGAACTGGGTCACTTTTTGTAGTGGCAATGAAAGATTTGAAACTAGGGATGAGGTTCAGGTTCGCTGCTACTAATGGAATGGTTGAGGTAAATCCTGCAGGTTCAAGATTTGTAGTCCCTGTTTGTGCAGAGTTGTCTGGATACTTTTTTTTTTTTTTTTTTTTAAGGCCATGCATTGCATGGCTTTTGAACTATGACCCGTAGACTTGAAAGGGCCAGGAACTGGGGCATTCAACCCATTTGCTACTTTGTTGTTCTAATAATGGGGGTCTCTTTTCTCTAATTGAATCTTGTGGTTAGTTTTAGGTCAGTAGTTGCTTTTAGCTACTATCCTGTTTTTTGCTGTAAGGCATACGGGTTTTACATTTCACTGCATCTTCTATTTAAACTCAAGTGAGGCATGCTGTCACTGCTCAAGCATAGTGTCAACACTCTCCGAGCTACCAAAGTTATTATTTATACACATCCTAAGCTTGCACCTACAGCGCAGTCATTGCTGCACCAGTTAACCTTGGTAGCAACCACAGTCCAAATGCTACTTCACCTACATTCAAAGTCTCCACTGTACCCCAGCCTGGTCTTCACTTTCCTAACACTACTGGCATTCGCAGCCTATGCCTCTTCTGATTTCCAGCCATGCCTCCACTGCACCCAAAGCTTCTGCTGCACCCAGCCTGGTTCCACTACACCTGCTGTCCAAACACTACTGCACCCACAGCCAAAGTCTCCATAGCACTCCAGCCTGCTCTCTGCTGCAATTCTGCCAATGCTACACCCCCAACTTAAGCTTCAGCTGCACCCCAGTCTGGTTTCAGCTGCACCCATGTCTACCATTGCTCCTCGACTATCTCAGCCTTGGCAAAACCTACAGCCTTTGTCTGCATTGTTCTCACATCTTTTGTTGGACCTCGGACCTCAGATGTAACCACAGTCTCACTGTCACCAATAGTCTCTGTCTCGTCCCCTCTGCACCCCCAGTTTCCATTGCATCCACAATCTGAGCTTCTACTGAGCCATCTCTTCACTTGCAGCCCTCCAGCAGTACTGTCCTTTTGCTTCAGTTTTCGCTCAGCCAGCACCAAACCTCCTGTGCGACTATGACCTGGGGTTAGCCATGAGCTAAACCCAAACCTCTGTGCAACAACTTTTTTTTGTTGGAGAGGGGTAGCTGGTATTCTGGCAGGGATACTCGCACAAATGCGGAGTGTCCACATCTGTTTGTGATAGCAGTATCTTAAATCTCTTACAGTAAAGTATTAGCCTGTGTTCTTTGTCTCTTATGTCCTGCTGTTTGCAAGTTGTACAATGCTGTGTCATCTAAGGCTAAGTTTCCACTAGTGTGACTTGGGACTGCAAAGTCGCATGACAAGTCGTACCCTATGTTTTCCAATGAGTACTGTTCATATCTTCAAAGTAGTCCCTGCACTACTTTGGTCCCACTTTGATGTGACTTGAGGTCCATAGACCATCGCCCAGGGGAGCCAACCTGCCACAGTATAACTGCAGTGGATGGTCCTAAAATATATACAGTGCCTGCACACCCCAACAGATTTGTCAGAAAACCTTTACTTTTCTTTCAGAATCAACATTTTCTATGAGACACAACTAAGATATTTTAATTTGCACACACAAAATAATTTTTCCTAACAAATTCATTCAAGACCATGTTGCAAAAATGAGTATACTCCAATGAAGGTCTTAGGATCAAAGCTACATTTTAGACGCTAAATTTCTAATTAACGCTCCTGGGGGCGTGACCGGATGCAGAGGGAGGAGGTTCTACGTGTGTGAGTGAGCCGGCGTCTCGCTCTCCCCTCCATGTCTCCCCACTGAGCGGCGCCTTCCCTCGCCAGCCCCGCCTGCTCACGGATGGACAGCAGCCTAGGATACGGTCCCCACGCCGAACGGACGTTCTCTCCTTCCCCCGCTTGCCATCCCGCCGTGCGACGGAGCTTGTGATTCGGAGGCAGTGGGTGGAATTCTGGATGGGGCAGCTCTCTCCCTGCCTCCCGTGGTGTGGCTAGATCTGGAGACTGACCCGGGACCTGAAGGCTGAGACCAGAGAAGCAAGCAATGGGAGGAACAGGCTTTTTGCGTATCTACCGCTAAAAGAGACAGGACCTGAGCAACATGCAGAGGATCTCAAAAGAGGGTGGTGAGAAGCAGCTGAGTGAAGTGGAATATTTTTGTATTAAATAGGGTGGTGAGTGAGTATTGCCCAGTGAATCTTGAACTGAAATGTGAACTGTGATTAAGATTTATTATGTTGTGGGAGAACGCTGAATAGTCCTTTAAACTCCCACCCTGTATATTTGTTTTTTTCTCCCCCCCCCTCCCCCCCCCCCCCCCCCCCCCCCCCGTCTCAGCTCTGACAACTAAGCAGCTTGCTTAAGAGATATGAGGAATTGTTTCTTTTGGAGGAGTCGTTAATTCATTTTAAAGAGCCTGTCTGTGTGTATAAGTACTGAGTGGAGTTTTTGCTGTTAGATTTATCTGGATCTGCTGGGACATTGTCCCCCCCCCCCAGGGTTTGATTGATGCTGGGATAGCACACCAGGCTATGAAAGCTACCTTGTAAACTAAACCCAGACAGACTTTGAAAATTCCACTCTATATATCTGCTTGCTCGGTGCTTTTTCCCCTGCCTCAGCTCTGATAACTAAGGTCTTTGCTTAAGAGAACAACATAAAGAACTGTATCCACTGGAGGAGTTGCTAACTTAGTGTAAAGAGCTGTCTCTGTCCATAGTATTGATAGCAACTATAGCATCCTCCCCCAGGGTCTGATCCACTCTGGGGTAATATACCAGGCTATTAAGTTACTACGGGATATCGGGTGAACTGAATTCAAATAGATAAACTATTATTTGTCCTGGGAGAAGATAAAGGTGAAGAAAGGATATCTCTTGTCGTATATGCTCTCCTTCTCCTCCCCCCCCCCTCTCCCTTTCTATATATTTTTTTTTTTTAAGGATAGTTGGCATACTATCCGATCAGATTTGGGGTTGAGAAGGATACTAAGTGTTTCTATTTTTTTTTAATACTAGCCCTGCATAAAGTTAAAGTCATTATGCCGTCGCATCGTGCGACTAAAGCAAGCCAAGCAGCCGCGGCCGCGAAATTAGAAAAATACGCCCATAACCCTGGTCAGGGGCTTGGCCAGACCCCCCCGAAGGGTATCCAACAAGGACAGCAGAATCAAACTAATAGACTGTCAGGTGCCAAGGGCACTAGGAAAAGCCACGGGTTAAATCACCCCGTGATGGTATTGAAAGGAGGTGAAGATATGGAAAGCACTCAGGGTCAGGCCACTGCTGCAAACTTGGAAGGAGCACTTGACCCGCTTGAAGAGGGGGCTCGGGGAGTGTTGGAATCTGAATCTGAGCCAACGTTAAAAGAAGTTCTGATGGCAGTCAATTCATGTAGAGAATCCCTAGGAGGAATGAGTGCTCAACTTATTACCATCCAGGAGGAATTATCCTATGTTAGACAGGATATCCAAAAAATTCAGGAAAGGACTACAGCCTTAGAGGGCCGGGTTGGTCGGGTTGAAGATGACCTGGCTCCTTTGATACGGGTAGTCAGGTCTATGCAAGAACAGCTAACCAAACAGGAAAACAAATTAGATGAAATGGAGAATAAGATGAGGAGGAAGAATATCCGGATAGTGGGTTTGCCAGAACACTGCGAAGGATCAGACCCTTTTTTAGTGAAATGGTTTGGAGATACGTTTGGTCAAGATATTTTTTCACCATTCTTTGCTATTGAAAGGGCACACAGAGTCCCTCCACAAACTGGTGCTCCCCCAAGACCATTCCTGGCCAAATTATTGTTTTATAAAGACAAAGAAACCATTACACGTAAAGCTAGAGAGATGGGCAAGATTGTATATAATGGCTCTCGAGTATCGATTTTTCCGGACTTTTTGCCGGATCTTCAAAGGAGGAGAGCTAAATTTGGGGAAGTAAAACGTAAACTTCGCCAGATGAATGTGACTTATGCTTTATTATATCCAGCAAGATTGTGGTTAAATGCCCCTGAAGGGGCTATGATATTCGATAGCCCTAGAGGTGTTGAGGAGTGGTTGGAGTCCCACTCTTAGAGACTATAGTGTTGTTGGACTGCTAATCTCTTCTTCGGTTTTTTTCCCCCTCTCCCTCTCCTCTCCCTGTTTTGGGGGGGAGAGGAGGGAAAATACGGGACTATTTTTTTGTTGTGCGGGGGGGGGGGGGGGGGGGAGATGATTGGTAAGAAGCTGTTTCTATTACTATTGGTGGGGGAGAGAGGGCGAGATAGAGAAGGGGGGGAACGGCACGCATGATGTCCCTTTATATGGGGAGGCTAGCGGGCTGCTATATGGGATATATTTTGTGTTTGGAGGGTTTTTGGGAGGGGGAGGGGAGGGGGCGAGGGAAGGGATTAACTCACGGAAGAATGGTGTGGAAAGTTTTTGTATGGGAAGGTCACATTAGAAGGCCCCAGGAGGTGCCTAGAGAGGCAACAGGAGAAGTGTGTGAGTTGGGTGGTGGGTGTGAATGGAGAGATGGGGGGGAGGGGTATAAGGGTTGACTGGTATATAGGATGTAGAAAAGGGTGGGAGAAGCACATTCTAACTAGAAGAGCACTGTATAAAGTATATTTAACCACAATGAAACAATGGGCAAGAGATAACCACATAAAACTGAGTGATAAAGGTGGATTATATAAATTTTATAATAAGGATGGACACCATAATTATCAATGAGTGAATTCACAGGGTTAAATGGGGAAAGCTTCACCTTATATTCTTGGAATGCTAGAGGTCTGGGAGTTCCGAGGAAGAGGATGGTGGTTAAGTCAATAGCTAGGTCACATTGGGTAACGTTTTTTTGCCTACAGGAGACACACTTTACAAATGCTTCTATTTCGCAGTTAAGTTGGGGGGAGTACCCTATCCAATATCACTCACTACATACCTCCTTTTCTAGGGGGGTTAGTATTTTGATCAAAGTAGGGACACCCTTTAATTGTTTTCAGGCTAAGATTGATGAACAGGGGAGGTATGTTTTTTATATGGTAAGATAAAGGAAAAAACTTTGATTTTGGCCAATATTTATATACCGCCGCCTTCTTCCATGGATATTTTATATGCATTGGTTGAGTTTGTGCTGGATAAGCCAGGAGTCCCATTGATGATAGTGGGAGATTTTAATATGGTTATTGATAAAACAATGGACAGGTTTCCCAAAGGGAGGATACAACAAGGAGGTACAACGGAAAGCCGTCTCTTACAGTTCATGGGAGAAATGGGACTGAAGGATCTTTGGAGAATTCAGAACCCAAAATCCTGGTCTTTTTCGTGTCTCTCTACTACACATTCAACCTTGTCAAGGATAGACATGATCCTAGGGAATGACGAGGCAGTTGGATTAGTAAGTAAAATAAAATATATGCCAAGCAGCCTTTCTGACCACTCGGCAATGATGGCCTCCTTGGAGATAGGGAAGGGAAATCAGCAACGAGGGTGGAGACTGAGTCCCCTATGGCTGGGGCTTATGAGAGAACCAAAAGATCTACTTGATGCATTAAGGGAATATGTTGATTGGAATACAGGCACGACTTCGCCAGGGATTGTTTGGGATACATTAAAAGCCTATCTTCGAGGCCTCCTGATACAACAGATCTCTAAAATTAAAAAACGGTCTGGGGAAAGGGAGGAATTTGCCTCAAGGGGAGTGGTGAAGTTAAAAAATCCAATATATAAATGCCCCAACACTTGATAACCAGAGACAATGGTTAAAAGCGCAGCGGGAATACCGTCATATAATGCTAGAGAATGCTGAAAACAAATACATATTCCAGAAACAACAAGCATTCGGGGAAGGTGAAAGGGTTGGTTGGATGCTAGTGCATTTAGTGAAAAACTCAACACCTTCTATGGTAACAAGGATTAGTATGGCAGAGGGTGGGATATCCACAAATAAGTTAGACATATTAGAGAGATTTAGAGCCTATTATGAGGATCTATACCACTCTAATCAGGCTGAGAAGGGGGAAAAAATGGATACATTTTTCAGTGAACTGACAATGCCTCACCTCTCTAAGGAAGATAGTGATTCCCTTGATGGCCCTATAACGATAGAAAAGATTTGGCGTATCGTGCAGGAAATGGCAGGACAAAAAGCCCCAGGCCCAGATGGCCTCCCGGTGGAGGTTTACCACCACTTTGGTGAGGTGTTAATGCCTGAATTGTTAAAAGTTTTTAATTGGGCATTAAAAACAGGAGAGCTCCCATCTTCAATGAAGGAATCAACCATAATAGTGATACCGAAAGAAAATAAGGACCCCCCTCAACCCCTCATCATATAGACCTATCTCTTTATTGAATTTGGATGTAAAGTTCCTAGCAAAGGTCTTGGCGGCTAGATTAAGCTAGTGTGATAGAAAAGCTTATCCATCCTGATCAATCAGGTTTCATTCCTGGTAGATCCACAAGTATAAATATAAGGTGGGTCTTCTTAAACCTTCAAATACCAGCGGATGGAGATGGTCAGAGAGCTGTCCTATCTTTGGATGCCACCAAGGCCTTTGATACTTTAGAATGGAGCTATTTGTGGAGGGTTTTGAAGGAATTCCATGTGGGTCCGGCATTTATAAAATGGGTGAAAATGCTATATAGATCCCCGGAAGCAAGGATAAGAATAAATAACGATAGCTCGGCAGGGATTCGACTGAAGAGAGGAACGAGGCAGGGATGCCCTCTGTGCCCTCTCCTGTTTGCCATGGCAATTGAACCCTTGGCCGTGTCCCTTAGATCAAATATGGGGATAAAGGGATTTAGGAGAGGGAACGAGGAAGAAAAAATAGTATTATTTGCAGATGATCTTTTCCTGCTTCTTGGAGATGCGCAGCTTTCTATAGGGGAAGTAATGTATAGAATTAAAGATTTTGGACATCTTGCGGGATTAAAGATAAATTGGGAGAAATCCTGCATATTGCCTATTGATCCCCTGGATAGTCCTTTACCTTGTGAAGCTGCACACATCCAGATAGTGACCCAAATGAAATACCTAGGCATATGCATCACTAAAGACCCCAAACAGTACATAGTGAACAACCTGGTCCCTTTGTTATTTAAACTCAAACATAAAGGTAATTTCTTCCAGATATAAATTTTATCAACAGCAGGTCGATGTAACTTAATTAAAATGATAGTTTTACCGCAACTTTTATATGTTCTACACAATTCACCAGTATGGATCTACAAAAAATGGTTCTATAAGGTGGATTCCATATTTAGAGAATTGATTTGGAAAGGGGGTCAAGCACGTATTAGCTTAAAAACTTTGCAACTTCCAAGTAATGGAGGGGGAGTGGCACTTCCACACCCATTCAACTATTTTTTAGCGGCCCAGATACAACATCTGGCGGGAGAGGGCTTAGAGGATGGAGGACGGAAAAAGAAAACCCCTCTTGAACAACTTCTTGGTAGAATGTTGGTAGTGACACTAGAGTCAGGGATCTATCTGCGAGATATTCCTACTCTAGGGTTGATGATAAAGGTGTGGAAGGCAGTCAAAAGAATACTGGGATATAGGGGATTTACGGAGTACTCCCCCCTTTGGGATAATAATAAACTGGATGAGATACAGAAAATAGGACAAATAAGGGAATGGGAAAGATGCGGCATAAAGTTTATTCAACAGATTTATCAGAACGGCAATCTGAAACAATTTCAAGAGCTAAGGGACCAGTTTGCAATCCCAAAGAAGTATTTTTTCAGATATTTGCAGGTTAGACACGCCTTGGAAAAACAGTTTGGAGAGGATGTAATAGAATGGGGTGAGATGCCAGTAATTAAGGATATATTACGAGCAAAATCGGGGAAAGGGTTAATATCTAAAATCTATGTAAATTTGTGTAAGAAGACTCAGGTAAGAACGCAGGAGCAAACGAATAGAAAAAAATGGGAAGCAGGTGTGGGAAGCTTCTCGGAAGATCAGTGGGAGAGGATTCTTGAGTTGGCACCTTGGGTGTCCATCTCCCCTCCTCAAAAGCTTTCTCACCTATTTTTGCTGTACAGAGCATATTACACCCCCAAGAGGCTCTTTCTGTTTGGTAGAAGGTGTGATGCGGCTTGCCCTAGGTGTGGAAGGACAGAAGGAGATATGATACACATGTTTTGGAGATGCCCCAAGCTACATCGGTATTGGAGAGAGGTAGTGATGATAATCAAGTATTCAAGACGGTAGTAGAAGTGGAACCTATGGGGTGTGTATTGGGATGGATTGAGGGGGGTAGTGATCCCAAAGACAGTAAACTAGCGAAACTAAGGTGCCTCTTTCAAGCCAGGAAACTTATAGCTCAGAAATGGCAGTCCCCAACACCCCCTACCAGTGGAGAGTGGGTGCAGAACATGAATAGGGTTATTCTTAAGGAAAGGGTAGCATATATAAGATAGGGTGGTATTAAAAAATTTGATAAGATCTGGAAGATGTGGTATGAGAAAATGAATGAAGGTGTTTATACTTAAAAGGGGAAGAGCTGCTAGTCAAGAAATAGCGGGAGGAGTGGGTTTGAGTGAGTGGGGGAGTTGCCAGTTAAGAAATAGTGTGAGTGGGTTTGAGTGAGTGGGGGAATGAGATGAATGTGGGGAATGGAAGGGTATAAAAGGGCTATATGTAATTTGTATGGTGCTTTTGTTTTAAATGGTAATGTTGTATGTTATGTTTAAATTGGGAAAGAAAAATTAATAAAGAGATAAAGTTAAACGAAAAAAAAAAAAAATTCTAATTAACAAGAATTCAACTTCTGGTGAGTCTAATTATTTTATTAAACAGGTGTCCAGCAGACAGGTGATTATAAAAAGGGTGTTGCCTAACAAAGAAAACCCTTTCCCATTTCATGCTGTCAGCAATGGCACCACATAGAAGATGTCACAAGGCCTGAGAAAAAAAATAATTTCTTTACACAAGAAAGGTTAAGGCTACAAGAATATCAGCAAAGTTTTACTTTACTGTAGCAAAAGTGATACAAAAATTTAACACAGTAGAACTGCAACCATCTCACAGAGATATCCAGGCCATCCACGAAAGTTAACACCTTCTGATGAAAAGGGTTGAAGAAAATCGACATGCAAGTTCACTGCAGTTAGCTAAAGAAGTAGAAAGCCAAACTGGTGTGATTCTTCTTCTTTCCTGTGACACAATCAGGCCCAGACTGGCCATAGTGTAGACCGGGCTTTTTTACGGGCGGCCGCTGGGCTGCATGTCTGAGATATGCAGAGTCGGACACGGGTTCTGACATGCAGGACCAGTGTTCTAACACCGGCTGTGGATGTTCCGCCAGTTGTATACTAAGTGCTGTAGTTGCGCTTTGCAGTAGGGGGTGGGTGCGTGCGAGCCTCTTTGGCGCACTCGAGTGACACCTGTCGGCACATCAGGGGGCCGGGACCTGTAACGATCCCCTTCTCTCTGGGTGGCTGTGGCTCTGATCAGTCTCGGCTTGGCTGTCTCACAGCCAAGCAGAGTGAAGCTGCCTCCCCCTCCTCCTTTATGTCTACACAGGGGGAGGGGACTCGACATCCAGTCCTGCGCTGATCTCAGGTACAATATGGGTCTGAAAGGGGGGTTCTGTAATGTGGGGGGGTCTGTAATGAGGGGGTCTGTCAAGTATGGGGGGTTCTGTAGTGTAGGGGGTCTGAAATGTAGGGGAGTTCTGTATTATAGGGGGGTCTGTAATGTGGGGGGTTCTGTAGTGTATGGGGGTCTGTAAGGTAGTGGGGGTTTTGTAATGTAGGGGAGTTCTGTATTGTAGGGGGTCTGTAATGTGGGGGGTTCTTTATTGAAGGGTGGTCTGTAATGTAGGGGGGGTTTGTAATGTAGGGGGTTCTGTAATGTGTAGGTGGTCTGTAATGTAGGGGGTTCTGTAATGTAGGGGGATCTGTAATTTAGGGGGGTTCAGTAGTGTAGGGGGTTCTGTATTGTAGGGAGGGGTCTGTGTAACATGCAGGGGTCCCAAAATTGTTAGGGGGGTGTCTGTGTAACAAACAGGGGTCCAGAGCTGTGGGGTGCTGTGTAATGTAAAGGGGTCCAGAGTTGCAGGGTGCTGTGTAATGTAAAGGGGTCCAGTGGTACAAGGTGCTGGAACCCCACAACCCATCATCAACCCCACAAAGCGCCATGCAAAACACACATCTAAGGTCACTATTGCATTTGTGAAGAACAGGGTAAAAGTGATTCAGTGGCCAAGTATGTCTCCTGATCTGAACCTAATCGAACACATATGGGATATTCTTTTACAAATATTTATTGAAAATTAAGCATAACATAGCAATTCAGACATGTGACTGAGACATCAGACAGAAAAATTAGGGAAAAAGAGACAAATGTCTCGATGAGGGGAGGATACATAAATGTTATAATGTTCCACAAGACAATAAAGGTAGCAAAAGAAGAGGAAATAAAAAATAAATAAAAAAAAAAAGATAAAAACAAAGGCCCAGTATAAACAGATAATCATATTGTAAATTCAATTGCGTCTCAAAAAGGTCATATATAGTGCAGCCTAGCTCAGGTAACCTCAAACATATTGATAGAAAGACACATAAGTGCCGGGCTGTGCTACTAAACAGACAGATAGAAGGAGCGATAAAAAATAAAATAAAAAAAAAATAAATAAAAAAAAAATATATAAAAAAAAAATGGAATTTTCCTCTCTAAAGTGAGTCATCTCGTCTTCAAAATATCTCATATCAATATAATCTTCAACCACATGTCGACTCCTCTAAATGGGAGTCACCGAAAAGGACAAATAGAAAAAAAAAGGAATGAATAGATAGAATACAGACCGTGGGTAAGAGTGCCCACTAAGAGGGAGTAAAGAAAAAGGTACAAAGCAAAGAAACACATATGGGATATTCTGAAGAGACAAGTTGAGCATCACTCTCCATCCAGCATCCAGGCTACAAAAGAGGTTGCAGAATTGAAAAAGAAAGATGTTGCCAACTTGTTCATTCCATGCTTAGAAGACTTGGTGCTGTCCATACAAATCATGGAGGCCATACATAATACTAGATATAGTAGTTTTTGTTTTGGGGTATTTTCATTTTTCATCAACTAATTTGCATAAAACTGATGATTTTGTAATCTAAGTTATATTATTAACCTTACTTTCATGTAATGGAGCTAAACAAATGTTCTATAAAACTCAGTTTGGTCAAAATTTGGGAAATCGTTCTTGTGTTTATTGATTAAAATCTTACTTTTCAAAAGATGTATACTAGACATGTGCAGAGTAATGTATCAATGCAAAAAAAAGTTTTAAAAACTGCCGTTTTCTCGGGAGCAGTGATTTTAATAATGATTAAAGTGAAACAATAAAAGTGTAATATTCCTTTAAATTTCGTAGCTGGGGGATGTCTATAGTATGCCTGTGAAGGGGTGCATGTTTCTGGTGCTTAGAACTGTCCCTGCACAAAGTGTCATTTATGCAGGAAAAAAAGTCCTTTAAAATCACTCGCAGCTATTATGAATTGTCGGCTCCGTAATACAGAGAACACTCATTGAAAGTCATTGATAAAAAAAAAAAAAAAGCGTGGGGGTCCCCCAAATTCAATTACCAGGCCCTTCAGGTCTGGTATGGATATTAAGGGGAACCCTGCGTCAAAAAAAAAAAAATTGACGTGGGGTTCCCCCTAAATATCCATACCAGACCCTTCAGGTCTGGTATGGATATTAAGGGGAACCCCGCATCAAATAAAAAAAAATTGACGTGGGGGTCCCCCTAAAAATCCATACCAGACCCTTTATCCGAGCACGCAACCTGGCAGACCGCAGGAAAAGAGGGGGGGACGAGAGAGCGCCCCCCCTCCAGTGGCGGAATTATCAGGGTCGCAACAGTCGCAAGTGCGACTGGGCCCTGTAATTCTCTGCCACTTCAGGGGGCCCACCGGCAGCCCGCCCGCCGCCCTCCGCCCGCCGCCCGAGGGGCCCACCTGACTGTCCGGCCGGGGGTGTGCGTGTTCTGTTATTCATTTTCGCTTGTCATGCCGTGGTGAGGGGGGGGGGGGGCTTCCTTCACCAGCGTGAGAGAAAGCGTGAGAGAATTGCTCGTTTGGCTCCGCCCCCGCCTATCCAGAGCGACTGAAAGGGAACAGCCAATTCAGTGAAGGCGGGGGAGGAGCTCTCTGAAGCAAGGCTTTCTTGTAGGAACGGAGGCACGCTTCATGCAGGACTTGATCACTTGATCAGCATCACTCTGCAGGATTCTGAGGAGGGGGAATCGATCATCATCGATTGATTGGCGGTAAGTCGCCATCCCCCCTCCAGATTGTGCCAGCCCGCCACCCCCCTCCAGTGCCACCACCTGCCCTCCAGTGCCACCAGCCCACCATCGCCCCTCCAGACTGTGCCACCCCCTGCCCTCCAGTGCCAGCAGCCCACCACCCCCCCTCCAGTGCCACCACCACCCCCCCCCCAGACTGTTCCACCCCATCCCCCCCAGACTGTTCCACCCCATCCCCCTCCAGACTGTTCCACCCCATCCCCCCCCCCAGACTGTTCCACCCCCCCCCCCCCCAGACTGTTCCACCCCATCCCCCTCCAGACTGTTCCACCCCATCCCCCCCAGGCTGTTCCACCCCATCCCCCCCCGACTGTTCCACCCCATCCCCCCCGACTGTTCCACCCCATCCCCCTCCAGACTGTTCCACCCCATCCCCCTCCAGACTGTGCCACCACCACCCCTCCAGTTCCACCACCCCCTCTCCAGTGCCACCAGCCCACCACCCCCTCTCCAGTGCCACCACCACCCCTCCAGACTGTGCCACCCGCCCTCCAGTGCCATCACCACCCCTCCAGACTGTTCCACCACCCCCCTCCGGACTGTTCCACCACTTCCACTCCAGACTGCCACCACCGCCCCTCCAGTGCCACCCCTCCCTCCAATGCCACCACCACCCCTCCAGTGCCACCATAGTGCCACCAGCCCACCACCCCCCTCCTGTGCCACCACCACCCCTCCAGACTGTGCCACCCCCCCTCCAGTGCCACCACCATCCCCCTCCAGTGCCACCACCATCCCCCTCCAGTGCCGCTACCCCCACCTCCCTCCAGTGCCACCACCCCCCCTCCAGACTGTGCCACCACCATCCCTCGAGTGCTACTAGCCCACCACCCCCCTCCAGTGCCACCGCCACCCCCTCCAGTGCCACCACCCCTCCAATGCCACCACCCGCCCTCCAGTGCCACCAGCCCACCACCACTCCTCCAGACTGTGCCACCACCACCACCCCTCCAGACTGTGCCACCACCACCTCTCCAGACTGCCACCACCTCCCTCCAGTGCCACCCCTCCCTCCAATGCCCCCATCCCCCCTCCAGTGCCACCACCCCCCCCTCCAGTACCACCAGCCCACCACCACCCCTCCAGACTGTGCCACCACCCCCCGGACTGTGCCATCACCCCTCCAGTGCCACCACCACCCCTCCAGACTGTGCCACCAGCCCCCTCTAGTGCCACCACCACCCCTCGAGTGCCACTAGCATACCACCCCCCCTCCAGTGCCACCACCACCCCTCCAGACTGTGCCCCCACCCCTCCAGACTGTGCCACCACCACCCCTCCAGACTGTGCCACCACCACCCCCCTCCAGACTGCCACCACCCGCCCTCCAGTGCCACCCCTCCCTCCAATGCCACCATCCCCCCTCCAGTGCCACCACCCCCCCTCCAGACTGTGCCACCACCACCCCCCCCCTCCAGACTGTGCCACCACCACCCCCCCTCCAGACTGTGCCACCACCACCCCCCCTCCAGACTGCCACCACCACCCCCCCTCCAGACTGCCACCACCGCCCTCCAGTGCCACCCCTCCCTCCAATGCCACCATCCCCTCTCCAGTGCCACCACCCCCCCTCCAGTACCACCAGCCCACCGCCCCCCCTTCAGACTGCCACCACCACCCCTCCAGACTGTGCCACCACCCCCCCGGACTGTGCCAGTGCCACCACCACCCCCCCTCTAGTGCCTTCACCACCCCTCCAGACTGTGCCACCAGCCCCCTCTAGTGCCACCACCACCCCTCGAGTGCCACTAGCCCACCACCCCCCCTCCAGACTGTGCCACCAGCTCCCTCTAGTGGCACCACCACCCCTCGAGTGCCACTAGCCCACCACCCCCCCTCCAGACTGTGCCACCACCCCCCTCCAGTACCACTGCCACCCCTCCCTCCAATGCCACCACCCCCCCCTCCAGTGCCACCACCCCCCCTCCAGTACCACCACCCCCCCTCCAGTACCACCAGCCCACCACCCCCCTCCAGACTGCCACCACCACCCCTCCAGACTGTACCACCACCCCCCGGACTGTGCCATCACCCCTCCAGTGCCGCTACCACCACCCCCCCTCCAGACTGTGCCACCACCCCCCTCCAGTACCACCACTGCATTGGGGACACAGGCTGAACTGGGGACACAGCTTGCAGTGGTGAGACCGGCTGCACTGGGGACACAGGCCTCACTGGGGTCACAGTTTGCACTGGGGTCACAGCTTGCACTGGGGACACTGGCCGCACTGGGGACACTGGCCGCACTGGGGACACTGGCCGCACTGGGGACACCGGCCGCACTGGGGACACAGCTTGCAGTGGTCAGACCGGCTGCATTGGTGAGACCGGCTGCATTGGTGAGATCGGCTGCACTGGGGACATAGGCCTCACTGGGGACATAGGCCTCACTGGGGACATAGGCCTCACTGGGGACACTGGCCGCACTGGGGACACAGCTTGCAGTGGTCAGACCGGCTGCATTGGTGAGACCGGCTGCATTGGTGAGACCGGCTGCATTGGTGAGACCGGCTGCACTGGGGACACAGGCCTCACTGGGGACACTGGCCTCACTGGGGACACTGGCCGCACTGGGGACACTGGCCGCACTGGGGACACAGCTTGCAGTGGTCAGACCGGCTGCATTGGTGAGACCGGCTGCATTGGTGAGACCGGCTGCATTGGTGAGACCGGCTGCACTGGGGACATAGGCCTCACTGGGGAAACTGGCCGCACTGGGGACACTGGCCGCACTGGGGACACTGGCCGCACTGGGGACACAGCTTGCAGTGGTCAGACCGGCTGCATTGGTGAGACCGGCTGCATTGGTGAGACCGGCCGCACTGGGGACACTGGCCGCACTGGGGACACTGGCCGCACTGGGGACACTGGCCGCACTAGGGACACTGGCCGCACTGGGGACACAGCTTGCAGTGGTCAGACCGGCTGCATTGGTGAGACCGGCTGCATTGGTGAGACCGGCTGCACTGGGGACACAGGCCTCACTGGGGACACAGGCCTCAGGCCTCACTGGGGACACTGGCCTCACTGGGGACACTGGCCGCACTGGGGACACTGGCCGCACTGGGGACACAGCTTGCAGTGGTCAGACCGGCTGCATTGGTCAGATCGGCTGCATTGGTGAGACCGGCTGCATTGGTGAGACCGGCTGCATTGGTGAGACCGGCTGCACTGGGGACATAGGCCTCACTGGCCGCACTGGGGACACTGGCCGCACTGGGGACACTGGCCGCACTGGGGACACAGCTTGCAGTGGTCAGACCGGCTGCATTGGTGAGACCGGCTGCATTGGTGAGACCGGCCACACTGGGGACACTGGCCGCACTGGGGACACTGGCCGCACTGGGGACACCGGCCTCACTGGGGGCACAGGCCTCACTGGGGGCACAGGCCTCACTGGGGACACAGGCCTCACTGGGGACACTGGCCGCACTGGGGACACAGCTTGCAGTGGTGAGACCGGCTGCATTGGTGAGACCGGCTGCATTGGTGAGACCGGCCTCACTGGGGACACAGGCCTCACTGGGGACACTGGCCTCACTGGGGACACTGGCCTCACTGGGGACACTGGCCTCACTGGGGACACTGGCCGCACTGGTCAGACCGGCTGCATTGGTGAGACCGGCTGCATTGGTGAGACCGGCTGCACTGGGGACACAGGCCTCACTGGGGACACAGGCCTCACTGGGGACACTGGCCTCACTGGTCAGACCGGCTGCATTGGTGAGACCGGCTGCATTGGTGAGACCGGCTGCATTGGGGACATAGGCCGCACTGGGGACATAGGCCGCACTGGGGACACAGCTTGAATTGGTGACACCGGCTGCATTGGGGAAACAGGCTGCATTGGGGACACAGCTTGAATTGGTGCAGCCTGTGTCACCAATTCAAGCTGTGTCCTCAGTTCAGCCTGTGTCCCCAATGCAGTGGTGGTACTGGAGGGCAGTGTTACTAGAGGGGGGTGTTGGTGACATTGCCTGCATAAAACATTGTAATTTCATGAGATACATTATGAGGGCGTGTTTGGGGGCGGAATTAGGGGCTGGACATGGTAGGGGTTGGGTGGGGCAACAGATGGCGAGTAACCCTTGAGGCCTGGCTAGTAGCTCTGGCCTAGAAATTTTGAGCCCTGTATATGCAAAATGTTTTGCATTTAATTTCAATTTTAAACTGAATGTGTTGTTTTACAAGGTGATCGTTTACATATATTCAAGTAACCAACTGCAATTCTCTGTCTAGAATTCCTGTTAGGTCAGCTAGAACTTCGCCTTTCTGGTGGTCTTCCAAACAACGTGAGAAGTTAAGGTGGACCTTCACAAGCCGCTTGAAGACTTGCAACGGGCAGCTTTGCAGGTATGATGAGCCAATATCTGTACCAGATTCATATGTCAATGTCATAGACTCCCATTTCTGAGGCAGTTTATACACGGTGCAAATTTCTTTGCAGGAAAGAAATTTGCACAATTCCTTCCTCAGCACAGTGCTGACAGGGGAATCCATCCTGCCAAGCAATTGTCTTCAATTGTCGTCAATTGTCTAGCAGCCAGTAGCGATAATTAGAAGAGAATTTGGCAGGCTGGTTGTACACGAGTCGATTGATCGATCAACTAGGCAACTTTCAGGAAGGCAATTCGAATCTCTTCTAGTCCCTGGTGAATCGGCCAGGATTAAAACAGTCTATGGCCTGCCTAAGACTAAAGCCCCGTGAACACGATTAGAAAATCGTAAGAAAAATACCGCTTTCCAACCGACCGTATGCTAATAGGATCATTAGTACAGGACTTTTGAGAGCCGATCATGACAGTTCATTTGATATTATCCAGTTGTACATGCATGAAAAATTTTTGTTGTACAATACCAGATCGCCCGATTTTCGTTAAATCGGTAGAGTTGTCATTAAAAAAATGCAATACAAATACATTACAACACATGACATCACTTCTGAAGTCTTATTCTGTCAAACAAGAATTTTCGTAACTTTTGTAAACTCTTCATTTTTGATATGAGATTAGCATGCCAAAAAAACGGATGATCTTTCGTCCGACAATCTCATCATGTGTACCAGGCACAACTGTGTTTCCTGATATATACATGAAATATGACACCATCTTTCAACTAATAAGAGCCCTTTCACATGAGCGGTCTGATTGGGTCCGCCTGTCGAGTTTTCATTTGGACCCCATTGGACCCTCCATTCTCCTCTATTAAGTTGTGGGTGTAAACGGACTTGGGACCGTTTACACCCACCTACCTCCAATACGATCCACCAAAAACAAACAGAAGGGGATCTGATCCCCTCTGCTTGGGTGGACTGGATTGGAGGGCGGTTGGGTGTAAACAGACAGGTGGTTGTAATTCTCAGACTTAGTCTTCAGGCATATGCCTTGTATTGATAATGTACTTGTGTATACTGTTCCAATTTGTATTTGGTTTATGTTTTGTGCTTTTTCATGTTTTATATGGCTGCATGTGGTCCTGGAAGATGATGATCCAGATCATCATCTACAAATTAATCATGGTTTTACTGCTTTTATATATTTCTATTTCCTCCGCAAAGTGCTGCTTTGATGATATATGTATATATATGAATTTATTGAATGTATCAATCAATTATTCCAGATCACCATGAGGTGCCAATTTGTGATATATAATTATGTATCCTGGATGTTCATGCATATATATATATGCATATATATATATATATATATATATGCATATATATATATATATATATATATATATATATATATACACATATATATATATATATATATATATATATATATATATATATATATATATATATATTTTAGAGAGAGATATATACAGATGAAATGATTTTTTTTATATGTTTTTTTTTTTATTACTGTTACGCATTTTTACATTGTTCTATGTTCAATAAATATGTACTTCTATTAATTTACCTCCACAATGTCATTAGCCTCATTTAAAGTCTAGGGCTGAAACAACTAATTGATTATGAAATGAATCGATTACTATTTTCATAAGCGATTAAACGGCCAGTAACATAATGGAGTTAAAAAAAAAAAACTAAAATTAGCCCTTTATAGTACAAAAGAGCAAATAATTGCTACTGTAAATATTACTTTTACAGTTCTACAGTAAAAAAAATGAATCCCTTACAGTAGCGATTATTTGCTCTTTTTTTACTATAAAGGGCTCATTTTAGTTTTTCTAACCCCATTATGTTACTAAATGTCTTGGACCTGGTTCATAGCTATGCGTTTTTGGTACTTTTTGCAGAAACTAACTTCAGTTCGTATGCATGGTTTCCTATGGGACATGTTCACATCCTATGCTTTTTTTCAGTCGCTGTGTATTTGGAAAGGGTCAGGGCCTTTTTTTTAACGCAAAACAATGCTTTTTTGGTTTAATATACTTCAATGGAGAAGCTGCAGAAGAATGTAATATGTTTTTGCAACAATTTGTGTTTTTTAATCTGCCCAAAGGAAGACTTTGTTTGTTTTTTAAATAAAATAACAAATGATCTCTCAGTCTGATGATATTTACCAGATCCACCCTTTAATAGTATATACAGCATATATCCTCTATATATACAGTACATCTCTCTTCTAATAGTTTATACAGTATATAGCCTCTAATATTATATACAGTATATCTCCTCTAATAGTATATACAGTATCTCTCTTCTGTCTGTTATTCTCAGGCCGCGTACACACGCGCGGACTGTTTGCCCAACCTTGTTCGTCAAACAGTTTCGGCAAACAGTCCGCTCAAAATTTGCATGAGCGGACTTGCCCACACACGAGCGGACTGTTTCAACGAACTGTTTGCCAAACAGTCCGCTCAACTTTTGAAATGAACGGACTCGCCCACGTAAGGCGGAGGCAAATCCGCCCATTTCGAGCGCGTGTACAGGTAGGCGGGGCCCGCGAAGGAGACGTCGCGGGCTCCGCCGCCTGGAATGGGCTTAAAGGGGAACCCCAACGCCGAAAAAAATCGGCGTGGGGGTTCCCCCAAAGTCCACACCAGACCCTTGTCCGAGCACGCTACCCGGCCGGCCAGGAAAGGGGGGCGAGCGAGCGCGCCCCCCCTCCTGGGCCGTACCAGGCCGCGTGCCCTCAACATGGGGGGGTGCCTTGGGGAAGGGGGGGCCGCGTGGCCCCCCCACCCCAAAGCACCTTGTCCCCATGTTGATGAGGACAAGGGCCTCTTCCCGACAACCCTGGCCGTTGGTTGTCGGGGTCTGCGGGCGGGGGGCTTATCGGAATCCGGGAGCCCCCTTTAAGAAGGGGGCCCCCGGATACCGGCCCCCCACCCTATGTGAATGAGTATGGGGTACAATGTACCCCTACCCATTCACCTGTGAAATAAAGTACAAAAAAAAACACAACACAGGGGAAAAAATATTTTATTGCACAGCTCCGGGGGTCTTCCGTCTTCGGGGGTCTTCTCGCCGGACTCCTCCGCTATGTGTGTGTAGCTCTTTTACTAGCGGAGGAGTCCGGCTTTCTTCCTCCCCGCCGCCGGCCTCTTCTCCCGACTTCGGGGGTCTTGTCCCCCTCTTCGGTTCTTCTGCCGGGCCACCGCGCCTTCTTGTAGCTCTTTTACAGGCGGTGGCCCGGTCTTCTGTCGCCGCTGCCTTCCGTTCTTCTGTCGCCGCCTTCGGTTCTTCTGCCGGGCCACCGCGCCTTCTTGTAGCTCTTTTACAGGCGGTGGCCCGGTCTTCTGTCGCCGCTGTCGCTGTCGCCGCCTTCCGTTCTTGTTCTTCTTCTTGTTCTTCTTCTTCTTCTCCTGGAGATGTTGACACGTCGCTCCCTCCGGCCGGAATGCCAGAGCCGCGCTGTGCGGTCACTTATATAGTGACAATGGGGCGGGGTCACATGGTATATGTCACATGGGTTGGTCACATGGGTTGATGTCACATGGGGACTATGACATCGTAAGGGGGCGGGGTCACCATGTGACCAACCCATGTGACATATACCATGTGACACCGCCCCATTGTCACTATATAAGTGACCGCACAGCGCGGCTCTGGCATTCCGGCCGGAGGGAGCGACGTGTCAACATCTCCAGGAGAAGAAGAAGAAGAACAAGAAGAAGAACAAGAACGGAAGGCGGCGACAGCGACAGCGGCGACAGAAGACCGGGCCACCGCCTGTAAAAGAGCTACAAGAAGGCGCGGTGGCCCGGCAGAAGAACCGAAGGCGGCGACAGAAGAACGGAAGGCAGCGGCGACAGAAGACCGGGCCACCGCCTGTAAAAGAGCTACAAGAAGGCGCGGTGGCCCGGCAGAAGAACCGAAGAGGGGGACAAGACCCCCGAAGTCGGGAGAAGAGGCCGGCGGCGGGGAGGAAGAAAGCCGGACTCCTCCGCTAGTAAAAGAGCTACACACACATAGCGGAGGAGTCCGGCGAGAAGACCCCCGAAGACGGAAGACCCCCGGAGCTGTGCAATAAAATATTTTTTCCCCTGTGTTGTGTTTTTTTTTGTACTTTATTTCACAGGTGAATGGGTAGGGGTACATTGTACCCCATACTCATTCACATAGGGTGGGGGGCCGGTATCCGGGGGCCCCCTTCTTAAAGGGGGCTCCCGGATTCCGATAAGCCCCCCGCCCGCAGACCCCGACAACCAACGGCCAGGGTTGTCGGGAAGAGGCCCTTGTCCTCATCAACATGGGGACAAGGTGCTTTGGGGTGGGGGGGCCGCGCGGCCCCCCCTTCCCCAAGGCACCCCCCCATGTTGAGGGCACGCGGCCTGGTACGGCTCAGGAGGGGGGGGCGCGCTCGCTCCCCCCCCTTTCCTGGCCGGCCGGGTAGCGTGCTCGGACAAGGGTCTGGTGTGGACTTTGGGGGAACCCCCACGCCGATTTTTTTCGGCGTTGGGGTTCCCCTTTAAGCCCATTCCAGGCGGCGGAGCCCGCGACGTCTCCTTCGCGGGCCCCGCCTACCTGTACACGCGCTCGAAATGGGCGGACTTTCCGAGCGGGAACAGTCCGCTCATTTCGAAAGTACAGCGGACAGGCCCACACACGGGTGGACTGTTCGCTCAAACACAGTTTCAGCGGACAGTTTTTCGGAATTTCCGAAAGACTTTGTCCGTCCAACTGTCCGCTGAAACTGTCCGCTGAAAGCCCACACACGAGCGGACTGTCCGCCCAAACACTGTTCAGCGGACAAGGTTGGGCGAACAGTCCGCCCGTGTGTACGCGGCCTCAGAGTGGATTAGAAATTTTGCTCCCTAGCCATATAGTTGGTTATTTATATTTACTACAGCATAGGGATATTTAAGAATAAATTGCCTTTTTTTTTTAAACTTTACACACCACACTTTTTAAAGGTTATTAACCGATTAATCGAAACAATAATTGGCCAACTAATCGATTATGAAATTAATCGTTCGTTGCAGCCCTATTAAAGTCCCAACTCTTCTTTATTTACATGTAGTCCTGGAAGGAACATTCTCCCTCCTCAATTTTTTTCCACACTTGTATCAACATTTGACCTAGGTACCACAGGATGTATATATTTGTGTGTGTGTGTGTGTGTGTGTGTGTGTATATATATATATGTATATTATCTAATTTGTACCTTGTTGCAATTACCTTGTATTACAGTTCTGTACAAAATCATAGCAAAAAGTGTTAAAAAAAAATGTCACCACTGAAAGGGCTGACATGTTCCCCAAGTCTTTTTTTCTGCATTTGTGTGCTCCGGCTATTTGATTGGCTGGTGCCACGATGACGTCACTCCCGTGCATGTGTGCAGGAGACCTGAGTTCTGGCACAAAGCTCTGAAGATCCAGCAAGGTAATCCTGGACCTTCAGAGCGCCCTGAACAGATAAGTAAAACGGCGTAACTCCACTTTAACTAATGGCTAAACGATGGCAGTTGTGGACTGTCAGTATTCCCCCTGATGCTCAGCCAGCCATGCTTTATGGGAAAAAGTAATCCAAAATAGTGACAATGGTTATCTAGCATTGTATTATAGGAAAAACAACTTGTCACTGAATATTGACGTGCAGCATTATTTTTCTTTGGTGTTTGTGTATTTTTAATGATCACAGCTTAGGTTTTACTTTGCATAAAAAGAACTAACTAGAGAGCTTATTCACTATCGCACAAATTCAGGCAATTTGCAGATAAAAAGATAGAGCACTTAAAGGGGTTGTAAACCCTCGTGTTTTTCACATTAATGCATCCTATGCTTTAAGTTGAAAAAAACACCTGGCAGTGACCGGCCCCTAGCCCCCCATTTTATTTACCTGAGCCATGTATTTCCCTCGGTGGAGACGCGCTCTCCCTCTCTCCACGGGGTCCTGACAATTGGATAGATTGATAGCAGTGCAGCCATTGGCTCCCTGCTGTCAATCAAATCCTTGCGTGCTGAGTCTGGCATTCATGTATATGGATGCAAATGCTGGACTCTGGAGCGTGCCCACAAAAGTAACCCCCCTGAGAGAGTGCTCCTCCTAGGGGGTTATCTGATGCAGAGAGGAGCCACAAGAGCCACCGAGGGACCCCAGAAGAGGACGATAAGGGCCAATCTGTGCAAAAGGAGCTGCACAGTGGAGGTAAGTATGATAGCTTTATCATTTTAAAAAATACAACAACAAGGGTTTACAACCCCTTTAACTTGGGCATAGGACTGAATAGGGAATAGAATCCCAGAATATGGCCATGCCCCACCTACACTTCTTATTCTTCTAATCCTTCACTTTGGGTAACCTTAGCCAGGTAGTTCCCAGCAGTCAATTACTAGGCCGCACCATGGTGGGAGTCCATTTACTATAAAGCTTCATCGAAAATGGCTAGTTTTTACTTATAATGACCCTGTCTAATCTTGGGTCACTTCTATGAAAGTGTGAGTTAATGGATCAATACAATGAATTTTTCAAAATTTGTGTGCTGCCCCAGAAATATAGCTGCACTATATATTTTACAGAATTTTGGTTAATAATACCCTAGTTGCCCTGTTCATTGTGAATATTGAACAATGCTAGACTCTATAAAATGTGTATCTGTTCATCTCGCATGTAATCCTAGGTATTATATATGGAGTGCCTTTTCTGAAGAGCTTGCATACCATGACTCTAATATACTTTTATTTACAGAAAATAAAAAATAAACACTTTTGCATCATAATGTCATCCACGCAGTCTAGAAGTGGTGCTCAGAAACGTAAAAAGGCTAAGGAAGAGCAGATGAAAATTCAAAAAATGCCTAAAATAAGTACTTTCTTTTCCACCCCTAAAACTGTGGTTGAAAGTTATAGAGATAGCAGTGAGGAAACTGAAAAAAGTATTCAGGAAAGTGTAAATATCTCACGGATCAGTCAGCCGACAGTTGGTGAAGAAACTTGCGCTATTGAATTTCCACTAGAAGATGACAGCAGTAATCCACTTGAAGGCTGTAGCACAATACAAGACCAACCTCTTGGCACCACCACAAATACAGATGAAGATGAAGATTTAGATTTGGTGAGCAGTAGAGCATCTTCAGGTGGTGCTATTGATAGTAGTATTGCTGGTGAGCAATATGTGACTGACAGGGGACATTACCCAGTTACAATAACAGATCCAAGTGTTAAAAGGTTTATATTAGCTCATGGCCCATGCAGACCTCCAGGACCTTTCCCCCGAGATAATGATACTAAGAAAAGATGCTTTTCTGTAAGCTATTATGAGCGAGTCACCAAGACAGGGCTTAAACTACCTTTAATGTGGCTTTGTTACTCTCCAAAGCTTAATGCAGCGTACTGTGAACCATGCTGGTTGTTTGCAGACCGTAAAAAAGTAGGATTTGAACCTGCATGGGCAAAAGGGATCCAGAAGTGGCAGAGGCTGTCTGCTAAAATTCAGATCCATGAGTCTTCACAAACACACATGGAAGCATGTGTACTCTATGATCAGTGGAGGCGTAATAAAACAATTGATGAGGAAAATGAAAAACAAATTAGACGAGAAAAAAACTTTTGGAGGCAGGTCCTACAAAGAATTGTTAATGTTACATTAACAATGGCAATGGTTAATCTAGCCTTTCGTGGTCACAGGGAGCGCCTGGGAGAGGTTAACAATGGAAACTTTCTCTCCATCATAGAGCTACTTGCAGAATATGACCCAATTTTAAAAGAACTTCTCCAGTTACCCCAAGGAACATTTAAATATTTGAGCCCCAAAATACAAAATGAGCTAATAGAAATTCTGTCCAAAAAAGTCCAAAGTGAAATAGTTTCTGAAATAAAAAATACACCATTTTATTGTATAATAATGGACACAACCCAGGACATATCCAAAGTAGATCAGATGAGTCAGATATTTCGTTATGTATCTGTGGAAAGAGATGCAAATCAACGAGCCCGCAGTATAACAATAAATGAGGCTTTCTAAGGGTTCCATGCCATTGAAGATCAGAGTGCAGCACAGATTGCTAGCAATATTGTTGCCTGCATAGAGAGCAAGGGCCTTGAAATATCAAAGTGTCGTGGTCAGGGTTATGATGGTGCAGCAACAATGAGTGGTGTCTATTCTGGTGTGCAGGCTCGGATAGCAAAGATGGAAAAGAATGCCCTCTATGTGCATTGTGCAGCACACAATCTAAATCTTGTCATTCAGGATGCCGTTTCTGACATACCAGAAGTTTCTAGATTCTTTTATGTGGTGAATAATTTATACACCTTCTTTGGGGAAAGCATACGCAGATGGGCCTTTCTCTCATCATTCACATCTGAATCTTCTGTCACACTGAAACGGCTTTGCCCTACACGGTGGTCTTCTAGACATGATTCCCTGCTTGCACTTCGTTTCCGTTTTCCAGACATCATGCAAGCTTTGTCAAAAATAATCCTTCTTTCATCAAAACCAATAGAAAGAGATGACGCTGCAAATCTAAAAAAGAAAATTGAATCTTTTGAGTTTGTGCTTCTTGTTGCCCTGCAAACTAAAATCTTGAACCATGTGAATGCAATTTCAAAAGCCTTGCAATCAAAAGACATGGAACTGTCTGGGGCAGTGCAGCTCATTCAGAATGCTGTTACAGCCCTTTCCAGCTACAGGAATAATTTCGAGGAAGCCAAAGAAACTGCAGTGACACTTGCAGAAAAATGGGCAATTGAAGCAAAGTTTTCAAATAAAAGAATTCAAAAAGTAAAGCGGCACTATGATGAGCTGTGTGTTGATGAAAGATTATCTGATCCAGAGGAGCGCTTTAAAACAACTGTATTTTATAGATGTTTGGATATGATTATAAACCAGCTGTCAGACCGCTTTACAGGAATGAATGCAGTCCTTCATAGATTTGAGATTGTTCAGCCTGCCATTCTTGCTTCTCAATCTGATGATAATCTGATTGCAGCAGCATCAAAACTGCATGAATTTTACAAAGAGGATCTATCACCAGATTTTCCCGGGCAGCTTCTTTCATTCCGTTCAGCTCTTCAAAAAGAGGTTCGCAGTTGTTCCACTGTAAAGGATCTTGCTCACCTACTGCTTGTTGAAAACAGTGCACTGTCTTCTACTGTCCCAGATGTCTGCATAGCATTACTGTTGTTCCTCACACTCCCAGTAACCGTAGCAACTGCAGAAAGGTCTTTTTCAAAATTAACAATAATTAAAAGTTATTTGAGAAACTCCATGTCTCAGCAAAGACTCACTGGGCTTGCTTTGTTAAGCATAGAAAATGAGAGAGCTAGAAGACTCAACATCGAAAGCATTGTAGATGACTTTGCTGAAGCAAAAGCAAGGCGTCGTCATTTTTAATGACCGTAGTAAGTTTGCAGTTATATCTGTTCTGTTACAAGTTACACTAAATCAGCCTTTCTCAACTTTTTTTACCCCAGAGGAATCCTTTCATCAATTTTCAAGTCTTGGGGAACTTTTACTAAAACCTATCCATTAGGGGTCAATGGGAGGAATGAAGCCTACATTGGTGGTCAGTGGGTCTGTCTTTCATATCGTGGTGGTCAGAATGCCACCTTTCAGACAGCTAAATAGATCAAATGGCCCTGAATCAAAGCAGATGCCATCAGATAGGAGGTCAATCAGCTCCAGCTCATGAAACCTCCAATAACCTCTGTAGAAACTCTAGGGTTCCTCTGAACCTTTGTTGAGAATTGCTGCCCTAAAGACTTTTTCAGTTTTGTTACCAGTTACACTAACCTATTTTTATGGTTGAACCTTGCATGCTTGGTTCCAAGTTAAACTAACCAGTTAAGTTGAATGCATGCTAGTTTCAATAAACCATGCTAATATATATATATACACACCTTTTCAATTTTACAGGTCTTTCTTCACAGAAACAAAGTTAAATGTGTGGAATCGTTTTTCAGTTCTAAAAAAAAGTTGGAAGTTATTGTTGACCCTGTTGTGGACCCTTTTTTTGAAGAAGCTATTGGCCCTGTTGTGGACCCTTTTTTTGAAGAAGCTATTGGCCCTGTTGTGGACCCTTTTTTTGAAGAAGCTATTGGCCCTGTTGTGGACCCTTTTTTTTGAAGAAGCTATTGGCCCTGTTGTGGACCCTTTTTTTGAAGAAGCTATTGGCCCTGTTGTGGACCCTTTTTTTGAAGAAGCTATTGGCCCTGTTGTGGACCCTTTTTTTGAAGAAGCTATTGGCCCTGTTGTGGACCCTTTTTTTTTTTTGAAGAAGCTATTGTTGGCCCTGTTGTGGACCCTTTCTGAAGGTTTTTAGTAAGTTTGTGTGTCTATACATATGTACAGTGTTTTTATATTTCCAAATTAATCTCATTCAAAATGTTATATTTTATGTCTTTAAATATATAATTGAAATGTGGATCTTTGACTATAACTTTGTCTAATGGATGTATATATCGCCTTGATTTATGGTTGTTCTTCATGATATTTTGCAGGTCCATTATCATCATTGTGACCTGTCATGTGACCATGTCCTATCCTGAAGTTTCCTCTTGACAGTTACGGTAAGTTGAAATCAGAAACAGAAATGTTTTACTTTGTTGTACAGTGGAAAAAAAAAAGTATCAAAATCATGCTTTTTTGGGGGGGGGGGGCCCTTCCTGATTTCTTGCACCGGGGCCCTGAGGTTTCTAGTTACGCCACTGCCCCCCTCCCTCCTGAACCGTACCAGGCCGCATGCCCTCAACATTGGGAGGATGGTTTGGGGGTCTGTGACCCCTCAAAGCACCTTGTCCCCATGTTGATGTGGAGAAGGGCCTCATCCCCACAACCGTGGCCGGTGGTTGTGGGGGTCTGCGGACCCCCAGATTCCGCCCCCCCCTGTTTGAAATGGTAAGGGGGTACAAAAGTACCCCTACAATTTCACAAAAAATAGTTAAAGACAAACACACTTTTGAAAAATTCCTTTATTAAAAATAAAAAAAAGATTCCAGCGGTGGTAATCTACTCTTGCTATCCAGCGATGGACGATCATCTCTCCGGGGTCCAGCGATGGCTGATCTGAATCAGCGCAGCGAATCCATCCATCTTCTGTCTCCATGGAGGAGACACTGCGGGATCCCGGCGGCCTGACGTTTGTTATATGCGGAGGGCGGGGCCACTCGTCACCTGACCCCGCCCCCCTCTGACGCAAGGGGAAACACGGGCTTCCCCGTGACGTATGGGTGACCCCGCCCCCCTCTGATGTAACGGAAACCTGTCTGTGTTCAGGAGGGATGGGGGCGCTCTCTCGTCCCCCCCTCTTTTCCTGCGGCCTGCCAGGTTGCGCGCTCGGATAAAGGGTCTGGTATGGATTTTTAGGGGGACCCCCACATCAATTTTTTTTTTAATTTGACGTGGGGTTCCCCTTAATATCCATACCAGACCTGAAGGGTCTGGTATGGATATTTAGGGGGAACCCCACGTCAATTGTTGTTTTTAAAATTTGACCAGGGTTCCCCTTAATATCCATATCAGACCTGAAGGACCTGGTAATTGAATTTGGGGGACCCCCACGCTTTTTTTTAAATTTATTTATTTTATCAATGACTTTTAATGAGTGTTCTCTGTATTACAGAGCCGACAATTCGTAATAGCTGCGAGTGATTTTAAAGGACTTGTTTTCCTGCATAAATGACACTTTGTGCAGGGACAGTTCTAAGCACCAGAAACATGCGCCCCTTCACAGGCATACTATAGACATCCCCCAGCTACGAAATTTAAAGGAATATTACACTTTTATTGTTTCACTTTAATCATTATTAAAATCACTGCTGCCGAAAAAACTGCAGTTTTTAAAACTTTTTTTTGCATTGATACATGTCCCCTGGGGCAGGACCCGGGTCCCCAAACACTTTTTAGGACAGTAACTTGCAGAATCTTTTCTCTCTGTCAAATCTTTTTTCTCTGTCGAATATTTTCTCTATATAATCTTGGACTAATAGAGGTAAGGCTAGGCACATTCGACCACAGGTTCTATAGACACAGATTGTTATTGTCAGAGTCACGTCGAATCTCCTATTCTATATCGAACTGTTGTAACAAGGAAAACGAAAATAAAGCATTTATTTATGTCGGATCTTCCGTTTTTTGGATTCTGTGTTTTCGTTATCGTTTGTCAAAACGAAAATACCTGAAATTCGGACGAAAATGCATTCGGACGAAAACAAATGTCTAATGTATACTCATTTATGCTGCTGACCACTGTATATATACTGTACATATATATTTATATATGTTTTTTAAAGCATTTTTACTTTACAGCATTTCATTTACAGCGAAAAGGATTATGGTGGCCGATTGTGGGAGGGGGCAGAGGAAAAATGGGAGCCAAAGGAGGAGGGTAGGTGAACAAGCAGAAGCAGGTGTGACTACAGCAGCAAGATCCAGCGGGATTTGATCTTCTGCAGTTTATTGTTGAATAGGTCAATGGTTCTCAACAATGTCCTCAAGTAACCCCAAAGGCCATGTTTTATCTAAGAGATATTCCCAAAACATGGCCTGTTAGGGGTACTTGAGGACAGGGTTGAGAACCACTGGAATAAGTGACCCAATTTTACTATATTGCAACCATTTGGAAGAATAAAACACATCATCATGTTACCTACGTTCTACTCCAAGCTTCTCTACTGTGGGCTGACGCTGTCCTCCTGATAATGTGCTGTGAATCAAGCAAATGTTGTGTAGATTTAGTGTGCAACAATATCAACTTGACTCTCAAAATGTGAAAAAAAGAGAATTAAGTAAATAAAAAAGGTCCTTAAGTGCACTGTGTTTGAGCGCCCAAACACAGTGCACTTAAGGAACTTTTTTTTTAAAGGGTCATGTTTACATTTTTTTGTGACTGCCTGGGGGAATTTCCAAAAAAAAAAATATAGTTCAAAAGACAGCACTTATATCATTCAGTTCTTGATTCGCCACTTCTACTCCCAAGTGGTGGTAACAAGGGTGATACTGTATTTCCTGCCTCACTTCACATGCTGCGAATGCAGAAGTTGTTTCTTAGCCTATACTGTGAATGATACCACTAACCCCCCCCCCCCCCCCCCCATCAGAGTCACTCTATTTTCCTTTTTCTGGGGGTATTCTTTCAATGTAACATAAAAAAAAAAAATTCATGGGTTCCCTGTCAGAAACCATGAATCAGACCGAGACAGAAGTACAGTTAAATCACATTTGTTTAATAATAAAAGTAAATAGAACAAACGCAGTCAAAACATAGCCAAAGTTCGGTAACCGGAACGGATAGTCAGACAAGCAAGAAAGTCAGGAGGCCAGAGATCAGCGTAGTGAAACAGCAAGCAGAATCTGGAGCCAAAAGTAATGTCAGCCAAGCAAGTCTTTAACAGGAACGCAGGAGATCATCTGGGCTGGATGGCTTAAGTAGGCAGGACTGACGAGCAGGATTTCATCAACAAGTGAGTCACTGTGGAGAGATAGGCACTGGCAATTAGCCCACAGCTGAGCGGCCAGCTCAGAGGAAAGAAGGGCTAAGCCCAGCCCTGACATTCACCTTACAATCCCAAACAGACCCTTTTCCGGGGTTTATATCTTGGGTGACCAGGAAAGAGAGGGTAGTGAGCATGTGCCCTCCATTCCTGTACCATACCTGGCCATGTGCCTGTCAACATTGGGAAGGTACTTTGCAAGGGGAAGCAGTTAAGCCCCCCTTGCAAGGCACAATGTCCCAATGTTGAAGGGAGAAGGACCTTGTTCCCACATCTTACATTTATAATAATTGGGCCCCCAGATATCCACTGCCCTCAGGGGAATGGGTAAAGGGTATATTAGTACCCCTTATTACTAATTTCTTGAAAGAGTTGCATTAATAAAACAGACAGAGCCCTTGACAAAGTAATTTAATTGAAAGAAAAAAATATATATTGTCCCTTATTGCAATCCAACATCAATCACATCCTCCAGTGATATAATCCAAGTCAATCATGAGGACCCACCACAATCGCACCCCTACATATCACAGCAGTATGGGAACGTTTTTTTTGGGATCATTCTGCCCCATAGACTTCAGAGGGGTCCGGCGCTAAGTTTGGGTTCAGTCAACTGCAAAACAGATCATTTACTCTTCCCTAGTTAAAAGAAAAGCCCAGTCACATGACCGTGTAATATAATTTGACAAACTGTCCACCAGTCATGAAATGTGCCATATTTTGCCAATGAGGGAGAAGTGGTGTAACTTGTATATGTCAAAACCAGTCCATTTGAAAAGAAAACATTTGCAAGATGCACCTCTGCCTTTAATGTAAAACATTTACAAACATTTTGAGTGCCATTTTGGAACATCTGGAGATATTCCACATGCCCCATCTGTGAGACATCTAGTAAGACCGTCACAAAAGTTTGGTGGAAGACAGAAAATATGTAGGCTTCCACATTTAATATTAGCTACCGTCTCACCACTAGTGGTTGTGTGTGTCTGCAGTATCTCTCAGCATTGGCAATTCTTTTTCAAACATGCCACTCCTATAACAAATCAGGGCCAATGTGTTTTTCAGATTTAAACCTTCGGGTCAGATCTGATGCTAATTGGGGGCTGATAAGAAGTAACTCCACTTCTTAGAAAGAGCACATTGATACAGAAGTCCTAAAAATCTCCAGATGGAGCCATGAGCCTTTCCTCTGCTTCATCGAGGAATACGCATTAGAAATGGTGGTAAAATGGTAAACTACTTGTCCAATGTTCTTTTGTAGAGGTCTCCAGTATATGTAAACTATATATACAAATGTATACTGTGCTGGCATATACTATATGCATGTATTATTCCTCAGAATCACTGTCTGTAGTGTCTTCAGCTGTGTTAGTTGTCATTAGAATTATCTTTGAAGGGCATTAGAATTAAAATGTAATTTTCTAAAACAAGTTTCAGAGTATTGGCAGCCTGCAGTATTCGATGTCCTGCTGCACACTATAATGAGAATTGGATATCGGTTCTACCAGAAACTTTAAATTACTGTTGAACTCTGGAGTTATAGTAAATAATTGTGATGGGTTTTGCTAAATAACTTTCCATTTATCCAATGGTAGTTTTTGCTGCCTGCTCTCAGTAGCCAAGGCCAGCTGGTCTAGCCTTATGTTACACCACTGATATTCTAAAATAGGTGAAAAAACAGTCACTGAATTGTTGCCTACTCACATTTGACAGATGCTTAGGGACACAGGACGTGTCTATATACATATAAATAATTGACCATTGTCACCTACCATATGCACATATCTGCTATAATCTTGTTTTCTGTTTTTATCAGTTATTATTCATTATTTTCATTTCAGTATCTTTCAGAATAGCCATTTTTATTCAAAGCTATAAAGCAAATGATTTAAAACACAACTTAACCTAAATTGTTCAGTTTGTCTACATTTACATTTTACAAATACATACCACCTTTCCATATGCATATTTCCGGATTAGGCTCTTGCACATGGCCAGTTAGGGAAGTACACTGCCCAAGTCAGCTTATTTCTGCTGTAGGTACGGCCAAGAGTTTACAATCAGTTGTGAACCAAAAGTCTTTATAAATCAATGACAGGCTGACACTGTTGCCAGCTGTTCATACAGTGAGTATAAAATCACCCCCTTTAACTGCTTAAGGACCGCCTCCTGCACATATACGTCAGAAGAATGGCACGGCTGGGCCAATCACGGCTGAGCCTGTACGTGGCTCTTTAAGTGCCCAGCCGTGGGTTGCGAGCATGCGACCGTGGCCGCTGGACCCACGGACCCGATTGCCGCTGGTGTCCCGCGATCGGGTCACAGAGCTGAAGAATGAGGAGAGGTCTGTGTAAACAAACCTCTCCTCGTGCTTCCTTCTGTGGCTGTCACTGATCGTCTGTTCCCTGTTATAGGGAAAGACGATCAGTGATGTCACATGCCAGGCCACGCCCCCTACAATGAAAAAAAAAGCACATAACGTCACACATAACCCATCCTGTCCCCTTTCACTGCCAGTGTCATTTACACAGGAATCAGTGCATTTTAATAGCACTGATTGCTGTATAAATGACAATGGTCCCAAAAATGTGTCAAAAATGTCCGATGTGTCCGCCATAATGTCGCAGTCACAATAAAAATTGCTGATTGACGCCATTACAAAATAAAATACAATAAAAAACTATCCCCTATTTTGTAAACGCTATAACCTTTGCGCAAACCAATCAATAATCGTTAATTGCATTTTTTTTACCAAAAATATGTAGAAGAATACGTATCGTCCTAAACTGAGCAAAAAATTTTTTTTTATATATTTTTTGGGGATATTTATTAGAGCAAAAATTTAAAAATATTGCATTCTTTTCAAAATTGTCGCTCTGTTTTTGTTTATAGCGCAAAAAATAAAAACCACAGCGGTGATCAAATACCACTAAAAGAAGGCTCTATTTGTGGAAAAAAAAGGATGCCAATTTTGTTTGGGAGCCTCATCGCACAACTGCGCAATTGTCAGTTAAAGCGACGCAGTGCCGAATCGCAAAAAGGGGCTTGGTCCTTTGGCTGCGAATTGGTCTGGGGCTTAAGTGGTTAAAATAATCACATTTTGTTGCTTTGCAGGCTGAAATGAAGACAGACACAGTTTTTGTTTTATCCAGCTATATATACTCAGTGCAACTTATAACATCCAAGTAAAAGATATAACACCAAAATGTCAGAAAAAAAAATAATAATTCAAAAACAGAATTACGGAGCTGGAAAAAAATCACCCCTCCTTAACCACTTGCTTACTGGGCACTTAAACCCCCCTCCTGCCCAGACCAATTTTCAGCTTTCAGCGCTGATGCACTTTGAATGACAATTACGCGGTTATACAACACTACCCAAATGACATTTTTATAATTTTTTTTCCCACAAATAGAGCTTTCTTTTGGTGGTATTTAATTACAGCTGGGAGTTTTATTTTTTGCTAAACAAACAAAAAAAGATGCAAAAAAAAAATAAAAAATCCTGTTTAATAGTTTGTTATAAAATTTTGCAAACAGGTAATTTTTCTCCTTCATTGAAATGCACTGATGAGGCGGCGCTGGTGGGCACTGATAGGCACAGTTAAGGCGGCACTAATAGGCACAGATAAGGTGGCACCGATAGGCACAAATAAGGCAGCACTGATGGGCACAGATAAGGCCGCACTGATGGGCAAAGATGGGCACAGATAAGATGGCACTGATGGGTGGCACGGATCGGTGGCATGGATGGGTGGTACGGATGGGCACTGATAGGTACCACTGATAGATGGGACTGATGGGCACTGATAGGTGGCTCTGATAGGTGGCACTGCTGGGCACTGATGGGTGTCACTGATGGGCACTGGTACATGACACTGATGGGCACGGATATGTGGCACTGAGGTGCAGCACTGTGTGTGCGACGCATATTGTGGGCACTGATAGGTGGCACTGTGGGCACTGATAGGTGGCACTGTGGGCACTTATGGATGGCACTGTGGGCACTGATGGATGGCACTATGGGCACTGATGGGTGGCACTTTTTGCCATAATTTAGGTGGCACTGGCAGGGGGCAGGTGGGCACTGATGAGCTGTCCCCAGCTCGCCGTGATCAGGACTGATGTCCCGATCATGGCTGCCGATGATCGGCTTTTTTTTTCTCCTCGCACTGTCAACGCGAGGAGGAAAAATAGCCGATTACCGGCTCTGTTGTGATCACATGATCAGCTGTCATTGGCTGACAGCTGATCACGTGGTAAGGGGTCGGGATCGACCCCTTGCTCCGATCTGTGATCAGGCGAGTCTCATAGACTCGGTGATCACAGAGCGTGCCGCGCGTGCCCCTCTGGGGGCGCGCAGGTTGCTCGTGCACGGGACGACGTCAATAGACGTAGTCCCGGCAAAGCAGGTCCGCGCTGTAGCCGTCATTCGGCTATAGCGTGGATCTCAAGAAGTTAAATAATTAGTAAACTCAAATCAGGTGTAGCTAATCACCTTCTCAATGGCATGCAAAGCCTCAACTGTGATGAGCTGCAGTCAATTTGATTAGCTCAGAAATAAAAGAGATTTCCTGGAGCATTTTAGTCCCTGGTAGTGCAACTGAAGCAAACAATCAACTATGGGTGGCAAGGCACTGTCACTGGGATCTCTGGGATAAAGCTGTGGATAGGGACAAGTCAGGAGATGGATACATGAATGAAGTACAGAAGCACAGTGAAGTCTATTATTAAAAAGTGGAAGGTATTTGGTAAAACACAGACCCTCCCTGGATCAGGACGTCGCTCCAAACTGGATGAAAGAGCCAGGAGGAAACTGGTCAGAGAGGCTACCCAAGAGGCCACCAGCAACTCTGAAGCAGTTGCAGAAATTTATGATAAAGAGTCGTCATTGTGTGCATGTGACAATTATAACACAAATTCTCCACAAATGTGGCTTGTGTGGGAGGGTTGCAAGAAAAAAGCCACTCCTCAAAAAAGGTCACATGAAGTCAAAACTGAGCTTTGCCAAAACGCACCTTGAAGATTTTGAGGCCACATGGAAAAAGGTGTTATGGTCAGATGAGACTAAAATGTAATTATTTGGCCTCAACATCAAACGATAAAAATCTGCTGCCCTCTGCCAGAATGTTGTCAGTGGGAAGAAGGTTTACCTTCCAACATGACAATGATCCAAAACACACAGCAAAAATGGCCACACAGTGGTTGAAGGAGAAAAGGGTGACTGTCCTTGTATGGCCTAGTCAGAGCCCAGACTTAAACCCCATTGATAATCTGTGGAATGACTTGAAGAATGCAGTCCACAAACGGTCACTATCAAATTTTACTAAACTTGAGCAGTTCTGCAAAGAGTGGGCAAAAATTGTAAAGTTTAGATGTGCAAAGTTAGTAGAGACATATCCCAACAGACTGTTGTAATTAAAGCAAAAGGTGGTTCAACAAAATACTGACATCTATATTGCAATCAACAATATTTATGCTGACTGCTCCTGTTTCTTCCCATGTGAAACTGCTTGATTTTATTATGGTTAATCAACATTATTTGTGAGTGTGGATATTTTCCACAATGTTATATCTTTCACTTAGATGTTATACAGTAAGTTACACTGAGTAAATACAGATGGATAAAACAAAAATGGTGTCTGTCTTCATTTCAAGCTGCAAAGCAACACAATTTGGTTATTTTAAAAGCAGGTGATTCTTTTCTATACACACTGTATGTCATCCCACATGGAGTGATTGCCTGCGCTTGGGGACAGATGTATAATTAGACTGAAATTACAGCTCCATGTGCGATTACATGCGGGTGCCGGCCGACAATGTCAACATGCCTCCTCCATAGGTTATACACAAACTGTCACAATGGAAATGTTTATATTTAGGGAACTTCAGTTCAATATGATACAGGAAGCCTTTTTAAAATAGAAAATTAGTAGAAAATATAAACAACTGATTTTATTCCTCAATTTAGGATAGCAGAAGAACCATGAAAATCGTTCCTCTATGCTTACGGATAGAGGTCGACCGATATGGGTTTTTCTCTGGCCGATGCTGATTTTTGTGGCCAATATTTTAAGCCGATTTTTCTTTTTTTGGCAGTTGCCACTGGCGATTGGCACTGATAGGTGGCATTGGTTGGCACTGATTGGTACTGGCAGGTGGCACTGGTTGGCACTGATAGGTGGCACTGGTTGGCACTGGCAGGTGGCATTGGTTGGCACTGGCAGGTTTCACACTGAGCCGAAATTGTCAGTTTCAGTTACACTATATGTAACTGAATGCAGAGACCAGATTGGGCTGCTTAAGAAAGTGGGTGGGTCCACACACACAGAGCCGCTCAGTGTGTGAAACTGTCAGTGTGGGAAAGGGAGGTAATTGGCCGATTTTTGCACAAAAATCAGCCGATGCAGATTTCTTAAAAAAGGCCAAATATCAGCCGATATATCGGTTGACCTCTACTTAACCACTTGCTTACTGGGCACTTAAACACCCTTCCTGCCCAGACCAATTTTCAGCTTTTGGTGCTCTCACACTTTAAATGACAATTACTCAGTCATGCAACACTGTACCCAAATACATTTTTTGTCCTTTTTTTCCCACAAATAGAGCTTTCTTTTGGTGGTATTTGATCACCTCTGGGGTTTTTATTTTTTGCGCTATAAATGAAAAAAGACCGAAAATTTTGAAAAAAAACGCATATTTCTTTGTTTCTGTGACAAAATTATGCAAATTATAAATTTTTCTTCATAAATTTTGGCCACAATTTATACTGCTACATATCTTTGGTAAAAATAACCCAAATTAGTGGATATTATTTGGTCTTTGTGAAATTTAGAGAGTCTACAATCTGTGGTGCGAATCATACAAAATTGATCACATCTGATGTACCGGTGGCCTATCTCACTTCTTGTGACCCGAACAAGCCAGGAAAGTACAAATACCCCCAAATGACCCCTTTTTGGAAGGTAGACATTCCAAGGTATTTAGTAAGAGGCATGGTGAGCTTTTTGATGTTGTCATTTTTTTTCCAACAATTCTTTGCAAAATTAAGATTTTTTATTTTTTTTATTTTTTTCCACAAAATTGTCATTGTAATAGGTTATTTCTCTCACATGGCATGTGTATACCACAAATGACACCCCCAAAAAATTCTGCTACTCCTCCTGAGTATTACAATACCACATGTGTGGGACTTTTTCACAGCCTGGCCACATAGAGAGGCCCAACATGCAGGTAGCGCCATCATGTGTTCTAGGAGCATAAATTACACATCTAACTTGTTGACTACCTATTACACTTTTGAAGGCCCTGGAGCACCAGGACAATGACACGTGACACTGATGACAGATGGCACTGATACGTGGCAATGATGACACTTATATGTTATGGATGGAATTATGCCCCATGCACATGGTTAGACATTCCGACCACAAAATCCGTCTGATTTTTTTCAATTTTGGCCAAAATTTGTCTTGCATACACACGGTCGCACAAAGTTGTCAGAAAATCGAATCGTTTGGAATGAGGTGATGTTTGTAATGTACGACGGGACTACATAGAGGCCAGTAGCCAATAGCTTTCGTCTCCAAATTTTTTGTGAACATACCTGGACTTTTTGTGCGTCGGAATTCTCTACAAACGATCAGAAAAAGTCTGATCGGATTTTGTTGTCGGAAAATTTTAGATCTAGCTCTCAAACTTTTTCTGTCGGAAATTCCTACAGAAAAAGTCCGATAGAACCCACACACGATTGGATTTTCCTACAACATAATCCGATCTGACTTTTTCCGTCAGAATTTCCAACCGTGTGTATGGGGCATAAGTCTTCACAAGTGCTGCCATTATTGTAATCCTCTGTAATGTACCATCCTGCATCTGTTTGCTGAAAATTCACTGTTCTCTATTAAATTCAATCTCTCACAAATCCTTCAACTTTGGTCCACAGCAAGGCAAAATAAGACGAGAATAATATTTCTTAATCCTCCTGTGGGAGTCAATTCCATGAATCTATTTCAGACCTTTTTCTGCCATTTTTTGTTTACAAGTAAAAATCTGTAATTGTTGCTATAAAATTATCCCCAAATATTTTATATATATATATATATATATATATATATATATATATATATATATATATATGCACTATGTTACCAAAAGTATTCGGACACCTGCCTTTACACGCACATGAACTTTAATGGGATCCCAGTCTTCGTCCGTAGGGTTCAATATTGAGTTGGCCCACCCTTTGTAGCTATAAGGCTGCTTTCACACTGGGGCGGGATTCAGGCGTTACAGCGCTAAAAATAGCGCCTGTGTAGCGCCTGAAAAAAACCGGCCCCTTTAACTCCAGTGTGAAAGCCGGAGGGCTTTCACACTGGAGCGATGCGCTGGCAGGACGGTGAAAAAGTCCTGCTAGCCGCATCTTTGGAGCGGTGAAGGAGCGGTGTATTCACCGCTCCTACCCATCAATGGGACACCGCGGCAATACCGCCGGCAAAGCGCCGCTGCAGCGGCGCTTTGCGGGCGGGTTTAACCCTTTTTCGGCCGCTAGCGGGGGTTAAAACCACCCTGCTAGCGCCCGCAGACCGCCGCTAAAACGACGGTAAAGCGCCGCTAAAAATAGCGGCGCTTTACCGCCGACGCCGCTCCCGCCCCAGTGTGAAAGCAGCCTAACAGCTTCAACTCTTCTGGGAAAGCTGCCCACAAGGATCATCCTGTGTCTGCAGCTCTATGTGAAGATGGCTGGACCATCTTTAAAACATATTATTTAGGGCTTTGCATGACCCAAGGGGGTCGCCTAAGGAAATGGTTGGACCATCTTAAAATTTGTCTTTAGGAGCTTTATATAACCCAAGGTGAGCAGGCATTGCACCTGGTGGTGGAAGTGGTGACACGGCTAAAATAATCGACAATTACACTTTTTGGAGGAGCACTTTTATTAATATATATATATATTGACTATATTTTTGGTTTTATCACATATTTTTTTTATATATATCTTTATATATTCTATGTTTGAAATGGTCACTCTCTATTTTTTGACTGAATTATGTCACTTTATGCACACTATACACAGAGAAAACACTCCATTGTTTAAGAATTACACTGGTAAAATTAACCTACCATTAAAATTATAGACTGATAATTTCTTTGTCAGTGGGCAAAACGTACAAAATCAGCAGGGGATCAAATACTTTTTCCCCCTCACTGTGTATGCATATATATATATATATATATATATATATATATATATATATATATATATATAATAAAAAAGTCAAATTTGCAGCACCTTGTATATTTATTAAGAGAGAGTAAAAAACTTGTCAAAGAGACATCAAAATAGCAAAAATAACAATGTTTATGATCTATTACGATCCTTCATCAGGTATACCAAGCAAGCAAGAAAATCAGGATGTAATCTCATTCAATATATATAAAATTCTCTCTCTTTTTTTTTACTCTCTTAAATTAATACATATACAAGGTGCTACAGATTGGACTTTTATTTTCTTTTGTATATTGGAGTTTGGATGATCTGCACTGCATGCCCTGCACTTAAAGGATTAAGTTACGTGCCTAGCGAGTGCAGTCCTGACCTGTCTGTGTATCTATCTAACTATATATATTTTATATATACAGATACTGCATACAGTATCTGCGTATATACTGCATATACACAGTATCTCACAAGTGAGTACACCCCTCACATTTGCTACAATGTAAAGTAGTGAGTGTACAGCTTGTATAACAGTATAAATTTGCTGCCCCCTCAAAATAACTCAACATACAGCCATTAATGTCTAAACTGCTGGCAACAAAAGTAAGTACACCCCGAAGTGAAAATGTCCTATATACTGTGTGTGTATATATATATATATCAGCAGAGAGAATAAAATGGTGGGTCTTGCAATATTTTTTTACACCTTTAATGCACACAAACACAATGTAATAACCAATTTTTTTGTAAAATATAAAAGATACTACACTGAGTAAATAGATACTTAACCACGTCAACCCTGGAAGAATTTACCCCCTTCCTGATCAGAGCACTCTTTGCAATTTGGCACAGCGTCGCTTTAACTGACAATTGCGCGGTCGTGTGACGTGGTTCCCAAACAAAATTGACGTCTTTTTTTCCCCACAAATAGAGCTTTCTTTTGGTGGTATTTGATCACCCCTGTGGTTTTCATTTATTGCGCTATAAACAAAAAAAGAGCATCAATTTTGAAAAAAACACATTATTTTTTACTTTTTGCTATAATAAATATCCCCCAAAAATATATAAAAAAAATATATTTTTTTCATCAGTTTAGGCTGATACATATTCTTCTACATATTTTTGGTAAAAAAAGTCAATAAGCGATTATTGATTGGTTTGCGCAAAAGTTATAGTGTTTACAAAATAGGGGATAGTTTTATGGCATTTTTATTAATAATTTTTTTGTTTTAAATGGCAGCGATCATCGATTTTTATCATGACTGCGACATTATGGCGGACACATTGGACATTTTTGACACATTTTTGGGACCATTGTCATTTATACAGCAATCAGTGCTATACAAATGCACTGATTCCTGTGTAAATGACACTGGCAGTGAAGGGGTTAACCACTAGGGGGCAGTGTAGGGGTTAAGTGTGTCCTGGGGCGTGTTTCTAACTGTGGGGGGCGTGGCTGTGTGTGACACAGAGTGCTCTCCGCCTGGGAAACACAGACAACACTGGTCTATGAGAGAAAAAGGCCCGTCTTACATTCATTTGGGCACATGGACTCCAAACATCTGAAGTTAGCCGTTTCTGACCTCTAACCTTCTCCCGTTCCTGCATTATCCAGAAACAAGCGAGATTTTGAACACCTGGTATATGACGTTGATGGAACCCTCACTAGGAGCCAGCAAGAGTGAACCATAAGGCTTGTGAAACCAGCTGAGTCTGGTAAGAGTAATACCAAAGGGGGATCTTTCACTTTCACATATCCTCCGGCGTGGCTTGTGTGTGTGTCAGTGCACGTGTGGAGGTGTATTTCTGGCAGAGGGACAATATACACCATATACCTAAAGAACTGTGGCAGATCTTTCCCCGATTGGATTGACCATTAAGGGAGAATTATTGAACATTTGAGTTGAACCACAAGTTTGGATATATGTGTCGTTTTGATTAACTGAATGCACACTAATTACTCATGCATGATTAGTATATATAAATGGTTTATTTTGAACAAATTATTGTACTTAATTATCATTCATTGTAAACGCAGTACTACGCGCTGTTTCTCTATTGGTGGATTGGTCTATCGTTTGATGCATTGATTCATTTTATAGATTTTTTATAATTATTTATAGTTATTTATTATATTATAATTTATGATTTCATTTTTCAAACTTTATCATACCCGGGATGTCTACTAGTCTCTGGTTTGGACAGATTTAAGTGAGTTATTCCTAAGAATTACAGGCCTACAATATAAAATGCCAAATTTCCATGCAAAATAATTGTACTGCTTTCAGCACCAAAAATCTGAAATAATCATACCGCCAGGGAGGTTAAAGGGCCATGTACAGGTACGTAATTCTGCCTGTATGAGCCCTTCTGCCGATGTATATCAGCGTGAGGTGGTCGGCAAGTGGTTAACATGTCATGCTCTAAAATTGTGCATGCTCGTGGAATGGCGACAAATTATGTTGTCATAGGCGGTGTTTTAAAAAACATTTAAATGTTACCATTATGGAGCTACAGAGGAAGTCTGGAGTTAGAAATATTGCTCTTAGCCCTTGTACACACGATCGGAGATTCCAACGGAATGTGTCCGATCGGAGCATTTTGTCGGATATTCCGACTGTGTGTAGTCTGTATCGGACTGTTTCCATCGGAATATCCGTCGGACCAAATTTTCCAACTTGCCGGAAATATTTTCCGACAAAATGCTCTGATCGGACATACTCCGATCATGTGTAGAGAATTCCGATCGGACAAAGTGCCACGCATGCTCAGATCAAGTTCCTACATCAAAGCTATTGGCTACTAGCCTGAACGTAGTCCCATCGTAACGAAATTACGTCATCACATTCTGAAAGATCGGATTTTCCGACAACTTTGTCCGACCGTGTGTATGCAACAGTTTCGGACAAGATCCGTCGGACAAAATCCGACCGATTTGGTTGTCGGAATCTCCGACCGTGTGTACAAGGGCTTAGTTTGACAATCATGGTGATACCTCACATGTATGTTGCAATTGCTGTTTACAAAATGTTATTCTTATAATTTTTTTTTTTACACTGTTTACATTTTTTCTTATAACTTTTATTGCTGTTACAAGGAATGTAAACATCCCTTGTGACAGCAATAGACAGTGACAGGTACCCTTTATGAAGAGATTTGTGGTCTATTAGACTTCAGATGTCACCAAGATCGGTGTGCAGATGCTTTACCAACTTAAAAATGGCGCTGTTTACATGCTCCCATGCTTGCCCTGTAAGGATTGGTCCAGTGCCTCTGGAGTTTGTTTGCAGACCTTACTTGGCTCCTGAGTTAAGTGCCAGATGGCCACTAATGTTTATCAACTATCTACCTTTATAAAGCCATTACTTTTTCAATCAATTCATAATATGTTTACATTATTGGTATTACTATGTACATTCTTTGTTTTGTTGTTGAGTTTTGCTCCCTCATTATACTCCTGAAGAAGTGGGTTTCCACAAAACATGTCGAGATTGGCTGACTACACGCACACTTCCTTCATGGATTAACATCTCTGTGGTGCGAGCTGGCATTCCTTTGTGGGTGTAGTACAGCCATAAATAATGGATTTTTATCCTTTTGTCCTCATTTTTAAGTGAAAATTATGTGATTTTAATCTTGTGTAATGTTCTTGATGGTACCAAGAAAAATCCTGTTGCCCCTCTTTTCTTTTTACTAAGAAGCTTTAAAAGTGGCGCTGTTTACATCCGGGAAACCGAAAGTGATGTCGCTTCTAGTTTCTATACCACAGAGGTCATTGGGGACCTTCCCGTCCTTCACGATCTCTGTGGTAAGCCGACAAAAGAGGCACTAGTGGGGGGGGGGGGTGACCCCTCTTGCCACCTGTAAAAACAACCCAGCAGCTAATTAGCCGCTAGGATAGCTTTTACATAAAAGCTGATTACCAGCTTTAAAAAAATGATACTGGGATGATGCCTGTAGCTGCAGACATCATCCCTGGACAACCACTTAAATCCAAATGATGAACATGTACGTGATTTGGCATTAAAGCTTAACTCCACTTTTGTTGACAAAAAAATTCCCCCCCAGTTGATCTATGTGCATTACAGGAATTTTAACAAAATTTGTTGCAGATTCCTACCTTTTGTTATTCTGAAGAAATCCCTGTGTGTTTGTCTGTGTCCATGTGAGAAAGTGAATTTAATGGGACTAGTTACATAATTATCAATCAGCTGCTGCACCTGCAGGGCATTGGGGAAAGTTTCCATGTGCATCAGAAATTATACAATTGGTATTCCACCAACTGAGTGTGCTATCCACTGTTGCCAGTGATAATAAAGTATATCAATCCAATTGAAAATAAAATTGGCTTCTAAGCAGATCCAGATGATCTATAGATTATAAGAGATCATCTAACGCACGAGGTAAGAAAATGCTCGATGCCTGGCCACATCCTCTTCGTGTCTCCCGACCTCCAAGATGGATAAATCCAATAGCCCCAGGCTCAGCATCCCCACACCGCACTTTCCAGACTCTGTCTCCACACTGAAAGTTTACTCCACAGTGTCCCAGCACAGCTTGCCTCGATCAGGGTGATCATTGTGCTTCAGTCAGGTGTGTGTGCAGGATATGTGAACACAGAAAGAAAGCTCATAGCATTATACGTAAAAGCAGGAGGTTTTATTAAAGCTAAAATATGCACTTACAACAAAAATGAAAGTATTGGGCAGAAAGAGAGGATAATCCAGCATGGAGATCACCAACACATCTGGATGCTCATCATGTCACAGCTCCTGTCTCTTTTATATTTTTCACTTTTTTTTTCCACAGCATCCTTGTTTGACCCTCCTGTGCCCCTCTCCGTCAGCCCTGGGGTGAGGGGATAAGAAACATTGGAATACTAGTCAGTACCAGTTTGCAAAAGTGTATTTGCTTTGGAAGAATAAATCACCTCTAATGTTGGGTGTCCTACATGTGGATGTTGCTGCATTATGTAAAGCTATTAGAATAGTTTTTTACATTTTAGAATGGGGTGCCTTGAAATTGTCTATAATTTTATAGGTTGCCTTGACTGAAAAAAGGTGGAGAAACCCTGGCCTTTTCAAATTGAAGGGGCTGCAGCACACCTTAAGTCATAAAAAAAAGACCCTGCCTGCATTTGTTCACAGCTTAGTGCACAGTGCGTTGTATTGCGCTGCTGTGCACATATGTTTTGAAGCTTCATTATGGTGCTGTCCTCAATGAATGTACGCTAATGCACATAATGTGCATTAGACTTGTGCGCAACGGAAAATTTTGTTTAGTTTCGGTTCGCTGTCATTCGTAAAATACATAATTTCATTCTGTTATATTCGTTATGTCACGTTAATAAGTTTTCGGATAATTCATTATTATTCGTAGAGTGTCGATATTCGATATACTGAATCTTGAATCATGTCGAATTCATTCGTTATATGCGCTATAATTTAGTTCATATTCGTTAATTCGATATTTATGTATGTATATATATTCGTGATAATGATTCGTAGTTTGGAAAGTCGTTTGTTTATTTAACCACTTAAGGACCGCCGCATGCCAATGTACGTCATCACAATGGCATGTACAGGCACAACCACGTACATGTACGCGCTTGCCTTCCAGCGGGTGGGGGGTCCGATCGGACCCCTCCCGCTGGATGCGGCGGTCCGTTTCGCTGCAGGAGCGATCCGGGATGAGGGGATGGCCATCCCCTCTCGATCGCTCCTGGCGAATGAGAAGCTTCCTCCCACTGTGTATAGTAAACACAGGCAGGGAGGAAGTGATGTCATTCTCCTCGGGGCAGTCTTATTGACCGGACTATGAGGAGAGGACACAGTTAGTGTGCACCAACACTACACTAACACATAGGCACACACAGGCACACAACCCCCCCCCCCCCCCCGATCACCCCCCGATCGCCCCCCCTCCCCCCCCAGTCACAGTGTCACTGATTGCAGTGATCATTTATTTTCTGATCACTGCATTCAGTATCAGTTATGACAGTAAAAACTGTCAGGGCAGTTAGTGTTAGGTCCAGGGTAGCACCCTACCACCCCCAATAAAGGTTTAACCCCCCCCTGATTGCCCCTAGAGTTAACCCTTTCACCCCCTTTTGCCAGTGTCACTAAGCGATCATTTTTCTGATCGCTGCATTAGTGTCGCTAGTGTCGCTAGGTAGCTAGTTATTTTTTTAGGTTCACCGCCAGGTTTTTATAGCGCTAGGTACCCCGATATACTACCCAATAATGGTTTTAACCCCCTGATTGCCCCTAATTAACCCTTTCACCCCCTTTTGCCAGTGTCACTAAGCGATCATTTTTCTGATCGCTGCATTAGTGTCGCTAGTGTCGCTAGGTAGCTAGTTATTTTTTTAGGTTCACCGCCAGGTTTTTATAGCGCTAGGTACCCCCATATACTGCCCAATAATGGTTTTAACCCCCTGATTGCCCCTAGTTAACCCTTTCACCCCCTTTTGCCAGTGTCACTAAGCGATCATTTTTCTGATCGCTGCATTAGTGTCGCTAGTGTCGCTAGGTAGCTAGTTATTTTTTTAGGTTCACCGCCAGATTTTTATAGCACTAGGTACCCCGATATACTACCCAATAATGGTTTTAACCCCCTGATTGCCCCTAGTTAACCCTTTAACCAGCGATCATAGTATTAAGCCCCATACACACTATCAGATTATCTGCTGAGTTTTTCCTTCAGATTTACCAAAACCATATAATATGAGGTCAAACCTTAGGAGTTTCAATGTGTATGCAATCAGGCAGGCCCTTCTACTACATGGTTTTGGTAAATCTGAAGGAAAAACTCAGCAGATAATCTGATAGTGTGTATGGGGCTTAAGTGTCACTGGTGACGCTGGTTAGTCAGTTAGTTATTTAGGTTCCCTGTCAGGTTTTTATATAGCACCAGGGACCCCCATATACTACCTAATAAAAATTTGAACCCCCTGATTGCCCCTAGTTAACCCTTTCACCAGTGATCACCGTATAAGTGTTACGGGTGACTCTGGTTAGTTTGCTTTTTATAGCATCAGGGCACCCACCATTTATTACCAATAAAGGTTTAACCCCCTGATCACCCAGCGGGTGATATCAATTAGGTTTTAGGGTCAGGGTTTGCGTTGCCCCAGGCAGCGCTAGGTTAGTGCCAGTACCGCTAACACCCACGCGCAAAGCATAAACCTCCCGTAGTGGTATAGAATCTGAACAGATCAATATCTGATCTGATCAGATCTATACTAGCGTCCCCAGCAGTTTAGGGTTCCAAAAAAACGCATTGTTAGCAGGATCAGCCCAGATACCTGCTAGCACCTGCGTTTTGCCCCTCCGCCCAGCCCACCCAAGTGCAGTATCGATCGATCACTGTCACTTACAAAACACTAAACACATAACTGCAGCGTTCGCAGAGTCAGGCCTGATCCCTGCGATCGCTAACAGTTTTTTTTGGTAGCGTTTTATATTTAAATCCGGAAGGCAGTGCTTGGTTTTCGGGGTCCCGTACATGGCTAGGCTCCCAAAAAGTCCCCCACATGTGGTATCCCCGTACTCGGGAGAAGCAGCAGAATTTATTTTGGGGTGTAATTTGACTTATGCCCATAGCATGTGTGAGCAATATATCATTTAGTGACAACTTTGTGCAAAAAAAAAATTGTAATATTCCTGCAACTTGTGGCAAAATATATAATATTTCATGGACTCAACATGCCTCTCAGTAAATAGCTTGGGGTGTCTACTTTTCAAAATGGGGTCATTTGGGGGGGTTTTGTGCTATTTTGGCATTTTATGGCCTTCGAAACTGTGATAGGTAGTGAGGAGTGAAATCAAAAATTTGCACCCTTAGAAACCCTGAAGGCAGTGATTGGTTTTCGGGGTGCCGTACGCAGCTAGACTCCCAAAAAGTCCCACATATGTGGTATCCTCGTACTCAGGAGAAGCAGCAGAATATATTTTGGGGTGCAATTTCACATATAACTATGGCATGTGTGAGCAATATATCATTTAGTGACAACTTTTTGTAAACTTTTTTTTTTTTTGTGTCATTATTCAATCACTTGGGACAAAAAAAAAAAATTCAATGGGCTCAACATGCCCCTCAACAATTTCCTTAGGGTGCATAAAAGGAGGAAAGGTTGGGACTTTGTATGAGACCGTGACCATCCAGTACACAGGATCTCCATCCCTGTTTATATGGAAAACATAAAAAGGAAAAAGGGGGGAATGGGGAAGTTTGGGACTTTATATGAAACACACCATTCAGGTCGGATGAGAACATTACAGTAGATATAGTATATGTAATTAAATGAGTGGCTATCATGGGCATATTGTTAATAGTTGATAAAGAATTTAATCAGATAAATAATTAGATACAGTACATATTTTAACATAATTATATCATCATAGCAATATACAATTTATAACAAGGTAAACAATGTAGCACATAGTATAAAACGTATCAAAATATACCCGAAGATAGGCACAAATATAAAAGTAAAAAAAATATAGATTCGAAGAAAGTTCTTAATGACTCAGCCGAAATAAAATCCATAGTATATACATGGATACCGTGATCTGTCACCAATTGTGTAGGCTCGACGCGTTTCGTGGAGTAGTATCCACTCATCAGGAGCAACCAGGTCTGGGAGTGCCTATAATGAAGTATAATGTATATAATTAATAATAAATTATGACATTTGGATGGGAAAGAGAGGGAGCACCAAGAAGGTGGTCCTAACACTCTTACCTATGGGTATCTGGTAGAGGTATAAGATAACGTATGTTAGTATACATATATAATGGAGGACAACGGGGGATGGGAATGAACATCCCCCCCGGGAGCTGAGGCGGTAGACACTGCGACGGCAGGGCAAAACCACAAACAGGGCTTGGAAATGGTGAAGAGAGTAGGAATAGAATCCCCCATTCCAAAGTTATGAGGGGTGAATGTGTCCACGAGGAGTATGCTGTAATACAAGGATATTGTGTAAATATATAAAAAGTATATACAGGTAAGTATCATATATAGAAAGTTGCAAGGGAGGGGGGTGAGATGGGGAATAATGAAAAATAGAAAGAGCACTGCAGGGTTCGATCCCACCGTGCAGAAAAAGGGAGAAATTGAGATTGGTCTAGAGGAAAGGAAACACAAACAGTAGACGTGCATACCAAACACCAGAAGTGAATCGCGGGGAACTGTGGAGTGAGAATACAGTAACCAAGTGTGGGTGAAGTGAGATAAGATCCCTGGATAGAAAGATGGTAGAGAGGTGGACCTGCCAGCCAGCCAATGTCCCGCCAACGCCACGTGTTGTAGTGCTGTGAGAGAGGAGGTAGGCCACACACATGCGGGAACCATCTATGGTGTGAGCAACTGAATCCTCCGTCAGCCTGCACATTTGATGGCAAAGGACACGCCGGTGCGCGACGCCAAAATGACATCAGACGCACGGGCGTGAGAGGCGTGACGTCGACGCACATCGAATACCGGCCCCCCGCCCCGCCCCACAATGGGTACCAGTGGGGAGTGGGGGACGGACACAAAGCGCGTCGCAGCTCCCAGTGGGGCAAACCAGCCCAACCCCCAGTGGTGACCACACAAAATAGAAATGAAAAGTAAGGGAAGCATTATCCCAGCATTGCAAGTAACATATAGTGGCACTTGATGCATATCAATGGTAATCCATGGGGTAAAATTTGGTAGATGAGTGGTGTGCTTCCATCCCTGATCATGCGATGCATAAAAGGAGGAAAGGTTGGGACTTTGTATGAGACCGTGACCATCCAGTACATAGGATCTCCATCCCTGTTTATATGGAAAACATAAAAAGGAAAAAGGGGCGAATGGGGAAGTTTGGGACTTTACATGAAACACACCATTCAGGTCCGATGAGAACATTACAGTAGATATAGCATATGTAATTAAATGAGTGGCTATCATGGGCATATTGTTAATAGTTGATAAAGAATTTAATCAGATAAATAATTAGATACAGTACATATTTTAACATAATTATATCATCATAGCAATATACAATTTATAACAAGGTAAACAATGTAGCACATAGTATAAAACGTATCAAAATATACCCGAAGATAGGCACAAATATAAAAGTAAAAAAAATATAGATTCGAAGAAAGTTCTTAATGACTCAGCCGAAATAAAATCCATAGTATATACATGGATACCATGATCTGTCACCAATTGTGTAGGCTCGACGCGTTTCGTGGAGTAGTATCCACTCATCAGGAGCAACCAGGTCTGGGAGTGCCTATAATGAAGTATAATGTATATAATTAATAATAAATTATGAAATTTGGATGGGAAAGAGAGGGAGCACCAAGAAGGTGGTCCTAACACTCTTACCTATGGGTATCTGGTAGAGGTATAAGATAACGTATGTTAGTATACATATATATAATGGAGGACAACGGGGGATGGGAATGAACATCCCCCCCGGGAGCTGAGGCGGTAGACACTGCGGCGGCAGGGCAAAACCACAAACAGGGCTTGGAAATGGTGAAGAGAGTAGGAATAGAATCCCCCATTCCAAAGTTATGAGGGGTGAATGTGTCCACGAGGAGTATGCTGTAATACAAGGATATTGTGTAAATATATAAAAAGTATATACAGGTAAGTATCATATATAGAAGGTTGCAAGGGAGGGGGGTGAGATGGGGAATAATGAAAAATAGAAAGAGCACTGCAGGGTTCGATCCCACCGTGCAGAAAAAGGGAGAAATTGAGATTGGTCTAGAGGAAAGGAAACACAAACAGTAGACGTGCATACCAAACACCAGAAATGAATTTGCGGGGAACTGTTGAGTGAGAATACAGTAACCAAGTGTGGGTGAAGTGAGATAAGATCCCGGATAGAAAGATGGTAGAGAGGTTGACCTGCCAGCCAGCCAATGTCCCGCCAACGCCACGTGTTGTAGTGCGGTGAGAGAGGAGGTAGGCCACACACATGCGGGAACCGTCTATGGTGTGAGCAACTGAATCCTCCGTCAGCCTGCACATTTGATGGCAAAGGACACGCCGGTGCACGACGCCAAAATGACATCAGACGCACGGGCGTGAGAGGCGTGACGTCGACGCACATCGAATACCGGCCCCCTGCCCCGCCCCACAACGGGTACCAGTGGGGAGGGGGGATGGACACAAAGCGCGTCGCAGCTCCCAGTGGGGCAAACCAGCCCAACCCCCAGTGGTGACCACACAAAATAGAAATGAAAAGTAAGGGAAGCATTATCCCAGCATTGCAAGTAACATATAGTGGCACTTGATGCATATCAATGGTAATCCATGGGGTAAAATTTGGTAGATGAGTGGTGTGCTTCCATCCCTGATCATGCGATGCATAAAAGGAGGAAAGGTTGGGACTTTGTATAAGACTGTGACCATCCAGTACACAGGATCTCCATCCCTGTTTATATGGAAAACATAAAAAGGAAAAAGGGGCGAATGGGGAAGTTTGGGACTTTATATGAAACACACCATTCAGGTCGGATGAGAACATTACAGTAGATATAGTATATGTAATTAAATGAGTGGCTATCATGGGCATATTGTTAATAGTTGATAAAGAATTTAATCAGATAAATAATTAGATACAGTACATATTTTAACATAATTATATCATCATAGCAATATACAATTTATAACAAGATAAACAATGTAGCACATAGTATAAAACGTATCAAAATATACCCGAAGATAGGCACAAATATAAAAGTAAAAAAAATATAGATTCGAAGAAAGTTCTTAATGACTCAGCCGAAATAAAATCCATAGTATATACATGGATACCATGATCTGTCACCAATTGTGTAGGCTCGACGCGTTTCGTGGAGTAGTATCCACTCATCAGGAGCAACCAGGTCTGGGAGTGCCTATAATGAAGTATAATGTATATAATTAATAATAAATTATGAAATTTGGATGGGAAAGAGAGGGAGCACCAAGAAGGTGGTCCTAACACTCTTACCTATGGGTATCTGGTAGAGGTATAAGATAATGTATGTTAGTATACATATATATAATGGAGGACAACGGGGGATGGGAATGAACATCCCCCCCCGGGAGTTGAGGCGGTAGACACTGCGGCGGCAGGGCAAAACCACAAACAGGGCTTGGAAATGGTGAAGAGAGTAGGAATAGAATCCCCCATTCCAAAGTTATGAGGGGTGAATGTGTCCACGAGGAGTATGCTGTAATACAAGGATATTGTGTAAATATATAAAAAGTATATACAGGTAAGTATCATATATAGAAAGTTGCAAGGGAGGGGGGTGAGATGGGGAATAATGAAAAATAGAAAGAGCACTGCAGGGTTCGATCCCACCGTGCATCGCGGGGAACTGTGGAGTGAGAATACAGTAACCAAGTGTGGGTGAAGTGAGATAAGATCCCTGGATAGAAAGATGGTAGAGAGGTGGACCTGCCAGCCAGCCAATGTCCCGCCAACGCCACGTGTTGTAGTGCTGTGAGAGAGGAGGTAGGCCACACACATGCGGGAACCATCTATGGTGTGAGCAACTGAATCCTCCGTCAGCCTGCACATTTGATGGCAAAGGACACGCCGGTGCGCGACGCCAAAATGACATCAGACGCACGGGCGTGAGAGGCTTTGTAAATAAGTAAGTTTTCTCCTTCACTGATGGGCACTGATGGGGCTACACTGATGGGCACTGATGGGGCTACACTGATGGGCACTGATAAGGTGGCACTGATGGGCACTGATGAGGTGGGATTGATGGACACTGATATATGCCACTGATAGGTAGCACAAATTGGCACGCATGGGCACTGATAGGCAGCACGGATGGGCACAGATGGGCACGGATGGGCACTACGGATGGGCACTGATAGGCGGCATGGATAGGTGGCACGGATGGGCGGCACGGATGGGCGGCACTGATAGGCGGCACGGATGGGCACTGATAGGAGGCATTGTATTGTTTTATACTGTACTAATGGATGCCAATCAGTGCCAAACAATAATGCACGCCAATCAGTGATGCCCATTGTGGGCACTGATTGGCATCCATTGTGGGCACTGATTGGCATCCATTGTGGGCACTGACTGGAATCCCTGGTGGTCTAGGGTAGCATACCTTGTGCTAGGTATCCCTGGTGGTCTGGTGGCGTCCCTGGTGGTCCAGTGTGGGCATCCTCGGGGGGGCTGTGCTGATAATCGATCAGCACAGACCCCCCTGTCAGAGGAGCAGCCGATTGGCTCTTCCTATTTACACTGTGATCAGCTGTGATTGGACACAGCTGATCACGTGGTAAAGAGTCTCCGTCGGAGACTCTTTACCGAGATCGTAGTTGCGGGGTGTCAGACTGACACACCACAACAACGATTGCCGCGATGTGCGCCCCCGGGGGCCCGCAGCGGCTCAAAATCCTGATCACGTCATATGACGTCTGCCGTGCTTTTGTTATGGGGGGGGGCGGCAAGTGGTTAATCTTTTAACACACACAATGACAACGTCTCTTCTCCTTGGCTCAAATACAATACAACTCCCTTCTCACTCGGTTCTCAGGAATGCACTTTGCCAGTAATCCAACCTCCAGCACAAAATTAATCAGCTGATTGGACTATAAGATTTACTTTGAGCTAACCTTTTGTTTCATTAGATCTTTAAAAAATTACCGTATCATGACGAATTCTTTCGTTATATCCGCTATAATTTCTTTCATATTCGTTGTAATCGTTATTTTTTTAGTCGGACATTCGGATGCATCCGAATGTCCAAAAGATGCAAAATTCGGCCGAATTTCGATTCTTACTGAACGAATTGCACAAGCCTAGTGCACATTATGTGTGGTGCAGTAACACATGGGTTGTGTATAGGCTCTTCATTTTCTCTGTAGCCATTGTTCAATGCATTTGTTTTTATTTAGTTGCAAAAGAAATATGAAGAAATAGAAGAAATATGGTTAATTACAGTACACAACTGCAGCCCTCCTGTGAACATTCATAAGTAGAGCTAAAAATGAGAGCTGGATAATTGGAGGTGTTTACCGCACTTGTCCTCTGAAAGGGAGTGATTTTCTTATATTTTCAGCCAGGTTATAGAAGGTTTTTTTTTATCAGAGGATCTTTGGCCTTTTACCATTTAGTACATGTACACAGCACTTTCCCTTATAAAACTATTATCACTGATAACGTCAGAAAATAATAGTGTGCTATCTAGGATAGATAACGGACATCGGACAAAATGAACGTCACAGTTGATTCAAGTCTCTCCAAAGAGTTTGCTGAAGTGGCATAAAAAAAAAAAGAAAAAAAAAAAAGATTACGGACATTGGTGTAATTGATTGTCTTATTACATAGATTCAAATATAATTTCATTACAGAAACTCTAAGGAGAATAAAATCAGTAAAGAAATCAAAATTAGACTATTGGACTTGTTATTAAACACTGCTCTCTAAAGGTTCTCTTGTGTACTGTATATTCAAGTGCAGCTTTTATTGTGGCATTTTTTATAACTCAACTGGTAATGTAGGATTAAAAAAAGAATTTAACTGTCCAATATACATGTCCTTAAAGGAACCTGTCAAAATTGAATATGAGAGCCACCATTTTTGACTTGTTACTGAAGGTGTATTCTCTAAAGTTCTCAACCTCATTATTGAGTCATTGCTGAATCGCTGACCTTGAATAAGGTGTACTTGGCACTGCGTTGGTCAATCAGCTTTATTCATAACCATATATTACCCAACCCTGGTGCTTGGTGATCACTCACAGCATCTGAATTCCAGCTCTCTTTACAGAATGGCAAATTAAACAATCATTTAGTACATATTATAGCACATGTGTAAGTACATTATATTCAATTTATACCAAATTATTTATATTTTGCTTTGTCCATTCTAACAGCTGGGTTAGATTTAAACAGGTGAAAACTGTGGAATCTACTGATAGCTTAACCACTTAAGCCCCAGACCATTTGGCTGGCCAAAGACCAGACCGCCTTTTGTGATTCGGCACTGCGTCGCTTTAACTGACAATTGCGCGGTCGTGCGATGTGGCTCCCAAACAATTTTTTGCGCAATAAACAAAAAAAAGCGTCAATTTTGAAAGAAAAACGCATTATTTTTAACTTTTTGCTATAATAAATATCTCCAAAAAATATATAAATTTTTTTTTTTCATCAGTTTAGGTCAATATATATTCTTCTACATATTTTTGGTAAAAGAAAACGCAATAAGCTTATATTGATTGGTTTGCGCAAAAGTTATAGCGTCTACAAAATAGGGGATATTTTTATGACATTTTTATTAAAACATTTTTTACTAGTAATGGCAGTGATCAGCAATAACTGCGACATTATGGCGGACACGTCGGACAATTTTGACACATTTTTGGGGCCACTGGCATTAATACAGCGATCAGTGCTATTAAAATTGCATTGATTTCTGTAAAAATGTCACTGGCAGTGAAGGGGTTAACACTAGCGGGCAGTGAAGGGGTTAATATATATCCTAGGGAGTGTTTTAACTGAAGGGGGATGGGACTGTGCAGGGAAACTAACAGATCGCTGTTCATACTCTGTATAAACAGACGATCTGTCAGTTCACTGCTCAGAGAACTGGAAACTGTGTGTTTACACACACAGCTCCCGGTTCTCTGTGTGCCCCGAGCAATCACGGGAGCCCAGCGGTAATTGAGACTGCTGGGCACTTGCATTGGCTAGGAGCAAGTAGGGGGTGCGCAAGCCACTGACATAGCATAATGGCGATTTGCGCATCTGAGCCATGCTGCTGCAGTAAAACTGCAGCGGCTGGTTGGCATGCAGTTAAAGTAAAAATATAGGCAAAACTTTTTTCCTCCATTTTGGATAGAGTAAGGGAGGGTTATAACCCCAATCAGATTTTCGCCATCTGTGTCCTATTGCAGAGATTTCCCTTCACTTCCTGTCCCATTGCCAAACAGAAAGTGAGAATAAATCCCTGAATTCTTTTGGGGTCACCAGAACTAGACAACACAAAATTTGGGTCATTTCTTTCACTTTCTCTTCAATGATAATGGTAAACAGGACAAATACTGGCATACTTCACTTTTAGATACACAATGGGTTTTATTTACTAAAGCTGGAAAGTGCAAAATCAGGTTCACTGCATAGAAGCCAATGAGCTTCCAACCTCAGCTTGTTCTTTTAAGCTTTGGTAATTAAACCTGGAAGCTCATTGGTTTCTATGCAGAAGTGAGCCTGATTTTGCACTTTCCAGCTTTAGTAAATAAACCCAATTGTGTACTTAAAAGTGGGGCATGCCTGTAGAGAGGGTAAATCTCCTTAACAGGAACACAGACAGCAAAAGAAAAACTGGCCGGTGTTCTAATCCTTCTCCACATTATCCAAAACTGCCTTTGGTTATACTTTAATTCTCATGGGGGTGATGGTATCATCCCATTATAGTTGATGTGAACATAAGTGACATGTTTAATTTCAATAGACACCAGTAGTTTCTACTGTTTTCCATGAATGCCTGTGTAGCACACCCCCTAAGGAGCTGTACATAGAAAGGGATCCCCCACCCTGCACAGCCAGTCACATGGCATCTTTACAGCACACTTGAGTCAGAAGAACAGTCCAGTGCTTTGTTTTCTATTTTTTTTTTTAGGGGAATAAATTTGGATAGGGATAGATGTATTATGGGATGCCCACTTGACTTTCAGCAGTAGAGATCTTCAGGGACACAACTATATACAGTCCGTATATACACTTCTCCTCTGCCTCTTGTTTGTGTAGAAAAATCCTAGTGCCCAGCTGTCCTCCTGTGGTTACTGATCCCAGCACTACTTCTTCAGGCACTGCCAGCCCACCTAGCTGCAGCTGCCCTTTTCTCTAGCCCTCTTGGCTAAATTTCCACAGTCATCCCAGACTGCTCTCTCTCAGTCCTCTCCCAACTGTAACACTCACCAGAAGAAGCCAGTACCATGGCTTTGACAGGTTATGTGACCAGCCTATCTTCCTCCTTATGGATTTTCTTTTTATTTTACATACACTATTTGTTTGGGATTTCCCTTGCATTGGAACTCTGAGGATGGTAAATTTGTAAAACACACTCCTGTTCTTTATAAATGTTCTGATGTTGTTACAATATGGCCATACCTCTGCCTCATAAATGAACCCCGATGTTCTCTATCGAAAAGATTAAACTGAAAGTGGAACTCATGTAAGATTAGTTATACTAACTTCAAAATATATCACCTAGCAAACCATCTGTCAAGGCCTGTATTTGAACTCAGAACTTCTGCTGTATCAGGCAATGTCTCGTCATGCTGAGTCATCTGGAATGCTGGACAGTTCACTGGACAATTTCTTGAATGATCCTGTCTTGAACCTTGTTTGTCCTGAACCTTGAACGCTTTGCTCCTCCTATGAACTTCCTGATTTAATTTTATTGTTCTCTCTCCAGGCAGTATCTTGCTTTTTTCTTTCATGCTGCCGTCTGTATCTTTACTACCGCTCATTACTGACCCTTGGTTTGTTCCTTGACTACGTTTCAGCTTGATCCAAACCTGAAACCACTTGTCACTGACCTTTTGGCTTGTTTACTGACTACACTTCTGTTTGATCCTTACCTGATATATCTGCTAATGGACCCTGCCTTGCTCACCTCCTGGTGGGGCAATCCTGAGAACCTCAACCTGGCACTAACACACAGCTAAACACATCTCCACCAACAGGAGCTCTGGTTAGTACATCTCAGATGAGTCTGCATTATTTGCCAAGGTGACCTGTTTGTATGCTTATCCTGCTGGTCATTGGGAGTCCCTCTAATGCGATAGCTACTGGTCTCTGAGTTTCACCCCTGACCATGACACCATATGTGTGCTTAGACTTCTGGCTTCTTGATTCTACACAACACATAGTAATTCCAGTGCTGTGATTCAAAGAACAGGTTTAGCTTCCCTATTCCAAAACTAATATTTTGCACAAATCAGAGACAGGCTGCTTTCATCATAGCCCAATCATGCAACTGTTTTGCTTTGTGACAATTTCAAGTCTTCATGCAACTGTCTGTTTCTCATATCAGTCCTCCACAAAAGATTCCCACTCTTTATCTTTCTTCTCGCAAATAAAGCTGCAACTCCACCTGCATTTAAGTGTATGAATGTGGAAAGCGATCACTTTGGTGTTCAGTCATTGCTTTGCTGACATTACCAGACCTTTTAAGAGGGATGTATCAATCTATGGTTTAGGTTTGAGATTAGAGGGAATCAGCACATTTAACAATTGCAAAACATTTAAAACATGGCCCACATAGTTAAATTATGCAATGGCACAAAAAGGTACCCATCTGAGGTTGGTGTGTTTGGTTTTAGCACTGGAGGAACGCACTAGAGAGCAATGCCTTTGCCTAAGGCTCTCTTTACACTAAGCAACCCTATAACCCTAACACTAACCCTCATTTAAACCATAATACTAGCCTCCCTTAAGTTAACAACCCATTATTTGGATACCATCTCTTTAATCCCCAGGGTTTAACCCCCCTAGCGGTAATCCCGAGTCTGGCTCGGGTTAGGAATTTACTGATAGGAGCGGTAACCCAGAGCCAGACTCCGGATCGCTTCGCTGGATGCAGGGGAGGACACAGTGAGACTTACTTACCTTGTCCCCTGGATCCAGCGATGTCCTCCGCGCTGTGTGTTTGAGCTGTCCTCCGCTCGATTCACAGTGCCGAATGCCGCTGAGCTCCGTTCCCTGCGACGTTACGGCACACGGGAGCGGAGAACGGCGGCAAATTCAAAAAAGTTAAAGTACACAAAACACACACAGCACTGTAATCTTACAGATTACAGTGCTGTATTACAAAATTACACACCCCCTTTGTCCCTAGTGGTCTGTGCAGTGCCCTGCATGCACTTTTATATTATAAATACTGTTTTTTTTCTGCCTGGAATTTGGAGATTGTCCATAGCAACCAGAAAGTGTCCCTTTTTCAGTGTTTTAGGATTTGATTACATTATTGAATATTTTTTATTATTCTTTATTATATTATAAACTTTATCATACCCGGGATGTCTGCTAGACTCTGGTTTGAACATATTTAAGAGAGTTATTCCTAAGAATTACAGGACTACAATATAAAATGCCAAATTTCCATGCAAAATAATTGTACCGCTTTCAGCACCTAAATCCAGACTGAATCATACCGCCAGGGAGGTTAAGGCTAACTTTGCTGTGGCAGTGAATACCAAACCAAACTCCCTGTAATTAAAAGTGAGGTCTAGTATTGCTCTCAGAATGTCTTCTAAACAGTGCAAAAAGAAAAACGGAAATTATGTTATCATTGGGATATTTGGTAAAATTGGAAAAAATCATTTCGCCTTTTGTGAATTTTCTCTGCAATTCAATCTCCCATGTATTCCAATGAATTTCACCTACATTTAATAGTAAATTATTATTGTTAAAATATATATTAAGCGTTAACATTTTGCCACTTATCTCTACATTGCATATTGCATGTGAATAATAGAATGTATGTTTATTTTTTTGTGTTTTTAACATATGTAGACAGTTGCAGTATATAGCAATCCCAAAGCTACCCCTAGATACCACCGTATTACACATCTGAAAAACCAGAAGAAATATAATGCCAAACTCATAGAGAAATAATTACTGCATTATTTACTATTCAATTATTTCATAATAAAAGATTATTAGCAATTTAAACTGAACACATAGACAGTAAACACCGCTGTTCTTTTCCGAGCACCACTGGGACCAAATTTTATCTAAGAGCAAGATTGTGTCACTGATTGTCATTTAGTGCACATTGGGGTTGATTTACTAAAGCCAAGGCTGTTCAATTAGCTTATGTGGAGAATGTAAATTCACTTTATAAAGAATGTTTTGCTATGATCAAACAATATTTGGCAGTTATCAGCAGCATATTTAAAAAAAAAAAAAAAATGCACATCTTTGTAAATCTTAAGGATTCAGGGCTGTGGAGTACATATAGGACAATCATGGAATGATCTCTAGATTTCCTAACTCTCCCCCGATCATTTTAAATTTCACTCCATACTCTGACCTAGGGTAACAAACAGGTCTCAAATCTGACCCTCTATAATACATATTTCTATAATGCTAATACACGTTGCCTGTATGTGTAGAATCGTCATGTCTAGTCACACCCTGCATCACTAAAAGATGTTGGGAATAGTATTAATAAAATATTATTAACACTGATAACTGGCAGTTAGCAAATATTTTGTGGTTAATAATAAGTGGGAAGACAAAATGGCAACTACCAATTATCCTTTATTAAATCAGCCCCACTGTCTGATACAGGAAACAAAAAAAGCAAGATTTTTCTAACCCAACCATTTTACTGGATGAAATTATGATGTTAAAAAACTAGCAACAAACTAATGGGAAATAGTGGATTAGCAGGTTAGAAAATATACCGCAATCACTTTTGCTCCTCCTTTTCATGCTTTATCCTCTTCCTTATCCATAGCTGTAAACTGCAGGCTGAGCCGAGTTTGAAGGTTTGTGTCCTGCTTTGCAGTGTTCTATTGAAGGAATCTGGAAAGTCAGACACGGAGTCATGAACTTAAATCTTTAAGGCAGAGTTCTTTATTTTTTTGCCTCCTTTACAGGGCCCTCTGCAGACTTTTAAGTAAGGCAGGTTGCAGTAACCTATGGCAAACTAGAAGTAATTTTCAATATAACTGCTCTAAACTGAAATGTTATTGATTGCAATATCATACCAGCGTGAATCATAATCACTGCTTATTGCCCTTATCAATTACAGCTGGTAAATGTTTAATTACAATATATCTATTTAAATGCAATTGTATCAATCAATGAAGTTACATTTCAAATAATTGTGTTACAGCTATCAACACCAGCATAGGTTTCATTAACTCTGTAGCTAGATGTACTCTTTATTCCCAGTTGGCATTACCTTTCTTGTGCCCTCTAGTATTTTTGCATTTTAATTGCCTTGAGCAGACAGTCATTAGATTGTTGTCAATATGCTTCAAATCAATAATGTTTAAACTTCATCCTTAATGTCTGAACTAGGACCAGATATTTATTATCCAGATAAATACAGTGTCTTAGAATTTCAAAAAAGAACACTAAATGTTTTTAATACCGCATTATTTACTATAAAAAAATTCAATTAAGCTACAGATAAATTTGAGTGAATAAATTTGCAAGCATTGCATTCAATGGCAGGTTGATATATTTTAGCTGTCTACCAGCATTATTTTTTTCATATTTTTATGAGTATACAGACACATAAACGCTCAGACTGACCAATCACAGTTTGCCTGTGCACTGTTAGATTCACTACCACCAGAACTTTTTGGACCATTTTAAGGAGCTATTGGCAGAATACTAAAATTGTGCACTGAATCTGTACTGGGGTTTTCAACTTGTTTGTAATTGAGGTTCCTGAGGTCTTTAGTGAAATGTTTTCAAACATGTGCAAAAGAATTGTAGTAATTGTAGTACATGTGGTGTACTACAAAGTGTGTGTGCGGGAATGGCGATTGACAGTTTCCTGGTCTGTATGTAGACAGGTGCCTACTTTATACTTTATATTGTGGGTTTTCATGTTTATTATGCCAATGTCCATGTTAAATTAAAAAATGTTGGCTGATATTACAGTGTTTGGGTCATTTGTGACAGTTTCCACTGCAGTTATGTGACTTTCCCTTGTAAAGAGCATAAATGCAGGGAAACTGAATTCGTGAGCAATGCCTGGTGTCAGAAGCATACAAAGAGGACATGTGTCATCATGTAGTTCTTCTTCAGGCTGCAGCACTCTCCAATGGGACCCATCCTTTAGGGCAACCATGTGCCATGGATGTGTTGCTATGGACTTTAGTGGCTATGGACTTCTATATCTGAGGTATAAGGGGCATCATGTATTTATGCACCATTTTCTGTAAGCACCATCAGGGACAATGTATGAAGAAGTATATCCAATCTATCTCAATCAATATTGCACAGCTAATTGGATGGCGATTGTGTGTATATGGAGAAGATGTACAGTATGTTCACTTTACAAATCTACAAGTTAAAACAACTTTTATAATTGAAGAAGTTGTCTGTGTCACTTACTGGTTAGAATTTTTCTAAATTGGAGAACAAAGTGTAACGCTGGTGAAAGGTAACATAGCTGGTGCCATGGTAATCCTTTGGGTTAGAAAGCACAGAGTTTAAGCAAGACAGGAGTACCAAGCTAACGCTTGCAGTTATGTGTGTAATAAGTGATCATTCAGTGGATCTTTATGGTTGCGGAAGTAGTAGGTGAAGAAGGGGTTGCAGCCAGCCAACACAGAGAACAGGTGACAGTAGTGAGTCATGGGGACCTGGTGACGAGGGAACAGGGGGACTTCATTTTCCTCACCTTGAGGCTTGGTTTCCATTTTGGAGCCTTCTACATTAAAGGGTTAGCTTAAGGACCTAACCTCACATTATGCAAGGCCTTGCTAATCAAAGGCATGGTGTTTTCCCTGAGTGCCCTTGGGTTTAAAGTGTTAAGTCAAGTGTCTAGTGAAGACGAGAGAGATCTGGTGGAGTATAAGCATGTTCAGCATTACCTACTCAAATCACTGCAGAGTCCAGTGTTGGGGTGGATAGGAAGAGATCCAGCATTGGCTGGAGAGATGGAACGCGGTTCTTCTGTAAGTGAGTGTGTGGGGCAAATGTGTAAAGAGGGCCTCCATACAGAGTACTCAGCAAAGAGGTAAGAGAGTTCCGTAGCCTGTTTCAGTAAGAGAAATATGAATGTACATATTGGTTGGGTGTGACAAAATTGTGTTCCTAACCTGTATATTATATCTTAACAGTAAAGTGATACAAATACATCAAAAACAAATTACATTATTTCAACACGCTAAAGAATATTCAAAAGATATTACCAAATGCTGCTACGTAAAAAACAAACACATATCACCTATTGTACTATTAATATTAGTGTGCAAACGAATATATTAACAAATCAAAAACCTGAGAAAAAACGAAGTTGGAATGAACAATGTACAAAATTGAGTGCGTTTAACAAACAGTCCTTAAGGTAACAAATCTTTGCAATGAGTCCAGCAAACTGATAATTTCTCGACCATGTGAATAGTGACAAACTTAATGCACCATATGTTCCACCACCAATGTGATTCAGTGACACTGACTCCCTATGGGATTGCACTGACCAGATCCTGACAGTTAAAATTGTAGACGCGTTTCACATACTAACAGGTGCGCTTATTCATTGGTAATGAATAAGCGCACCTGTTAGTGTGTGAAACGCGTCTACCATTTGAACTGTCTGTAACACTTTGGATGTTTGTTATTAACCACTTGACCACTGGGCACTTAAACACCCTTAATAAGCAGACCAATTTTCAGCTTTCGGTGCTCTCACATTTTGAATGACAATTACTCAGTCATGCAACACTGGACCTATATGAATTTTTGTCCTTTTTTTCACACAAATGGAGCTTTCTTTTGGTGGTATTTAATCACTGCTCGGTTTTTTATTTTTTGTGCTATAAAAGAAAAAATACAGAATATTCTGTAAAAAAATGAATTTTTCTTTGTTTCTGTTATAAAATTTAGCAGATTAGTAATTTTTTCTTCATAAATTTTGGCCAAAATTTATACTACTACATATCTTTGGTAAAAATAAGTACAAATTGGTGGATATTATTTGGTCCTTGTGAAAGTTATAGAGTCCACAAGCTATGGTGCCAATATCTGAAAATTGATCACACCTGAAGTACTGACGGCCTATTTCAATTCTTGAGACCCTAACATGCCAGAAAAGTACAAATACCCCCCAAATGACCCCTTTTTGGAAAGAAGAAATTCCAAGGTATTTAGAAAGAGGCATGGTGAGTTTTTTGAAGTTGTCATTTTTTCCCACAATTCTTTGCAAAATCAAGATTTTTTTTACTTTTTTTTTCCCACAAAATTGTCATATTATCAGTTTATTTCTTACACACAGCATATGCATACCACAAATTACACCCCAAAACACATTCTGCTATTACTCCCAAGTACGGCGATACCACATGTGTGAGACTTTTACACAGCGTAGCCACATACAGAGGCCCAACATGCAGGGAGCGCCATCAGGCGTTCTGGAGCCCCCAGGACAATTCTGACATTTCTCTCCTACATGTAAAAATCATCATCTATTTGCTAGAAAATTACATAGAATCCCAAAACATTATATATTTTTTTTTAGCAAACACCCTGGAGAATACAATGGTGGTCGTTGCAACTTTTTATCTCGCACGGTATTTGCGCAGCAATTTTTCGAATGCTTTTTTTTTTTTTTTTAAAACAGTTTTGTGCTTAAAAAAAAAAAAACACAGTAAAGTTAGCCCAATTTTTGCATAATGTGAAAGATGAAGTTACGCTGAGTAAATAGATACCGAACATGTGAGTTACAGAGGAGGTCTAGGGCTAGAATTATTGCACTCAATCTAACGTTCGCAGCGATACCTCACATGTGTGGTTTGAACACCGTTTTTATATGTGGGCGGGACTTACGTATGCGTTCGCTTCTGCATGCGAGCACATGGGGACGGGCGCTTTAAAAAAAAAAAATGTATTGTTCATTTTACTTTATTTATTTTAGTTTGAAATTTTTTTCCCCAAAAATACATTTTTTGATCACTTTTATTCCTATTACAAGGAATGTAAACATCCCTTGTAATAGGAATATGGCATGACAGGTCCACTTTACAGTCAGATATGGGGTCAATAAGACCCCGCATCTCACCTCTAGGCTGGGAAGCCTGAAAAAAAAAAAAAAAGATTCTGGCTTTGATCGTATTGGCGAGTCGGTAGAAGCACCGGAGGGCGACGGGAGGGGGGGATGTCTATGGCTGGGTATTGCAGGGTATCACCGACTATGGCTGGGTATGGCTGGGTATCTCTGAGTATGGCTGGGTATCTCAGAGTATGGCATTGCAGAGTATTGCGCTGCAGAGCATTGCAGGATATTGGCGGGTATTGCAGAGTGTTGCAGGGTATTGGCGGGTGTTGCAGAGCATTGCAGAGTGTTGCAGTGTATTGGCGGGTGTTGCAGAGCATTGCAGAGTGTTGCAGTGTATTGGCGGGTGTTGCAGAGCATTGCAGAGTGTTGCAGGGTATTGGCGGGTGTTGCAGAGCATTGCAGAGTGTTGCGGGGTATTGGCAGGTGTTGCAGGTTATTGGCGGGTGTTGCAGGGTATTGGCGGGTGTTGCAGGGCATTGCAGAGTGTTGCAGGGTATTGGCGGGTGTTGCAAAGCATTGCAGAGTGTTGCAGGGTATTGGCGGGTGTTGCAGAGCATTGCAGGGTATTGGCGAGTGTTGCAGAGCTTTGCAGAGTGTTGCAGGGTATTGGCGGGTGTTGCAGGGTATTGCAGAGTGTTGCAGAGTGTTGCAGAGTGTTGCAGAGTGTTGCAGGGTATTGCAGAATGTTGTAGGGTATTGCAGGGTGTTGCAGAGTATTCCAGAGTGTTGCAGAGTGTTGCAGGGTATTGCAGAGTGTTGCAGAGTGTTGCAGGGTATTGCAGGGTATTGCAGGGTATTGCAGAGTGTTGCAGAGTATTGCAGGGTATTGCAGAGTAATGGCAGGGAATTGAGGGGTTAATTTTCGGTGAGCAGCGATGTGGCCACTGCAGATGCAGCCCACATCGCTGCTGACACCGATCTCTTCCCCCTCCACTGTACCGATCGGTTTGTTTACAAGTGATCACTCCGTCATTTGATGGAGCGATCACGTGGTAAACGGCCGCGATGAGCGGCTGTTTACCGTGATCTGTGATGCGCTGGGGCCTGTGGACCCGGCGGTCACGGATGCGCTCGAGTGCGCGCCCCAGGGGGCGCGCGAGAGCAGAATTCTGGGAGGACGTCATATGACGGCCTCCCAGAGTTAAACAACCGCCCTGTAGCCGTCATTCGGCTATGGGCCGGTTGTTAAGTGGTTAAATAAGAATTTTGATGGATCCTGGAGTTCAGCCATTTCTTCAGTGTTGATTGTATGCGGAGGCGAGCACCTGTGATATCATTAGGCGGGCACCTGTGATATCATTAGGCTGGCACCTGTGATATCATTAGGCTTCTTGTCTCCCCTGGAGCAGCGAGTTCTTTTGTTTGGATACTGACCAGATCCAATTGTCTTTCATTCTCATGAAAAGGAAAAAGCGCTTCATTATTAATCAGTCATCACTTGGTTATACCACCTTCTGGTGGAAGAATCTCATCACACCACATGTGCATGCAAGAGAAGAAGGAATCCAGTAGTTGCATTCCAATAGTGCAATAATCCAAAAAAAATATGTATTTATTAAAAATTATATCACTCACATTTAAAACTCTTGTAATCAGCATATATCACATGAATGCATTAGACAGGTAATTGAGAGCTGCGCTCTCACCACCTCCAAGCTGGCTTCAACCTCTGCTCAAGGCTCACCTGTCCTAGCTCCCAGATTCACAATCTCAGCCAAGCACCATGTGGCCACACCCAAACTAGTTTCGCCATTACAACTTTGCCAAAAGGGGATGAAATACACAAAATGCTGAATATTGTAAGGATTTACATCAATATTCACTTTTTGGAGCCTGGTTTGGGTTCTGGCTAATTTTGATAGGACTTTCAGTTTCTTGATTTTACATTTAGGATGTCTGCGAATTTCTTAAAAAGTTTGGTTCAATAACTAATTGAACTTTTAAGAAGTTTTCTAATTTCTAGAAAGCTACAGTAGCCGTGAACCTTCTAACATAACCCACTTTAGAGGTTTTAAACATACTCATCCTTCAATTCCAAACCATTCAACTACTTGTCCTTCAATTCCAAGGGATTTTAGTCAAAAAGATGGAGAAACAAAATAATTTGTTCTTTATGGAACAATTTATGATACAGAGGATGGGCAGAAAGTAAGCAGCAGAAGGAAGGATTCTGCTATTCCACTGTATAGATATGCACTGCTAAGATTATAAAGGTTGTATGGGAGGAAGAACTGAATTTCTCATTGGGCACAATAGGCATATACGTAAAGGCACCACAATTATAGTGGCATCTGCTTCATGCATAAAAAAATTGGACATGGACCTCTTTCAGAGACAGATGTTTCACAAGGGCCTGGTGAGTGGCAAGATAGTTATGAGCAGAGGATACAGTTGCCACCCAATATAATTGAATCAGAACCATTGGTCCAATGCCTGTTCCTGTACTGCAGCCTTTGAGGAAAGCGCTGCTGCAAAGTGGGACTCAGAGGAAACAAGTAATCTGCAGCACAGGCATTTACTGGGCTAGGCCATCCACAAATTCTCATAATCCAATTCGCAATGCTCAGATATCTCTATTAATACAGCCCCATGCCTAGGCTCCCCTTAGCAGTTTGGGTTGTCATCTAGGAAAAGCTGCAAAACCTCTTGCAAAGGGATATTATAGAACATGTTGACTCCTCCCCATGGGTTACAAACATAGTTATTGCCAATAAAAAATAGGGCAAATTCAGCAATGTGTTTCCCTTCACCTGGTAAACAGCAATATTACTGGTCTGTTACATACTGCCTCCTACAGAGATTTGATTTACCAATACCATGTGTCTAAAATACTGTACAGACTAAATGTAGCACCCTCTAGTGTGCTAGTGTATATAGCTGTAGTGTAGGAAAATTTGACTGAGAGCCAGGCCTAGGTTGAATCTGGGTCAGAAGTAGAGGGTGTCTAAGAGGAGCTGCTTGGAGTATTGATGAGGACCCTAGCCAATCCCCAGCAAAATAAGCTGGCAGGGGGCAGGCCATCTCATGAAAAAAGGCATGAGTCATGCCAGCAGGGGCAGTCTGGTGAAAGATAGAGGAGTACTGATGAGGCTGTCAGTGGCCCTTGAGGGTGCCCCCTAGTCTGCAGGGACCCTCTACAACACACGGAGGAATTCTTCCTGGAGGCACAGGAGCAAGGAGAGGACAACAGGAACAGGTCAGCACCTCCAGGAATTATCCTGAGAAGTCAGCCGAGTGGGCTGGTGAGTGAGTAGTCTGGGAGAACTGTGGAGAGAGAGTGCCAGTCTGGGAGGACTGTGGAGAAGTAGCCAGGAGGGCTAGTGAAAGGGGCAACTGCAGCCATGCGGGCTGGCAATGCCTGAGGTGGTGCTGGGATCAGTAGCCACAGGGATGTAAGCTGGATAATGACTTTTGCTACATACCTAAAGGGGCCTCAGGTTCTTACCTATAATAGGATTTTGCTCAAAAGTGTTGTGTCAGATTATTTTTTATCAGTTTGTCAGTGGAGTTCTGCTAGCAAGTGTTCTGGAGGAAGCAGAGGAGTGTATATAAAATGTATATAAGAAAAGTTGTCCCTGAAGTTAAATAGGCATCCCATAATACCCCTACTCCCCATTCAGATTTAATCGCCTCAAAAAAATAACAAAACAAAGTGCTGGGCTGTTTTCTGACTCTGGGAGTGGGGGATCCCATTTCACCTGTGGCTCCTTAGTGGGTTTGTGCTACATAAACTAGACCTCTGTAAAGGCTACTTACAAATCCCGCTTGCATTGCAGACCAGGAACCTACAAGCTTTCATTGCACGTCAGGACTTTCCACTTTATTTGCATACATTTAAGGCTGTGCTCAGCTTCAAGCTGTTTAAAAAAAAAAAAACTGGTGTAGTAATTTACTTGGATGATATCCTCATCCATGCATCCACAGTGGATGAGTGCAATGATATCCTTAATCAAGTTTTTCATAAATTGATGGAATACAACCTCACCCTAAATGAGGGAAAAATTTGTTTTTGTACAAACGGGGTTGATTTTGTAGGCCATAGATTCCCATCACTAAATATACAAACTTTACAATCCAACACTGGTCCAATATTGATGCTATACATAAAATAAATGAGCCAAAAGACAAAGCAGGGTTTGTTGAATTTCTAGGATTCACAAACTATTATTTAACCACTTCAGAAATGATATTTTCAGTGACAGGGGAAAGGGTAGGAAATTCTCCATGGGAATGCCTGTTCCATGACACAGAGAAAGGGATTGTGCAATACAGAGGTACAATGACCCCAGTCCTATTGAACGTAGCTAAATCACTGATTCCATGCCATTGGAAGTCCGTACAGGTACCGACAGTATCAGAGTGGGTCCGGAAAGTAGAACATATAAGGGTAATAGAGGAGTCCATACAGAGACTGGAGGACTCAGGCCAAAAACATCTAAGTAAATGGCAACAATGGGGAGCATCCCTGGAAAAAGAGTACCATACATAGACGGGAAGGGTAGGAGAGGAACGAGGGGAGTGAAGTAGGGGATTGGGGTTTTTTTTTTTTATTTATTTATTTTTTTTTTATTTATTTATTTATTTATTTTTTGGGTTAGGGGTGGGGAATATTAGCATTGTTATTAAAAATAATATATGTAATTGAAACGTATTTATGGTGTTTTGTAAAGGAAAAAAATGAGAAAAGAAATAAAGAGTATATAAAAAAAAAAATAACCACTTCAGCCCCGGAATATTTTACCCCCTTCCTGACCAGAGCACTTTTTGGGATTCGGCACTGCGTTACTTTAACTGACAATTGCACGGCCGTGCGTTGGTTGTACCCAAACAAAATTGATGCCTTTTTTCCCCACAAATAGAGCTTTCTTTTGGTGGTATTTTATCACCTCTGCGGTTTTTATTTTTTGCACTATAAACAAAAAAAGAGTGACGAGCGACAATTTTGAAAAAAACGTAATATTTATTTACTTTAATAAATATCCCCCAAAAATATAGAAACATTTTTTTTTTCTCAGTTTAGGCTGATAGTATTCTTCTACATATTTTTGATTAAAAAAAAAACGCAATAAGCGTATATTGATTGGTTTGTAAAAAATGTATAGCGTCTACAAAATAGGGGTTAGTTTTATGGCATTTCTATTATTAATTTTTTTAATTAGTAATTGCGGCGATCTGCGATTTTTATCATGACTGCGACATTATGGTAGACACATTGTACACTTTTGACACTATTTTGGGACCATTGTCATTTATACAGCGATCAGTGCTATAAAAATGCACTGATTACTGTGTAAATGACACTGGCAGGGAAGGGGCTAACCACTAGGGGGCGATTAAGGGGTTAAGTGTGTCCTAGGGAGTGATTCTGACTGTGGGGGGAGGGGCTACCTAGGACATGACAGCGATCACTGCTCCCGATCACAGGGAGCAGTGGATCTCTGTCATGACACAAGGCAGAACGGGGAAATGCTTTGTTTAAATCGGCACTTCCCCGTTCTACCCCTCCACACCGCAATTGCGACCCGCCGGAAAACATCGTGTTCTCGGGTCCCGCGGACACGCTCCAGTGGCGCGGTCTCGGAAGGCGGTAAGTTTTAAGGGACGTACCTGTACACCCATTTACCTGCCTGTGCCATTGTGCTGACGTGCATCTGTGTGCGGCAGTCGGCAAGCGGTTAAGGTTGCTAGCTATGCTGGCTATGCTGAGATCACAAAATGCAACTATAATAAAAGAGTGGCAGTGCTCAGATATAAAAAAAACAATGTATACTGTACATCAGGGCTCAAAATTTCAAGTACTGAGCTACTAGCCAGGCCTCAAGGGTTACTCGCCACCAGTTGCCCCACCCAACCCTGCCCCTAAACACACCCCACCCCTAAACACGCCCTCATAAATGTTCTCATTAAATGAAACTTAAATGTTTTATGCAGAATTAAGTTATAGAAATAAATATTAACAACAACAATTTTATCCGTGTCCACCCAATGCAAGCTGCCTGTGCCCATCACTCACCATGCATCCTGTGCCCACCATCCACCATGCAGCCTGTGCCCACCATGCAGCCTGTGTCCACCATGCAGCCTGTGTCCACCATGCACCATGCAGCCTGTGTCCACCATCCACCATGCAGTCTGTGCCCACCATGCAGCCTGTGCCCACCATCCACCATACAGCCTGTGCCCACTATGCAGCTTGTGCCCACCATGCAGCCTTTGTCCACCAAGCAGCCTGTGCCCACCATGCAGCATGTGCCCTCCATGCAGCATGTCCACTATGCAGCCTGTGTCCACTATGCACCATGCAGCCTGTGTCTACCATGCAGCTTATGCCCACCATACAGCCTTTGCCCACCATCCACCATGCAGCCTGTGCCCACCATGCAGCATGTGCCCACCATCCACCATGCAGCCTGTGCCCACCATGCAGCCTGTGCCCACCATGCAGCCTGTGTCCACCATGCAGTTTGTGTGTCCACCATGCAGCCTGTGCCCACCATCCACCATGAAGCCTGTGCCCACCATGCAGCCTGTGCCCACCATCCACCATGCAGCCTGTGTCCACCATGCAGCCTGTGCCCACCATGCAGCCTGTGTCCACCATTCAGCCTGTGTCCACCATGCAGCCTGTGCCCACCATACAGCCTGCGCCTACCTGTGCAGGGGAGGAGAGGAACAGGAGAGCCTCCCTGGATGTTCACAGCTCAGCTCAGGGAACACAGCGATAACAGCTTTCATTTCAATTTCTGTGTTCCCGCCACTCAATGTCATATACAGCCCCGTCCCGTGGTGGGGGAACTTGATTGACAGATCACTCGTCACCAGATTGGACGTGTGATCTGTCTATCAAAGTCCCCGGACCAGGAGGAGGGGCTGTATCTGACAGCGAGCGTCGGGGAACACGGCAATGTGAAATGAAACCTGATATTGCTGTGTTCCCCATGCTGCGCTCTGAACATCTGGGTGTCTCTCTCTCTCTCTTCCCCTCCGCAATTGCTGGGAGAAAGACTCCCATTCCACCAAGGCTGCCTGTGATGCTCGACCCCCCCCCCCCCCCGCTCCAAGCAGCCCTTCCTCGCCAGCCCGCAAAATGCGAGCAGGCGAGTGCAATTTTTGAGGGCTACTGTATATGTATCAAGAAAATCAAATAAATTATAGTATATCAATAAAACTTGTACTGAAGTCCATAAAAAGTGCAGATCCTTAACATCCCTGGCGGTATTCCCGAGTTTGGCTCGGGGTGGAATTTCAGTACCAATAGCGGTAACCCCGAGCCAGGCTCATCTCAGGATACAGGGAAAGTTACCTTGTTCCTTGGATCCTGCGATGTCTCCCCGCTGTGTGTGCAAGCTGTCTCCTCGCTCGATTCACACAGTGCCGAGTTACGCTGGGCTTCCCTGCGAGGCTTGCGATGCACGGGGATGGAGAACGGCGCCAAATTCAAAAAAGTAGAAACGCAGTACATATACAGTAAGATTACAGTACTGTATAAAAAAATGACACATCCCCTTTGTCCCTAGTGGTCTGTCCAGTGCCCTGTGTGCACTTTTATATTATAAATACTGTTTTTTTCTGCCTGGAATTTGGAGATTGACCATAGCAACCAAAAAGTGTCCCTTTATGTCAAAAGTGGTTTTAGACCAGCTAGAAAACAGCGATAATAAATTAGAATCACTTGCAGAATTGTGTGGAAATTCGTCATCAAACACTAAATCTAATGACAGCGACAATTCTGCAACTGAGCAAATTTCAGTGTTTTTGATTTGATTACGTTATTGAATAATTTTTATTATTATTATATTATTATCTGTTATAATTATTTATATTATTTATTATATTATAATTTATGATTAATTTTTCAAACTTTATCGGGATGTCTACTAGACTCTGGTTTGGACAGATTTAAGTGAGTTATTCATAAGAATTACAGGCCTACAATATAAAATGCAAAATTTCCATGCAAAATAATTGTACTGCTTTCAGCACCAAAAATCTGAAATAATCATACTGCCACAGAGGTTAAAGTCTCTTATTACTGTGCAAAGGACAGTTTAAAGTGTTTTCTTTATATCTTTCTCTATGACTCCAAATATTTCCAAAAGTGCTCCACAGTGCTCCAGAAACAAGTGTACATACAAAAGTGCTGCAGTGCTTTTACCTCAGTAAAATAAATCACTCGCCTGAGAGAAATTACATTCCAAGAAGCAAAAGGTCTTTTAGCACTTGAGAAAGAAAAAAGAAAGAAAATCTATATACTTAAGGTAAGTCTTCTCAAGTATTCTCAGGCCACTAGAGGAAACTTCATATCCACCTATAATACTTAATGTTTTCCTTCCATAAGGTCAGGTTCATATAGAAACACATAAAGTAAAAGGGGCTTCATTGCCTAAAACATTCATTTTTACAAATAAATGATAAATAATACAAGTACTCACATCACAAAGTGCCAGTCTGGGCACAAAAAATGCTTGCTCCTCAAGGGGGAATGCCGCAGCTCCACACCAATCACCTTGGGACCGGCATGTGTTCCACAGACCCGGAAGCTGAAAGTAATGTTAAGTGCAGTAACCATGCTCTACTTCGTTTTGTCCAACAAGTCATTCTCAGGAGGCATTACTGCAGTGATACCATTCTCCATCTAAATAAATGTGCAAAAATGGTAATTACCACTGGTTTTAACAGACAATATAAGCAGCTGGAACAGGTGATAAAAAAATACTGGCCCATTGTATTAGGAGATGAAACATCGAAGAGAATATTACCTAACAAACATAAATTTATGTACAGGAGAGCTGCGGGGCTAAGAAATACGTTAATTCATTTTCCTGAACACCCTAAAAAAACAGCAACATTTTTAGATAAGTAAAGGTTTCATAGATGTAAAAGGTGTTTAGCTTGCAAAACAGCCTTTAATAAGGAGAGAAAAAGAACTGAATTGCCCTCCAAATCCACTTCACCCAAATATCCTATTAAATAATTCCTCTCCTGTGACAGAACACACGTTACCTACGTACTGGAGTGCCCTTGTGGCCTCCAGTATGCAGGTGGAACCACTAAGAAACTGTCAGTAAGGATCAATGAGAATATAAATAAAATTAAAAAAGGCTATAGGAAACTTATTGTGTCCAATTATTTTAGGCTGGTTCATAATAAAGACCCATGAGGGTTCCTCTTTTATGGTATTGATAAAATTATTAAAGACTGGAGAGGTTGTAGTCAAAATAAATAAATATCACAGAATGAGACTCATTGGATCTTTGAATTGGACACTTTGAATCTGTCATTATAATCGAAACTGACCTGAACTGTTTGATTTCTAATTTTTTATTCTTGATGTGCATTTTGTAAATTTGATGTGAATTTTTTTTAGAATTCTCTTGTTAGTCTTAGGATATGTAGTATTTTATTCTGCCCCCTCTCTTTTTGTATTGGTAATTTATATCTATATATGTATATGATAATATGCCTTCTTGATATTTATTTGAAGGATATTGGGTGCATAACATTTTTTAAATAGATAATAGTATACATGTTTTATATTTCTTTATTTTTAATAGCTGATGTAAGTTGTATCTAAGTTGAGATACTAATCGTTTAATGACAGTTACCGATTGTCTACCACAAGTTACATTGTGACTATTCCATGAAATTGTTAACAATAAGATATTTTGATGGAGAATGGCATCACTGCAGTAATGTCTGCTGAGGAAGTCTTGTTTTATGAAACACATCAAGGCATGGTTACAGCATGTGACATCACTTCCAGCTTCTGGTTTTCGGGTCTAGGGAATGCACAGCGGCTCCAAGGTGAGGTGTAGTGATGGCCGAACGGTTCGCCCGGCGGTCGTTTCGCGGCGAATTTCCGACTTTCGCCGTCCGCGGGTTCGAACGCCTTTTTCCGTCGTTCGCCCCGGCGGACTTACGTGTTTAATGTATACAAGAACTTTAACCTTTCGTGACACGTTTATCATGTGTTACAGGACAACCAATTGAGACATGACAGCTCATGGACACTTGGACATTCCCCCTAACCTATAAATACACCCGATCCGGTGGCCATTTTACATTCTTTCTTCTGTCACTGTAGGGAAAGGATCCTGTGTGGAGTAGGGACAGAGAAAACGCTAGCTATTTGGTACACAAAAGTTCTTTTCAGGACTGGTATAGGTGTTAGGTCAGCAGCCTGAGTTTCTTTTGTCAGTTTAGATAAAGGGACAGAGCGCTGTATGCTGCTATTTTAGGGACAGCTCAGCCAGATTAGTCTTTCTTCATCATCATCATCATCATCATCATTAGCTGTTACTATCAGGTCCACAAAAGAGCTGTTCCAGCTAATCGTTCCAGCCTACTCTTTTTTGCCAATTTGTATAGGGACAGGCAGGAAGCAGTGTTGTCAGGCAGTGAGGATAATTTTAAAGACTTGCTGTTACTATTAGTTCCACAAAGGTTCTTTTCAGGACTGGTATCAGTGGTACGGTAATAGGCTTGTACACGTATAATATTCTTTCTTCCAAATATAGAAAGAATATTATACTTGACTGCTGCCCTTCTGCTGCAGTCTGCTAATCATTCACAACTCACTTGTTCCACAAAGCTCTTTATCAGGACTGGTAACTTGGTCTGTCTAGGGTGCTACGGTACATAGGCTTGGGTGCGGTACAGTCTGCTGTTCTGTAAGGACCGCTATCGGTCCACAATAGATAGGGTTGCCGTGCACTACTGCTGACCGCTGCCCTATACTGCAGCAGTCCTTCAGCGGTATAGGGACTGACGCACAGTCTGCTAAACACTAATACACAACCTGCTTGGTCCACAAAAGTTCTTATAAGGACTGGTAACTTGGTATAGGGTGCTACGGTACATAGGCCTGAGTGCGTTACAGTCTGCTGTTCTGTAAGGACCGCTATCGGTCCACAATACATAGGGTTGCCGTGCACTACTGCTGACCGCTGCCCTATACTGCAGCAGTCCTTCATTGGTATAGGGACTGACGTACAGTCTGCTAATCACTAACACACAACCTGCTTGGTCCACAAAAGTTCTTATAAGGACTGGTAACTTGGTATAGGGTGCTACGGTACATAGGCCTGAGTGCGTTACAGTCTGCTGTTCTGTAAGGACCGCTATCGGTCCACAATACATAGGGTTGCCGTGCACTACTGCTGACCGCTGCCCTATACTGCAGCAGTCCTTCATTGGTATAGGGACTGACGTACAGTCTGCTAATCACTAACACACAACCTGCTTGGTCCACAAAAGTTCTTATAAGGACTGGTAACTTGGTATAGGGTGCTACGGTACATAGGCCTGAGTGCGTTACAGTCTGCTGTTCTGTAAGGACCGCTATCGGTCCACAATACATAGGGTTGCCGTGCACTACTGCTGACCGCTGCCCTATACTGCAGCAGTCCTTCATTGGTATAGGGACTGACGTACAGTCTGCTAATCACTAACACACAACCTGCTTGGTCCACAAAAGTTCTTATAAGGACTGGTAACTTGGTATAGGGTGCTACGGTACATAGGCCTGAGTGCAGTACAGTCTGCTGTTCTGTAAGGACCGCTATCGGTCCACAATACATAGGGTTGCCGTGCACTACTGCTGACCGCTGCCCTATACTGCAGCAGTCCTTCAGCGGTATAGGGACTGACGCACAGTCTGCTAATCACTAACACACAACCTGCTTGGTCCACAAAAGTTCTTATAAGGACTGGTAACTTGGTATAGGGTGCTACGGTACATAGGCCTGAGTGCGTTACAGTCTGCTGTTCTGTAAGGACCGCTATCGGTCCACAATACATAGGGTTGCCGTGCACTACTGCTGACCGCTGCCCTATACTGCAGCAGTCCTTCAGCGGTATAGGGACTGACGCACAGTCTGCTAATCACTAACACACAACCTGCTTGGTCCACAAAAGTTCTTATAAGGACTGGTAACTTGGTATAGGGTGCTACGGTACATAGGCCTGAGTGCGTTACAGTCTGCTGTTCTGTAAGGACCGCTATCGGTCCACAATACATAGGGTTGCCGTGCACTACTGCTGACCGCTGCCCTATACTGCAGCAGTCCTTCAGCGGTATAGGGACTGACGCACAGTCTGCTAATCACTAACACACAACCTGCTTGGTCCACAAAAGTTCTTATAAGGACTGGTAACTTGGTATAGGGTGCTACGGTACATAGGCCTGAGTGCGTTACAGTCTGCTGTTCTGTAAGGACCGCTATCGGTCCACAATACATAGGGTTGCCGTGCACTACTGCTGACCGCTGCCCTATACTGCAGCAGTCCTTCAGCGGTATAGGGACTGACGCACAGTCTGCTAATCACTAACACACAACCTGCTTGGTCCACAAAAGTTCTTATAAGGACTGGTAACTTGGTATAGGGTGCTACGGTACATAGGCCTGAGTGCAGTACAGTCTGCTGTTCTGTAAGGACCGCTATCGGTCCACAATACATAGGGTTGACGTGCACTACTGCTGACCGCTGCCCTATACTGCAGCAGTCCTTCAGCGGTATAGGGACTGACGCACAGTCTGCTAATCACTAACACACAACCTGCTTGGTCCACAAAAGTTCTTATAAGGACTGGTAACTTGGTATAGGGTGCTACGGTACATAGGCCTGAGTGCGTTACAGTCTGCTGTTCTGTAAGGACCGCTATCGGTCCACAATACATAGGGTTGCCGTGCACTACTGCTGACCGCTGCCCTATACTGCAGCAGTCCTTCATTGGTATAGGGACTGACGTACAGTCTGCTAATCACTAACACACAACCTGCTTGGTCCACAAAAGTTCTTATAAGGACTGGTAACTTGGTATAGGGTGCTACGGTACATAGGCCTGAGTGCGTTACAGTCTGCTGTTCTGTAAGGACCGCTATCGGTCCACAATACATAGGGTTGCCGTGCACTACTGCTGACCGCTGCCCTATACTGCAGCAGTCCTTCATTGGTATAGGGACTGACGTACAGTCTGCTAATCACTAACACACAACCTGCTTGGTCCACAAAAGTTCTTATAAGGACTGGTAACTTGGTATAGGGTGCTACGGTACATAGGCCTGAGTGCAGTACAGTCTGCTGTTCTGTAAGGACCGCTATCGGTCCACAATACATAGGGTTGCCGTGCACTACTGCTGACCGCTGCCCTATACTGCAGCAGTCCTTCAGCGGTATAGGGACTGACGCACAGTCTGCTAATCACTAACACACAACCTGCTTGGTCCACAAAAGTTCTTATAAGGACTGGTAACTTGGTATAGGGTGCTACGGTACATAGGCCTGAGTGCGTTACAGTCTGCTGTTCTGTAAGGACCGCTATCGGTCCACAATACATAGGGTTGCCGTGCACTACTGCTGACCGCTGCCCTATACTGCAGCAGTCCTTCATTGGTATAGGGACTGACGTACAGTCTGCTAATCACTAACACACAACCTGCTTGGTCCACAAAAGTTCTTATAAGGACTGGTAACTTGGTATAGGGTGCTACGGTACATAGGCCTGAGTGCAGTACAGTCTGCTGTTCTGTAAGGACCGCTATCGGTCCACAATACATAGGGTTGACGTGCACTACTGCTGACCGCTGCCCTATACTGCAGCAGTCCTTCAGCGGTATAGGGACTGACGCACAGTCTGCTAATCACTAACACACAACCTGCTTGGTCCACAAAAGTTCTTATAAGGACTGGTAACTTGGTATAGGGTGCTACGGTACATAGGCCTGAGTGCGTTACAGTCTGCTGTTCTGTAAGGACCGCTATCGGTCCACAATACATAGGGTTGCCGTGCACTACTGCTGACCGCTGCCCTATACTGCAGCAGTCCTTCATTGGTATAGGGACTGACGTACAGTCTGCTAATCACTAACACACAACCTGCTTGGTCCACAAAAGTTCTTATAAGGACTGGTAACTTGGTATAGGGTGCTACGGTACATAGGCCTGAGTGCGTTACAGTCTGCTGTTCTGTAAGGACCGCTATCGGTCCACAATACATAGGGTTGCCGTGCACTACTGCTGACCGCTGCCCTATACTGCAGCAGTCCTTCATTGGTATAGGGACTGACGTACAGTCTGCTAATCACTAACACACAACCTGCTTGGTCCACAAAAGTTCTTATAAGGACTGGTAACTTGGTATAGGGTGCTACGGTACATAGGCCTGAGTGCAGTACAGTCTGCTGTTCTGTAAGGACCGCTATCGGTCCACAATACATAGGGTTGCCGTGCACTACTGCTGACCGCTGCCCTATACTGCAGCAGTCCTTCAGCGGTATAGGGACTGACGCACAGTCTGCTAATCACTAACACACAACCTGCTTGGTCCACAAAAGTTCTTATAAGGACTGGTAACTTGGTATAGGGTGCTACGGTACATAGGCCTGAGTGCGTTACAGTCTGCTGTTCTGTAAGGACCGCTATCGGTCCACAATACATAGGGTTGCCGTGCACTACTGCTGACCGCTGCCCTATACTGCAGCAGTCCTTCATTGGTATAGGGACTGACGTACAGTCTGCTAATCACTAACACACAACCTGCTTGGTCCACAAAAGTTCTTATAAGGACTGGTAACTTGGTATAGGGTGCTACGGTACATAGGCCTGAGTGCAGTACAGTCTGCTGTTCTGTAAGGACCGCTATCGGTCCACAATACATAGGGTTGACGTGCACTACTGCTGACCGCTGCCCTATACTGCAGCAGTCCTTCAGCGGTATAGGGACTGACGTACAGTCTGCTAATCACTAACACACAACCTGCTTGGTCCACAAAAGTTCTTATAAGGACTGGTAACTTGGTATAGGGTGCTACGGTACATAGGCCTGAGTGCGTTACAGTCTGCTGTTCTGTAAGGACCGCTATCGGTCCACAATACATAGGGTTGCCGTGCACTACTGCTGACCGCTGCCCTATACTGCAGCAGTCCTTCAGCGGTATAGGGACTGACGTACAGTCTGCTAATCACTAACACACAACCTGCTTGGTCCACAAAAGTTCTTATAAGGACTGGTAACTTGGTATAGGGTGCTACGGTACATAGGCCTGAGTGCGTTACAGTCTGCTGTTCTGTAAGGACCGCTATCGGTCCACAATACATAGGGTTGCCGTGCACTACTGCTGACCGCTGCCCTATACTGCAGCAGTCCTTCATTGGTATAGGGACTGACGTACAGTCTGCTAATCACTAACACACAACCTGCTTGGTCCACAAAAGTTCTTATAAGGACTGGTAACTTGGTATAGGGTGCTACGGTACATAGGCCTGAGTGCAGTACAGTCTGCTGTTCTGTAAGGACCGCTATCGGTCCACAATACATAGGGTTGACGTGCACTACTGCTGACCGCTGCCCTATACTGCAGCAGTCCTTCAGCGGTATAGGGACTGACGCACAGTCTGCTAATCACTAACACACAACCTGCTTGGTCCACAAAAGTTCTTATAAGGACTGGTAACTTGGTATAGGGTGCTACGGTACATAGGCCTGAGTGCGTTACAGTCTGCTGTTCTGTAAGGACCGCTATCGGTCCACAATACATAGGGTTGCCGTGCACTACTGCTGACCGCTGCCCTATACTGCAGCAGTCCTTCATTGGTATAGGGACTGACGTACAGTCTGCTAATCACTAACACACAACCTGCTTGGTCCACAAAAGTTCTTATAAGGACTGGTAACTTGGTATAGGGTGCTACGGTACATAGGCCTGAGTGCGTTACAGTCTGCTGTTCTGTAAGGACCGCTATCGGTCCACAATACATAGGGTTGCCGTGCACTACTGCTGACCGCTGCCCTATACTGCAGCAGTCCTTCATTGGTATAGGGACTGACGTACAGTCTGCTAATCACTAACACACAACCTGCTTGGTCCACAAAAGTTCTTATAAGGACTGGTAACTTGGTATAGGGTGCTACGGTACATAGGCCTGAGTGCAGTACAGTCTGCTGTTCTGTAAGGACCGCTATCGGTCCACAATACATAGGGTTGACGTGCACTACTGCTGACCGCTGCCCTATACTGCAGCAGTCCTTCAGCGGTATAGGGACTGACGTACAGTCTGCTAATCACTAACACACAACCTGCTTGGTCCACAAAAGTTCTTATAAGGACTGGTAACTTGGTATAGGGTGCTACGGTACATAGGCCTGAGTGCGTTACAGTCTGCTGTTCTGTAAGGACCGCTATCGGTCCACAATACATAGGGTTGCCGTGCACTACTGCTGACCGCTGCCCTATACTGCAGCAGTCCTTCATTGGTATAGGGACTGACGTACAGTCTGCTAATCACTAACACACAACCTGCTTGGTCCACAAAAGTTCTTATAAGGACTGGTAACTTGGTATAGGGTGCTACGGTACATAGGCCTGAGTGCGTTACAGTCTGCTGTTCTGTAAGGACCGCTATCGGTCCACAATACATAGGGTTGCCGTGCACTACTGCTGACCGCTGCCCTATACTGCAGCAGTCCTTCAGCGGTATAGGGACTAAGAGTTTTGTCACAGGGTGATTTAAAAAATGACAGGCAGAGGAAGAGGCAGGCCCTTCCGCAGGGGTGGTAGGGGTAGGGCAGGAGCAACAGCCTTGAGCCAAAGTGGGAAGTTGCAGAAGGTGCGTTCAATTACTTTAAAGGACGCACCAGACTTGGTTGAGTGGCTCACTCAGCCTTATTCTTCTGCACCCTCCTCATCCTCTCGATCTGCACCCTCTTCTTCACTCTCTGCTATGTGCACCCCCAAAGACACTACCACCAACAACACCACCACCACCACATACCTTCCGCTTGAGTGCAAATGGGGGCCTTCATGCTCCAGTGTTTTAATAGGGACCCCCGTATAAAAAGCATGAGGGTCAAGGACCAGTACTGGGTGGCAACGTACTTAGATCCCCGGTACAAACACAAAATGGCGGAAATGTTACCGCCGTCGCAGAGGGCTGTCAGAATGCAGCACTTCCAGGCCTTGCTTCGAGAAATGCTGCATTCTGCTTTTGCGTGCGCTGGCAGAGGAGCAATTCCCACTCCCAGAGAAGGATTTGCGGGTACCAATCCAACAGCGCCTGCAAGAAGAGGCCGGTTTGAAGATGTGTTGGTGACTTCGGATATGAGGTCATTCTTTCAGCCGACCCATCGACAGGTGTCATCCGGATCCAGCATCAGGGAACGCCTAGACCGTCAGGTGTCCGACTACATTGGGTTAACGGCCGATGTGGACGCTCTGAGGAGTGATGAACCCCTAGACTACTGGGTGGGCAGGCTTGACCTCTGGCCAGAGCTTGCCCAATTTGCAATCGAACTGTTGGCTTGCCCCTCATCCAGTGTCCTGTCCGAAAGGACGTTCAGCGCAGCAGGGGGGATTGTGACCGATAAGCGTACTCGCCTAGCTCACCACAGTGTTAACTACCTCACATTTCTAAAAATGAATGAGGCATGGATCTCGGAGGAATTCAACACATGTGATCAGTAGACCATGTATATGTCTATAAACAATTTTTGGAATCAAGCACACAGACCTTCTTAATTCATTTGGCTCACTTCCCTGACCCAAAAAAGCACACCGTACTATATGCCCCTACCCTCCTCTTTGAAGAGGTTGAGCGGTGTCATATTTCTACTGGGGCTGCTTATTATGAGGGGTTCCCACCATCCCTGTGCTGTGCTGACTTCCTCCTGGGTGTTCTTATTATGAGGGGCTCCCACCATCCCTGTGCTGTGCTGACTTCCTCCTGGGGGTTCTTATTATGAGGGGCTCCCACCATCCCTGTGCTGTGCTGACTTCCTCCTGGGGGTTCTTATTATGAGGGGATCACACCATCCCTGTGCTGTGCTGACTTCCTCCAGGGGCTGCTTACGGTGCTGCTGTCAGCGCTGTATGTCACGGAGCTGCTGTCAGCGCTGTATGTCACGGAGCTGCTGTCAGCGCTGTATGTCACGGAGCTGCTGTCAGCGCTGTATGTCACGGAGCTGCTGTCAGCGCTGTATGTCACGGAGCTGCTGTCAGCGCTGTATGTCACGGAGCTGCTGTCAGCGCTGTATGTCACGGAGCTGCTGTCAGCGCTGTATGTCACGGAGCTGCTGTCAGCGCTGTATGTCACGGTGCTGCTGTCAGCGCTGTATGTCACGGAGCTGCTGTCAGCGCTGTATGTCACGGAGCTGCTGTCAGCGCTGTATGTCACGGTGCTGCTGTCAGCGCTGTATGTCACGGAGCTGCTGTCAGCGCTGTATGTCACGGAGCTGCTGTCAGCGCTGTATGTCACGGAGCTGCTGTCAGCGCTGTATGTCACGGAGCTGCTGTCAGCGCTGTATGTCACGGAGCTGCTGTCAGCGCTGTATGTCACGGTGCTGCTGTCAGCGCTGTATGTCACGGAGCTGCTGTCAGCGCTGTATGTCACGGAGCTGCTGTCAGTGCTGTATGTCACGGAGCTGCTGTCAGCGCTGTATGTCACGGTGCTGCTGTCAGCGCTGTATGTCACGGAGCTGCTGTCAGCGCTGTATGTCACGGAGCTGCTGTCAGCGCTGTATGTCACGGAGCTGCTGTCAGCGCTGTATGTCACGGAGCTGCTGTCAGCGCTGTATGTCACGGTGCTGATGTCAGTGCTCTGTATTACGGTGCTGCTGTCAGTGCTCTGTATCTCCTGCACCCTCTTGTTTGCCTACCCTGGTCCCTGACCTTCCCTCTCCTCCATTGCCTTCATTAGCTCCATAGTCCTGAATTGTCAGAACAATTTCCCAAATAAAAAAAAAATGCTTGTAGTTATCGATCCCAAATTCACCTCATACATGTATTATGCTATTGTCCAGGTGGTGGGACTACGTGCTACCCCCTAATAATTACCCCGTGGCCGCAAATTCGACCTAAAGGTTTGCGAAATTCGCCTCCCATTGAAGTCAATGGAGCCCGCGGCGAACGGTCGTTTTCGCGAACGTTTGTGCCCGTTCGCGTTTCGCGTTCGCGAAACGTCCCGTCGGAAGTTCGTCCATCACTAGTGAGGTGTGTGGAATGGCAGCACTCCCCTAGAGGACCAAGCATTTGTTCTTTGTGCCTGGACTGTGTGGCACTTTGCGATTTGAGTTTAAACTTGGATTATTGATTGTTTATTAATAAAAATGAATGTTTTGTTTGCGATGAAGCTCCTTTTGGTTTGTGTGTTTCTACATGGTCTTCTAATGCACTATTCCAAATGCACACATTCCTGTACAAATTGCTGTGCTGTGCATATATGGGGGTGCTGAAGCGACCACTGGCTGGAACTGTGTTAAGTCAGAGCAAAAGAATGTTACCAATACACCAAGGATCTCCGAAATGGGTACTAAGCTTTAATCACTGATCACATTGTTACAGCAGATTACAACGTTTTGGTAGCCATGCAGGAACCCTTCATTAGGCATGTGACATGCCTGATGAAGGGGTCCTGTGGGGCTCCAAAATGGTACAATCTGATGTAACAATGTGATTGCTTACTAAAGCTTAGGACCCATTTCTACAAAGTCCTGACCTAATGGGAGGGAAGAAATTAAATATTGCAGGTGAATATGAAGTTCCCTCTACTGACTTGAGAGAACCTACCATAAGTGCAGAAAGAAGTAAAAATATATTATTGCGCAGGTAAAAATAATTCAGTATAGCTACAAAGAAATCCCTCTGGTGGGAATTTTTAGGGCATATACTCCAAAGGATCAAAAAATGAATATAAAATAAATGTTTTATTTGAAATGTTAAAAAAGGAGATTCAAAATGTAAAGCTAAAACTCTACAATCAATGCGGGTGCAGTTATGATACACAATAATACGAAACATATGACCACTTTGCTCTGTATAGTGGAACACACATGTACAGAGTATAGTCAACACATTTCGAAATATAGCGTTATTCCTCTTCTTCAGGGGTGAGTCGTTATGGGTAGGAAAATAGTATCTATAATTGACAGAAACAAAAACGTACTAGTAAGAAATGTACAGGGCTATTTACAGTTTCATAATTGTGTACACAAATATAAATATACACTGACTATGTGGATATAGAGAGATATCCTAAACACCTGCATCAGTTAAAAACAAGGATTTTTGCTGCCATATATCAACCAGGAGTCCAGAGGTTGAGGGGCAGGTTGGTACAGCCCATATCACTCACAAAGGGGACATCTCACCACAGGCCAACAAATAGGGTAGATCTAGTGATAGAGAGTAGAGAGAATAAATGTTCAAAATTGAATTGGAGTATGTTCCATTACAATGTCTAAAACCCATCATGATACCAATCTTTGTCTTTAGGGTAAACACGAAGGGGCTGAAATTAGAGCTCCAGAGTACCCAGAAGGATACCCAAGAATGACAGGGCACACCAATTTACTTTATTCACCTAAAAAACATAAAGTTCCATATACAGTGCCTTGAAAAAGTATTCGTACCTCTTTACATTTTCTGCATGTCATGTTACAACCAAAAACGTAGATGTATTTCATTTGGGGTTTTATGTGATAGACCAACACATAGTGGCACATATGTGAAAAGTGTGGCGTGCATTCTCAACAGTATTTAGCCCCCCCCCCGAGTCAATACTTTTTAGAACCACCTTTCCCTGCAATTACAGCTGCAAGTTTTTTTGGGTATGTCTCTACCGGCTTTGAACATCTAGAGAGTGAAGTATTTGGCCCGTTCTTCTTTGAAAAAATAGCTTAAGCTTGGCTGGAGAGCATCTGTGAATAGCAATTTTCAAGTCTTGCCACAGGTTCTCAATTGGATTTAGGTCTGGACTTTGACTGGGCCATTCTAACACATGAATATGCTTTGATTTAAACCATTCCATTGTAGCTTTGGCAGTATGTTTAGGGTTGTTGTCCTGCTGGAAGGGAAACCTCCATCCCAGTCTCAAGTCTTTTTCAGAGATTTACTTCTAAGATTGCCCTGTATTTGGCTCCATCCACCTTCCCATCAACTCTTACCAGCTTCCTTGTCCCTGCTGAAGAAAATCATCCCCACAACATGATGCTGCCACCACAATGTTTCATGATGGGGATGTTGTGTTCAGGGTGATGTGCAGTGTTAGTTTTCCACCACACATAACGTTTTGCTTTTAGGCCAAAAAGTTTGATTTTGGTCTCATCTTACCAGAGCACCTTCTTCCACATGTTTGCTGTGTCCCACACATGGCTTCTTGCAAACTGAAAATGGGAATACTTATGGCTTTCTTTCAACAATGGCTATCTTCTTGCCACTCTTGCATAAAGGCCAGATCTGTGGAGTGCACAACTAATAGTTGTCCTGTGGATAGATTCTCCAACCTGAGCTCCTTCAGCTCCTCCAGGGTTACCATGGGCCTCTTAGCTGCTTCTTTGATTAATGCTATCCTTGCCTGGCCTGTCAGTTTAGGTGGAAGGCCATGTCTTGGTAGGTTTGCAGTTGTGCCATACTCTTTCCATTTTGGATGATGGATTGAACGGTGCTCTGAGAGATGTTCAAAGCTTGGGATATTTTTTTTATAAACTAAACCCTGCTTTAAACTTTTCCACAACTTTATCACTGACCTATCTGGTGTGTTCTCTGCCCTTCATCATGTTGTTTGTTCACTAAGGTTCTCTAACAAACCTCTGAGGGCTTTATAGAACAGATGCATTTATACTGAGATTACACACAGGTGAACTCTATTTACTAATTAGGTGACTTCTGAAGGCAATTGGTTCCACTAGATTTTAATTAGAGGTATCAGAGTAAAGGGGGCTGAATACAAATGTAGGCCACACTTTTGAGATGTTTACTTGTGAAATTGAAACCATTGATCATTTTCCCTCCTCTTCACAATTATGTGCCACTTTGTGTTTTCCTATCATAAAGTCTTTACATTTACATTTTTAATTGTAACATCAGAAAATGTGAAAAATGTCAAGGGGTATGAATACTTTTGCAAAGCACTGTAGGTGAGGTGAGAAGGTGATTTGACAGAGCAGAAAGGTGTTTAGCTGTGTTTGAAATCAAAGCGTGTTTGGGAATTGCCATCCAAAAGGAAAAGCAAGTCAGGAATAATAATTATTTTTTTTCCAACAAACGCTATGATGATTCATACTGTAATAAGTATAAATGGCCAGTCTGCAACATAAAATAAATCATTATATTATATCAGTTAGATCTTCAAAGTGCATTTATCATCCATTTAATGTGAGTATAGCTGCAGATAAATTAGCTTCCCAAATTACCCTATCCACCTTGGTGTATCATATGGATCTGGAGACTCACAGGGGCAGCTTGAAATGAGCTGGGTTGGGGTTAATTGGCCATAGAGGTGTGGGGAAAAAGAGAACTGGGCAAAGAGAGTGCCCCCCCTCGACCCCCCCCCCCCGTGAAGACGGCTGCGCCGCAATGGTGGCCGGTGTTCTGTCAATTTCTCCAACCCATCAGAAACTCTAACCACGTCACTTATGGTTTATTTAAACCCTTAGTAATTGTAGATTTTTAACGAATTGGTGGTTGGACACAAACACCGACAACTGAATAGAGTCCAGTACAGGACAATTGAGCTGTTTTGACAGTACAACAGCTAACAAGGACAAAGTTGTCACCACCTCGGAGGCGGCCATTACTGCTGGTTTAAAGAAACCGTAAGTTAAGTAGTTGGATTTTCTGATGGGTTGGAGAATGTCAGGTCACCTGAGACCAGGTGACAGATGCACTCTGTAGGAATCAGAAGTGCACCACTAAGATAGTGGACCCTAGGAATGACTGCTGCGGATTGTACCCAGGGATGTTCAGGAAGCAGGTCTACTGGATCATTAACACAAATCCCAGTTGAAGCTAGAGCATAAATTCTCCAGGGCACGGAGTCTAAGAGCCAGCAGGTGTTCACCAGAGCCTCTAGTGGTGAGGATGGACTGCGCTGCAGTCTGGCTCCAGGTCGCGGCCCCTAGGGTCTCACAGCTCACGCTCACGGTAAACTACAGGAGAAGGAAACAGCAGGCTGCAACAACAAGGATAGTAAAGGGATAAGGCAGAGGTCAGGGAAACTAGCAGACAAGAACAACAGAGTACACGCCAAAGGTTCAGGGTCATAGGCAGACACTGATAGTTGGGGACACGCCAAAAGGTCAAGGTCACATGCAGAAAGAAATAGTCTTTCCTATTTTCCGCCATCAGCATTCTGCATACCTTTAAAAGAATTAAGTGTATCACATATGTGAATGGAAGCCACTGACAATGTCACAATAGAACCAATTGTGTACAAACATAAACTAAAATTGCCACGCAAAATAAATGATACAATAGTCCATATGGTGGTCAAAAAATATGTGGCTAGTGACAAGCCAATAAGAAGAATCCTTAAAACAGTGTCCAAAGAAAGTGGATGATTGGATAAGATTCTACCAAGTACACCTTCACAGTGATATTAAGTAAGGTGTATGCTTACCAGATCCCTAGAATCCACATTATAAGAGTTTACAAAGGCATTCGATTATGACCCAGCACTCAGATCACATCTGTCAGTGGTTGGACCAGAAAAGGTGGTGTCATGGCTGGGCAAACAAATCTCTAGTAATCCTCAAGCATGACCAATAAGGGAGAGAAAGGGAACCACATAGTGTAAGACCATAAGACGCTTTATTTTGAAAACAAGCTGTTAAACACTTACATCAATCCAGTAAAATCCAGCATTTAAAAAAATAGTTCCCAGGATAAAGTCCACTTGTATATAGTCTCGGATAGCGTGGTAACTTCAGACATAGACTCCGCCCTATATGTTTCCTCATCGAGGGCATGGAACACTTTTTTATGTACACTTGTTTCTGGAGCACTGTGTGGCACTTTTGGAAATATTTGGAGTCACAGAGAAATATTTAAAGAAAGGATCCATCACACTTTTTTACAAGTTCTTTATTTTTCTCATTTGCATAGTATTAAGTACTTTAAACTGTCCTTTGCACAGTAATAAGAGACTAAGTATTTATCGGTGTATAACATGCACCTTCATTTTGAGAGGGAAATTTCAGGAATTTTTTTTACATTTAAAATAAAACATTTTGAAGCAAAATAAGGGTCAGTGCCCATCAATAGAGCCTTATCAGTGCCCATATGCAGCCTCGCCATTGCCTATCATTGCAGCCTGATCAGCGCCCATCATTGCAGCTTTGCTAATCATTGCAGTCTGACCAGTGCCCATCTGCAGCCTTGCCCATCATTGCAACATGATCAGAGCTCATCTGCAGCCTTGCTCACCATTGCAGCCTTGCCCATCATTGCGGGCTGATCAGTGCCCATCTGCAGTCTTGCCCCTCTTTGCAGCATGATCAGTGCGCATCTGCAGCCTTGTTATTGCCGAAATAAACAGAGCCGGATTTCTTGTGTACTCGACTCGGCTCAGTCCCACCCCTTCGCCCAGCTCTTATGATGGACATAACACCAGTCCAATGGCGGGGCGTCAATGCTAGGAGGCGGGACTGGGCATGACTGCAGGCAGAGCCAAGTACACAGGAGATTCGGCTCTGTTTATTTCGGCAGGGCTCGTTCCCTCCTTCCCCTCAGAGCTGTTCGGCGTATAACACACACACGCGATTTTCACCTGATTTTAAGGGGGAAAAAGTTATACGCCGATAAATACGGTAACTGCTCTTTTTTTGGACTTTAGTACACATGTTTTATTGATACGCTGTCATTTAGTCGATTTCCTTTTAATATTTATGAAATCTTTAAAAAATAAGCATCTTTTGCATGCCTTACAGAAAAAGGACACAATATATATTATCTGCACCAACACCTGCCCATTTTTTAACAAATGCACCAACATTTGTCTCTTGTGATGCTTCTATTTTTGCTTTGAAGTGGTTCTGCACTGACATATTTTTTTTTTTTTTTTAACTGTTTAAAAATCATTTTCATTTCAAAGTCACACTCACTTGTAGTGCTGATGGCTGTTATGCACGTCCAATTTTCAGTTTAATCGATACTTTATAAAATCATTCACAGCCAATGTCATCTTGCTTGTGGGCATTTGAAGCCCACAAGCAATCACTTCCGTGTTCCAGTGCATTTGAAGTACTAGCATTCCTTGCTGGTTCCAATGCATGCTCAGTGGCTACTGCCCTGAGCAGCGTATATGTTGCCATGATAACAGGTGGCATCTTGGTAAGTTGCCTCCCCCGTTTTTATGACCTCTGCACAGACTCCTGGGATGAATTACATGAGATCCCAGGAGACAGTGCGGCGATCACCGGATATGATGCGGATTCCCACAGAAACACCGCCCACTGCCGCAGGGACTGAAATATGAAATTTTAAACCTGAACAGGTACGGTAAAAAAAATAAAAAAAAAAGTCCATTGTGCACTCTTTCCTGCATGTAGAATAGACTGAGCCAAACGTATCAAAATGTGTGCAGAACCGCTTTAAGTGAATTATATCATACATTCACCAAGGAGAGGTGCACCCTGTCACTTTTGCTTCTTGAGACCTTTCCCCAGCTGAACAAAAATATTCTGCAGGAAAACATAAGGCATTGGCCGGCATTGGGGCATGCAAATGGTGGCATTGCTTTCTTAATTGTAGAAATTCACTCTGGTAACTGGTCATCAAGCCTTAACCTTGCATCAGCATCAGAGTCTGGCCACTATCCTCATCGTACAAATAGATGGTCAGACACATGGTTACTGGGCATAGGGGGGGGGGGGTGATTTGAGAAAATGTCTTTCTTTCACTACAGCAGCAGCACTGTTGAAGTCTGTAGAACATCCCTGGTCTCCAGTTGGAGGGGCTATGGCAAGATTAACTGAAGAGGAGGAGGACATGATGCATGAACAGCAGTAGAAAGGCAAGTGGCTATGCAACCTTGAAGAGAAAGAGAAGGAAATGATGCATGGGCAGTGATAGAAGGGCAAGTGACTGCTCCGTGCTCTTGAGGAGAAGGAGGAAAAGGAAGTTAATAAAATAAAAAAGAATATTTGAAAGTCTTGACAAGGGGAAGAGTAATATTAGAGGAGATAGAGACGGAAGAGGAAAAAGCTGAATTAGCAGAAATTAAAAGAACTGTCTGCTTCTCACTCTTGAGGAGGAGGAGGAAAAGGGTAATACTAAAAAACAAAGTGACTGCTCAACCTCCCTAAAGTGGGTGTAAACCTTCACATATACCCAGTGAAGTGAACAGCCTCAGATGATACACAGGAATGAAACAAATCTCCCTACATAAGTGTTACATGTATACCTGCTGTCTTTAGCTTTATACACTGTTTACAAAGTTGAGATTGTGTTAGGAGATTTTCTGTTCCTGTTCAACACTGCAGTGAAGTCTGGGCATACAGCCAAGACAGCTGATTGGAGGAAAGGCACACACCCCCTCTCCTTATAGGTAGAGACTTTCAGAGCTGATCATTGTATAGTTCATGGCTCTGCTAATCTATTTATAGCATCCTCCCCATTACAAAACTCTGGCTGCTTTTATCATATGTGATGGAGTACTTGTCAGGAGTTAGGCTGATAACAGAGAACAGAGCAGGAGACAGCTACAGGACATAGGGCTTTGAAGAGAGATAACAAAACACTGCAGATATATGTGCCCAGCTCAAATTTCATGAATCGGGTTTACATCTACTTTAGGGAAGAGGAGAGAAAAGGGGTGCATGAATAACACTTTAAAACAAAGTGTCTGCTATATGCTATTGAGGGGGTGAAATGGGTATACTAGCAGCACCTGAAAATAAAGTGGTTGCTATGTGCACTTTAGGATAGGAGAAAACGGGTGTATTAGCAGAACTTGCAGGCAAATGACTGCTCTGTACCTGGGAGGAGTAAAAATAGAAATGTGTTTTTCGAACATTTTAATACCTCCTGGGTGATTCACTACTGGCAGGCTGCATAAAAAAACAGCTCCTCAGAGCCTCTCCACACTGTCTCTCCAATATATACTACAGTTGAAGGATGATTTTAGGAATGGCAGGCAACCGATGGCTGTATTATTTATCACTTAACTTTTTGTTGCTGCATGCCCTTCCCCCGAGCATTTTCCCCTCTATTTGCTACTACTTGCCCTTCCCCCTGCATTGTGGTAAGACTATGGTAAGACATAGACATGTGGTAAGACATAGGTAAGTCTATGGCCATAGAATATGCCCCACAAACATTGTGTTACAGTGTCAGAGCAAGAGAATAGGCCAGGAGAAATGGAAGGAGCTGGTAATGGTGGCAGAATGACAGCATGTAGCCTGGAATGGTGCATATGCTCTGGGGCATTTGGGAGGGAATGCTCGTTCCCAGAGGTCAGAACATGAGGCCAGTGAGTAGGAGGGGACTGTTACTACTAGAGAATTCTGCATTTGTTTAAGCTTTCACTTGACCATCCTCACTGGGGCCCTCTGATCCTATTATCCATTTGATGCAGCTTATCTTAAGCCTCAGAAACCCCATGTGAGACTTCCCTTCTTGTCACTAGAGGCTGTAGAAGGTGCAGTGGATGCAGCAGAATATCATAGAGTGGGACGAGATTTGGAAAGTGAGAGAGGTGGAGGAAGGATAGTGTGAACTTTTTCCTGCTGACTTCTCCATGGCTGATACACTGAAGGCAGAGGCTGCAGATCACAATGATGCTGCCTGCTCAGGTGACCACATACTGTCCTGATGATAGCCATTTTTTACAAAACACATACTTGAAGTCTATATTTTGACATTTTGAGGAATAATTGGGGATAAGGGGGTGGCAGGGTGTTCAAGGAGTGAGGAGTTGTAGTTTGGAAGTATTTTGTGCACTGTGTTTTGATATTTTTTTAAACATAGTGCGGTACTTTATTAAAACAGTGTGGTACTGTGAAAAAACGTACAAACTACAATAATAAATTGGTGTGCATGTATGAAGTTGAGGGGTTTAGCTTTAATTTTTGTAATAATAAACTTTATTATAAATTTTAGATCTGTTGTGGCTTCCATTGATTTCCATTGTTCAATTCAGTCTATCACAGCAGTAAAGAAAAGGTGGTGTTGCAGTCAAAACTACCTAAAAATATTTTTTTTTAAGATGAAATTAATCAAATTGAGGTATTGCTGCTGCACGTACACTAAGCTAGAAGAAAAAGCTACAAAAAAGATTACAGATCTAAAATATGTGATGCCGGAATACAGTGTCACTGATGCTGCCTGTGAAACTCATACTGTTCCGTAATACCACATGTAGCACCCTCTAGTGTGCTACTAGTGTTAGGGTTTAATGCATGTCAGGCTGGATGACCCACATAGGTAGGTCTCTGGTACCTTCCCCTGAATCTGGAGGTTTGGGGAAACTTTTAGAAGTTTGTGGGCAGAGGCCAAGAGGATCTGCATACTTGAGGAAACCTGGCCAAACCCTAGGGAGAATGCTCTGGCAGGGTGGATAGGTCATCCCTAAACATGGAGAAGCCATGCCAGCAGGGGAGTTGAGTAGAAGATGGAGTGCAGAGGAGTCTGCCGGCGGCCTACGAGGGACCCCTGTGTCTGGGGGTGGGCAGCTCTGCCTCCAGGCTGGGCTTGAACTGACTTGGGAAAATCTTGACAGCATAATGGTTTGAAATGAATCTTGGCTGAGGAGCAGCAGGGAGCAAAGTGGACAAAGTGACTGCATCAGCACACCCAGAGATTCACAAGGGGAGAGACTGTCACATGTAGCAAGCCTTTCAGGAGGACAGTGTTGTGCTTAACCCTTCCTATCCCTTTCCCTGGGAGATCTTTGGAGCAGCCAGGTGGGCTGGTGGAGAAGCAGCCAGGAGGACTGGTAGTTCCTGCAGGCAGTAGAGCTGGGAGCAGTTTCTATGGAGGAGTTGGAGATACTCCTGTATACAGCTAGAGTTCCTAGTCCTTAAGGGGATTTGCCTTTTGATCACCAAAGACTGCTGGAGGCCAGGAGGGAGAACAGTCCAGGATTGTTGTACATAGGGAGGAAGTTGTCATCTATTGTTTCAGGCAAGTTGGGAATCCCATAACCTCTTTACCCCATCCAAGTTATCACACCTAATAAAACAACAAAAACAAGCTCAAAAACTGTTTCTGGTGTCTGGATGTAAGTGTAAAATAGTTTTCTACTTTGCCTGGCTGTGCAGGAATAGGGGAACAATTCACCAGTGGGGGCAATGTGCACACAATGAAGTTTGAATTTGAGTTAATAATTTTCAAGCTTGACACAGAATTGGAGGAAGAGCCCCCAAGAGCCAAACCTGAGGACATTCACTAATCCCTAGTAAACCCATCATGTTCTGTTCTGCTGTATATAAATTCCTTTTTCACCCTATGCAATTCAAAGTCGGTACAGACAACACAACGCAGGAGCAAACCAAAATAATCTCTCAATGCAAATAATTTTTACCTGAAAGCACCAAAAAAAGAATGGTCCAATTGACTTGCTTCATAGTATCACGCCTATATTCATGAACACTTATTTATATGTTTTGCAGTGCACTCAGCAAAGCACAGCCCAATGCACGTGTGACTTGATGGCTTTTAAAATAGAAGACTAAACATATCCTAAGCTGAGCTGCACTTTATTTGCTGGCAGGCTACGCACAGAAAATCCAGTGTAGATGAATGCAAGTAGATCTGCTTATCACAAGTGTAGATAGACTTTTGACTACACAAAAGCTATTGTAGCGTGCATTATTTATGTCACTATCTGAAGATGTCCCACTACAATCATCATGTAGTTTTGTCATCACTTTTCTGTGCTGCTCAATTTATCAAGTTGACCCAGAATATGGTATGATTTATTGTTATTTAGCTTGCTTGAAAGTTTCCTATTAAGTTACATCAACAATCCGTGGCACATAAGTCTCACTGGTTCATTGCAATTAAGGTCGAATTCAGGAGTTTTGGGGAGGCGTTGCATTAAAATGTCAAATATGAATAAATATGTGATTTTCCTGTGTAAATTGGATCTACGGTATCCTGTGTGCCGTGGAAAAACACGTCAGGACAGGTTGATTAATGAAAACCACTAAGGTAGCTATTACTCCAGTTTCATGAATGTTCAGGAGTGCAAAGCTCATAACTAGAAGTTGTAGAACACATCTTAAATCATGTTCTACACAATGAGCTATGTCTCTCATTCTCTTTAAGCGTCTCTATCCCTCTACTGATGGGAACAATTCCATCACATTGTTATGTGACAGCTAAGTCTATAGTAAAACAATATGCTGGCTGTTATTTTTATCAGTATGTACAGTTTCTTCATGTTTAGATATTGGAATTTTTTACTTGTCGGCTTTTAACATCTAGCGTGGGAAATCTATAGATACATCACTAAAATCTCCCATGGAAATATAGATTCATAATATCTTTTTACAATGCAAGGTAAGATCAGCAAATTATACACTTCAAGGATACATGGAATTATAACATGAACTTATTAAGCTCAATAAAGTTTTAAATTGCTGATATAACAAAAGCCAGAAATAAATACCAAATAACATTTGTGAATCATGTTACCCAGCTATCGCTAAGCCTTTTGCTGTTGGCATCACATTCCCAAATAGTAATGCCTTGTACGTCGGATTTTTTCAGAAGGATTTTGTCCTAAACTGGTGTTGCATGCACACGGTCGGACAAAGCTGTCGGAAAATCTGATCTTTCAGAACGTGATGCCAATAGCTTTGGTCTCGTAATTTGATCTGCGCATGCATGGCACTTTGTCCTATCGGAATTCTCTACACACGATTGGAAAAAGTCAGATCAGATTTTTTTGTCTGAAAATTTGAGATCCTGCTCACTGACGGAAAAAGTCCGATAGAGCCCACACACGATCAGATTTTCCGACAATATAATCCAATCAGACCTTTGCCGTCTGAATTTCCGACCGTGTGTACAGGGCAATACAATAACAAAGCAGATAAAGATTAAATATGTGGGACAACGGAATTGTAAAAGTACTGCATTCACTGCTTTTCTCCTCCCTTGTTGCCACCAATCTTTGCCATGTACGTTTGAGCATGTAAAACGATGAAGTAACTATGAATAAGTGCAATCCACTGATTCAACTTTACTATCACACTGTGTGTTCTCCTGGCTGGGACAGCTCCGTGGAAGGGATTTTCTCAAAAACATTGACTGTGTCGATGGGGAAATCAATTATTTTCTTTCCTGCAGCCTTCGGTTGCAGGAAAGAAAAGTGCATAATTTATGGCCTGCCTTAAGCCTAGTACACATGGGCCGTATGTCTCACGAAATCAAAACCAGCTGACATTTGGTTCATGTATATATGGCAGCTGGTCCAACAGAAGCCGGCCTTTTGGCTGGCTTCTGTTGGACGAGCATGTTGGAAAACCAGCAGCTGTCGGGCTCCCGATCAGTGCTCTCAGCCAATGTCTGAGAGCATTGACTGGAGTGTTCTGGTGGGGGGGGGGGGGCATCCCCCTGTCAGAACACAATAGCTGAGTGGGGGAGATGATTGTAATAATGTTGGATCATTAGTGCAGGGGCTCCGACCTGAGCTGTCAGTTTATTGCTTTTAAATGTGTTATTAGGTTTAATATCAACTGAAGAACATTACAGACTATTACTCAAATGAATGTTCTTAAAGCCTATCTTGAAAGTGAAATTTCCAAGTGCACACAGTACACAGATCTGTGTTTTGCACCACTTCAGTTCTCATGCTTCACATCTCCAGCACTATTATCTGAATAGCCCTGCCATGATTTATGTTTACTGTCTGGGATAACCACTAGGAAAATTATGATTGGAATTTTGAATCCATTAATCCCCAAGTAACAAATATAGTTGGGCGAATGGTTCGGGCCGAGCAAAAGTTGGGGCCAAACATTGCCTATTCGCCCGATCAGCGAACACCTGAATTTGCAGGGATGTTTGCCCCCCAAGCGCACCACAATGCACTGCAAAGTGCATTCTAGGGCCCTAATTAGATGAAGCCTTGCCCCTGACCGCTGGTCAGTGCAAGGCTTTGTTAAATAGGGCACAGAGCACTGTTAAAGCCCTGATTGGATAAAGTGTTGATGACGTTATCCAATCATGGCTCAGTGCTCAAAGTCCCAGCCCACACTATAAAAGGTTCCTTCCCACATTTTTCTACAACTGTTTGACAGGGACATCAAATATTATTTTTTATACAGCAAGGAAAATACTTTACTTGCTTTCATCGAGAATACCTCTAGAAGGTCAGGGGGTGAAGGCACCACCAACACTCAAAGACCAATTTTTCTGCAACTGTTTGTCAGGGGCATCAAATCTAAATTTTTTACAGCAAGGCCAATTCTTGCTTTCATCAAGAGTACCTCTATAGGATTACAGTGTGAAGGCATCACCCACACCCATAGCCCAATATTTCTGTACCTGTTACTTCTATCCAAAGTCTGCGAAAGAGACACCAGACTTTATCTAAAAAATAATTGTTATTATTGGCCAGTGTGCTATAATTTGGCTTCTTCACATAATGCTTGCTCACTGTGATGCAAAACTTTGTTATTTCCATCCAAAATCTGCCAAGAGACACCAGAACTTATTCAAAAAATCTCTAATGTTGTTCCGAGTGCACTAAATTGTGGCCCCAAGCTGTTGTTTACAAAATAAAGAAAGCAGGGAAAACCAATTTAAATGTAATTTTTTTATCTTTATAAATGTTTTGCTGCACCAAGTTCTACACATGGTACAGATGTGCCACTTTACCGGAAGACTAATTTTTATTGTTTCACTTTAAGCATCATTAAAATCAATGCTTCTGTAAAAACGATATTTAAAAAAATTTTTTTTTTTGCATTAGTAAATGTCCCTCAGGACAGTACCCGGACCCCCATACCCTTTTTATGGCCAATAACTTGCATTTAAGCCTTTAAAATGGGAACTTTTGATTTGTCAAATTTGGGTCCCATAGACTTCAATGGGGTTCAAACCTTTGCAGTGTTTGAGAGTTCTGGCACGAACCGAACCGGGGGGTGTTCGGCCCATCTCTAGTAACAAATATGCTCACTGAGACTAGAGAGTAAGCCAAGACACCTAGATGTTATAGAGGATCTGTTGCAGCCATTGATCCAGGTTTTTTTCAAATTTTTATATATTTTATTAAAGCTTTATTAAACACATTTCAATGCGACTGAATTTCTGATGGAATTCTGCTGAAACTGTCTTGCGTACACACGATCACACCAGAGTCCGACCGTCAAAAACGTGGTGACATATAACACATACGATGGGACTAGAAAAAGGAAGTTCAATAGCCAGTAGCCAATAGCTTCTGTCTCGTACTTGCTTCAGAGCATGCGTAGTTTTTGGAACAGAAGTTTTTGGTCGGAACAGCATACAGACGAGCGGATTTCCCGATAGGAATTGGTTCTGTCGGAAAAATTTCGAACATGTTCTCTTTCTAGGTCCGTCAGAATTTTCAACGTAAAAAGTCGGATGGGTCAGACGTATGATCGAAATATACGATGAATAGCTCCCATCTGACTTTTTCTGTCAGACATTCCGCTCGTGTGTACATGGCATTAGACTCCATGTTCCATAAGTAATTGGTACATGTTGCTGCTATTCGTTTCAAAATTACCTTTTTTTTTCTTAAAATAGTACATTTTTTAATATTTAAATAATTGTAAAAACCAAGTGATTTAATGGTTGTGGAGGAAGGGTAAGCATTCTTTTGAAACTCTAGGTGTGTGGGATGTATTATTGCGATGTATATTGACAGCTTGTATTACCTGTACTTAATCTACATGCTTTGTATTGATTGTTATTAACTTTTTTGTTTTGATGTTATTTCATTGTTAGCTTGTATATCCCCTGAGGAAGCTATTGCGAAACATGTCGGGATAGTCGATTACAAGCACCCCAACCCGTCTGTTGTTTGGACCAGTTATTATATGTAACACTTTTGTATATGCAGCAATTTGCTATGTTTTATTGATTGATAATAAAATAATTTGATTTTATCTCTATGTATTTCTCTATCTGAATTTCTAACTGAAATATGTTGCCCCGCAAAAATCCCCCTTTTTTCCAGGTGTTGATGGAAGCTGGAATCCAACTTTCAAAAAAAGTACATTTTCTAAGTTTAAACATATGATATGTTTTCTATTTTCTGTTGTAAATACAATAAGGGTTTGTGAGATTTGCAAATCATTGCATCCTGTTTTTATGTAAGTTTTACATAGTGTTTTTGGAATTGGGGTTGTATTTTAGTTGAGTGTCTGTGAAGAATACTGAATAATTAAACCTGACAGAAATAAGTATTTTTTTCTTCATCAGCCTGAAAGCCAAAACATATCAGTGGTATTAGAAGAAAGTGAGGCTTTAAGTCTAAATGCGGAGGTCGATTGTATGCAGAGGAAATATAATGCAACCTATTAGTGCTTTTTAAGTACATGCAAATGTAAGTGATTTTAACAGTTTGAGTTCAATTTATAAGAGAAGTGCAGGGTATGAAAAAACAAACACATACTCACTGTCAGGAATGATATGCGAGTAGAAAAGATGACCCCTTTGGGTGGACTTATGTGCAGTTTCATAAGCTAATCCATGTTCCTTCTCGTGGACGTAGTAAGCATGCGCACAATGGTGCTCATGCATGTGCTCATACATGTGCACATACACATGTGCATACATGTAAGCATCAGCTTGCTCATGTGCACTCATGGCAGATGATGGCACCAAATGAGCTATTTAAACTGTGCCAGTGCTCAGGATCAGTGTTGCTTTGTCTTCAGTCTCCTGTGTATCCTGAGCACCTGTGTTCCTGTATCCTGACTGCAATTGTTGACAAGGGTTGTCCTGACTTTTTTTTTTAATTCTTTTTATGTGTTTTGCAAAGAAAATATAAATCACTGGGCGCACAGTTAAGTCAGAATGTCACTTTGGAGCGTAAGTCCACAAACACTTATATCCAAAAGAGCTTAATATCTCAGGCAGAAGCCGTCGAGGGGGATTGAAGCCTGATATCCCATACTTTATAGAAATATTTATGACATCCACAGGAGAGGTATGTGGGTTTATATAACGGCAATATATCATTCACTAAGGACTGCTAGAAAACTACAGTGGGGGCCTCCTTGGATTTCCATTACAATATAATGGCTTTGCGGGCGTAATAAAGGAGTAAACTAAGGAGGGTTCTAAGTGCCCTACGAAGGGCTAGAGGGGTTACCAGACCCAGTAAGCAAACTTCTATGGTGAGTGAAACCCCTACCGTAGTTAGTGTAGCAAATTTTTTTTATTTCTGTACACACCCAGAATACATGTTTAAAGTCTGCATGTTCTTCTGAGCACCTCCAGCACTGGGAGGAAAGACCCGGGAACATTTTATTTAACCTGTTAAGTTTCAGATATATTCTGTGTATGAATTTGGCAGTGTCTGCTCTGAGGATTTTCCTGTGTAGACCGTGAGTGCACAGCGGAAGTGATGATCACGTCCGGTTCCGGGTGATTAGTCTGTGCCTCGCGGACCTCCGTATTAGCGTCCGCATTGCGTCATCACGGTGCGGCGTGATGTCACACGCCACGTTTTGGCACCACGGGGAGGGATATTTAAACCCAGCTTGATTTGTGACAAGCTGGGAATACCTGGAAGCTCGGGATACGTTTGAACGCTTATCTATAGGTAAAAACTACTCATCTACTCAACTATGGAGCTTTTTTCCCCCCTTTTTATCTCAGAGATTCATGATTAATCTTTATTCCTTTTGATTAATTTTTTAATTAGGCACATGAATTGAATCTTCAAATCTTCTTTGTTGGCGACATGTATCTGCTTGGGGTCCTGTGTGGCCATATGGCCACCTCCCCCTGGGGGGTTCACAGGGGTACCCTTTATAGGAGTCTCGTCAATATTTAAGGTGAGACTCCTATTCCTGAGACTTATAAGCAATATTTAAATCTACGCACTAATGGATTGTGCTTAAAGTTATTTATTTCACTTCCTCTCTTCCTTTTTTCTTTTAGACTTTGTTAGTTAATTGCGGTGAAGATTCCTCATATGGCAATGTGTTAGCTCTTTATAGCGTTCACTGGAGCTTCCAAAATTATTTAGATGTCTCAATTTAACAAGGAGAGGGAGGTAGGTGCAGTTCAGTTTTTGGAGCCTGTCTTGGACTGCTCCTTTGCCCCCCTCCATATTTTGATATATATGTCTCTAAATGGTTAATGTCATTGCAGGTATTTCATTGCACCTTTTGAAAAATATTTACTAACTTTATCCCTCTGTGCGGGCAATCTGGCTTTCTTGTGGACCTTTTTTTGGCTGTGTGGGTGACGAGATTTGTGGGGAGTTTTCTTTGACTAGAATTGGCCCACCATTTTTGGAGGTAGGCGGAATATGTATTATCATGTTTTTTTGCGGGGGTCGTTTTAAGGGATTTCTTATTTGGTGTGTGAGTTGTATAGCCAGTATTTGCAAAAGCGTGCTTGTTATTATGTGCAATATACTAATTTTGTTTGTTTTTTCCTCTTTTTATTATATACACCTAGAGTGAAATACATCCCTTCTTATCTAGAATAAATACTTTACGTCCTTTTTCCTGAAGAAGCCACATCGGCGAAACATGTAGAAAAAAAAATCTGGACAGAGTATTTTTATGTATTTGAGTGCAGTGATTTCTGTTTGCCTATGATAGGTTGTGTGTATAGACTTATGACAGTAGGAAACACTGCGGTCGTTATACCTTTTTTTTACTTTTTCAAAAATATGTTTTTTTTATTTAATTGTAGTGTACCCTAAAAGTCCCGTATCGCCAAGCTCTCTTCTATTTCTACTGGCTACCAATTGAGAGACGGGATAATCCCACAAGTCTTCCCAATCTTAATTATCTATATCTGGAACATCAGCCTGACATCTAGCCCGGAGAGTCTCCATACCAACATGAACCGATGACAGGAGAACTTTGTATAGTTCTGAAAGTGGTTTAGTTAACATGACATCCCATTACATATTTTGAATGTCTGAGGTGTACAGGTCAACCGGAACTGTGCCAAATTGGGCAGAATAGGTATGGTGGAGCTACAGATACCTGAAGAAAAGGTGATTGGGGAGGTTAAACCGTGCTTTCAAATCATCAAAAGGTAACAGATTACCATCAGGATATATCTGGCCAAGCGTCTTGATGCCCCTAGATATCCAGACAGTCGGATCTGGAATGAACTGGAACTCAGGAAAGGGTTGGAATGAACCACAAGGCAGTGTTGGGAGACCAAAGGTGAGTGTCAGCAACGCTCTTGGGCACCTTCAACCACCAGGGCCTGAGCACTGTCTGCATTGAGAGTGTTATTGGAAGTGATATTCGCTGTCTCCGGTAGGGGAGGAGGCAAAAGACTCGTGGGAGCCCAGATAAGCTGCTTCTAGTATGACAGATGAATTAGTGTCATCCGAAATTGCCCAATTGTGGGCATGTGTAAGAAGTACTGCCAAGAAGCATGAGTGCAAATCAGGACAAGTTAATCCCCCCCGGGTCCAGGGTCTACGTAGTGTTTACCTGATAAAATGGGGAGGAGTGTATTTCCGTAAGAAGGAGGAGAGCAAGGAATCAAATTGTTTGAACAACTTTTTATAATTTCACCTCGGGGTGTGTCTCGAAATATACAGGAAAACTGGGAGGATATTCATTTTGATTAGTTTGATTCATCCAATGAGAAAAAGCGGGAGATTGTCCCATGATTTTAGTCTCTGCTTGGTAGTATATAATGGGGGTATAAGTTCAGATGAGCAAAATCCTTAACATTGGATGTAATATTAACTTTTAAGTATCTAAAGGATGTTGTCCATGTAAGAGGCAAAGCTACCGCTTATGCCCTTCATCTATGGGTAGAATTAAGGATCCCCCCCAGTTCACCCTTAACTATATGACCTATTCTAACTGAATGTTTAATCCGCTGAGCGTTATTATAGGGTGGTGTTACCACCACAAACACTTTGCACTTTATAATTGCAATCTATGTTGGTTATTTGGAATTTTAAATAGGATTGATTTCACATATTCACATTTATTTATTCGCATTCACATAAAAAAAAGTATATATATTTTTTCACTGCAGCCTAATTAATGCGGCCCACAATGTTTTACTATGATCAAACAATATTTGTCAGAAATCAGCAGCGTAATTAAAAAATATGCACATCTTTGAAGTGCATAAGAACAATCAGGGAATGATCTTTAGATTTCCTAAGGCCTCTTTCACATGAACGATCCGTTTAGGTCCGCCTGTCAGTTTTTTAGGTGGACCTGAATGGATGCTCCATAGACCTCTATCTCTCTCCCTATCATTTTTAATTTCACTCCATACTCTGGTCTAGGGTAAATAACAGATCTTAAAACTGACCCTCTGCAATACATTTTACTATAATGCTAATATATGTTGTCTGTATGTGTAGAATGGACATGTCTAGTCATACCCTGAGCCACTATAAGATGTTGGGAATAATAATAAAAAATAATAATTAGGGCTTTTTTCAGCAGGAACACAGGGGAATGCATTTCCAGCACCTCCAGTACTGAATGTATTGGCTCCTTATCCTGCTTGCTGTTCCTCCACTTGGATCCCTGACTTCTGGCCTGGCTGATTACCCGATCTGGTTATTGAACTCTGGTCTGGCTGACTACTTGATCCGGTTACTGGACTCTGGCTATGCTTTGACTACGCTTACTCTATTTACCTTTTTATTTTTATTTAATAAACAAGTGTGATTTAATTGTACTTCTATCTCGGTCTGATTCATGGCTTCTGACAGAGAGTCCGGCAGATGCTGCCGAACCTTGCTGGAAATAAGTCTCCTGCGAGCATGAGTTGGAGTGACGACATTGCGGCTCCGGCCACTCACCGCGCCGGAGCTGCGAACCCGGAAGACACTCACCTCGGCGGTGACTGGGATCAGCTGCTGACGCCTTGTTCTACTCTAAGTATTTCATTATGCCTGTTGCCTTCCAGGTTTTAAAAAAAATTCAATAATTTTGTGCTGGTATACAACCACTTTAATATAACAGTCATCTTTACACTAATGATAATTGGATGCAGTGTTGGGGTTAGGGTACACCTTACAGATACTTTTCCTTTACTATGTAACAGGACTGAATTGCAAAATTGCCAGTCTACTTTAAATCCCCATACAAAGCAAGTGATGCCAAATAAATTTGTACAATCCTGTATATTATATAGGGTATATGCAAACATTAACAAATTACAAATAAGTAGAAGCACGCGAAGAGATAGATATTTTATGGCTGTTGTATTGACCAGGAATATAGAAAAAAAACAACCAATTACATTCACCCTTTTATTTCATGGAAGAGTGAAAATGAAACTAAATGAAATGAAAAAATGTATGAAGGACAGCTTTTTCTCAGAATAGACTTTACTTGTTTCTACCAATTTTTTTTTAGCTACGATACCTGTAGCGGGTACACAGTGCAAACAACAGTCACAGAACCATTCCCAGCATCTTTATAGTGTCGAAAATCAAGCCGGGTGACAGGATGCATGCATGCATGCACAGTTAAAGCAAATTTACAACCAACCACCCCCCCTCCTGTTTTTATTTCATTTTATTAGTGCTTACCGGAAAGCAGTATGTGCACATTTCAGATACTCACCCATCCAGCATTGTCCCACTGTGATCTTCTCATGCCCTGCCAGCACTCTGTCTCGCACATCATTGAGAGACCCACCGGCTATTCTGGCGGGTGGGCTACCGATGACGCAATGATAGGCCAACCCCCTCCTCATCTCATGAATGAAAGGCTATGCCTCCTGGGATATGTGACGTACATATCCCGGGAGGCACAGCCTAAGCGAATGAAGCACATGGAGAGGTGTGGCTGGACAGTTTTGCAAAAAAAGAACAGTAGACAAAAATAACATAAAACTGCACTATATATGCACAGGAAGGGAGGAGGGGGAAGTGTAGGGAAGGTGTTTCAGGGTGAAGACCCTCTTTAAAACATTATTAATAGCCAATGGTCAAAGAAGAAGAGGCAAAGGGAAAATGGCAGACATTGCAACAGGACAAGCTACAAGACATTGCAACAGAGATAGCAAAGCTGTCAGTGTTAAAGGAGGGAAAATCCAAAGGTAAGTCAGACATAATGTGAAAGTATGCTCTGAATACAACACATTAGAGCAAGAGTTGCCTTCACTTGCCACAGTTTTATTTAAACAAGAATAATGATGAGTATAGTGTGCAACATTTTTGTGGATTTCTCTTTTCTCCAGTTTCAGTTAATGAGTCCCTTCATGTGCTATTCCAAGTGGGATAGCAGTGGAAAGAAAGCTATAGGACCCAATAATGGGGATGCATAAAATTAAAAAAGCATTTCTCTTCATTTGCAGCTTTTCCAAAGAGATAGTTATAAATATGTCCCATAATAAAAAAACTTTCTAATAAAAAAAACGATTTGAATAATTAATCAGAATTGTACAGAATTGTATGCAGTACAAGCACCAATTAGAAATAAAAAGACAGATAAGGCATATTAATAACTGCACAAGCAGCTTTACTTATCCAGAGTTGAGACTAAATAGCCCCTAGAGACCAAGCAAAGGGAAGTATCTGCCTCCTCCTCATTATATTATTCACATTACAATCTTATTGTTTGTTATAGATGATGCTCCAATTACGAGCACTTTCCTATCAGCAAGAAAAGACTGATGTCCCATGACAAAGCAAACCGATTTCTCCTCACTAGGAGAACCATAGTTCATAATAAGAGAAATTAAGTGGAATCCCATACTGAGTCCATTGAAATGATACACTATTTATTTAATCTACTTGAGTGACAAAGACTTGGAGAAGTTAGAAGAAATTCACTTGTTAGGCTTTCAGATTTCCCATATGACATGTCAGCATGTGAGCGGATAAAGGAGGACAGTAATTGTTTTCTTGCTCGGTAATCCAGCTCAGCATACAGTACATTCATTGTTAATAACAAAGATGTTTTACTGTAAGTTTCTGGAAAACTGGATGCGGTGGTTTTTAACCAGACATAATTGCATGACCATTCTTAATGAAGGTCCGGGATTATTCTTACATCATACATTAAATATGAGATGCTGAGAGTGAGGAAGGGTTGTATACACAGTTAGGCTTATTTCACTTTATTTTTTATTACCTAAAAAAAATTACATAATGTTAAACAGTTATGATTACTATTTATTCCTACGCACCTACAAAAAAATTAAACTTCTGTTCAATGTCAGATGCCATTTTAGACTAAAGATGATTTCTCTTTTCAATGGTTTTTATTGGAAATTTTTCAACAATAGCACAAAAGTGAAATACATTACAACAATCCCACTTTGGTCCAGTGTATTAAAAAACTGGGAGCATACAAGGAAAAAAATGCTAAATTAAATAGCCCAATAACTCTCAGACCTATGGGTGACCTCTCATTCTTTGATCGGGTAGTTAGATCCCTGAAGATATAAAATCCAGGCAGTAAACAATAAACCTGAGTATCTTATGCATCATCCCCTACAAGGGGAACTATTGAATTGAAGAAATAAAGGAGAAGAAATAATAAGCACAGGGCAATCTGTTTAACTTAGAACGTATGCTTGACAGCAACCTGTTCACTTACTTGGACTCCTGCGAGTCCTTCCACTTTATATTTAGTGAGTAGGTCACCCTGGACCAACAATGCCTTAAAGATTAATCCATCTTGTAGGAAAAATGGATAATGAAAGAAGGGTAAAGGAAGAAGACAGAGGGGGGAGAAGGCTTGGGTAAGAAAAGAGAAAATCTGTAAAGAAAGAGATGAGAAAAGACAAGAAGAAAGTGTTAGTGTCCTTTGTAGACTACTGGTGTCTCTCCCTCCAGATCAGGAGGATTCTGACAGGTATTTTATCCATGGATTCCATGTTTTCTCAAAGTAGTCTAGCTTGTCCCGATGGATAGCCTCCATATCTTCATTGATCATGATCCATGTCAATTTTGCCTTTAGGATATCAAAGGGGATCATGAGTGACCTCCAGGACCTCCCTATCGATATCCTAGCTGCCATGAAAATGAATGTGATTAGGCATCTCTAATATCCCGGGATCTCCTCTGCCGGTTTCCCCAGAAGAGCCTGCTGTGGAGATTTTGTTAGGTTCCCCTGAGTGAGCGAATAGATACATTTGTATATGCGGATCCAAAACCGCCTTACTTAGCTGCACATCCAACAGGTATGGAGGACAGTTCTTTCCTGGCCGCAACCACGAAAGCACCTGGAAGAGGTCCCCTGGACAGCAGATGCAAATCTGACTGGAAATAGATACCATCGCAGGAAAATGTTATAGTTCGCCTCAATTAGGGAGGTATTAATGTAAGATTTGGAGCTGAATTGGGCCAGTTTCCCCCATTCCGTTGGTTCTAACTCTTCCCCCAAGTCCTGTTCCCATTGTACCACGTAAGGGAATTTATAGGACCCTTTGTATAGAATAGTATATATCATAGATAAGTGACCAGTATGTTTATCCACTGTGTTACAAATATTCCATGAGGGTTGAGGAGGTTAAGTCACTAGTGCGTTTCAGGGAGTTCAGAAAGTGCATAATTTTAGAATATCTAAATTGCTCCCCTGTGGAGAGAAGGTATTTTTCCTGCAAAAATGCTTCTAGACAGCAAAACAAAGACAATTCCATAGCTCAACTCACCAACCAGTCTGCTGACCAACCAAATTAACCTTTCTAACCGCTGAAAGGCCTCATCATGGCACCCTGCATTGCTTGCGAGAAAAAGAGGGCTCCCTGTGTGTCAGCGTTGGCAGTGTGGTGGTCCCATCCTTATGTATAGATAAAAAAAAAAAACCTAAATGGGACTTTGACAGACCACCAATACATGCAAGAACAATGTAAAATATAATATTTATTAATACAAAAATCATAAAAACAAGGAAAGACAACTAGCATCTGAACAGTAACAATATGCAATACAATGCTAGACAAAAAACAATACATCCATATAACAACACTTATACTCTCATAGGGATTGGATATCCCAATACCCAATGAATTTTCAGTTTTGCGTGAAAACTTTCAACAGGGGTGGAGAGTAAGAGGAAATACAATGTAATAATAGCTTGTGATTAAGCCAATCCTCAATGGGAGATACTTTCCCTAAAGTAGTGTAGGATAGTGCGGGGTAAAATAGACCCCCCACGAAGGTAGATCCAAGCCCAAAATATGGAACCCAGGAGGTCCCCTGTCCTTGTGGATCCCGTCTGAGTTAAATGCTCAGCATTACCTTAGGGAGACAGTGGATATGTAATTTGCAGTATCTACACCTATCTGTACTTCTCATGGAGGGATGTGCTAATATCCAGGGTCGTCATTGGGGACTTGGTATTGTGGTCTGGCTGCATCCATGCGGAATAATATTTGTATCTCCCATTGAGAATTGGCTTAATCATGAGCTATTATTACATTGTATTTCCTGTTACTCTCCACCCCTGATGAAAGTTTTCAAGCAAAACTGGAAATACATTGGGTCTTGGGATATCCAGTCCCTATGAGAGTATACGTGTTGTTATATGGCTGTATTGTTTTTTTGTCTGGCATTGTATTGCTTATTGTTACTGTTCAGATGCTAGTCGTCTCTCCTTGTTTTTATGATTTTTGTATTAATAAATATTATATTTTACATTGTTCTTGCATGTGTTGGTGGTCTGTCAAAGTCCCATTTAGGGGGTTCTTTTTTGACCTGCGTTGCTTGCAGTCCTAACACTACAAATTTATAAGTGTCTCCACAGTGGAAGGACATGCATGGAATGGATAGATGTGGGACAGGTGAGCCTGGAGACTGCCCAAGCCCCCTTAAAGGAACAGGAGCACACTGGATACCCAGCAAGAGCACAATGGCAGCAAAGGTGCCCAGTGTGTCCCCGAGCCATATATACAAACAGTAACAAAAAACTGTCCACTGCCCCATGGAGGGCATATACATATAAAACAAACACAATTCCATAGCTCAACTCACCAACCAGTCTGCTGACCAATCTAATTAACCTGTCTAACTGTCTGTTAAAAGCAGGGGTTTAGTTAGCACGCATTTGCAAACGCATGTGAAAGCTGTAAGGCCTCGTCACGGCACCTAGACAGCAATCCTCTATGGTCACAGAAATCCGTGAGATGGAAAAAGCCTTTCTTCATCCACCACTCAATTGTGGAGGGACTGAGACCCGGAGGGAACATTGGATTGCCCAACAATGGGGCCATTGGGGTATGGAGGGATTTGAATCTGTGTCTTTTGGTCAGTCTTTCCCATAACCCTGGGGAAAAAGACAGCATCGGACATAATATGCCTGGCCTGTCTTTGGCTTTCAGCCACATCAGGTGACTTATTGGAGTAGAGGGGAGGTGAGAACATTCCAGCTATATCCATTATGGATTAACGTGCTTGGAATGAAAGCAGATCAGTTGCGCCAATTGTGCTGCATAATAATATTTGGTTACATCCAGAACCCCCAGGCCTCCCCTCAATTTAGGGATAAATAGTGTGAATCTGTTCACTTTTGGTATCTTGTCCCCCAAATAAATTTCAGGACCTTCTGCAGGAAAAAAACGCAGATCCAACATATTAATCATTATCAGTAGGGTACAGAAAAGGTATACAATTCTAGGTAGAATATTCATTTTTACTGAGCTCAGCCTACCGAACCATGAGGGGGGCTAGACATCCATCTGGAGAGGTTTTCTTGTTGTTTATTATATAGAGGAGGATAGTTTTTATGAAATAAAAATTCAATAGAGTGGGTGAGATGTATGCCCAAGTAAGCCACCATGCTGTCTTGTAAAGTTAAATTGAGTGCCTGGGACTTAGCGTGTAAAGATGATTTTTAAACATAATACGTAAACATACATAAACGTAAACATACATATTGGTGGAAGGTCTGAGGGATAAAGAAAAATAATGAAAGGTCTGAGGGATAAAACATATCGAAAGGGACTTCAGGAACTTAATATATACAGTCTAAAGGAAAGAAGGGAAAGGGGAGACAGTGCCTTGAAAAAGTATTCATACTCAAAATTTTCCAAATTGTGTCATGTTACAACCAAAAACAGAAATGTACTTTACTGGCATTTTATGTGATAGACCAACACAAAGTGGCACATAATTGGGAAGTGGAAGGAAAATGATAAATGGTTTTCAATTTTTTTTACAAATAAATATCTGAAAAGTGTGGTGTGCATTTGTGTTCGGCCCCCTTTACTCTGATACCCCTAACTAAAATCTAGTGGAACCAATTGCCTTCAGAAGTCACCTAGTTAGTAAATAAAGTCCACTTGTGTGTAATTTAATATCAGTATAAATACAGCTGTTCTGTGAAGCCCTTGGAGTTTTTTTTAGAGAACCATAGTGAACAAACAGCATCATGAAGGCCAAAGAACACACCAGACAGGTTAGGGATACATTTGTGGAGATGGTAAAGCAGGATAAGGTTATACAAAAAAAATCAAGCTTTGAACATCCCACAGAGCACTGTTCAATCCATCATCCAAAAGTGGAAAGAGTATGGCACAACTGCAAACCTACCAAGATATGGCTGTCCACCTAAACTGACAGGCCCGGCAAGAAGAGCATTAAACAGAGAAGCAGCCAAGAGGCCCATGGTGGAGGAGCTGCAGAGATCCACAGCTCAGGTGGGAGAATCTGTCCACAGGACAACTATTAGTCATGCACTCCACAAATCTGGCCTTGGAGTGGCAAGAAGAAAGCCATTGTTGAAAGAAAGCCATAAGAAGGCCCATTTGCAGTTTGCGAGAAGCCATGTGGGGGGCACACAAAAATATGGAAGAAGCTCTGGTCAGATGAGATCAAAATTGAACTTTTAGGCCTAAAAGCAAAGCACTAAGTGTGGCAGAAAACTAACACTGAACATCCCTATACACACCATCCCCACCATGAAACATGGGATGGCAGAATCATGTTGTGGGAATGCTTTTCTTCAGCAGGGACAGGGAAGCTGACGACAATCTTAGAAGAAAACCTGTTAGCCCTTGTACACACGGTCGGACATTCTGACAACCAAATCCGTCTGATTTTGTCCGACGGATTTTGTCCGACGGATCTTGTCCGAAACTGTTGCATACACACGGTCGGACAAAGTTGTCGGAAAATCCGATCTTTCAGAACGTGATGACAAAATTTCGTTATGATGGGACTACGTTCAGGCTAGTAGCCAATAGCTTTGATGTAGGAATTTGATCTGAGCATGCGTGGCACTTTGTCCAATCGGAATTCTCTACACATGATCAGAGTATGTCCGATCGGAGCAGTTTGTCGGAAAATATTTCCAGCAAGTTGGAAAATTTGGTCCGACGGATATTCCGACAGAAACAGTCCGATGCATACCACACATAGTCGGAATATCCGACAAACTGCTCCGATTGGACACATTCCGACGGAATCTCCGACCGTGTGTACAAGGGCTTAGAGTCTGCAGAAGACTTGAGACTGAGGTGGAGTTCACCTTCCAGCAGGACAATTACCCTAAACATATAGCCAGAGCTACAATGGAATGGTTTAGATCAAAGCATATTCATGTGTTAGAATGGCCAAGTTTCATAGTTTCACAGTTTCATAGTTAGTAAGGTTGAATAAAGACACCAGTCCATCCAGTTCAACCTGAGTGAGTGTCTACAATTGTCCCTATCCCTGTACATTGCACACACACATCAGTCCCTACCCTCAAGGAGCCCACAATCCAAGGTCCCCATTCATATACTAGGGCCAAATTTGGACAGAAGCCAATTAACCTACCTGCATGTCTTTGGATTGTGGGAGGAAACCAGAGTACCCAGAGGAAACCCATGCAGGCACAGGGAGAACATGCAAACTCCAGGCAGGTAGTGTCGAGGTTGGGATTTGAACCAGTGACCCCTCTTACTGCTAGGTGAGATTGCTAACACTACACCACTATGCCGCCCAAAGTCAAAGTGCAGACCTAAATTGGATTGAGAATCTGTGACAAGACTTGAAATTTGCTGTTCACAGACACTCTCCATCCAATCTGACAGAGCTTGAGCTTTTTTGCAAAGAAGAATGGGCAAAAAAATTCACTCTCTAGATGTACAAAGCTGGTAGAGACATACCCCAAAAAACTTGCAGCTTTAATTGCAGCGGAAGGTGGTTCTACAAAGTATTGACTCAGGGGGGCTGAATACAAATGCACGCCGCACTTCACTTATTTATTTGTACAAAATTTTAAAAACCATTTATCATTTTCTTTCCACTTCACAATTATGTGCCACTTTGTTTTGGTCTATCACATAAAATCCCAATAAAATACATCTTTGTCATGTTACAACCAAGTTTTTGGTTGTAACATGACAAAATGTGGAAAATCTCAAGGGATATGAATACTTTTTCAAGGCACTGTGAATACGTTTCAGGAGGGCAGAATTTTTAATATGAAACCAAGATCAAGAACATGGGGACATGACCTCAAACTAGCAGGAGGAAATTTCAAAACTAATTTTAGAAGTATTATTTTACCAAGAGGGTGCTTGGAACAGACTTCAATCTGAGGAAGCAAGTCGGTCAAAGGTAAATAGGTTTTAACATGCTCGGAAGAAACATCAATTTATTATCAGACAAAAAGTTAACAAAAAAAAAAATACAAAAATATGTATTAATTGAAAAAAGGGCAGACTCGATGGACCACTTGGTATCTGCCATTATTTTTCTATGTTTCTAAGTCCTAGCTGGTTACAATGATTTGTGTTTTAGGGATTTAGCAGCCTTTAACACTCAAAGTGTAATTCCACTTTTGCAGACAAATTGAAATAACACCTATTTTATATTTGTTACATGTCCCATGCACATAGCAAAACGTAAAAAAAAAAACTGTAGCTTACTTTTTTATACATGCTGTAATCTGAACCCTTCAGCAAGGAAAAATCCTAGGTACCGCTCTGTTTATGAAGGGGCTGGGCATCTGTGTTTTCCATAAATAACTCTGAACTGTGCAGGCAGATCTTCATTACCAATTGTAACTAGATTTGAACAACTGCCTAACAAAGGGTTAAAGGCTGGGCTTCTTGCATAGTATGTTAACGAGGGCAGGCTTGGAACAGGCTCACTCTAACATTGTCCAAAAAAAACTTGCAGTCAGTCATGACACCCCCTCCTAAGAAATATCTAAAAGGTAAAAAATACTTATTACATTTTTTTTTTAGGTATATTGAGTGAATGGGAACACAATTATAAAGTGGGGTTTTCTCAAATTTGACTGCAAAAGAGGAAATACACTTTATTGCAAATAATCAGCCTTTCAGATGGAAACTAAGAGTCCCTATTGTGAGGGCTCATTCATACTTGTGCATTGCGCCACTGTGTGCGGAAACATGCATTTCCACAATGAACCTAATGTATGTGCAGTGCTGGCACCTCAAAACACTGTACAATAGACTATAACCCACGACCTACCACAATGCACATACCATATATTGTAGTGCCTATGTTGTTTAAAGGAGTCATGTGACTTTTTTGATTCTTGTAAAGGGATAAGGTATGGAACTGAGATATTAATGAAAAAACATATAAATGAGAGGGGGGAGTTTTGGGACTTTGAATGAGGCACAATGAACGTGCCTCCATCCCTGATTCAGGTAAACATCAAAGCAATGTGGGACTTTGAATGAGGCCATTGACTTGTGGAGGTAGAGTGGTTAGTAAACCAGTAGGCTTAAATTTTGATTGGGATATTTCTTATTTCTATGAATAGTTTTTTATCGAAAGTGATTGGATTGGTATTGGTCCTATATTCATACATTTGACTATATGTAATGCGATATTTTATTGAGGTGCATGTATAGATATGGTTTTCCATACTACCTTTGTCTATGCACGTCACATATGTGAATCTGGGGCAGGACATCCATGTACATTTTGTGTATATTATATACAAATTGACATATATTTTCATGGCTCCAAGCATCTCCTGTATATTCATTTGTATATATTTGTTTGATATTAATTAATTTCGTATTATTTTCTTTATCAATATTATTCTTTATTTTTTCATTATTATTATTATTACTTTTTCTTTTTTCTTAGTACACCATATGGTCCTTTTTCTGCCACAGATATGACAAATGAGAGAAAAATCGCATGACTTTATGATAATATACATCATTCTATTATTATTCTATATTAACTGTAAATTAAATATGTTTGGTGTAGTAATTTTCATAATATGAGTTTTTACTAACATGTATTTTTACAAATATGAATTTCAGTTATAAGAGATTTACAATGATGGTTTATTTTTGCTATGGTCTGTGGCATTTTGGTTGCACAGAGCTCTGCAGATATTTTCACATGCATTGTTCAGTGTATTACCATGTTTTTGCAGTGTATATAGTGTTTGTATTAGAACATTTTATAGATAACAATTTTTGCAAGAGGACAGCATGTTATTACAGGGAAACAGTTTAATTGACTTGATCAATTTATTATGCTATACATTCAGAGACTGATACACTGTGTTTTCCTGTTTTTTTGTGCTGTACTCTCTAGTTTATATTTATCTAGATTATATATGGGAGAAGTTTTGGGGAGTGTTTGCTTCCATATATTTTTAATAGTAGAAGGGTGTTTGCTTCTTTAATTGGTTTAACATCACTATGTATATTTTCAGTCAGACTATGGACACCAGCTATGATTATGCATCTACCATGATGTGAAACACATTAACCTTTTTTTCTGTACCTGCTTCAGCCATGATGTGACAGCTTTGGATTTTTAACACTGATTTTGCTACAATAAAGGTGTATATTCAGAGTGTGACCGTTCAGCTATCTTCCTTGATTGTTTACACCAGGGGTCTCCAAAATCTCTAAAGAAAGGGCCAGTTACTGTCTTTCAGACTTCAGGGGGGGCCGAACTGTGCCCAGTGGGAGTTAACAATGTCCGATCGGGTGTCGCTGGGAGGATTAGTACCTTTTTTATGTCACTGGAAGGAATTATGCCCCATCATTGGTGTCATTGGAAGGAATATTGCCCCAATGTTGGTGTCAGTGGCAGGAATTATGCCCCATTGCTGGTGTCATTGACAGGAATAATGCCTCAAGGGCCGGATAAAGACAAGCAAAGGGCCACATCCGGCCCCAGGGCCGCAGTTTGGAGACCACTGGTTTACACATTTGCAGAGTCTGCACCTGAAGGTTTGAGTGGGGTGGGCATTTATTTGGATTACTATGCCTGGAGCGGTATCACTCCTCATCAAGAATTATTTGTTACTTCTCATGTGCTGCCAAGCGGAAATATATGTATCGATGAATCCATTATGTTCATACCATGTGTGCATGTGTATGAATATATATGAAATTATTTTTTTTACTTGTTTCATACCATTGTCACGAATAAATAATGTTTACTAACCACTCTGCCTCCACAAGTCAATGGCCTCATTCAAAGTCCCACATTCCTTTCTTTTTTAATGAAAAATCTAAATAAAAAATAAATAAATGTAGCACTAACCCCCGAAGGAGCTGCTGCTTAGATTGGGCTCACTGTTACCTTCTTTTCTCCTCACTTCACGTCTAGGGGTGTCCCTTGGTAGATGGTCCAGTAACTCGAGAGACTGACAACAGATCCACTTGAAAGGATTTTATTTGCAAAAAACATAGACAATGAACAGTCTCTTAAATTGGGATCAAAGGGTTGGAAAGGAAGTTAAGGTACTCTTAAGCCGCGTACACACGGGCGGACTGTCTGTCCAACTTAGTCCGCTGAAACACATTTCAGCGGACAGTCCGCTCGTGTGTGGGCTTCAGCGGACTTTTTCAGCGGACAGTCTGGCGGACGAAGTCTTTCGGAATTTCCGTAATATTGTCCGTCCAACTTTGGTTTCAGCGGACAGTCCGCTCGTGAGTAGGCAAGTTGGACGGACTAAGTATGGCTCATGCTCATAAAGGATTTACACGGCGAAAGGTTGCATTGCTGTGTATTGGACGTCCTATTTCTAGTCCCGTCGTACGTGCTGTACACGTCATCGCGCAAGCTTTCAACGGACTGTCTGTTCATCGTGTGTGGTCAAGTCCGTTCATTCAAAAGTAGGACGGACTGTCCGTCGGATTGTCTGACGGACTTAGTTGGCCAGACAGTCCGCCCGTGTGTACGCGGCTTTAGTGTCAAAGTCAAATGTTGAAGAACTTGCTTACTTTCACTGCATCCAGAGAATAGCCATTCGCAACTGGATGTTCACTCAAGTTGGACAGTCCCTCTCTCACAAGGCCTAGCAGCCAACAAGGTGCTTAACTCAAGAACAAGTATCTGCCACAGACGTTGTTGTATTACATACAAGATATGTCTCTGCCACAGACGTTGTTGTAGAACAAGTAGGAAAACTAAACATGAAGAACACTCGTGGGATACCTGGATCTTTCAGCCAGATTGGCGATATACACAAGATCGGATTCTCTTGGGTACTTCAGCTCCTCCAGGCTCTTACTAAGAAACCAACCCATAAGTGGGCTTCTTCTTCCCTGGATAGTGTGAAGTCACTGGGTGTCTCCCAAACTGGAGATGGCACCTAAACACCTCAGAATCCTAGCCAACCCCGAGACATCAAGATCGGGTGGATCCGCACCCCAGGCCATAGCCTTCCTGGGGGCTGGTCAGGAGGACCAGGACCTTGAAGTCAGTACATCCTTCTGGACCGGAACCCCAAACCACGTGACTTTTGCATCTTAATTAGCCTCTCCCAGAAAGCACAGCAAGAGCGCCACTCCTACTGGGTGGGCTCCGAGAGAAAGTAACTTAAGCACCCAACCAGACCATAGTTCCATACCTGCCAGAAGAGACAGTGCCCCCTGTGGTCAAGCGGAACATCTCATAGTCCAGACAGACTGATGCTGAAGTCCAAATTTAGACAATTGTACCCAAACCAAACTGCAGTTTAGGTATAACCTTAACTTTGAAAAATGCATAGCACGTGCTCTTCAGAGACGGCGCTACATAAATAATAATAACAAAAAAAAAATGGAATTTAGGGAAAAAAAAGGATCAGGAACTGAAGTAGTAAAAAAGAACCAGGAAAAAATATGAAAATTGCCATTGCTTTAGTAATTCGAGTGAAAAAGGTCAGCTGAGGTTTGATAGGTACCCATCATCATACACTTTTGCCTATCTTCTCATTGTGCAGTGTGGAAAATCAAGCAGATGACTTTGTAAGAGCTTCAAGTGACCTCTAATCCCCTGATACGCCAGCTAAAATATCAGACTTGGACAAAGTAGCTTAAGTTAAATAAGGAGCAAATATAAATCCGTAATAAGCAAGCCTACAAAGCCTTTACAGCTATAAATTATATAACAGAATATTCATGATTCTTTCATTAATCAAATCATGATGAGTTCAATTTATCTAAACCTAACACTTAGCATAAACCAGGTGAAATGAACACTAAGACGTAGATATTGCATTATAAAATGATACATTATCATAACATTACATTATCATAACAATAATTATTATTTAAGCCCCTCTGAACGTCAGAACTGGCAAGAAAAAGCTGCTTAAAAAACTTGCTAAAAGCTGCATATCACACACATGTAGGTGCGTTTAGGAACATCTGGTGTTTGAGTTTTAATGCACTCTATTGGAAAAAATAGTAATGTATTCTGGCCATTGGAATGCATTAACGCTCAAATGCTAGATGTGTTTAGGCACGTTCCTCTTTTTTCTGCTCTTCGACCCCTGAATGCATCTTTAGTGGGGGTTTTTTTTTCTGCCTGTAAACACACTAATGTGTATGTAAATGCCTGTGTGTGCATGGACACATAGGTTTACATAGAGGTGATTTTACAGGCTGAAAAAGAAACGCTCAATGCCTGTAACAGCGTATTTTTTAAAGTTCTGTGTGCATGAGGTCTAAATGTCTTACAATTAAATATTGTGCACCTATATACAGTGTCTTGCACCAAATAATTGGCAACAAAATAAAGTAGTCCAATCTAAATGATATATATATATATTTTTGTAAAAATACTATCTTTATTAACAATGTTTAACCTTAATGGTGTATGTAGGCTGTAACACAGAGAATAATATCTAAATTACTGGAAATCCAACGTACTAAGTGGGATTTTAGAGTGCGGACGTCACGTAAAGTGTAATCTCTACATTACAGGATGCTAAAATGCATTATATATTATAGGAACAAACATTTCCGCACTGGCCAGTTCACTACCTGGCGCTTAGCAGTCAATGATCTAGTGGCTGGAAGCATTTGAAACATTTTAATGGAGCCTTCTTTACTTCTCTATCAGTAAAATGGCTTCTTATTGAATTTGAGGTTAGCTTTACATAGTGTATTACTAGTCCAATATGAATTGCTTTAATGCTGCTACAACAAGGCTAACCTAGACAAGTTTTTTTCCATAATAAAGGTTAATAACATGTTGACTGCTTTTACTAGCTCTTTTTTTAATAATGTATGTGTAACCATACTGTGTAGTAACTTTACAATGTGATAGATGTGAATTGTTCTTAGCCATACAAATGTTTGTGTAATTCTAGTTTTCTGTCCATTTTTATATTTCAAAAAAGTGTACTTGAAATTTGAAAGTGTGGGTTCCATCAGTCATTGTAAACATTTATGATATAGTAATACATCTCTCTCTCTCTCTCTCTCTCTCTCTCTCTCTCTCTCTCTCTCTCTCTCTCTCTCTCTCTCTCTCTCTCTCTCTCTCTCTCTCTCTCTCTATATATATATATATATATATATATATATATATATATATATATATACACACACACCAGTACCACCTCTAGGCTGACAACACACAAATATGCACCTTTCTAACCGTTGACACCACTAAGCAACGTATCCACTACCTTGTTATCTCTCTCCTTGGCTATTGTAACTCCCTCCTCATTGGTCTACCTCTCCGCAAGCTATCCCCTCTTCAGTCTATCATGAATGCCACTGTCAGACTCTTCCACCTTACCAACCATTCAGTGTCCGCCCCTCCTCTCTGCCAATTCCTTCACTGGCTTCTCATTGCCCAATGAATAAAATTCAAAACACTAACAATAACATACAAAGCCATTTACAATTCTGCCCCGAGCTACATTAGCAATTTTATCTCCAAATATCACACATATCAAACTGTCCTCTCCGCTCCTCCCAAGACTTTCTGCCCTCTAGCTTCCTTGTCTCCTCCTCCCATACTCGTCTTCAGGACTTCTCCCTGAAGAGGGCCTCTCCCACCCTCTGGAAATCACTACCCCAATCTGTTCAGTTATCTCCTATTCTGTCCACTTTTAGGCGATCCCTGAAAACTCATCTCATCAGGGAGGCCTATCCTGGCTTCAGCTAACAACCAAATCTTCTACTTCCCCATCAGTTCATCCCTCACAGCTACTACCTTTTGTTTCACCAGCCCCTCCCTCTTAGATTTTAAGCTCGCAGGAGCAGGGCCCTTCTATCCCTCTTGTCTTGAATTGTATTGTTGCTTGTTGCTGTATTGTCTCCCTCTATAATGTAGAGTGCTGTGCAAACTGTTGCCGCTATATAAATCCTTTATAATAATAATAATAATATATAGTTTGATGCTTATGTATCAGAGTGCAATTAAGATAGCTAGTGATGGAAAATCCAACATTTTGAGTCACCAGAAAGAATAAGCGGGGGGATTTTTAGGATCATCCAAAGCTGATAATATTATTTATCACAGGCTTTTTAAAAAAAAGCCCTTAACCACTTTCAGACTGGACCATTTTGCTGGCTTAAGACCAGACCACTTTTTGGGATACGGCACTGCATCGCTTTAACTGACAATTGCATGGTCGTGCAACGTGGTTTCCAAACAAAAGTGTCACTTGTTGCTAGGCAGAACGGGGAGATGCTGTTTACTTCTGCATCTCCCCGTTCGGCCTCCCCGTGAGATGATCGCGGGTATCCCCACAGTGATCAAGTCCGTGGGACCCACGACCGGATTCACGGGGGTCCCGACCGGCACACTGGCGACGTACGAGGTACATCGCCATGCGCCGGTCGGGAAGTGGTTAAGTTGAGGGTACACCTGGTGGGGGGTGTGTGCACACCTGCATGAAGACATCACCATCACGGTTTATTATGTTTGGACTGTTGCAATACAATTTTTTTTTTTTTGTGTAATACACAGAACACGCGCACTTTCCCTATATATAGTTTTTGGACATTGCATTAAGATTTTATTTTTTGATCTATATTTATGTTTGTATAATGGACTTTTTATATTATTGAGGATTTGTGCGCATCACACAAAGCACGTGCATTTTAATTATATATTATATTTTATGTTTTTTTCTCATTATAGGATATATGCATGAGTTATTAGATTTATCTTCATTTTTTAATTTATTTTATTTATGTTTAGCGCAGCACATTTGGTATATCAGCTTGCCAGAGAACCCCCCCTGGCAAAGCACCTTGTTCACATGTTTATGAGGACAAGGGCCTCTTTCCTCTGTGATTGTGGGTTTCTGCGAATGGGGGCTTTAACAAAAGGGGGCCCCTAGATACCAGCAACCCCCTATGTTAATAACATAAAAATGAAATGTAAATAAACCCACAGTTTTTGACAAGTCTTGCATCTGCCTATCTGTAGCAACCAGGACCAAATGTGGTCCATATAAATCATAATGAACGTTCCCCTTCATTACACCGAAAGCAAAAAATCCTGCTGACAGTTGTCACGATCCTTTCCTGTCACTCACTGCCAAATTACATCTACTGGTCCTTGTTTTGTAAATCTAAACATGTCCATGTGGCCATATTTAGCTATCACTGTTCCTTTGTTTACATGTCAGGGGATTCCTGACCAGCTAAATGAATGGGTTTGAGTGATGTTACTGGTTACTTGTTTGTACATCAAAACATGTCCATGTGGCCATATTTAGCTATCACTGTTCCCTTGTTTACATGTCAAGGAATTCCTGGCCATCAAAATGAATGGGTCTGAATGATGTTATCGGTTGCTAAGGACATTGTAGGTGCCAACACCCACATGGTAGATGCCAACACCCACTTCTTCCTTAACAACCATTGACAGCAAAAAGTCATCCATAGTAGCGGAGGAAACACCATTACTATATATTAAGATCCCACCAAACAAGCAAAAAGTATGTTGTTTGGAAAAATGTTTGAACAGGTAAAATTCAGTCCATCCTGTGTTTGGACCAAATCAAAAGCTTATCCCTATTCACCAGAAATCTAATAGAATGTAATTCTTTCCTGAGGGTAAACCTATTTTTGTAACAACTGTCTGTGCATTTTCCTCCTTTTGAAGACATCTGTTACACAGATGACAAACAAAAACTTTGGGAAAATGTTAAAACTACCCCTTAAACGTCAAAAGTTAAACGTCCCTTCTTTTTCTAGGGTACCTTTTTAAATGCTGTTTTTTTTGTTTTTGGCTTAACCTTTCCCACAGGCTTCCTCCTCCCAGTCACACAAAGCTGCTTCTCTTTGGTACACCGTCCCATGGTTGCAGTCTGGCATCATCACAGATAGGCACTCCTGCATTATAAGTGAGGAAAACATCAAACTGTTCATAACCAGGAGCATCAGAGGAAAGAGGAGCACCAGCTGCTGGAGGAGCAAGGGGCAAGGTATGTAAAACCACAGTGATACATTTTCCCCAGAGTTTAGCTTTAGCCAATACAATTGTAAACCTACCTGTCCACACATTATAAGTACAAAATGCAATGCTAACTCTTCCATACAGTAATGAGTCTCTAGACAATTACAAGTGCTGTAACCTCTTTTTCTATGGCTAACAATTGGATATATAAGAGCAGGGAACCTGCCAGGGAAGACCCATGGAAACTGCGATTGCCAACTTGTTTTTTGAAGGTGGAATAAACATGCAGCACTTGACCTACAAACTTGTTTAAGGTCATGAACTCACTATGTATGGAAGCAATTAAAGTACAATTGCCTTAGAACATGCATTTTTAAAATTCATAGAATAAAAAAGAGAAGTGCCACCACAGTGCAGCATAAAACAAATAGATTTATTACAGGTTTAAAAACACTCACACAATCCAAGATAGTATGCGCTTGTATGGTGCGGGGATGGGTATTGCCACTTCCTCGAACCTACAGGTACCGCCTGTGGTCCAAAACGCTGGAGGAGTAAGGTCATGGTCTCCCTGTGTCACCAGGAACCGCGCTGACTAGCATGGAATGCAGAAGGGATGTGACGTCACCGGGAAAAGCAGAGAAATCTTTGGAGTTACCAGGCTACATGCTCAGAGCTATCTGCTCCTTCTAGAGGCCTGGGATGGAATTTCACTATAGGACCTGACTGCTCAAAGTCTGCAAGAGGCCCCCTGTATCTTCTCCTTTTCTTCTTCCGTGTGATGTCAGGTCACCTTGAGGCGAGGTGAGAGGTGCACACCGTAGGATCAGGAGTGCACTGCAAGGTTGTGGACCCTACGGCTGACTGCTGCAAACGGGGGATAGATCCCACTGGGGTTAGAGCGTAAGATTCCCTGGGGCGCGGAGTCTAAGAGCCAGCAGGTGTTCACCAGCGCCTCTGGTAATGAGGATGGACTTGGCTGCAACTGGCTCCAGGTCGCGACCCCCAGGGTCCCCCAGCTCACACCCACAGTAGGCAACAGGAGGATAGGGATGGTGAGGGACAAAGCCAAGGTCGGGGCCACAAGCAGACAAGAATAGTCGGGGACACGCCAAAAGGTCAGGATCACAGGCAAACAGGGATAGTCAAAACACGCCAAAGTCGGTAACGGAAAACAGTAGCAGAGCACACGGCAGGAAACAGGAAGCTAACACACAAAGGAATACACAATGGTTGATGAGCCCTAATGGCCTGCAGTGCACTGGTTGATATAGGGCTCCCTGATAGGGCCTGGGGTGGAGCCAGTGGCGGAATTATAGGGGTCGCCAAGATCGCCATGGTGACCGGGCCCCTTGCTGCAGGGGGCCCGAGGGCCCCCTGTACTTCTGCGATAGGAGGGAAGGCTGAGAGGAACTCACAATCATCAGCCGAACTGAAATCGGCACTGTGCGGCAGCTCCTCACGTTAGGCTTAGTGAAAGCAGTGTGTGCTCTTTGTCTCCCCCTAGAGTGCAGTACCCGCCAGGAAGAGGTAAATGTCTGCTGTTTTTTTTTTAATAAGCCTATCTACTGTATTTGTGTTTGTATGTGTGTGTGAGCATGCTTGTATGAGTGAACATGCTTGTATGTGTTTTATGAGCATGCTTGTATGAGTGAACATGCTTGTATGTGTGTGTGTGAGCATGCTTGTATGAGTGAACATGCTTGTGTGTGTGTGAGCATGCTTGTATGAGTGAACATGCTTGTGTGTGTGTGTGTGTGAACATGCTTGTATGTATGTGTGTGTGAGCATGCTCGTATGTGCGTGTGTGTGAGCATGCTTGTATGTATATGTGTGAGCATGCTTGTATGTGTGTGTGAGCATGCTTGTATGTGCATGTGTGTGCGTGTAAGCATGCTTGTGTGTGCGTGTAAGCATGCTTGTGTGTGTGTGAGCATGCTTGTATGTGCGTGTGTGTGAGCATGCTTGTATGTGTGTGAGCATGCTTGTATGTGCATGTGAGCATGCTTGTATGTGTGTGTGTGTGAGCATTGAGCATGCTTGTGTGTGTGTGTGTGTGAGCATGCATGTATGTGTGTGAGCATGCATGTATGTGTGTGTGTGTGAGCATGCATGCATGTGTGTGTGTGTGTGTGTGTGTGTGTGTGTGAGGATGCATGTATGTGTGTGTGAGCATGCATGTATGTGTGTGTGTGTGAGCATTAATGTATGTGTGTGTGTGATCATGCTTGTGTGTGTGTGTGTGAGCATGCTTGTATGTGTGTGAGTGTGTGTGAGCATGCTTGTATGTGTGTGTGTGTGAGCATGCTTGTATGTGTGTGTGTGTGAGCATGCTTGTATGTGTGTGTGTGAGCATGCATGTATGTATGTATGTGTGTGTGTGTTCATATATGTATGTGTATGTGTGCATGTGTGTGTGTGTGTGTGAGAGCATGTGTTTATCAGTGGCGGTGCATCCAAAAGGGTGCACAGGTTCCACCCCCTCTATGACCAATGGATAGATTCATGCATAGCATAGCATAGCATGAATCTATCCATGGCCACCGCTGCCACCCCCATATTTAGGTGTCTGGTTCCTTTTGGGGTGCCTGAATTACAGCGGCGGGGGGTGTTTTTGCAGCGCCTGATTAGAGCCATGGGCTATAATAGGCTTCAAAATAGGTGAACTGCGAGCGCCATGCTTGACGCTCACAGTCTACCCAGCCAGGTGTGTTAGAAAAGTGAATTAATATTCACTTTCCTAACACTGAACCACCTCTCCACCAATCAGGTGTGCGGGTCTTTTACCCATCACTTGATTGGCTGAAACGATAGACACAGCTATTGGACGCCCATCAGGAGGAGAGGACGGGAGATGAGGATGGCAGTAGCTGCATGGAGGACCCCGCTCATGGTCGTTACCCGCTGCCCCACCAAGACAGGGTAAGTGGCGGGCAGACAGTGAGCGGGCAGTGGGGATTCACAGTGGCAGCATTTGATGGGCACAGTAGCAGCATTTGATGGGCACAGTAGCTGCATTTGATGGGCACAGTGGTGGCATTTGATGGGCACAGCGGCAGAGTTTGATGGGCACACTAGTGACATTTGATGGCCACAGTGGTGGCATTTGATGGTACAGTGGTGGCATTAGATGGTACAGTGGTGGCATTTGATGGGCACAGTGGCTGTAATTGATGTTTTTTAAATCGGTTCCTTTATATGCAGCCACCCACTTGGGACTGGGCCCTGGTGTTCCACCATCGGGCTCGGAGAAAAGAGCCCTGTCCGGAGGTCCGGGGGGAGGGCCCGCCATGGTTTCCTGCATCGGGGCCCTGAAGGTTCTAGTTACGCCACTGGGTGGAGCCATGCTTAGAGGAGAGGTTATAAAAACCACCAGGTGGAAGTGGTTGACCTCTTAGTCTGAAGACACGAGGGGAGGTAAGCAAACACAGAAAGATCACTGCATAACCATGAAGGGTGATGGTCTTCAGGCATCTTCATTGGCTACCGCAGGATGACGTAACTCAAGTGCATGTACAGGAGTCAGTCATCCAGGCAATGTAAACTGAGCTGTGCATGCCCCCCAAAAGACTATAAGCAGGCAGGTCCTCTAGTGCAACTCCACCCCAGGCCTCTAGAAGGAGTAGACATGTGCGATTCGTTTCATATGAATCTCAAATTCGTACGAATTTCCCTAAATTCGTACGTTCGGGAGGATCCAAAATACTAATTGCCATGCATCCGAATTTTGTACGAAATACAAACTTTTGTTTACGAATCCCCAGGAGGAAGTCAGCACAGCACAGGGATGGTGGGAGCCCCTCATCTAACAAAAATTCGTATTTCGGATAGGAAATTCTTCAACGGAATTTCGTATTTCGAATAGAAACCAATCTTCCATCAGCATCGACTTTTTATTGACTTATTGAGGTATATTGAGGCAAAGGTATTTGCCTTTAAATTCATCGTAACGAACGTTCGTACAAGTTAACGAACCTAACGACAATTCCTATTTCGTACGAATTGAAACGGAATTTTGGACATGAAATACAAAGTACGAATTAATTTTAATACGAACCGTAACGGAATAGAACGAAACTAATTTATTGACAGCGCCCATGTCTAGTGCATAGCCTGGCAGTCCCCTAGCCTTCTTTGCTCTTTCCGGGGGTTTCACATCCATTTTGCGTTTCATGTTGGTCAGCGTGGATTTCCTGGTGTGACAGGGCGTTCATGTCCCAACTCCTCCAGTATTTTTTGATCACAGGTGACAGGTGGGCCCTGCAGGTTTGAGCGAGGGGCAGTACCCACCCCCACACCAAACAAGCGCATACATTCTTGGATTGTGTGAGTGTTTTTAATCCTGTAATAAATTCTGTTTATACTGCACTGAGGTGGCGCTTATCCATTATTTTTATCATTGCTTTAAAAGGCCAAGCTGTGCAGTAAAAGTTTCAGTTACAGGTTTATACTTTGTGAACTGAGCCTTTTGTAGTAAAGATTATTGCATTAAACAATGTGAAATCAATTCAAGCAATGGTTATAAAGCCAAATTTTGTTTTTCAATGGTTTTCACTTTAAGTTGGACATTAAGTACAGTAAATGACGTCATGTGCAAATGTGGGAACTTTGTGAAGTACTTTACAGTATCTTGCTGCTTCCTTTAAAATAAAATCAATTAAAATAATTAATTTATTGACACAAGCATTGGTAAGTACCCAGTGGTATGTGGTTTAGTCTTCCTTCTGACACTAAAACAGAATAATAGCACTTTGCATTAATGGGATTCTGTTGTGTAGTTATTACATGCGGTTATTGTGCACATTAGCAAAATATCCCTGAACTAACCAGAAATGCTGATAAAACACACAAGCACTGTAACCGTACAATGAATGACACGAACAGCATATTTTATAGACATTGATTTATGTTACACATTACAAATGTTAAAAAGTACAGTCTATAGTTTATAACGTCAGAATTCTGTAGAATCAAAATTTGTACCTTATTAGCAACAATGTCCTTCTGTAGATCCAAAATTTGTACCTTATTAGCAACATTGTCCTAGCTTCTGATATGGAAACAAACTAAATGAAATACAAATTAATGGGTTTTCTTTTTCTTCCGTTAACCCCCAGACAGTAGCCACACAAACACCCTCTATTTTTTTCATTTGTACATGAATGTTAAATGCAGTTGGATTTAATATTTTTTTTTTTTTACAGAAAGGGTTTCCATTTAAAAAAACTTGTACAGGACTATGTGGTTCATACAGGTACAATTAGTACTTGGTAGGGTTCTTATCCCACTTCTTATTTTTGTAACAGCCAGTTGATATTGCTTGATGCTTCATGCAACCAAGACCCATAAAAGCTTTGGGTGCCGCTCCAAGCAATCATCCCATAGTGCTCCAGTGACTCACATTGGGTGCAGGTGTCGGTGTCATGAGAGCCCATCCTGGCTCTGTATACACACGCAGAAGGAGGAAGGATAGAATGCTGCATTTTGAAAAAAACAGCATGTTTTGCCTTGCCCACAGGGCTTAGTCATAGGGGTCCCCCATGACTAATTTGGTGGTAAATGGTTATGGACTACCACCAAAGAACAACCCAAAATGTATTTTTGTGGTTTGATACCACATATGGGTATATTTGTTGTTTTTACCTAGTAGTGCGCAATTAGCTTTTTTTGTCCTACCTAAAACACACTTAGGCCGCGTACACACGCGCGGACTGTTCGCCCAACTTTGTCCGTCCAACAGTTTCGGCAAACAGTCCGCTCAAACTTAGCATGGACGGACATGGCCACACACGACGGATGAACAGTTTGCTGAAACCGTGCGCGATGACGTGAACGGCACGTACGACGGGACGAAAAATACGACGTCCTATACACTGCATTATAGCTTTCGGCGTGAAAATCCTTTCTGAGCATGCGCGCAACTTTGTTTGACGAACAAGCCTACACACGAGCGGACTGTTCGCTGAAACAAGGTTTCAGCAGACAGTTTTACGGAATTTCCGAAAAACCTTGTCCGTCCAACTGTCCGCTGAAACTGTCCGCTGAAACTGTCCGCTGAAAGCCCACACACGAGCGGACTGTCCGCCCAAACACTGTTCAGCGAACAAAGTTGGACGAACAGTCCGCCCGTGTGTACGCGGCCTGACACTAAGCCCACGTACACACGGTCGGAGATTTTGGCAACCAAATCCGTCGGATTTTGCCCGTCGGATTTAGTCCGACGGATTGTGTCCGAAACTGTTGCATACACACGGTCGGGCCAAGTTGTCTGATTGTACGTGTACGTGTACGTGTACGGCGGGACTAGAAAAAGGAAGTTCAGCACCACGTCCGGCACCCTTTGGGCTCCTTCTGCTGATCTCGTGTTTTAGTAGAAGTTTGGTGAAAGACGATTCGCGCTTTTCAGATTAGTGATTCAGATCGCTACTGCTCTTCAGTTTGTGCTTGTCTTTGCGTATCTGATAATCAGTGCGTGCAGTCATTAAGTATTTGCTTCTCATTGTGGACTTTATCTTGGTATAGTACGCTTTGAAAGGCATTTTTTATTGTCTGCTTGCTTCTGCTATTCAGGTCGTCCTTTCAGGCCTTGCTGTTTAGCGTTGCTTTCTGGTGTCCGTTCTGACCAGCCGACCGTTTTCCAAACATGTTTCGTCTACGTACTCATCGTACAGTTTGTGCTGTGCAGGGGTTCTTACTTTGACTTTGACACAAGCCAAAGGGCTTGTGTCAAAGTCAAAGTAAGAACCCCTGCACAGCACAAACTGTACGATGAGTACGTAGACGAAACGTGTTTGGACGACCAAGAATTGGTTGCGCCAGTGTCATCAGTTCTCCCACATGCCTTTGCTCCGTGAGATCCGCGAGAATAATCCTGATCATTTCTGGATTATTCTCAGGATGACGGACCCCGTTTTTCACTGTCTGCTGGCTGTGCTGTCCCCTTATATCACCAGGCAGGATACCTGCATGCGGCAAGCCATCACTCCAGAGCAGAGGCTCATTGCCACATTGCGCTACTTGGCGACAGGGAGAAGCCTTCAGGACCTCAAGTTCTCTACAGGCATCTCCCCCCAGGCTCTAGGGATCATTATTCCAGAGACCTGTTCTGCCATCATTCAGCTCCTGCAGAAGGACTATATTATGCTAAGTTTTATCCTTAAACATCACATTCTATGTATTCCATGATTGCTAATGTCTTGCATTTCTTTCCTCATTCCCTAATTACCATCATTGCAATATGCTCTAATTCATATGCTCTGCCCCTTTGTCCTCATGCAGATTTGCCTCACTAACTTCCCCCCCATGCTCTTCTTGGCCCATAAAACTATAGTCTAGTCACTTGACAATGTCTTTTGTCAGCTCCATAGTATTGCTTTCCCCTAAACACCCCCTAAAATCTCTACAAATGTGATGTGTGTGCTTCAATTCATGCAAAGTGACCTTATTAGTGTTTTTTGGAGTTGTGCCAAACTCATTAGGAACCCCCCTCTCCCCAACTGCTACCTCAGCTGATAGCAATCTTCTATCTGATGACTTGACCCAACCCAATACACACTCTAAATACCTTTTTCATGATAACATTTATGGACAAATTCACCAAAGCATGTAGTGTAAAGGCCTGCCTCAATACTTTCAAATGCTATTTTGATTTTTTTAACACATTCATTTTCTTGCTATGTAATAGCAGAATGTCAAAATGTCCTTCCATTTTGTTATTCTGACACTTCTTACCTGTCCGGTGGGCTGCCAATAGTGTAACTAAGGAGGGGCTTCACAAAGTATCACACATTATTTAAGCATTCAGCTCTCAATCAAGTGGAGAGGGTTACCTGTCCTAAAATCCCCCCTCATTTTTTATCAAGGGCCCATCAGATGGGGGGATGGGGGGGGGGGGTTAGGACTCTCATAAGGGGACCTTATACTTTAGGCTTTAAATACTCAGTTAAAAAAATGTTATACTAATTTTGTCAAAAAATGTGGGTGTCTAATCTGCATGCAATGTTGATTTGTAAAATTACTAGTTTTTTTTCTTGTGTCACTACACAGTGTCCTTCAACGCAACAGGAATGGCAGACTGTGGCCTCCCACTTTGCCAGTTTTATTATAGTTGTGCCTTTTTCACCAACAGTGCAAACCCAAGTTCAGAGTGAGATGAGGGGACAGTCTCTTCTTCAGATAATCTTATTATGTTGTGGGTCTGCTACACACACACACCTTCTTTTTGTTAACTAATGTGTAGTGCATTACTGATCAAAATCATGCTCATTTTCAGCACCATGGCAGGAAAATGGCATGATTATCCAAATTTACACCTCACTGTGGGTGCTTTTTACTAAAGGCACATCCACTATGCACTACAAGTGCACTGCAAAAGTACACCTGAAACTGCACTTGGAGTGCAAAGTGGAGTTGCCTTTATTAAATCTCACTCCTCAGCACAAACTCAAATTTGACTACAAATACATTTTAAGCCCAATGAAAAAGGAAGCCACACATTGTTGAGAATTCAACTTTTTAATACAAGCACATTCATATGTGCGTTTAGTAAAGGTTTTTACAACAAACCAAGATATTTTGGGTATCCAAAACCGTGTTTAATCATATTTATTTTTTACTTGTTTTTTTGTGTAAAAAGGCATGTATCAAAGCGTAAAATACAGAACACAGGAACTTACAAAGTTCAACTTGGAAAAGTGAAGACAATATCAGACATGAGTATGTACAAACTGGGCTGATATTGCCTTCATCACATGGGGTGTCACCCCTGAAAAATACAAATTTGGAAGATGCACACAGTGTGTCAACATGTGCTATCTCCCATCATGGGGGATCAATGTACATGCTTTGGGGCTGCAACCCCTTCATCTCAGACACTTTACACTAAACATGTACATTCATCCCCCATGATGGGAGATAAAACCCTATCTAGTTTTTTTGTTTTCACACTCTCCCCAAAACATCAATGATGTTCTTCATTTTATTTTTAACATCATTGATGTTTTGTTGTACAATTTCCAAATCCCTATTGCACCCCATTATCTCCCCGATCAAGATCTGGGCACTTTCACTGGTAAAACGGGAATCTTCCTCCACATCACCAGGAAAAAAACAAAAACAAACACACCATGTAATCCAAATATGGTGATATACATTGATGAGCTTACCGGAAGCTGTGTTCTCCGACACTCACCTGTTGTGGTGACAATTTGGCCAACCTCCACAATCTCTCCTTCTTCCTCCTCCTCCTGCTCCTGCTCCTGCTCCTCTGTTTCTTCTTTTGGAAGTTGCCCTTCTTTGGGAGGGGTGTGGTCCCTGGTGTCCTCATGGTCCCTGGTGTCCTCATACTTGCCGAGTCTTCTGTCCCCTATGAGAATGTAAACAAAGATGAATTAGCACACAGAGGGCAGAAATAGGAATCTGAAACATTGCTTGAAAGTGTTGTACAATTGTGTTTTTGGGCCGAGTTACAAGGTGAGAACATTATTGGGGACACTTTGTTAAGCTGGAATACTTCCCTGCAGAACGATGTTTCATACGAACGAACGAAACCATGACCTTGAAAGTGGCCATTTTAAAATGCACAACATGAAATCCAAGCACATGGAGCGTGTATGCAAGCAAGAATAATCATATGAACACACGACAACTACTTACTTTTTTTAAGAACACGCTTGATCCTTAGGTACTGCTCGTGCTCCCTCAGTTTCAGGTCTGACCAGCGTTTTCTCAGTTGATCCTTGGATCGGCGTACCCCAAAATTCTTCAGAAGACTCTTCACAACTTTATTCATGATCTTGGCCTTTCTGATATTTGGGTTTGGGTAAGGTCCATACTTCCCATCATAGTCGGTCAATATGTCGACCATCTCCAACATCTCTCCAAAAGCATATTTGAGGCCTTAAATCTTGTCTTCCTGGATCGGGACGTTTCAGGCTCCGGGCTTTCCTCACCCTCCTCCTCGTTAGTGGAACTATTATTGCGCACCTGCGTTCTCTCCGCCATGTGCTCTCCCCACTGCGCGGGAAGCGAAGGGGCGGGGAATAGTCTGCAAAGAACGTCAGGGGCGGGCGGAGTTCCACGCATGCGCACTGTATATAAAACGCCACACATGTGTATCGTCCGTACGATCTGGGAGGAGAGTGTGAGCCACGGACGCGGCGAACGTGGAAACGAAGGTAACATTTTTAACTTTGTGCTTTACTAGACTAGACTGCTTGTATCTAGGCCGCTGTTGGGACAAGATTAGGAGGGATTTTAATTGCATTATTAGTATTTGAGGGTTTGTCTTGTGTTGTGTCTTGCAGACAAAATGGACCCATTCAACAATGCCAACTTTATTGGGCTATTCCACGAGCTCTACATGGAGATGCCCTGCCTGTGGCAGTTCCACAACAAGTTTTATTATGACAGATCAAAGAGGAACGCAGCACTGGAGAAACTGCTTGCTTTGGTGCAGATCAGGGTCCCCACGGCAGACATGACATATCTGAATCGCAAAATTGTGGCCATGAAGCTTACATATTTCAGGGAGAGAAAGAAGCACCTGGAGCCCTTGAGAGCAGGAGATCCAGATGCTGTTTATTACCCCAGGATGGTGCACTTTGACAGGCTGCATTTTCTGGTAGACCAGGGGGTACCCAGGCCACCACTCAGGCCACCACTCTCCAGGCTTCCTCCAAGGCATCCTTCACCCCCAGCCGAGGCTTCTGATGTACAACCTGGGCCTTCCAGGCAGCACCATGTGGTGGGGCCCAGCTTGAGAAAGGTATTGCATTGTTGAACATATTTCTTGTGTTACATTTAATGATGTTAACTAGATGTTCTTATTGATCAGTAAGTTGAGATTTCTCCAAGTGGTTTACATCTCAATAGACAGTAGTGACCAAAAATGATTGGGACGGGAAAGAAAAATGCTGGTGTCAGAATGATAGTCTGTTCTATTTGGTAACAGTCAAATAGCAAAAGCCAGGAGCACAAAATGTTGTGATTGATGATCAAAAAACTAAAACTATGTCCCCTTTTCATACACAGGAAGACCTCAGTTGGGGGGAGGCTGTGGCAAGTGGCAGCCAGGAGGTCCACCAACGCCCTCCTTCTCCTCCTGCCCCAGCTACAGGAGCCCAGCCACAGCCTGGAAGGATGCCTGGTGGGAAGTCACAAAGGAAGACCAGAGAGTGATGGCCTGGGTTGAGTCTGGTGTGCCAGAAGATGCAGCCTCTTGAAGATCACCATCCTGGGGACAGAAATGGCATCTGAATTTCCTGCTCTCATTTAGTCATGTCTGCCCTGGGGGCCAAAGGCTGCACCAAAGTTAAGAAGTTTCTCCAGTGCTGCGTTCCTAGTTTTATTTTCGAGCAAACAAAATAAATTTTATTTTTGTTTGATGAAATACTTGTGTAATGTGTTTTCCTTCAAAAAGTAAAGTTTATTTGTGAGCAGGCAGGTACATTTCCAAAATACAAAGTGAACTAAAGAACAAAGGGTACCAACACTGAACAACCTCCTGTAGATTAAAAAAGAAAAAGAAAATCTAAAAAATACAATAATGTTGTTGTTGTAAGTTTACACCCAAAAATAAAAAGTAAAAAAAAAGGAGAAATGAGCAGTGTCTTTAAAGGAGATTTTAGGGAATCCCCCCCCAAAAAACATCCCAAAAATAAAAAAAATAAAAAAACATTGTGTAGATGTGACGCAAACTAAAATTGTATTGCTGAAATGGTTAAAAAAGAGTAATGAAATCCGTTCGGGAGAAGTGTGTGTGACTATGAGCATCAAAAGAAGTTGGTTCTTGCAGCATTGTAAAGAACAAGAGAATGCGCTTGATGAATGATTTTTTAACATTGCAGCGTGACGAATGTGCTATATCGCTTACGAGCAGTAGTTTTACCTGAATGAGCGCTTTCGTGTCGGAATTTTAATGTGAGCATGTGTGGCACTTGGTCCGATGAAAATGCTCTACATATGATCGGATTAGGTCCGTCCGGCCCAGTTGGTCGGAAAATATTTCCAACATGTTGGAAAATTGGGTCGGACGGAGATTCGGACGGAATCAGTCCGATGCATACCACACACAGTCAGATTATCTGACGACACGGTCCGATAAGACGCATTCCGACAGATTATCCGACCGTGTGTACAAGGGCTAACACTACCTGACACTGATGCAAATAAAAAAAAAATGCTGCCCAAAATATACTGACCTTGACCTTTGACGCAAATACTAACCCTGGCACTAACCTAGATCAAACCTTGATCTGGGAAATTTTTTTTTAATTTTTTTTTACACATAATTTATTTAAATTTTTTTCCTCTCTGCATTGTATCTTTCCTCTCCATTCAAACAGGGGCAGGCTTCCCAGTGATTGATCACTGTCGTAGCCAATCAGAGGCTACCACAACAATTTGGTGACCCGGAATCGGACATTCAGTGTTCCAATTGTTAGTAAGAAGCCCAGGGCCCTTGGTGAGACCCCCGAGCTGTGCTCCCAGCACAAAGGGCGATATGCATATATGCAGCCCACAGAAAAAAAGCCCAGTGCAGTGGAACCACATATATGTGTTAAAAAAAGGGGTTAAAGGGGTATTTAAAGCAAAGGCAAACATTCATTATATTGCAGCTTACTAATTCTTGGCCGTGGTGTCTGCATTTGTTTTCTTTTTCAGAATGTTTATCTTTTATTTTCACTGGATAACCCTATCAGTTGTTTTTCAACAGAACAAGCTGTACTGCAGATGTACCAGTTAGAGCGGTCTTTCTACAACTTTTCAACACAGAAAGACCCTTGAAATAGCTTTCTGGTATCAGGAAACCCCTGCTGATAATTACTACATCTACAACTCATGATACATTAGTGTAATGGTCAGTGGGAAGAATACTCCTTACACTTGTGGTCATTGGGAAGAATTTCCCACTCACAGAAAGATCAATGGCATCAGTGGGAACGTTTTTGCTCATTGCTCAAGGAACCCTTAGCAACCTCTGGAAGAACCCTAGGGTTCTATGGACCATGGTTAGAGGGTTGAAATAAGTCATTTAACACAGACAGGGGTGCTTTTTATCTATTTAAAACTTTTATCCCAAAAGGAACAAAATTGTTGCTGTAACTGCTTAAAAAGTATTAGCTGGAGCTTGGTTTCTATTTGTTTAGTGTATTCAAATCTGCTAGTACATCTAACACTCCCCTCCTCCCGAGATTAACAATGCTGCTATCCAACTGTGTCTCTGTTCCTCCTCCATCTACAGTGTAGGCACCCTAACATAGGAGGCGAAAAGAGGGGAAAAAGCCTAAAAAAATAAAACTTGCAGCGATCAAATTTAAGGATTGGTAAACTGCAACATATTGCATTTTGGGGTTTCAGTTTAATACATCTTTTAGGAAAGACTTCGGATATTTTGGATATTTTATTCAGCAGCCTAGTAGTGTAACCCTCACTTGCCAACCTTTTTATGGGTTGGTGGGAGCGGTCCCACATCATATGCCCCATACACACGATCAGAAATTCTGCCAGCAAAAGTGGAATGAGAGCTTTTGGTCAGAAATTCCGACCGTGTGTATGCTCCATCGGACTTTTACTGTCAGAATTCCAGCCAGCAAAATATTGAGAGCATGTTCTCTATTTTACGGTCGGAAAAAGTTCTGATCGGAAATTCCGATCGTCTGTACAAATTCTGACGCGCAAAATTCCTACACATGCTCGGAAACAATTTGACGCATGCGCGGAAGCATTGAACTTCGTTTTCTCGGGTCTTCGTAGTGCTGTACTTCACCGCCTTCTTGACGGTTGAAAGTTCAGAGAACTTTTGTGTGACTGTGGCCGCGTACACACGGGCGGACTGTTTGTCCAACTTTGTCCTCTGAACAGTGTTTCGGCGGACAGTCCGCTCGTGTGTGGGCTTCAGCGGACAGTTTCAGCGGACAGTCTGACGAACAAAGTTTTTCGGAATTTCCGTAAGACTGTCCGCTGAAACTTGGTTTGAGCGGACAGTCCGCTCGTGTGTAGGCTTGTTCGGCAAACTAAGTCTTGCGCATGCTCAGAAAGAATTTACACGGCGAAGGTTGCATTGCAGTGTATCGGACGCCGAATTTCTCGTCCCGTCGTACGTACCGTTCACGTCATCGCGCAAGTTTTCAGCGGACTGTTCGTTTGTCGTGTGTGGTCAAGTCCGTTCATGCTAATTTTGAACGGACTGTTTGTCAAACTGTTTGATGAACCTAGTTGGGCGGACAGTCCGCCCGTGTGTACGCGGCCTGTGTGTATGCAAGCCAAGCTTGAGCGGAATTCTATCTAAAAAACCATCCAAGATTTTTCAGACGGAAAATCTGCTTGTGTGTACGGGGCATTAGAAGTCAAATTGTTCTATATTTTAGGTACATAGATGACCCCATATTTATGTGCAAGAGAAGTGTTGGGTGTACATCTTTTTTGTCATATCTGAATGACAATCAGTGCAATTTAGAAATTTATGGGACTTATGGATCCAGATAAAGCCTGTTTTTTGGATGTACTACTAACTCATAATGCTGACAGAATTTCCACCAAACTCTGGAGGAAACCACTAGCAGGAAACAGTTTGTAGTTTGATCGGTCCAGTCACCCACCCCATACCATTAAGGGGATTCCAGTGGGACAATTCCTCAGGCTGCATTAGGTCTGTTGTGCACAGCTCAACTTTGAAAAAGAGTCTACTTCACTATACAAAAGTTTTTTAGCCAGAGGATATCCCAGATGGTCCCTTGACAGTAAAGGCGTACAGAGAAAATTGGACACTACAAAAAGAAGCACATCACTTGTGTTCTCAAATAGTTTGGAGTTTAAAGTAATCAATCACATTATTCAAAAATATTCGCCATTATTATTCGATGACCACATATGTGCACAAATTTTAGATCAGTTTCTTTAAACCCACTGATTCGTATGATCAATCATTGACTTGGCTCCATTTTAGGGGCAACTATAAATGTGTTTCCTCTGACTGCCTGTGTTGTTCCCACGTGCTGCTAGGACAGGATATATGCTCCAACAATGGTAAGATCTTTAAAATTGATGTTTTTTAATTGAAATACAAATTATGTAACTTATGTTATCACCTGTGGAGCTTGTTTTATGCAATATGTAGGAAGAACTATCCGCAAGCTCAGAGACAGATTTCGTGAGCATTTGAGCGATATAAGAAATAATAAACCGACTAACGTTGCTTGTCACTTTAATTTAATGCATGGAGGAGATTTGTCTCTGGTCCAAGTACAAGTTATTGAAAAAGTAAAAACACCACAGAGAGGAGGGGATGTATTTCACCTCCTCTGTAAGAGAAATGTATTCTGGATTTTTAAACTCCAGACCAGGATACCAAATGGGTTACATTATGAGTGGGACTTTACACACTATTACGAATAATGCCCTGTACACACGGTCGGACTTTCCGGTGGAAAATGTGCGATCGGATTGTGTTGTCGGAAAATCCAATCGTGTGTGGGCTCCATCTGACTTTTTCCGTCAGAATTTCCGACACACAAAGTTTAAGAGCTGGATCTAAAATTTTCCCGACAACAAAATCCGATCATTTCAAATCCGATCGTGTGTAGACAATTCAGATGGACAAAGTGCCACGCATGTTCAGAATAAATTACAAGACGAAAGCTATTGGCTACTGGCCTCTTTATAGTCCTGTCGTATGCGGTTTACGTCACCTCCTTCTGAACGATCGGATTTTCCGACAACTTTGTGCGACCGTGTGTATGCAAGACAAGTTTGGGCCAAAATCTGTTGGAAAAAATCAGACGGATTTTGTCGTTGGAACACCCGACCGTGGCATAAGGGTTCTTTTTATTATTTATTTTATGAATGTGGTTTGGTTTGTCACTTGTAATTTTTGGCTCCATTTCACTGCTTCCTCCTTTGTTTCCAAGACACTGGTGTTTACCATACTATGTGATGTTATATTACATTTGTTGATCACAGTTTTGGTGAAGTATCCAGCGTTTTCTGTGTTATTGATGGCTAGTCGATCTGTATATTCATTTGAGTTTTCATTTTTCTTTTTTGGTTACACTGTGATGGGATATTTATTATGTGCCTCAAAATATGGAATATATTTTTCTGTAACAAAGGGATTTGTTTTGTGCACATCTATGCTCACATCTCTTCCTTGGTCCCAATACAGTACACCATGGTAATGCTATATATTTTGATCATACAATGCTCACAACTATCGGATTGTGTTGTTGTTTTTTGTATCTTTGTGTTTTTCTCCTACAATGCCTTGAAAAAGTATTCATACCCCTTGAAATTTTCCACATTTTGTCATGTTACAGCCAAAAAACTTAAATGTATTTTATTGGGATTATATGTGATAGACCAACACAAAGTGACACATAATTGTGAAGTGGAAGGCAAATGATAAATGGTTTTCAACATTTTTCACAGCCCCCTTGAGCCAATACTATGTAGAAACACCTTTCGCTGCAATTCCAGCTGCAAGTGTTTTTGGGGATGTTTCTACCAGCTTTGCACATCTAGAGAGTGAAATTGTTGCCCATTCTTTTTTGCTAAATAGCTCAAGCTCTGTCGGATTGGATGGAGATCGTCTGTAAACAGCTATTTTCAAGTCTTGCCACAGATTTTCAGTTGAATTTTGGTCTAGACTTTGACTTGGCCATTCTAATGAATTCTCTATTCACATGAATATTCTTTGATCTAAACTATTCCATTGTAGCTCTGGCTGTATGTTTAGGGTCATTGTCCTGCTGCAAGGTAGACGTCTGCCACAGTCTCAAGTCTTTTGCAGGATCTAGCAGGTTTTCTTTTAAGATAGTGCCGAAAAATGATCCTGCAGTCTCTGAAAAAAACTTCAACTCTCAGGAACTGGGTGCTAATGCAAATGGAAAGCAGCTTTATTGCTGGCAAAAATGCATATGCGGGAATAGTGGAAGTGAATGGGGCTCGAACCTGCAAAATCCAAAGTTCTCACTAAAGGCTTATATGCAAGTTCTTTGCCATAAAAAGTTTATGAGGACCTGGGTTCCGCCCCAGGGGACATGTATCAATTGAAAAAAACTTTTTAAAATGGTAGTTTTTTTCAGGAGCAGTGATTTTAATCATGCTTAAAGTGAAACAATAAAAATGTAAAATGCTTTTAAATATCATGCCTGGGGGGTGTCTATAGTATGCTTGTAAAGTAGCGCACCTTTCCCATTTTTATTACTGTACCGCAGCAAAATGATATTTCTAAAAGAAAAAATTGAATCCAAAATTGCTTGCGGCTGTAATGAATTGCCTGTTTCGGCCAACATGGAGTAAAAATACGACATGGGTTCCCCCCACCAGTCCATACCAGGTCCTTCAAGTCTGGTATAGATATTAAGGGGAACTCTATGCCAAAATTAAAAAAAAAAATGGTGTGCGGGTCCCACCAAAATCTATACCAGACCCTTATCCGAGCACGCAACCTGGCAGGTCAGGAAAGGGAGGGGACAGATGAGCACCCCCCTCCTGAACCATACCAGGCCACATGCCCTCAACCTGGGGAGGGTGCTTTGAGGTCCCCCCAAAGCACCTTGCCCCCATGTTGATGGGGACAAGGGCCTCATCTCCACAACCCTTGCTCAGTGGTTGTGAGGGTCTGCGGGTGGAGGAATCTGTAAGCACCCTTTAACAAGGGGGCCCCCCAGATCCTGCCCCCCCCATGTGAGTGGGTATCGGGTACATAGCTAATTTTTGACAATTCCTTTATTGTAAAATAGCTCTGAGTGGTCTCCCCCCCCCCCCCGAGCAGTGTCTCTCGCCATCATCTTCTCCTGGTGCTGTCTCTCTTGCCGCCATCTTCTGATACCATCTCTCCCGCCACCGCCTACTTCTCCTGCTGCTGTGTTCTTCCTTGCCGTCTCGTCCTTCCTCACCGCCGTCTTCCTCTGTTGTGTTGTTCCCCACTATCTGGCGTCTCTTACACAGCAATGGGGTGTGACCATCCATTGAGGTCACACGCAGAGCCCGTCCCCTTTATTTTCTGGAAAATAATGGGGCATTTCCATGTGACGTCAACGTCCCATGGCTGTGTTAAAGGGGGCTTTCAGATTCCAATAAGCCCCCCGCCCGCAGACCCCCACAACCACTGGGCAAGAGTTTTGTTAGGATGAGGCCCTTGTCCCCATTGCACATCGAAGTCACCAAAAAGTAGTACATAAACTACTTTTGGAAATTGCGGTGCCACACCAATTAGAACAGTGCAATTGCCACCAATTTGACATGTCAAATTGCACCCATATGAACCAAGGCTGATACATACAACACTGCCTATCCACCAGCTGAATTCATTACCTGCAATTTTCCACAGCTGTTATATATAAAGATTCTACTTTTATCATTTACTTGCAGGTGTGCTGTTTTTTTGGTTAGAAATATAATTTCTATATGTAAGATATAAAATAAAGATATTACACTTCCCAAAATGAATTAAAGAGAAGAAAGAAAGGAGAGAAAAAAAACAAAAAGACAACAAGCTCAATAATGTACTTTTATTTTGCCAGCAGAAACAAAATTCTATACATTAATTTACCAGCTTAAAAAAAATCATACTCATACTACAACTCACCCACTAGCCTGCATCATTTTTATCTGCCAGTTTATAGAAACATACTTAACAGTCATTCTTACAAAGCATTCCAAAATAATATTAAAAAAGGCATATATTCAAAATATAATACCCACCACCAGCCCACAATTCACACACATACATAGGTGACATACATAGATGTTCTGCTGGAAGCTGAATTTCTGTGTACATAATTAAGCAATGAGATTAAAGAGTAGAAGGTCAGCACATGCTCCCAAACCATGTTTGCATGGTGAGACCGGAACAATACACACACAACATTGACAGCATGGCCACATAAATCCACTTTTTATGGAAAAAATGCACAAGAATTTAAGCAAACAACCCTAGTTGGGCATTTGTCAATATGCACAATATCATCCCTTCTCACCCAAAAATCACAGAAAAAACCCTGGCTTTCTAAGGCCAAACAATCCCCCCCCCCCATTGCAGCCATTTATATAAGGTAGGTTGTATTGTTAGCACACTGACACACACCCAATAGAAGTACATGCCCACCAGTATCTTTCAATCTGTATCTTCATGCATGTTTAAAATGATTGCACCTGATGAGTGGGAACACATAATACTATTTGCAACTGTGCTAGCCCTAGTCTATGTGCATCAAATCTCCAACTACAGGCCAAGGATTGAAGGCCATTTGCATGCACATAAACAAAGCTTTCTAAGCATATATACCTGTGCAGAGTAAACCCTGCAATTTTAAATGTCCAAGTCCCTGAGCATGATTAGTGCTAAGAAACATTAACATCAGTCCCTGACTGCAATAAGCTTCCAATCTAAAGTCCAAAACTAACTTTCTTACATTAGAGACTATTTTTACAGGAATTTATTTCACAAATAAAATACCAGCATGTCTTTTGGATTGTGGTGAGAAACCCACACAAGGAAAACTTATAAACTTTGACATAAGCATTAGCATGTTGGGGAATTGAATCAGCAACCCCAGGGCCTCTAGACAGAATTGCTACCTATTTAGCCAGTGGGCAGCCTCACACATGTTGTCTGCATCTCTGTGGTGTGAACCAGCCCTAAGTCCATAGCCATGCTCAGTGTCACAAGCAATATACAATCTATTGTCCGAAGTATTGGGATGCCTGCCTTTATACGCACATGAACTGTAATGGCATCCCAGTCTTAATTGAAGCTTCAACTCTTTTGGGAATGCTGTCCACAAGGTTTAGGAGTGTGTCTATGGGAATGTTTGACCATTCTTCCATAAGTGCATTTGTGAGGTCAGGCACTGATGTTGGACGAGTCTGGCTTACAGTCTCTGCTCTATTTCCTCCCCAAGGTGTTCTGTTATGTTGAGGTCAGGACTCTGTGCAGGCCAGTCAAGTTCCTCCACCCCAAACTCACTCATCTATGTCTTTATGGACTTTGCTTTGTGCACTGGTCCAAATCATTTGGTGGAGGGGGGATTATGATGTAGGGTTGTTTTTCAGGGGTTTGGCTTGGCCTCTTAGTTCCAGTGAAGAAAACTCTTAAGGCATCAGCATACCAAGACATTTTGGACAATTTCATGCACCCAACTTTGTGGGAACAGTTTGGGGATGGCCCCTTCCTGTTTCAACATGACTGCATACCAGTACACAAAGCAAAGTCCATAAAGACATGGATGAGCGAGTTTGGGGTGGAGGAACTTGACTGGCCTGCACAGAGGCCTGACCCCAACCCGACAGAACACCTTTTGGCTGAATTAGAGCAGAGACTGCGAGCCAGGCCTTCTCATCCAACATCAGTGCCTGGACTCACAAATGCGCTGGAAGAAACATTCCCATAGACAAACTAAACCTTGTGGACAGCCTTCCTAGCCTGTCCAGAAGCTGTTCTAGCTACAAAGGGTGGGCAATTTTTAACTCTAAGGACTAAGACTGGGCTGCCATTAAAGTTTATGTGTGTGTAAAGGCAGGCGTCCCAATAATTTTGGCTAGATAGTGTATCTGGCAAGATTTACAATGGTGGTGGAACCTACACATAAATACTACATTTAGACATAGTTTTAGGACCTGGGAGATGAGACAACTTCTCTACATGAAGCTGCATGTTTGGGATTTGAACCCAGATGCTCAGGGATGCTAAGCAGAAGTTCTAAGACACAGAGCTGCAACATGTGAAAACCTCCTTCACATAAATACTGCATTTCTTTGGACGTACAGGTGATGGAATTACATTACTCGAGAGTTATACTTCTTGATTTATTCTGTGATATTTGGTGTCTCTTTGTGGGTTAGTGTAGAATAGTGATGTTACCCTCACATTTTTGGGAATTACATTTTGATTTCTGATGTTGGTACACAAATAAAATTATTATTTTTTGGCTCAAATTATGATTATTTGCAAATTATAAAAAGCACAAAAAATTGTGATTCATTTTAAATTTGCATTAGCAATGGTATTGTTTGTGGTTTGTAAAGACACTTGTGTGAGTTTGGGTAAAAATTGTTATGAGATGGAGAGTTACAAGTGAAAGTGGCAGAGAAAAATATATTTTACCAAAACATTCCACATTCTAGCATTCTTAAAGCGGTGATCCACCAAAAAAAAGGAAAAACCAGCAGCTACACATACTGCAGCTGCTGGCTTCTAACTGCTTGCCGACCGACTCCTGTACTTATACGTTGGCAGAATGGCACGGCTGGGCAAAGTAACGTACCTGTATGTTACTTTGAATTTCCCGCCGTGCACGCCCGCATGCCTGCTGCAATCTCTGTGACCGTGCCCACAGGACCCATGGACTTGATGTCCACCGGGTGCCTGTGATCGTGTCACGGAGCTGAAGAACAGGGAGATGCCGATGTTAACACAGAATCGGGAGCAGCGATCAGTGTCATGTCACTGCTAGCCCATCCCCCCTACAGTTAGAATCACTCCCCAGACACACTTAACTCCTTCCCGCCCCCTAGTGGTTAACCCCTTCACTGCCAGTGACATTTTTACAGTAATCAATGCAATTTTATAGCATTGATCACTGTATTAATGCCAATGGTCCCAAAAATGTGTCAAAATTGTCCAATGTGTCCGCCATAATGTCGCAGTCACAATAAAAAATCAATGCTCGCCACCATTACTAGTAAAAAAAAAAAAATTATTAAAAAACATCCATAAATCTATCCCCTATTTTGTAGACGCTATAACTTTTGTGCAAACCAATCAATAAATACTTATTGCTATTTTTTTTACCAAAAACAAGTAGAAGAATACATATTGGCCTAAACTGAGGAAAAAAACTTTTTTTTAATATATTTTTTGGGGATATTTATTATAGCAAAAAGTAAAAAATTATGTTTTTTTTTTCAAAATTGACGTTTTTTTCGCACAAAGCAGAGGTACTACCAGAAAGAAAGCATCCACTGCTTGAGCAATACGGGGTATAGGGTTGTAAAGGGTTGTATTGCGGCCTCATCCTAATTTCCTACCGAAGGTAGTGTCAGGTTTTCACTTAAACCAGGATATTGTTGTCATGGTTATGCAGTGATCTTCCTGTGTTTGCTTACCTTCCCTCATGTCTTCAGACTAAGAAGCCAGCTACTTCCACCTGGTGGTTTTTATAACCTCTCCTCTAAGCATGGCTCCACCCCAGGCCCTATCAGGGAGCCTATATAAACCTGTGCACTGCAGGGCTCAGTGCTGATCAACCATTGTGTATTCCTTTGTGTATTAGCTTCCTGTTTCCTGTCGTGTGCTCTGCTACTGATTTCCGTTACCGACCTTGGCGTGTTCTGACCATCCCTGCTTGCCTGTGACCCTGACCTATTGGCGTGTACCCGACTATTCTGTTCTGCTTGTGGCCCCGACTTTGGCTTTGTCCCTCACCATCCCTATCCTCCTGTTCCCTACT